>NC_134708.1:94183322-94783322 GCF_043290135.1 Rhipicephalus microplus | reverse complement strand
GAAAAGTAGAAGGAAAAAAAGATAACCAGCCCGGTACAGGGACCGAGCCTGCGAACTTCGAATAACATGTCCGATGCTCTATCAACTGAGCTACCATGGCAGCTATCCCTCTTCCATTTTGTACGGTATATATGTGCATTTATACATGGAAGAGTCAGTCAGCGCTGCTTGTTACCATTATGGCGAGTGTGGGACACCTTTTTTTTGCCTACTGGCACTTACATTACGATTGCAATTACGTTACGATTACTTCTAATATCCCTATACTTCTTTGGCAACATTATGCATCTGTCAGTTCTCAGAAAATCTGCTAGTCACAGGAGGTGGCAATGGTTCACCCTCCCACCTAAATGCATGTACTTGAACACATGCACAACTGATCAAAAAAAAAAACAAGTCACACACCGCTAAGATTACTGAGATTCACTGTTTCAGATTCATGAGAAAAGGAAAGAACTATAAATTTAAGGGTTTGTTGTCTTTGTTGAACTCATTATAATGAGAACTAGTAGAAAATGATGCCAAACAAAGTCTAGGGGATGTTATCAAAAGTAACTTTAACAAAATTATGAAAAGAAAAGTGAACAAAAACGTAACTTGGCAACGTTTCTTGACAATTGAATTGACATTACTTTTTATAACATCCCTATATTTTACTGGGTAATGTTGTCGGGTAATTCTCATTATTAGAGTGGTGAGTAGGCTGACAAAGAAAGCATATGGCATTGATACTTCTTTTGAACACCTAATAGTTTGAGGACCTTAAAAGAGCGGAATCTATTTTGAGTAGACCAGAATATTTAGTTGGAGCGAAAAAAAAACGTACACACATTTTTACCAGGCTTTTTAACACATTTTGAGACATAAAAGTGTATGCTGCCAGTAATGTTAAGTACCATTACTTTTGTCACACTATGCACTGTAGCAGGTGTAGTTAGAGTGGTGATAGTGAAGGATTAATCAAGCACGCCACCAACTGTGTTCACATCAATGGTCGCGTATTTTAAAAATAAACCTGCTGTATAATAAAAAAAAGTTTAGAGCATTTATGTTTTTATCCAAATCAAGTTAAACCGACTGAGTAAGCAAACCATTTGCATAAAATCAAAAGGCATAAAGTGATTCATGTATTATAACTATGTGAACAATTTCAGCAACGCAGGGCAAAGTTACAACAGTTCTATAAAAAAACCCTCTCATTATAACATGCATGAAAAGCACCACACCAGAATATTTTATAGTGCATGTAATATCGAGACTACTAGACTGTCTATTGACCTTTTAGAAGAAGGGTATCTCCTTCACGTTCAAGGGGCAACCACTTAGCCTTTTCCTGAGCTTTTCTGTGAATATTTCCTGAATTTCAGATATCATTAGGATTGATTTAGAGTGAACAGATTTTGCTTACGCATTGAAACCTAGTTCTGTATGTAACTGCAATTATGGGTGCCAAACCACCTCCAATTAATTTTTAACATTTAACTCATTTTTTAACTGCAGCAGCACAACTAGCTGTGGGTGCCCAAAAAGTAGCTAGAAACAATACCTTTACTTCTTTGAGCCTTTCGGAAGTGTTCAGCTTCTCAGTGCTCACCTTACAACATTTTTTTTAAATACGTGTTTGTGTGCCCACTACTCTTGCTCCTTGTACAGTGAGGAGGAGCACATGGCAAGAAGAGACAAGAAAGAAGCATTGCGAAAAAAAGCGAAATAAGCGAGGACCTCTTTTGTATCGTACAATGTGTGTAACATTACTATTGCGACAACATATAGACAAATTATCACGGCTATGCATCCATTGTAGAGTCATACACAGCTGCAACACCATGACTAAATTTCAACCTTTTGTTGGTTTAGTATCCCTTTATAGTGGCAAGCTAATGATATCTGCATTTGTTTGGCACACATTGAGATGCAGCGAAATGTGATATGGTAATCTCATTTAGAATGCACGTCATGTGGCTTCATTGTATATGTGGCCACAAGTAACTCTGGTTGCAAAGCAATATGGCAGAGCCTAAACAGACGTCACCGACCACTCCAATCTGAACTTGCCTTTGCTACTTCCCCATTATCATCCCAGCAAAAAATGAATAATTGAATCTGCTACAGGTATGTGCTAGCTTATGCTAAGGAGCAAGTATGAAGGGTGTTTTGTCATTATTGAGATCAGTTATTTGTTCAAGAACACTTGCTGTCAAACACAAATACATTGCTGTCGAAGCATCAAGACTCAAATATAAAGCAAAAAGCAGTGTCTCTTTAAAAATTACAGGCCACAAGGTGCAAGATAAATATTTGATATACTTGGGATGTAAGGCACGCACAAGAGGTGCTGCTATATTATACTTTTTCTTGTGTTGAAACCTGCTTGCTTTACTCACCCAACACATCTGTAAAGATGCCGTGAAAACACCAAGGAGCTGATGCAGCAAGGTTGAACACATGTCCAGGGATTCCACCATTCCTAAGCAGCCCTACAGCCTCCACAGTCCTGCAACCATTTGTAAGAAAAATATAGTTCTACCCAAAGTTCTTGGTTTACAGACACACATGCAAGACGCATAACCACTCTATAGGAAGTTTGCATGATAATGCGCTGGGTAGCAAAACGGATGCCAATATCAAGTATCCCGGCCTGCCGCTTCTTTCTTTCCGTTCTTAATTAGTCAATCCATGTTAATAAATGTTCCCCCAATGTGAAGTGTACTGACAGTCCGGTGAAGAATTGCAATGTATTTCAAACACAGTCCAATTCATGGCAAGTAAGCATCCAATAGCGCTTTGTCAGCTGTTCAAGAAAAGAGCATGAAGTTTAGCTAAAACCCATGTTTTTTATAAACACCATTCAATTTGGTATAAAAGTTGTGAGCATTATGTGAAGGAACACGGATTAATGTTTAATCAATGATTTCTTATAATGTACTTATATGAATGCAACAAACTGAATATGAAACGATAATTTTTGCTTGAGAATTTAGAGTTATGAACACTATCGCACTTGCCAGCTGCATCTTGTCCAAAACAGCAGCAAGATAGGCTAGTTTCTGTAGGTGAGCAGTAATGAGCAGTGCAAAGTAACAACAAGAAACACCAGTAACAACAGTATGGAGCAAGCACAGACTGCCAACTGTATAATTTATTGCACAAAAGTTCGCCTGAATATCAGTCAGACAACTCGTGAAAATGAAGGTCCAGTTGGGAATGAACAAGTTACGAAATCAACAATGCCTGCTTTCACTAACAGGACCCTCATTCACATAAAGTATGCAGCGATAGGCCCCTACCGAGGTACGTCACAGCATGATGTCACTGGCACATGTAAAAGGTGTGGCTGGAAAAACACTCCCGCTGGTGGCTCAGCCCGGTACAGTCGTGCGGTGTTTGGGGCAAGTTTTAATTTTTCAAAGCTTACACTTCACGTTACAATGTCGACATTAGCTGTAGTATGTGTCAGCAAACATCTAGCTGTGTGGTAAAATATTTGCCACGCTGTCTGTTTATCTTGAAGAAGTGAACACACGTGGTGGCCTGTGCGAGGAACAGTGGCATAGTCTTCAAAAATGTGCACTGTTGATTGCAGCATGTAGTGTGCATTGAAAGGTATTGAGAATATTGGTTCAACTGAGAATATTGTGTGTGGTGTGTGCAGTGTCAATAACAATGTGTCTTGTTTGCGAAGACGTTAGCACTCATGGCAGGGACCGGTCGATGAAAAAACTTGATTCGACATTTTAGTCAAGGTAAATATGCACTTGACGCGATCATCTGCGAGTGGGTACATCTCGGTGTTTGCGCTATGTGCAGAAAAAAATTGCATGGTCACCGGGCTGGAAGATACCATTTGCTGAAGCTGCATGTATGAATCGCCCCGACGAGTACGCAAGCCCAATAAAGGTATAACTCGTTTTATCGAAGGCCTCATATGTCTTCATGTAATAAGCAGAGATTCTTGTTTCACATATACTCAGTACCTTTACCGCTTGATATTCATGAAGTGACAATGCAAACAACAAGTTTGTGTGTTAGGTCCTAAGGGAGCAATGTAAATATGCAAACAAGTTGTAGGTGTCAGATGCAGCGATGTAACTGCGCAAAAGATTACGTATATATTAGGCTACAGGTTTAGAATCGCATACATCTCAGTGGTCTATCAGGAACGTCACAAACAACTTCCTTGCCAACCAGCCCTTGCACAGAGGGAGGGAATGGCTGGCACGGCGCTCGAAGTGACGTCCCACTATTTGCAAACATAGAGAGGTTTCTTACTTAGGCAACATTTTGCACAATATATTTTTTAGATGCAATACTGTACTCGTCCACATTAATCATACTGATGTCTTTTGTTGTTACTTTGTGCTGTGAATTACTAGGCATGTAGTCACCATGATCTTTAAAAGCTAATTTCAGTGTTCTCTCTCATATTGCTGACAACTGTGTTGTTGCATAAATTGGGCAAAAAAGCAACACAGAAAGGCTGTCACAATAAATACACCAACATGGGTATTCTCCTGCAAACAAAAGTCGGCACTCGTCCTGTCATTACCCGTCTTCCTTCTCTCTTTCCCTTGTTTGTGCTGAAACAGCCAAACACCTGATGAGTTGGATGAAAAATATTAACACATCAAAACTATAAGTGCTTGCATCAGCAACTACACAACAGCGTGATAACCGCACCCCTGCCACACAGCAGCGAAACATATTTTGAACATGCTGGCAGTGTATTATTTTATAAAAAGCAACTCTGGCAGATTACAAAATCTCACATTGTGCATGCAAGTTGTTTTCAAAGTCAGGCGTACAATGTAGGTGCTGGCCGGTACATTATTAGTTACAAGCAAAAGCGTCTTGCAGGTACATATGCAGATTGCACGAACACCTCTCTCTCTACACAAGGCACGCACATTATATCTTTTAACAAGCACACGCCACTGTTTAGGGGCATTATAACGCTCTACCGTGAACGTATGCTAATCAACCCACTTAGGCGGTTGGCTAGGTGAATCGAGCCAAGTTACGAATTGTATCGCCCGCGAACGTAAACAAAATGCTGCTTTCCATCAAATGGCACTGCAGGCTTCGTTTAATCAACAACGTAGCAAGCGCCGTGTGCGTCTTCCTCACTACACTGCACATATGAAAAAATCGATCACCATACACATGCATGTTGCCGCAGTTGTCTCGAATGAGCTCCAGTAAGGCCGCGCCGATGCGCCATGGCTCTGCTAGCGTTAGCGTTGTCAAAGCGAATCGGCAACCGCACTCGCAAAGGCGCGTAAGGTTGCCGTTTCACGACGCCTCGTTCGAGTGCAGCAACACACACTTGCACTGAGTGGCATATTTGGTCTACATAAAAAAGTGTCCCCCTTACCTTTAGTTTCTTTCACACTGTCCTGAGGGAAGCAACCACAGGCGTCAGCCGTCACCTCGGAGTCCTTCGAGCGCCCGCCCAACCCGCCGATTCCTTGGACGACTCGCACTTGATCCACACTCGAACAACCGCGGGAATAGGGCGCAATCTTAGCACATCACACGAACGAGGAACGGCGCTTCCTTGCGTAAATTTAACATTTCGTGCTCTCGTGTGTAGCAGCGCGAACACAGGAGAGAGCTACCCACGGAGACAAAGACAAACAACATGTGGCTTTAGCTGTGAATGGATTTGGCTTGGATATCTGTGTGAGATAAAAAAAAACATCTGTCGCTGCTATAAACTGAAAAAAAATGTATGTTATCTGGCAAAATAACTTTAAAAGTGATAAACGGTTATTCAAAAAACAAGTTACAACTTATAAATATTTTCGCACGTTTTTGTTTTGTTTTTGTTCTAGCAGACGACAGCCTCCTACTGCTTCTACGACAGACGTAGTGCGGTTTCACGTTCGGTGCGTGTCGCCGACGCAAAGCTCTACAGTAGTGATATCAGAGTTATCAATTCTCAATGAATAATAGGATGGCTACAAAGCAGTAACATTTTGACATAGTGCAGTACGCAATCTTTCAAGGTATGACATTTCTTTGCTCTGAAGCAAATCGAAGCAAGCGGGTCGGCGCAATCAGCTGATGTCGCCACTACGCGAGGCATGGTCGTGCGCAATAACGTCGCGCCCCGCGCTTGATTTGTCATCAAGCGATAGAGCTACTAAGTGGAATACAGCTAGAGGCAGGGATTAATGGCGTATCACTCTAATTCCCTGTGGTGGCCGACTCAATCGCAAGAGAGCCCCGGGAAACAACCTTCAACTGTTCAAGCTTGTGTGTGTGGGTGTAAAAATACTTGTTTTCATCCGCGGCGGGGCAGCAATCTCTAGTTGAAAGACATGCGAAAAGCATGTGGCGTATATACAATCACAAAACATATGCACACAACAATAGATACGATCGCATATCGTACATAAATACGCCAACACATAGCGTGTGAAAAGCAAATTTATATACATAACTTAATTCTAGTTCACTGTCTGCGCGAATAGCTTAGGTAGTTAACGCACTCGGTTCACGTGCACGAGCACAACTAAGTGGCGTAGGTTCGAGTCCCGCCAAAATAACAAGTTTTTTTTTTTTCAACGTTTTTATTGTACTGTTATTTTTTCTAATGCCTTAGGTTATAAAACAAAATAAAAGCCATATTGCGTTCAAGTACGTATGTGGGACTGTGTTTTTGCGCAACAGTTATTAGTATTTTTATTTTCATTATTAATTTTTATTTATTTCATAATATAACAAAATTAAGGACTAAGGGGAACATTGGGTCTGCTTTATTGTGAAGGGACTCGAGAACTGAGAAAACTCAAACCAAAAAGTTTATTTGAAAAAAAACTGAGCACTTCACAGCCGGACCAGTTTCTTCAAGAGTAGGCCCTAGGTATGCGCGAGACTTGCTATATGACTCATCTCAAGCTGTGGCAGTTGAGGGACGGCAATATCACCGAGGAGCAGTTCCAAAATATATTTTGGTTGATGTTTTTTGATTCCTCCAAAATAAGGGCTGCACAATTGTGATCGAGCCAAACCAAGAATTGCGGGCACGAAGTCATGAGACAGAAAATGAATAATGTTGATTGTTTGAAAAATTGCCCTTAATAAAAGGAAGAGTTATGGAGTGCTACGTAGCTTAACCCGCAGTAGGAATTTTATATATACATATAGATAGTTTAAAATGGACAATGTTGCACACACAGACATTGGTTAAATTTCTTTGCAGCACAGTTGAAGCATCTATGTAGAACTGAAGCATCAAGAGAAGCTCATGCGTCCTCACTTTATTGCGCTTTACATAGCTTGTATGCGTCCATGCAGCCATGATATGATATATTTTAAAGCATTTGTTTAACCTATAATCTTCTTATTCATTAAAGCTGGCCCATAAGTTGTGTCTTATGTAGCACTACAATTGAAGCGTAATCTGCATGGTGGTCTGAAACAATGCTTTTGAAGATGTCAAAACGACCCAGCTCTATACACGACCATCCGTGCATCAATGATAAGCACCATTATGTGTCCGTACATATCAGTTGTGCTCTCATACTTAATTATTTTTTTGACCACTCCCTCTGCCCCTACCTCGTTTCTGTCGTGAAGCTGTGGCAAGTTGTGTATAGCTGTATCTATATTGTAGGAGCACATATACTATCAATAAAAAATTATTTTTAGGCTACATGCAATTAGTTTTCATAGATTTTCATTTCTTTTGTCGGTGCTCAGGAGAGCTAAGCTCATGGTCGATATTTTAAAATGACATTTCTCTTTGCCAATGTTAATGAGAACAGTTTCATTAATATTGACAAGTTCATTCACATTGAATTTAGTTCTCATTATTATTGTTTCTACCAAAAAACGAGCCCTAAGTTATGCTTTGCTTGCTTGATTTGTTTTCGTGTGACAGCATGCAAGTAAAATGACAGTTATTGTCATTCCTTGTGAATGACACAATTTCCGTGTGACAGACTTTAGCACCTGGTCATCTGCAGAAGTAGAAGTTGTATTCATTTTGGAAAAGGGCGAACAGTGGTGACTGACAACACAGACTAGCCTGCGTTATTCTTTTGTACTATATATGTCACTGTGCATTCATTTATAACTTTATAGAGCTCGGATTTCCTGCTGAATATGTGACAACAACTGTACAGTTTCCACATTTTTGCAACAATCCACATTCCTTTCATACACTATTGCACATTTTCGTAAGCACCTTACAAAATTTGTATATTTCCGTAAGACCTTACATTCTGTATTTTCCTTATGAAAGCTTCTGTGCACTCAATACACTTTCCTTATCCTCCCATATCTTCCATAATGAACTCTCTGTATGCTCCATAAGTTTCCTTATCTTTCCTTATTTTCCATAAAACTCACTGCATCCACGCCATAAAACTTCCTTATCCTTCCATATACTCCATAAAAAGCTTTCCATATATGCCATACATTTTCCTTATCTTTCTGTATACTCCATAAAAAGCTTTCCGTATACGCTATACAATTTCCTTATCCTTCCATATACTCCATAAGAAGCTTTCCGTAAATGCCATACAACTTCCGTATATTTCCATAAAACTCCATTAGTTTTCCGTATGTAGTATAAGGAAATCTTACGGAGTCCATATATTTTCCGTAAGATTTCATACGGAACTTTTCAGTAGGGATGCTTGCATGTACGTAGTAAACACCTCGAAGCACATTCAGGGAGTGGATTATGATGAGTGTGGCTAGCTTCGGAGGGTGTGATCGCAAACCATGAATCATCCGCTGGCCGCTTCAGTCCCCCATCAATGCTGAACTGTAGTGATGGGGCTGTAATGTGGCTTCCGCCTGTGGTGAATGTGCGTAGGATCTTATCACAGTGTCTAAAGCCTGAACAGGTGAACTGCAGTGCACACTGTAGCCTAGAGAAGGAACTCCTTCTGCACTCCGTATTCGGTGAAGGCCGCGTAGTGCTCGTTGGTGTCATAAGAAATCCTGCCGAAGGCAACTATGAGCTTGCAGCTCCAGTCTGTCCTGCACTGCTGCCACACACCTTCGTACCGATGCCACGCCACGGCATCAGATAGAAGGCGGTCTACAGCCATGGACCATTTCGGAGGCTATGTCGAGGCCTCGCGCATTGCTACAGCGTTGACAATCGCATCCTAGTTGTCAGCGTCAATATCGAAGCCATGGAATTCCGCTATTTTCCAGGCGGCTTGCGATGACAGAACCGCAGGCGGTAGTGCAGACTGCGTTAGCGTGAAGCCGCTCAAATGATCTTCGAGCTGCATGAGGAAACCACGGAGCTGTCTATGTTGCGTCGGTGTGCTTGCCTCCAGGTCAAGTGAGGTGCCTACGTCCAGCATGGCGTCGGCGGCGCTCAAAGCAGGAAGAAGTTTGGGGAAGACAGTGGTGCTCGTCGCTCTATCGACGTTGACCGTGACGCACAGTCACGTGATCGTACGCCACAGCACCACAGCGCTATCGGATGATTCGCACGTGGAGCTCAAGGTGATGGCTGAAAAGTACGAGGTGGTCGCTATGGTAAATTCGGCAGGATTCTCAGATGGAACATGAAAAGAGCTCCCCGGCAGCTCCGATCACCACGGGTAGGATGCCCGCCGTTCTCGGGCAAAAGGAGGTAGTGCGCTGGCAGGGCGGCACTGCGAAATACCTACCCGTGAGGAACCGAAGAAAATTGGACACCATCAGTGAAGGGTGCTTGAAGCGCCGAGAAGTGAACAGGTGACAAGGAGGCATGGGCGCCATTCATAGGCAAGATGAGCCCATTCGCACTGTTGGGGCAAAGTAATGCGTCGCCGGACAAGTTCTCCGAAATGACGGTGGAAGCATGGGCAGCGTTCGCTGCTAGTGGGATCAATATTTGCTGCGACTGTCGCCTGGCGGAGTACATCAGCAAGGAAGTGGCATGGCTTTCGTCAGGATGTAGTGTGAGAGCTGCAGATGCGGTGACACTGTCTCTTGTCGTGAACGGGTATAGCAGCAGTGGTACGGAATCACCGAGGAGGCCTGATGCCGTCCCCGAACGGTGGTTGCAATGGCGGCAGGTGAGCAGGTGCGCGGAGACTCCGACGCCGTCCTCAAGCTCGGCTTACCGCGGCTGCACGCTGGCGGGTGCCATGGATGAGGAATTCAAGATTTAGTACTTCCTTTTTATCGACTGCACCTTTGTGAAGAATAAACAAGAGATAGACAGCATCCTTGCTGCAGGCCGGCTGTTGATCTGAGCTTCTTTCTCCTCTGCCTCGCTCGTTTAGCATGCGCGCCTGTGCCAGAGTGCCAGTGTCTGTCTTCGTCATCACCAGTGATAATCCGCCCGATAGACAATCCTGCTGCATGGAGCGCCAGACATGGCGTCCAGCCACGAGGCGTGTTGATGCCGGGATGGCCGATGCTGTGGATCTGGTTCAAAAGACTACCACGGTAGCAGGACAGGGACACCTTGGGCCTGCTTTGTTCTGTCGACATGTGTCAACAGATTGTTCTTGCTGGCCTAGGAATTGAGACTTCTTGTAGCTCTAATGAAGGCATACCTTTGAGAAATTCATGCAGTTTGGCGTGTGTGGTCGGACCCTAGGCGAGGACGTCTGCTGTTATCTGCGCCGAGCTGATTGCGGCTACACGTGACAGCACATCAGTGACCACATTGTCTTTTCCGCTGCCATGTTGGATTTCGAAGGTGCACTGTGCGATGAACGAGAGTTGGTTCAGCTGAACAGGCGGGAGTCTTTCACGACATTAAGAAAAAGTGAAGGTGAGAGGCTTGTGGTCGGCATAGATGGCGCAGTTCTGTGCTTCGGAATTATGGCGAAAGTGTTGAACTTCTTCATATATCGGCAGAAGTTCTCTGTAGTAGGCTGCCGAAATCATCGGGGTGGTGGTCGTGGTTTCGTCAGTAAAACTGGTGGCTGAAGGTGTCGTTTCCGGAGTTGCGAGTTTATTCTAGAAGGCGAAGGGATTCCAGGTGCTGTCCACGAGCTGAATGAGGGCGGCGTCGATGGCTAAGCTAAATGCTTTATTGAAGGGTCCAAAAGCAGCGTCTGACACAGGATTGGTGAGGTGCATGACGGTGCAGAAGGAGGCTGTGCATTCGTCGAAACTTTTTGCTACCGTCACTGTCGACGTGACAAGTTAGTTCTCCCGCAGCTAAGCCAAATCTTCGTGGAGGTCAGCTTGTCGTTTAGCTGCGTGTGGCGAAAACCGCCCGTGGAAGTTTAGCATGCCGAGTAACCGGCGAAGGTAATCTGGGGTGCTGTGTCGAAGGTAATTTTGAAGGTCAGAGGTGTGTAGGGGCAAGGGCTGAGTTCCCTCAGATGAAACATCGAGGCGGAGAAGGAGCACGGCGGAAGCACCTAGCGTGCTTTTTGGATATTGACGAGTAGACCGAGGTGTTCAAGGCATTCGAACAGAAGATGTCGTCAGTATGTTGTCAAGGTAACGAATCAGAAGTCGAGGCAGCGGACAACTACGTCGATAAAGCGCTGGAACGTTACTCCAACATACTGCAGGGCGAATTTCATGAATGGAAACTTGAAAAATCCGAGTTGAGTGACGATAGCCGTCTTCGAAACGTCATCCGGAGTCATGGGTATTTTTGTGAAGACATTCACCGAGTACAGCACAAAAACATGTGCTAGCCATGCATGCGATGGCGATCTCTTGTATGTGGTGGATGGGGTACTTGTCCGTGATGGTACTCGTGGTTAGGGTGTGGTAATGCCCACCGAACCACTAGCCTTCGTTCTTCTTCGGAACAAAGTGGAGCGGCGAAGTTTCAAGTAGGGATTCCTGGTTCTGTCGGCATGGCATCCCACATTACGTCCCGCTAACCAGATGTGGGATACCGTGTCGACAGAAGGGCGGATCCTGATATGAAGCATAACGATGTTTATCAGCGTAATAAGCGGAGCAGAGCAAATATGCCAACGCTGTGCTCCAACGAATAAATAAAAACAAAGAGGGAAACGAGCCTGGCAGCTTGAGTTCTATAGCCTGCAGTGGTGACATAAGCCTCGCATGACGCTGCGGTAGCGCTGTTCTTTATCGGAAGCGCGTTGCGGCAAGTGGCCGTGTAACACCGGGTTAGCAATTGACCAGACCGATGTTGGGCAGGTTTTTGCGCAGTAGTCGCCACAAATGGAAAATAAACACCACAATTGAACACGCCAGTACCGAAACTCAGTCAACATTTCAGCAGTGCGGTGACGTCAGCGTGAATGTCACGCTATCTTTTTTGCGAACTCAATATAGCGCTTTCTGCTGGTTTGCTTGTGGGCGTTTTTGTATTTTTCGGGAAAGTTGTTTTGTTCAGAAAGGCCGTGCCAGAATACCAGAAAGGGTGTGCTGGCGCTTCTCTCGATGGGCAGGCCAGTAAAATGCAGAAGGTCGTGTATGCGGGCCGCCATCACCACCCGTAGCCTCGAAACCAGCGCTTGCGGGCCACATGGGGGCCGCCACTACCACGCGCAATTTCGCATTTTTCGCGTGCAATCCGTGAACGCGAATGCCGACATGCGTACGACGCATGCGCATTGGCAGAGACCACACCGCAAGGGCTCGCGGTGCGCTATTCTGAAACTCCTAATGTTAAATTGTACCTGTTTGTTTATCTACGTGATCAAGCTGACAGACAGTGACGCTCACTTGCGTGGTGGCGTCATCACTGCTGCTCGGCAACAGCAAACACGGTGCGTGGACCCGATTTTCGCTGTAGGCGTCCATCAATCAAACTTAGTGACGGCCAAACTTGGTTACACTGTCACAGATTTTGAGAAAGATGCAGTTCATCTTGTGGTTCTCGTGTTGCAGGTTTGGACGGAATGCCGGTGGTAGTGGACAACGTTTAGTGAGTTTTCATTTACAGAATGTTGCCTACTTCGCACCATAGCTTCACAGCCGAACGCGCACTTCTGTATACCGACCTCAGTTTGCTACAAACACGCAGCCTGGTCGTATGTCTGGCCAGGCGAGGTTCAGTTATCCTGCCAGGAGCATTAGCATCTGCTTTTATTATGATTAACAGCCTAAACACCCGTTGGCATCTTATCCGTGTAGTCACACATATTCTTCACAACAATTTATTAATGCATTTAGAGCCGAGCCATAATCCAACAATGCATCATGAGTGCGAACATTGGGATTTAAAACAAACCCATGCCTACGTACAGACAACTGATTTGAGGGTATCTGCCAAGACCCCTGAAACCAACATCCACCAAACGCTTCCGAAGTGCTGTGCTCAGCGAAACTTGTACCTTCCTGACTCTGTAGCCTTCCAAACGTTTATTCATGTTTCCAAATAATTGGAATATGATTTCGCGTCCTAAAAGAAAACACTGCCAAAGCCCGTGAAAACTACGAAAACACTGTTGCGATTGGCCTCCCTGGCATGGCGCCGCTTAGATGTGAGACGGTTGCTGGTGAACCAAAAGCGACAACGACACGCTGACCGTACTAGCAATTTGGCGGGGCTGACGTCTCCCCTAGTAGAATTCTTTGAACTTACCCACTTGACTGACAGCCTATGAAGGGCTGTTAACAATCAAAACGGCTTAAAAAAGGTGGTTATATTTGTACGTTTTTGCTCGTCGGAGTGCCGTGGACAATGGGCCAAGCGACTGATGTCCATGTTCAAGTGCGTTCCCAAGTTCTCTGTGCTGCTGCCATGCCACCGTTTCTACAAACCATTGCTTGCCTGGCCCCGTTGATTCCTCACTGCAACAGATTACGTACTCGATTTCTCCATAGAACCCAACATCCCGCTGTGCTGTGTCGTGCGCCTGGTGCAGTGTATGTGCAGGGTTTTCTACCTCACCACGGTACGAACTGGGCGTGCCTATCCCCTCTTTTCCAGGGTTGGGAAGAAGGCGGTGTTTCACCCTCCCCTTTAGAGGGCGGAGGTGAAGAGGACAATTTGATTGGACCATCCTGGGTTTCATTGTTTCCCCTGCAAGGGATCCTTGGAAGACACGGGCTTTAAAAACACGAGCATAGAGACGCTCGAGGCATGCTACGAAAACATTGTAGCATCACGCTACCTTGAACCTGAATATAATGTAAATAGACGCTCCTGTTACCACACTGGCTCTTTTCTCGACATCTCACGGGGACTTTGGCTGGCTTCGGTCTCATGGGCAGACCCCCGACTACATCAACTGGTTGGCAGTAACGGGATGTCCTATGCTTGACTCTGGCCTCAACAATATGGTGAGCGATTGACTTCCTTTGACTGTTTCCAGGTTTTGGCTTTTGATGTTTCCTAAAACAGTGTGTAATCTTCTGCGTGTATAGGCTTTGTTGTGCTGCTACCATAAGTCACAGCTATTCACCCAATGGTATAGCTTTCATACTCTAAACTGGCAGTAACTTTACCATATGTGTAGGCTTTGCTGATTCGCAACCTCACATTACGACAAAAAAGAAAGTTCTAACTCCTAGGAATTCCTAGTAGACATAGAAATTAATAAACAAGCTGAAGAAATCAGACCTCTTGCTACTGTGTGAAGAGCTGAAAATTGAGATGAAGAGGGGAGAGAAAAGGCCGCAGCTGATCAGGGCAATTAAGCAGTGTAGTGCGGAGGATGATGAGATTGAGGACTGTTGAGAACTTGTGAAAAAGAGTCAAAGAGAGGCAGAAGAGGACAGGAAAAACAAATAAAGGCATTTGAATTTGCAAGAGTCATAGGCAGTCAATAACTCGAATAATGGGAGACCTGCAGCCGTAAAAATGAAAGGTCTCATGGAATCTTTTAAATTATAGACGACATGGGCCTGTTTCTGGTTAATTTTTAAAAGCTATCTGAAAGCCATGAATTCCAACGTGACAGTTGGCCGCAGAGGCTTCCGAGTGTTCTCCCTTGTGAAGCAGCCGCAATAATCGTGATGCTAAAGAAAAAGAGTGCCGGTGACTACGACAAAGTAAAAACCGCCTTGTTGAAGAAATGCCGTCTTTCTGCCAACGCCTTCCACCGACGTTTTTGGGAAGCAGCTAAAAGATCGAATGAGTCGTTTCAGGAATTCAGCTAGAAACTCAATGCTGACTTAGTTCATTGGCTGAAGGGGGAGAATGCTTTCGGAAACCATGACAGGGTAGTTGAGGTTATATGCCTGGAACAGTTTTACAGTTCAATAAGCCCCGAAATGCGCCTGTGGGTACTAGACAGAATAGGCGATAGGGATATGGAACGGGCTCAATTGTTAGCAGATGAGTTCACGCCACATAGTGAGTCCAAAAAAGCGTGAAGTAAGCCATTGTCACAATTCGGCAGAGACGACAGAAAGCAACCCTTTCAAAGTAGGGGCACCGAAACCGTGAAGGGAGAACAACAAAAAGGTACAGCTGCCGAGACTGAAACTGTCACAAGTGGTTGAAAAACGAGAAAAATAAAGAGGAGGTGTTTGAAGCTAAAGAGCCAATCTTTTGTTACAGGCGCAGGGAGCCTGATCATGTCTTTACAGGCTACTGAAAGCTCAAAGCAGTTTTTCCGTTTTCCGACAGCAACAATGATAGATTAGAGCTGTTAAAGCCATACCTTTACGAGCTAACAATCAACAGGAAGCCATGTCGGTTACTGCGTGACTCGGCCGCAACTATAGACATTGTACACCCCTCCTACGCGAGACCTAAAAACTCCACTGGCGAGTGCGCGTGGATCCGGCAAGTAGTCGAGGAAAATAGTGTGTGCCCGCCGACACCACGCGTCGAGGTTAAGAGGCCCTTCGGACTGCTCGTGACAGAGGTCGCCGTGTGACAGAACCTGCCGAGATATTATCCCTACCTTTTTTAGAATCGGTCTGTTTTGCTTTTAAGAAAAAAAAGGCCTGTGTTTTAGTGACCATACAGTACTGGCTCTGGCGCGTTTTAAAACTCGTGAGATCGCAGCAGAGATAAAGCGCAACGAGAGTCAGGGAGAACATAGCTCAAGTGATGCGCAAGTTGAATAGCCGCGACCAGTGCGAGGGTGGTGAGGTCTTAGAGTCTCTGGAAACGATGATTGCGGAGCAACAAGAAAGTGCCTTGGTATTGTCGCATTCGAAAGGTTTCTTAGATCTCATAATTGTGGATTGGGAACACATAGTTCCGAAACAGAAGTGTGACTCCTTGCTCCGTAGATTAAATTAAATACTTGAAAAAGGGGTGGCTAATAAAACATTGCCTTCCAACGTCGTAGAGGGGTTTTGCACCGTCAGTACAAAGATAAGAAAGGCGTTCAATATGACCAGCCAGTTCTCTCGAAATACAGAGACCCGATTCCCGACTTGTTCAACGGCAAAGACTGGGCCTGCCATTTGGGAGTAAAAAAAACTGAAGGTAGGCTACTAAGGAAATTTTACTGGCTGGGGTGCTTCCGGGGCGGTAAATATCATGTTGAAACTTGTGAAGCGTGTCAGAGGTTTGAAAAACCGGCCAAAACCCGAAAAGCCCGTATTAAATTGGTGCCTATAATAGCTAAGCCATTCAGGCGCTTGGTGGTTGATGTAGTAGGATGCCTTCCCACAACTAGTTCAGGCTAGAAGTATATGTTACCTATGCTCTGTCCTGCAACAAAGTTTCCGAAAGCCGTACCATTGAGAGAGGTGAATTCGGTTGAAGTAGTCGAGGCCTTGCTTTCAGTGTTTTTTCGAATAGTCTTCCTAGCCGAGTTTCAAAGTGACCAGGAAAGTTTTTTTACAAGTGCTCTTACGACCACTTTCCTAGAGAGATGCGGCATTGAAATTATACACAGTTACGTAAGGCACCTGCAGAGCAATGGTGTTGAAGCATGGCATGCCGTCTTAAAGAGAGTCTTGTGAGCATTGTGCTACGAACAAAAGAAGGACTGGGAGGCCCGTTTGCCAGCCACTATGTTTGCCTTGAGGTCAGTATTTCATGAAACCACAGGGTTCAGCCCTGCGTAACTTGTACACATCTTCTGAAGGGGTCGCTTCGCTCACACCTTCAGAAGATGTGTGCGGCTTGAGAAGGGCTTGAAAAAACCCAACAGTGTTCCAGTATGTACTGTAACTACTGCTGCGTCTGCAATTCTGTCAAGAACTTTTGGAGGCAAACATTAAAGCCACGCAGAGCTAAGAAAAGTTGTACTATCACCGAAACGCGAGAAAACGGGTCTTTCGTGAGGGCGACAAGGTACTTTTATAACAGCGTCACGAAAGAAGAAACTAGATGTTTTGTGGGAAGGACCAGCTGAAGTTGTAACAAAGCTCTCAGACACAAACTATGTGGTTAGGCTGCCTGGCAGACGCAAGGAGTTGACAATATATCATACTAACTTGATGAAGCCTTATAGAAGGCGCGAAGCTATAAATCAGATCGTTCTAAACGTTCCCGAGGAACTGGAAACTGACTTTGGCTATCCGATTCCCCATCTGCAGTTCCTTTTGAGAAGGACTTGAAAAATATAGCGCAGGACTCTGATCTTAACGCTCATCAGCAGATTCAGCTTAAGAACTTCTATGTGAGTTTGAGTAATGTTTCGCCGACCGGTCAGGATGCACTAGCTTGATTGAGCATGATATTGAATTCACTTTGAATGAGCCAATCTAATGCAGGTCATACCGAGTTCCCCCAAGACTGATAGAAATTTTAGAAAGCAAGCTGCAGTGTATGTTAGAGCTGGGATTGATTGTTTCGTCAGAAAACCAGCTGTTACCAGCACTAAATCCGCAACTTTTCCGAGATCGCTAGCCCACTCACCGAAAATCGGCGAAAGATTGAGCCGGCGAGGGTAACGTGGAATGAGGAAAATGAAAAGTCATTCGTCACGCTCAAACACGTGCTGATTGACAAACGGCTCTTAGGAGCTCCAGTCTACGAACGCCCGTTCATTCTGCAGTGTGACAGAAGTGACTGTGGGATGGGGGCAGTGCTCAGTCAGAAAAGCGACAATGATGGAGAGCATCCGATATTAATCGTGAGCTTAGAGCTAATGGAACTTGAGCGGGCGTACAGCACATCGGAAAAGGAATGTGCCTGTTTAGTATGGGCCGTGCAAAAACTGCAGTGCTATTTAGCAGGGTCGCCGTTCCTCATAGAAACAGACCGTTGCCCGTTGACCCGGCTGCTTAACATGTCAGCAAAGAATGGCAAGTTGCTTTGCTGGAGCCTTACACTGCAGGAACACGCCTTTGATGTGAGGTGCGACAATGGCGACGCTAATGGGCTTAGCCATGGCTTTTCAGTGTAATGCCAAGTCGGTTTTACGCTCCTTTCACCGTGCGTCCTTCTTTTATAAATCCTCCATCTATTACTGTTTTCATGAATCTCTGCTTTTCAATTTCGTGTCGTCCCTAGTACCTGCGTACTTTAAAAGCTATGACTTTCTCTGTGAAATGATACCAAACGATAGGGGTTGATTTTCTTCGCACTTATTCGGTCTGTGTTTCTTGGCTTTATGGGCTGAGTCATGATTTTAACAAGAAAATGTACGTTGAAAGTTTTTGAGAGAATTTTCGTCTCAGAAAGTAACCTAGCATTTTTAGAGGTCAGTTGAGTGCTCTCCATTTGTTGTTCCTCGGGTTTTGCTTGGTTCATTTCAGGCGCTTGCAAGCCTTTGTCCAGGTCCGAAAATGGGGTTCTGCCTACGTCAACGAATTAAAAGGAGGAAGCCTACGGTCTCAGTGGAGTGCTTTGGTGCGGCATCCCCTTCAAGACCTCCTGTGACGGTGAACGGGCTGCTGTGATTGCCATCCCTGGCAGTGCGCCACTTAGACGTGAGACGGTCGCTGGACAGCACTCCCAGAGGTGAACCAAAAGCGACAACGACACGCTAACAGTACTTATACTTTTGCGCGGCTGACGTCTCCCCTCATAGATTTCTTTGAACTTACCCGCCCGACTGACAGCCTATGAAGCGCTGTCTACAATCAAAGTGGCTTAAGAAGGGTGGTTATCATTGTACGTCTTTGCTCGTTGGAGTGCCGCGGACAATAGGCCAAGCGACTGAGGTCCATGTTCGAGTGCGTTCTCAAGTTTTTTGTGCTGCCACCATACCACAATTTCTACAAACCGCGGCTTGCCTGGCACCGTTGACTCCTCACTGCAACAGATTACGGACTTGACTTCTAAATAGAACCTGGCATCTTCACGCTGTTCTGCGTCGTGTGCCTAGTGCAGTGTTTGTGCAGGGTTTTCTCCCTCACCGTGGTAAGAACTGGGCGTGCCTCTCCCCTCTTTTCCAGTTTTAGAAAGGACGCGGTGTTTCACCCTCCCCTTTAGAGGGCGGAGCTGAAGAGGATGATTTGATCGGACCATCCTAGGTTTCATTGTTTCCCATACAAGGGATCCTGAGACGACATACACATTATAAACACGAGCGCAGAGACGCTCCAAGAATGCTACCAAAACATTGTAGTATCATACCTTGAACGTGTATATAATGTAAACAAACTCTCCTGGTAACCACACCGGCTCTCTCCTCAACATCTACCAGGGACTTTAGCTGGCTCCGGTCTTATGGGTAGACCCCCGAACACATCAACACTTACAGAAGATATTTCCAGAAAGGATGCTAGAATACCGCTGTTCGTGTCACATCGTCAACGTGAGACCTATCAAAGCAACAATAATGCGTAGATAAATAACTAGGTTATTCAAAAAAAATTCGACAGTGTGGTAGTGCGCGTGTCGACTAGGCTATCATACTTTTCCACAATACTAAAACGTGTATCGTGGTATAGCCAAAAACGCATTGATGTTCCCTCGAAATAGGCGTAGCATCACTAAAAAGTGGTGTACCTAAATAGGTCTTTGTTAGTATGCTGAAGAACCTGCGCTGCTTTGGCTGATGTGTTCAACGACTTGAAGCTGATGCATCAAATTACGTCTTAATCCACACAGAATTCGTTGTTTGCCTTGTGAAAGTTTTGCTGAACGTTACGATGTTATTGGCTTCTTGGGCTTTACTCGGTAAGGCGTAGCGTGTTTTCATACAGAAACTGTGGTGTTGAAGTTCCATCTGTCTATGAGTGTTTCCTGGAGTCTCTTATGAAAGTGGGAGATTTCTATAGGATGACTGACTTTGATGAAGAAGTGATAGCTTTGTTTGATGCATTAGCAGATTCGATGTGAGTTTGTTAGACTGTTTTTGCCTCTATTGATGAAGGCAATAGAGTGAATCGTGCCGAGGACTTACGAGCAAGAGTTCGAATATTTCGTTTCGTGCTGCCGCACAATTTTGTCCGAACCGAAGTATTTCTGTGGAATACACACACACACACACACACACACACACATATATATATATATATATATATATATATATATATATATATATATATATATATATATTGTCACGAGGTTGTGATACACGCAGCACTTGAGAGGAAGCACGCAGGAGTCAGGGCGGTGTCAGGCGAACTGTTTATTGGGCGAACTTGTGCCCAGCAAAACGGGGCCAAACACAACTCATAGCAACAGCGGCGTGAACAGTCCTCGGCCGACGGAAAAAAAAGAAAAGACCCCCAGTGGCGCACTGCGCCGGCTTTTTATACACGCGTCGTAACGCGTTCCAGAGTGGCATACAAGATAAACGCGGCCTGCGTTGCGCTTAACAGAAAGTGATAGCGTCTTCCTTCGCAAACGAAAAGAACCGCACGTGTCAGTTTTTTATACACGCGTCGTAACGCGTTCCAGAGTGGCATACAAGATAAACGCGGCCTGCGTTGCGCTTAACAGAAAGTGATAGCGTCTTCCTTCGTAAACCAAAAGAACCGCACGTGTCACTACCCCCCTCTGAAAAAGGATCGTCCCGATGCTAAAGACAGAACATAAGAGAGAGTACATGCAATAAATTACATTAACAATGCGTCACAGCTAATCAGCGCGCGTAATAAGGTTTAAGTCGCACCACGTGTACGACTTCGGGTCGTGCACGGCGTCGTTGGGATGACGTTAAGCCATCGGGCACGACCTCATAGTCCAGTTCACCACGACGTCGAACTACCTTGTAAGGTCCAAAGTAGCGTCGCAGGAGCTTCTCAGACAATCCCCGTCGTCGTATCGGCGTCCAGACCCAGACAAGGTCACCTGGTTGGTATTCGGTGTGGTGTCGTCGAAGGTTGTAGTGGCGCCTGTCGACCGTCTGTTGGCTCTTGATACGCAGGCGGGCTAGCTGTCGAGCTTCTTCAGCGCGATCCAGGTAGCTGGCGACGTCGAGGTCTTCTTTGTCGGTGCCGACCGGTAGCATGGCGTCAAGCGTCGTTGTTGGGCTCCGTCCGTAGACGAGCTTGTATGGAGCAAACTGCGTCGTTTCCTGCACGGCCGTGTTGTACGCGAAGGTTACATACGGGAGTATGGCGTCCCACGTCTTGTGCTCGACGTCCACGTACATGGCCAGCATGTCGGCGATGGTCTTATTTAGACGCTCGGTGAGGCCATTCGTCTGTGGGTGGTACGCGGTGGTTCGGCGGTGGCTTGTCTGACTGTACCTCAAGATCGCTTGCGTTAGGTCAGCCGTAAAGGCCGTACCTCTGTCGGTGATGAGGACCTCGGGGGCTCCGTGGCGGAGGACGATGTTCTCAATGAAGAACATGGCGACCTCGGTGGCAGTGTCCTTGGGCAAGGCTCTTGTTTCGGCATAGCGGGTGAGGTAGTCAGTCGCTACGACAATCCATTTGTTGCCAGAAGTTGACGTCGGGAACGGCCCCAGTAAGTCCATGCCGATTTGTTGGAATGGCCGTTGAGGTGGTTCGACGGGTTGCAGAAGTCCGGCTGGCCTAGTTGTCGGCGTCTTGCGTCGCTGACAGTCTCTGCATGTTTTTACGTAGTGGGCGACGTCGGCAGCGAGGCGAGGCCAATAGTACTTCTCTTGTATTCGTGACAGTGTGCGGGAAACACCAAGATGTCCGGCTGTCGGGTCGTCGTGTAATGCTTCCAGAACCTCTGGACGTAACGCTGAAGGTACCACGAGGAGTTGGTCGGCGCGGATCGGCGAGAAGTTTTTCTTCAGGAGGACGTTGTTTCGCAGGAAAAACGAAGCCAGTCCTCGGCGGAATACTTTCGGCACGTCGGCGGTCTTGCCTTGCAGGTAGTCCATGAGGATCTTGAGCTCCGGGTCAGCTCGTTGGCGTTCCGCGTAGTCGTCGGTACTTATGGGTCCCAGGAAAGAGTCGTCGTCCTGGTCATCCTGGGGCGGCGGATCGACAGGGGCGCGAGACAAGCAGTCGGCGTCGGAGTGCTTTCGTCCGCTCTTGTAGACGACGGTGATGTCAAATTCTTGTAGTCTGAGACTCCACCGTGCGAGGCGCCCTGATGGATCCTTCAAGTTAGCTAGCCAACACAAGGCGTGGTGGTCACTCACGACTTTGAAAGGCCTGCCGTACAGGTAGGGGCGGAACTTTGATGTAGCCCAGATGATGGCAAGGCATTCCTTTTCTGTCGTGGAATAATTGGCTTCTGCCTTCGAAAGTGACCGGCTAGCGTAACTGATGACCCTTTCAAGTCCGTCGGTCCTCTGCACGATCACGGCGCCGAGCCCTGTGCTGCTTGCGTCCGTGTGAATTTCGGTGTCAGCTTCTTCGTCGAAGTGCGCCAGTGTTGGCGGCGTTTGCAGGCGTCGCTTTAATTCTTGAAATGCCTCGACTTGCGGCGTTTCCCATTTGAAGTCGACGTCGGCCTTCGTGAGGTACGTCAGTGGCTCGGCGATCCGCGAAAAGTTCTTCACGAAGCGCCTGTAATAAGCGCAGAGGCCAAGAAATCGGCGTACTGCTTTCTTGTCGGTGGGTGCAGGAAAGTCGGCGATCGCAGCTGTTTTCTGTGGATCAGGGAGCACTCCCGACTTGCTGATAACGTGGCCAAGGAACAATAGTTCCTCGTAGGCGAAGCGGCACTTTTCTGGCTTCAGGGTAAGTCCCGAGGCTTTGATTACCCGAAGAACAGCTTCAAGGCGCCGGAGGTGCTCGTCGAAGTTGGAAGAAAATACGACTACGTCGTCCAAGTAGACGAGGCAAGTCTGCCACTTTAAGCCTGCGAGTACTGCGTCCATAACCCGTTGGAACGTCGCAGGCGCCGAGCAAAGACCAAAGGGCATGACCTTAAACTCGAATAGGCCGTCTGGTGTTATGAAGGCAGTCTTCTCTCGGTCTCTCTCGTCTACTTCGATTTGCCAGTAGCCGGTTTTGAGATCCATCGACGAAAAATACTTGGCGTTGTAGAGTCTGTCCAGAGCATCGTCTATCCGTGGGAGGGGATACACGTCTTTCTTCGTGATGTTGTTCAGGCGACGATAATCGACGCAAAAACGTAGGGTTCCGTCCTTCTTCTTCACCAACACCACGGGTGATGCCCACGGACTCGTAGACGGCTGAATGATGTCGTCACGCAGCATTTCGTCGACTTGGTGCTTGATGGCCTCGCGTTCCCGTGCAGAAACTCGGTAGGGGCTCTGACGGAGCGGACGGGCATATTCGTCGGTTATGACGCGATGTTTCGCGAGAGGGGTCTGACGAAGCCTCGACGACGATGAGAAGCAGTCCTTGTATTGGTGGAATAAGGCTTTGAGCTCCTTTTGTTGCTGCCTGGAAAGGCTTTGATTGACGTCGAAGGCGGGCGCGGACACTGCTGTCGACGTTGCGGCTCCCTGAGAATCAGTGAGGGCGAAGGCATTGCTCGCTCTCACAAATTCGCTTAGATGTGCTACCGTCGTGCCCCTATTTAAGTGCCTATATTCGTTGCTGAAGTTCGTCACCATTACCTTGGCTTCGCCGTTATGAAGCTTGGCTATGCCTCTTGCGACGCACATCTGGCGGTTTAGGAGCAGGTGCTGGTCCCCTTCGATGACACCTTGTAAGTTGGTAGACGCTTTGGTGCCGACGGAAATGATGACGCTCGACAGTGGCGGGATGGTTACCTGCTCTTCTGTTACATTCAAGGCATTGTGAGCGACGTTGCAGTCTGACGCCGTTGCATTATCCGTGGACAGCGTGATTGACCTGGATCTTAGGTCGATTACTGCGCCTTGCTGGTCCAGGAAATCCATGCCTAAAATGACGTCTCGCGAGCATTGCTGCAGGACCACAAAATTCACAGAATACGTCTGGCTGTGAATCGTGACTCTTGCCGTGCAGGTTCCAGTCGGTGTTATAAGGTGGCCCCCTGCTGTTCGGATATCCAGTCCTTCCCATGCAGTCTTTACCTTCTTGAGCTTAGCGGCGAAGAGACCACTGATGATAGAGTAGTCGGCGCCGGTATCGACTAGGGCGGTGACGCTGTGGCCGTCGATGATCACGTCGAGGTCGGTGGTTCGTCGTCTGGCGTTCCGGTTAGGTCGGGGCGTCGGATCACGGCTGCGTCGGCTTGGTCCGGTGCTGCTATGTCGCGTCGGCGGCGAGGCTTTGTCGTAAATACTCTGCTCAGGCGGCGTACTGCGACTACGTCGGGAAAGTTCGTGCGTCGTGGTCGTCGTCATCGGCAGCGGCGGCGGCGGAGGAGGATCTTCGGCATTGCGTCGTGCAGCAACCGCACCTCCATCGGTTGCTGCCTTTAGTTTCCCGGGTAGGGGCTTGGGGATCGGCCCCGGTTAGGGCCGGTGTACTGGCGGCGATCCGGGGAGACGTAGCGGCCAGGCGAAGGTGAACGGGATGGTCGTCGTTGTTGCCACTGCGATCCGGCGATGTAGTCAGCGATGTCGCGAGGTCGCTCACCTGGGCGCGGACGCGGCGCGTTCACGTCGAAGCCACGCAGTTCCATCTCACGGTACTGGCAGTAGCGGTAGGTGTGCCCGGCTTCGCCGCAGTGGTAGCATAGTGGGCGGTGGTTCGGGGTGCGCCAAACGTCAGTTTTCCTCGGCGAGCGCTGGATTACTGGTGAGCGGGAAGGCGTCGGGGGTGGTGGCGGTGGCTGGCGACGAAACTGCGGAGACGTTGGGTCCTGGTGTTGGCGAGGAGCGGCGACAGGTCGTCGTGCAGTAGCGGCGTAGGTTATCGCCTCCGGTTGGGGCTGTGGCCGTTCAGGAACGCTCAGTGAGCGCTGTAGTTCCTCGCGGACTACGTCTTCGAGAGAGGCGACTTGGGGCTGAGACGATGGCAACATGCGGCGCAGTTCTTCACGAACAATAGCGCGTATGGTCTCGCGCAGGTCGTCGGGGCAGAGTCCTCGGACTTCTGCGACGTCTGGCGACATGCGCCGATCGTATTGGCTGGTCCGCATTTCAAGAGTCTTCTCGATGGTGGTAGCCTCGGAGAGGAACTCTTGTACCGTCTTTGGCGGGGTTCTGATCAGTCCGGCGAAGAGCTCCTGCTTCACTCCTCGCATAAGCAGGCGAACCTTCTTGTCCTCAGACATGTCGGCGTCGGCGTGGCGGAAAAGTCGCGTCATCTCCTCCGTAAAGATCGTTACGTTTTCGTTGGGGAGCTGCACCCGAGTTTCAAGCAGTGCTGCGGCTCTTTCCTTTCGCACGACGCTTGCAAAGGTGCGCAGGAAAGCAACGCGGAAGTCGTCCCAGGTTCGAAGCGTTGACTCGCGGTTCTCGAACCAAGTCCTTGCGGCGTCTTCCAGGTAAAAATACACATGACGCAGCTTGTCGTCCGGGTCCCACTTATTGAGGGCTGCGACGCGGTCGTAAATGTCAAGCCAGCTTTCCGGGTCTTCGTAGGTCGATCCGCGGAAGGTAGGCGGCTCTTTGGGCTGGTTGACGACCACGGTTGCCGAAGACCTTGCTTCCGTCATCGTGGATGCCGGCTTCGTAGCAGCCTTTGTTTTCTTGTCCTTGTCGGGGAGCGGCAGGTATTCGGGCGGTAGTCCTTGTTGTCTTCGGCTCACTCGAACGACCGGGTCGGCGTCGTCCTCTTGCCGGCTTGGGCTTGGCTCACGGCTGGACGGGGGCGTACGGTACATGGACCGAGAAGCACCTCCACCAGATGTCACGAGGTTGTGATACACGCAGCACTTGAGAGGAAGCACGCAGGAGTCAGGGCGGTGTCAGGCGAACTGTTTATTGGGTGAACTTGTGCCCAGCAAAACGGGGCCAAACACAACTCATAGCAACAGCGGCGTGAACAGTCCTCGGCCGACGGAAAAAAAAAGAAAAGACCCCCAGTGGCGCACTGCGCCGGCTTTTTATACACGCGTCGTAACGCGTTCCAGAGTGGCATACAAGATAAACGCGGCCTGCGTTGCGCTTAACAGAAAGTGATAGCGTCTTCCTTCGCAAACGAAAAGAACCGCACGTGTCAGTTTTTTATACACGCGTCGTAACGCGTTCCAGAGTGGCATACAAGATAAACGCGGCCTGCGTTGCGCTTAACAGAAAGTGATAGCGTCTTCCTTCGTAAACCAAAAGAACCGCACGTGTCACTATATATATATATATATATATATATATATATAACGCATATATATATATATATATATATATATATATATATATATATATATATATATATAACATATATATATATATATATAGAATAACGCGTTCGATGCTCTAACCACTGAGCTATCACAGCGGCCTTCCGTCCATCCATTTTTTGGGCTTATATGTGAATTTAGAAGTAGGAGTGTCAGTCAGCGCCATCTATAAGCCAAGCGACGAGTGTGAAACACTCTTTTATGCGCATGTTTGGCGTCACGTAGCACGTGAACTTATTGCGAACGGGCCGCTGATCAATAGTCCCTCGTATACAACCTAATTACACCAAGTCTGCCAATACGAGACCCTCGGTAATAAATAAGGGAAAGAAGTGTATACCTAAGGGCTAGTTTTTCCGTGTGTTGACACAATATTAATGAGATCTAACAGACAGTAATGTCAAGGAATGTATAGTGGAAGCTATTGGAACCAATAAAATATAAATAAGAAGAAAGAAAAGTGGGTGAAAAAATAACCAGCCGTGAGCAAGAATCGAACGTACGACCTTCGAATAACGCGTTCGATGCTCTAACCACTGAGCTGTCACAGCGGCCTTCCGTCCATTCACTTTTTTGGGCTTATATGTGAATTTAGAAGTAGGAGTGTCAGTCATCGCCATCTATAAGCCAAGCGACGAGTGTGAAACACTCTTTTATGCGCATGTTTGGCGTCACGTAGCACGTGAACTTATTGCGAACGGGCAGCTGATCAATAGTCCCTCGTATACAACCTATATACACCAAGTCTGCCAGTACGAGACCCTCGGTAATAAATAAGGAAAAGAAGTGTATACCTAAGGGCTAGTTTTACCGTGTGTTGGCACAATAGTAATGAGATCTAACAGACAGAAATGTCAAGGAATGTATAGGGGAAGTTATTAGAAGAAATAGAATGTAAATAAAAAGAAAGAAAAGTGGGTGAAAAATAACCAGCCGTGAGCAGGGATCGAAACTACGACCTTCGAATAACGCGTTCGATGCTCTAACCACTGAGCTATCACAGCGGCATTACTGTCTGTTAGATCTCATTATTATATATATATACATATATTGTACGGTGTGAGAAAGGCACAGAAGCCGTTCGTCGGGCAAGCTGTTCTGTTCTGTGCCAGTCACAATCCCATGCCCCCGAATCCAGTTCTCCTCATCGCCTTCTGTATTCACACTCGGTCACACTGCCTCGGTGCATGTCATGACATAAAACACGCCGGGACGCAGCTTATCAGTTCTGCCGAAACTCTCTTTTCTTAAGACGAGACACGTGCACAGAAAAGTTGTTTTTCTTGCGTTTGTCCAAACTGAGTTGACAAGCTGGATACCCTACCACCACGTGTTTTCACCCAGCCTTTCAGGAATCATGAATGGTCCTCCGTACTTGCGTAGAGATTTTTTTAGGTGATTGTGTCTATCGTTGCACCCATACTTTGTCTCCTACACTCTATTGTGGTGCTGGTCGGTGGCGGTGGTCATAGTACTCATTCTGGACCTTTTGCATGTTTTCGATTCTCTGGTGTGCCTTAGCCCGGATGACGTGACAGTTGGTTTGCCTTGAAGCGGTATGTCCAGCTTTCAATGGGGTGCTCAAACTGTGGATGGCAGACATTTTCGGAATCTGCCCATACACTACTTCATAAGGAGAAGTTCCAATTGATACCTGGATTGCCGTGTTACTGACATATGCGGCTGCTTGTAGACGATTGCCCCAGCCAGCTTCATCTGGTTTCTTGTTCTTATATTACGGAATAAGTCGAGCCTGTATAGCCTGCTTGTATCTTTCCGACAATCCAAGCTTTTGGATGGTTTGCTGAAGGCAAATGTTATGCGACACCAGCATTTCGGAGCTACGTCCGGAGTTCACGACTGCGGTAAGTAGTCGCTCTATCCGAGATGATCTTTCTAGGTAGGCCGTGTCTCCATTCAAAGTGGTCCTGCAGCCACCCCCGCGGTAGTCTAGTGGCTAAGGTACTCGGCTGCTGACCCGCAGGTCGTGGGATCAAATCTCGGCTGTGGCGGCTGCATTTCTGGTGGAGGCGGAAGTGTTGTAGGCCTGTGTGCTCAGATCTGGGTGCGCGTTAAAGAACCCCAGCTGGTCGAAATTTCTGTAGCCCTTCAACACGGCGTCTCATATAATCATATCGTGGTTTTGGGACGTTCAATCCCACAAATGCATGAAGCGGTCCTGCAAAAGTCTGGTCACACTGCTTGCTGCGAGAGAGGGCACTGCAGCAACCTCCACGAACTTTAGGAGGTGGTTCATGGTGACTATGATGTATTGGTTCCTGTTGCTGTAGTCAGTAATGTACCGACGTGGTCAATCCCCATTGTGTCAAAAACAGTATCTGGGGGCGGAGTAGGTGTAAGTAGTCCAGGTTGGCATTCCGAGGGATGCTATGCTTTTGGCACACCTCGCCACTTGCGACATATGATCGAACACTTCTCTACATGCTCGGCCACAAGAACCGTTCTTGGGCCTTCCGAAGAGTAGCTCGGTGACCTACGTGTCCACCTTCCGGGGCATCATGCATGACGTGCAGGATTTCAGGACGCATAGTCGATGGAATGACTAAGAGGTGGCGTTATTCTTGGTTAGTAGTTCATTGACGTATATGAATATTCTTCCATGAAGGACAAATTTTGAATTGCTGTGCGTGCCATCTAGAGACGTTCTTATTGTTGTCAAATCCGCATCGTACTGTTGAGAGTTTGAGATATGCTGTTGCCAGAACCAAATCTTGCCTCCTTTGGCTTGTGGAGAGGTTTTCTCGCACGGGTTTTGTGACAGTGCATCGGCAATCTGGTTCATTGTCCTGTGCGGTTCCTCGCGTCGTAGGTGTAGTCTTGTAGCCGCATGATCCAGTGAGCAAACTTGTGTTTCAGCTGTTGTTTGGCAAACATCCACGCAATCAGAGAATTGTCCATCCATACCGTAAACTTGCGACAGAACAAGTAGTGCTGGAACTTGTCGTCCACGCTCCAGACCACAGCCAGGCACTCTAACTGACTTGACTGGTAATCACGTTAAGCGTCTGGTAGCATGCAGCTGGCGTAAGCTACGACATGCTGAGCTCCATCTGGGTCGCGCTGAACCAGGACTGCTCCTAGACGAACCTGGCTTGCGTTGGTGTGCACTTCAGTGTCCCATTTATCGTGAAAATGACTCAAAACGAGACACTTAGCGAGCCGTTGCTTGAGTAAATGAAAGGCAGCATCCTCTGAAGGACCCCACACAAACGTCGACGCTTTCTTAAGCATATTCGTGAGTGGGGCTGCTGTTGATGCAAAGTTAGGGAACAAAGTTGCGCAGGTACGACGCGAGGCCCAGAAATGCCTGCAACTGTTTCAGACACGTTGGAGCAGGGAAATTAGCTACAGTTGCTACTAATTCAGGTGAAGGTTGAGCACCATCTGCAGAAGTGGTGCGTTCCAGGTAAGAGATCATGGGCGATAAAAACTGGCATTCTTTTCTGTTAAGCTAAAACCCGGCATCAAATAGTTGTTGGAGAAGTTCACCGAAATCGCGCAGATGTTCCTTTCATGTTGCTCCCATGACCAACACGTCGTGAAAATACATGAAACAAGCGTGATATTTCAGTGGGCTGAGGACCACAATCATGGCACTCTGAAATGTACTCGGCACTGTTCGCTGCCCCAAGGGCATGCGGTTAATCTTATATAGACCCTAAGGCGTCCGGAACACGGTTTTGCACTAATTGTCTTCTTTGGCAACATCAATTTGCCAGTATCTCGCACAGAGATCAAGTGACGAAAAAAATCTAGAGTGCCGTACAGTGTCTATGGCATCATCAATGCTAGGAAGCGGGCACGAATCAGGAATTGTGTGCTTATTCAATTCTCGATGATCGAAACAAAACCTGAGGCTCCCATTCTTTTTCCGGACAAGGATGACATGTGCGGCCCAAAGGCTAGACGAAGGTCTGATTACGCCAGCGGTCAGCATTTTCTGCACTTGATCAGTGATTACGGCCCATTCGCGTTCGACGTAATGTCGCAGTGGTACAGAGATGGGTGTGTGACCATTTGTGGGTAGGCGATGTTCAAGTAAGCTAGTACTTGGTAGCTGCGATGTGCTTTCCACAAAAATCGCTCTATGCCGTTCGAGCACTGAAGACAGTGTTGTAGGTCCATCAGCCTCACCTCTTCTTTAGTAACTTTTGTTGAACCCGAGACCTATGAACGTACGAAGACTTCGCCACACTTGATCACACGCTGTACGTCATCAGATAGGTGATAGTTCACTCCCAGGACCAAGCCTGTGGGCAGCTGTTCGAATACCGGTACAGCAGCCAGGAATTTACTCTCGTCTTCTGTTTGGAGCTGCATGTCGAGCACACCGACCGGCAAGACGCTGCCACCGAGGCCGCAAAGAGGTGGGTAAGTCCAGGGCTGGAAGGTGGAGGAAGCGTGTTGTCGAAGCAACGCTGTGCGCTGCGCTCCAGTATTCACTAGTGCTGTAAGCTCCTCCATGTCATCGACACGAACGCCAACTGTAGGGAACAGACGCGATTGGTATTGGATGGCTTGGTGTAAAGCTTGAGGGCAACTCTCGCTTCTATTTCCGCATTGAGCGCACCCGTAGCAAGCATGTCGCATTGCCACACGTTCCTGCGCAGGGAGAGCATAAAACCGCCATCTATCACTGTCCTGTGATTCCGCTGCCCTTTGGATAAAAGTGCGAATGTCATCTTGTTCTGTTTGCACAAACAGTATTGCAGCGTGTGCAGGGTCATATAGGCCATCGACGACGTACTGTCTGGCTGCCGGAGAGGGCCAGGCTTTGTGATACGCCTGTAGGAGGGGTAATTTCTCGTAACTGTAGGTGGAAATGTCTTCTGTGGGTGATTGCCAGCGTGACCGCATCTTAATAAATCGAGTGTCGTGCGCACCTGAAATTGGTGAAAATGTAGACGTCAAGACAGCGCTCTAAGTAGACCGCGATAAGAATTTGTGTCCCTGGAAACGCTGCCACGCTTGGGCAGCTCCTCGTAGACGATCTTCCGCGACGAATTTTTCGGTGAGTTCTGGCCAATACTATCCTCATGCGACAGAGTCGACGGTGCCGATTCAGCTGATTGCGTAGTCCTCAAACCCATGAAACTCCGGAATTTCGGTCTCAGGAAGTAACCTGAGTGCAGCACACTCAATAGCGGATGTAGACCATCGTACCACATTGTTTAGCTGTTGCAACAGCAAGGCAAGTTCAGCGCCGCCGTACTGCCGTGGAGCCGCCGTAGAGGCTTGAACGCCGTTTTCGGACTCCGGGAATACTTGTTGACTGGGAAGGGCCGAAGATGTAGCCGGGTCAACGTATTCCGATGACTGTACAGTTGGCGACTGCTTCATTGTACAGAGCGAGAAAGACACTACACCGGTTTGTCGGGTAAGCGGTACTATTCTGTTGTGTGCCAGTCGCAAGCCCATACCCCATAATCCAGTTCTCTTCTTTGCCTTCGGTCAACACAATATATATATATATATATATATATATATATATAGAGAGAGAGAGAGAGGCATGACGTCAGTGGCAAAAAACAGCAGTCGAGAGTGTCCATATAACTCTACTGTAAAAAAGTAATGATTACGGGTTATCATTTGCAAAAAAAACTACTTAGATTCTCTGAAAATTTAGCTGCAAAAGAATGCTGCTTTATATCACGAAACTACAATACTGAAATTTATTACAAGTACCTAATTACTTGTAAGGCGTTACGTACCTCTCTGATAAAAAGCGTGCGAAATCAACCGACCTCACGCGCAGTTCGAGTATCACTTATGGACGAAAGATGGGTGCAATTTCTTCATTTATTTCTCCTGAAACCATAATGCTCATGGCTAAGTTTGTTATCACGCCCTGTCAACAAAGCCTGCTGTAGAAGTATTGCCCTAATCCACTGAAAGCTTCGAGGATAACGATAAGACCACGTCTGAAAAAAAATCACGTCTTCAACTGTCGTGGAACTGCATGTACTGGTCGTGTAGTTGTATCTGACACATCCACATATATGTCCTTAGAGGGCTGCGTTGAATGTAGCAGAATTGAATCAATAAAAAAGGAAAATGGTGGAGGGGGCACAGGATAAAGCAGTCTTAATGAGCGTCGTGCGACTTGACGTTCTGGCTGTTCCGCCTTAGACGGAGCATGATGCCAAAGGTTCAAGCCTTGGAATTCTCCAGGATTTTGAGAAGCGACCGCTATAGCTCGTGAAGGGCACCTACGTGAGTGCCAGAGTTGTGCTAAGGCCAGGAATGAAGTCGGGTGCCGATCCGGTAGAATTGTCACAATGGCTTTTTCCCTGGTTCCAGGGTAAAGCAGGCAGTCCAACATTAGTTGCACCAGGTCCGTTCGGATTTGCAGTGGCTGCAGACTTTAATAGTCGGGGTGCACAGGTTATCACGTTCGGCATGGATCACCTAGCTTTTTTTTTACCACCTGAAATACTGCATTTTCAAACCACACGTCAAAGTGTACCATATCTTACTGGCACTAATCACAATAACATGCTTAAATAGTGCATACAAAAGCTTACTGTCACTTTCTTCATTAAAGAACGAAACAATTTCACTTTAACTGTCCATAAGTGAGCTGAAAAACAAATATCAGCTACCCAATGCAATCCAACGTGTGGTTGAGCTTTGTTCGGAACACCTATACCAATTTCGCCGGGACTCTTCCAGCATAACAAAAGAAAATCTCGCTCCTGCTGCCCAACAGACATTCTACCAGCCTAGTATGACCACTTGCTGTACGAACGTAGAGTCTTACTTTTTAATATCATAGCTTTATTGTTCCCTCAGTTCGTCAACACATCTGAGAAAATATGGACGTATAAAACTACCAGCAGGGCACAGCTTCAATGCGAGGTCAATCAACTAGAATACATCAGCGCATTGTCCATTATTTTCAAAAGGTCTTCGTTCTTCAAAGGAAAAAGGTAAGTCTTTTTTTTCAATTTTTAGCCCTGATTCTGTTATTCTACAGGAGTATTTCTTTCATTTACAGAAGCGACTTTCGTATAGAGGGATTGTTTGATACGGATCACAAGGAGCGAATGACTCTGCTTTCCAGAGGTAGGAAGAAATAATGCCGTAGTCCAAAATAACCTCCATGTGAGGACATGGTCCTGAAAGTTTCTGAGCAATGAAGAGCTATCTATATCTGAGCATGCACGCTCACTTAGGTATTATTTGTTTGAAAAGGGTAGTTATAGTTCTTTATGTTACATTTCAATTGCATGTGGCTCAGTTACTCGGATATTCGAAAGCGTATAGTAAGAGCAACCTTCAGTGAACTCGTGGAACTGCATAACCGGCATAATGATGCCGTGTTGTAAAGCACATGCCTCATACTTTTCTTGCATTTTAGGGCTACTTGAAAGCACATTTTTGTGGAAGCTACTACATGTAAATTGTTTGCGTTTGTTCCACTTTTATTGGCTGCATTTTTTCTCGCACTGTATATATTTTTATTTGCATTCGGAGTGTTGGGTTTTATTTCATTTTTAGCATAATATGTATATTTCACTTCTTCTTTCTTTTAAAAAAAGTTTTAAAAAGATCAAAACCACTTTACTTACATACGACATTGTACTTCGGTAATTTGAACTTCCTCATTTCTTTATTAGGATGAAAAAATCAGTCTTTGTTTTATTTTCAATTTTATTGATTATCAGTCAAATGTAACAAAAATATTTATTTCAAGATAATAAATTATAGAGAAAAAACAAGGTCATCACGTGCTGCGTTCAAAGTGAAGATGTTCTAAACAACTCATTTGCAACGTCTACTAATGTATTGACGCCATTAACATTTCACATGTGTTGCTGCTTTCTTAGTTCCCTGGATCGTCGTGCTTTATGTTCTGTCCCTGTAATGACCAAATGCTCTTGGCGGTGGTTCGTCTCACCTAACTATGTAACTGTGCTGTGCTTACTAAGCGGCCCTTAACATGTTTATTAGGACCAGACAAACTTTTCTGAAAGATTGAATGGTTTCAAGGGTGGTAGTTTTGAGGGTTCTCATTCCAACGAATACGACTGTATCCTCTACGATTGCCATGCTTTCTCTCTAATCTGTACAGACATATTTACTTGTAATCATAGTGTTTAGAAGCTGAACGTCAATAAAAGCAGAGCTGTTGTCACTGCAGAACTGTTCGACCTTACGGAGATGCGTAATCAGGCCAGATCTTACTTGCTGAAGGGCTTGCACGAGTGCTCCTGGTCTTGTTTATTTTATTATTCAAAGCTTGTTGGGGTACGGTTCCAGCCAGCTGCATTAAATGAGGTGGATAGACAGACAAGACACCGCTGAACTAGAAACTTCACGTTTAAAGAAACTTTCATCGCTTATATATAGCAGTCGATAGTGAATACATTGATCACTCATTCCCAGATTCGTCCTGTGCACGAATCTTGTTGTTATGAAATGTTCGCTAAGTATTAAGAGGCTGTTGACTTATGATTGTCCAGTTTCCTCGAAGACCATCACTACTAAACTTTTGTGCACTTAATTGGCACTGCTTCTTCCTAAGATCTTCAAGCCGTGCAGTTTGACCGTTTACTTGCATTCGTGATTGAAGCAGGTGAGTTGTCCAGCAGGCTGCTTGTGCCAAAGCGCGGACAAGTAAATGATAGTCGTGAAAATAATTCATGCAGCAAAGAACACAAAAAGAAGTATGACACCAGCAAAGCGCGTTATGTATGACAGTCCATTATCTTGCAGCCAAAGATAGATAGAATAACCATGCAGATGACGCAATGACAGGACAAGGAAACATAATGCGTCGCTAAAAAGAAACCCTGCTGGACAACTCGCCTTTCAGAATAACCACTCTGTGATGATGTGCATGAACGGTGCATTAAAAGGAAATAAACGGCAGCGATGAAGATGGCACGCCCCACATAAAGCACGAACTGGAAGAGAAACGCTCAATTATTGAAGCACCTTAGGAGGGTAGTCGGAATGGGCGAGAGCAAGGGGCTTCACAAAGGGAAGCTGAGAGCTTGGGTGAATGAAGGGATGATTATGGAGCGTGTGCAGGGCGCAGCCGAGAGACAAAAAGATATTTCAAATATGTCAGAACATTTTCGCTTTGAAAGATATCAACATAAAATAAATATGAGAGTTGTAATGAGGAGTTTCCAGCTACTAAACACAGAATAGCTCGAAGAATGTTGGCAATTCGTAGCCTAAAATTGAAGACAACGTAGACGCCCGTCGGGGTGTGCGAGAACCCAACTGCAAACACAAATAAAGTTTACCTAATCCAATCAGCAAAAGATGAGTGTAGAGTATTGAATACACACCCTGTAACAAGCACTTTAAAAGTAAGAAAAGAACCATGTGTGATCGTCTAACCAACGAACACTCACACTGTCCTGGACGTGTTGTGTATAAAAGAGAGAGACAGAGATAAATAATTAAATGTAACAAACTGAGATGTTATGAGTGGATAAAAATACCGCTATCTTTTCGAAGTGAATGAGGATGAGTGGGGCGAAGCTGAAATGCTTATTCTTAAAATCCTTTAACATTCGCCCACATATATATTGGGACTCTACACGTTATCCTAGGGGTAATACCATATGCATTTATGCACAAAATGTTAATTTTTTTCATACGCTTGCTATCATATGCCCTTTATACACGCACGATGTAATCATTTACATATCGATGAGAATATATACAATGAACACGTTACTGATTGAACTTTTGTGTTCGGTGAAGTGCGTAGTGAGAGGATCTTGAATGAAGGGTTGTCGTTCAAAGTTGGAGAAGGCTATGTCGAGACGGGTCCCTCTGATGATTTCGAACCTTAACCGTAGAACTCACAGCTGTAGCCGAGCAAGTAATCTAGGAAGTTGCGCTTGAAGCACACGTCAGCCCAACCAACTTCACGTAGAGACCATTTGCGGCATTTGACCACTGCTTGCCGCGCCATTTCCGAGTCGAGGTTCTCTTGCCACCGCTTGCGTGCAACAATTACTTTGCGAGCTCTCAATTCAGGATCCGCTTGTCGACGAGCCCGCTTTGATTCGGCTACGCCAGCCGTCTCCGCTGCCGCCGCCTCCGGATCGATGCCGGTGGTGACTTGCGATTGCTGCCAACGCTGGCTTCTTTTTTCAGCCTCGCAAGTTCTCACCACGAGATCTTCGAGCAGGGCCCTCATCGCAGCCGCGTTGTTAGCTCTCTGCATCGCTGCCTGTCTTTCCAAGGTGTTCATGATGAGTAGCTGCATCGAGTCACGCACTTACTGAGCTCCAGGCGATGAGAAAAGAAGCGCGTGGAAAGTGTTCGCGCTCGCCCTCTATATCCAGTGGCCTCAGCGCGACAAGAAACTTGCTCCAAGCCAGAGGAGCTTTGCCCCTGAAAACCCCAACTTCGGCTTACTTTTGCTTACAATGTGAACGACAGTAAAAAAAAAGAACGCAGGTTCAATCGCGCATTTGCCTAAAGGGTTGGTAGCTCTTTTTACGGACGCAAGAGGAACGGGTCAACCTTCCACGAGGGATCGACCATGAATCACGTGGCAGTGAGATTAAGAGAAAAAAAGGGGAGAGGGATGTATAAAAGACTTTACTGTAGGTAAACAAAGAGATTAGCAATGTCAAAGGTCTATCATTAATTCTTTTAAAAAAATTTATAGATTGTTGGTAAATTGGACTAAAGAATACATGAGGGCTTCAAGGCAAAAGCCGTCCTCTTGTTCTTCACAGTCGATGGATAAGGAGGAAGGGAATACGAGTGAAAGCTTCACGTGCCGTTGCCAGGCGTCGTCCTCAGCTTCTTCCCTTGAGGTCGCGCGCCCTCTGGTTTTGTTCGCCTTTCGAAAAATGGCCAGGCAACGGCAACACGTGGTGGTACGTCGCACGACGCCACAGCAGATTTCGTAACGTCATGACGAGACGTTCCAAACTAGCGATCTTGAGGCGTCACCACGTGATGGGACGTCACCATCTGACCAGGAATTTTTCCATCAATTGTCCCTGATTTCGCGGGACAGTCGTTATCGATGGTCATATTCGCGTTTAATCATGAAACTAGATGCCTGATCGCAAGCATAAAACTACGCAATCACGAAACAACATCAACAATTAGCCAACGTCAGCTGACGGTAAGCAATCACGCACATGCGTTGTCCCGGACCAGATGACAGCAGGCACCGCGTGCAATATTACCGTGAACTAAACGAGAGTTACCCAATATTACATAAACGTTAACCGGTACTAGCCAGTGTCAACTGGCGCTAGCAAGCACCAGCTTTCACACTCAACTCCGCGACAACTTTATGTTACAGCACAGCCAAGGCTAAGTGGGTGGTATTTCTGCACACATGTCACAACGCCAAATACTCCGCTGTCGTGCAATTTCAATTTCGCAAACGCATTCAACATGGTCGCTTTCACATGAGCACTGTTTATTAAATGTTACAATTTTAGGTAAGCAAAGAATAAACTGTTCATTTTTGAAGGAAAAGCACCAGAATCTTTTTTTGGAGCATTCAGATTTATTTCAGCAAAAAAAAAGCATGTCTGAGCAGGAACAGCGTGATTAGAAAAACAACGCAAAGGCACGAAAATATGTTTTAAATTTCAGTGAATACACTGTCGGCAACAAGGCATCGTTGTTTTCGTTCTTTCGAAGACACGAGTAATTTCTGGAGACGCGAAGGCATCGATGGGTAGCAGAAATCTTGGCCACGACCGATCATCAGCAGACGTCTGATGTTCGTAGCGCCGAGTGGTTGAAACGAAATCTTTGCTTCACCAAAAACGCTGTTTTGCACAGTCAACAGCATAATAAACAGGAACGCGTCTGTTGCCCAGGCGAAGCTTTGCACTGTTAATTTTATCCTCGCATATTGCTGCCATCGCAAAGCGCAAAGAACCACTCTCTTCATAGATGCCGACGGGTACGGTGTAACAGTACGCGATCATCAGAGTGATCATACTAGGCAGCTGAAATACTGACCACGTATGAAACGCAACTTAGAAAAAGGGCCATTGCTTTTACGTACAGTTTGCAATGGCAATTTTTGCTTTCAATCAGCTGGTCCTGTTGAAAACTGGCCGGTCGCCGGTGACACTTCAAGGTGGTTGTATTATAATGCGATCCCGCTTTCGGTGATGATGTCACTCACACACGTCTTGTTTCTCAGTGACTGCATGTGCGGGTAACGAAATATTTTACGACGCACCACTGTCTTCGTTTCTCTCAGCTCAATGAACAGAGACAACGTGACGAACACACACTCATGCTCGTTCACACGTTTCGACGTGAACATGCTGCAACTGAGTGACGCCATCGTTGTTTACCGGGGCAAATGAAAACTGAAATGACACCAGAAGACCAGAAAACTCGAAATGGCAAAAACAGAAAGTCCTGTATGGTGTAAGCCTCTTAATAACAGTCCTAACAATGTTGAACGTATTATTGGTATCTTTCAATTTTGTTTTTTAATGTACGCAGTATGTAAACATTAGTGTTAGTGGACTGCATGCAGAAGCGTAGTAAGAACGGGCGTGCTTGGGCATCGCAGCTTTTGCTACTCTGCCGCAGAAACTTGTTGCCGAGCTTAGACGACACATAACAAACACGAACCTTTTACCGAGCGGTTGCCAACACAAGTTGTCCTGTTCAAGGCAATAATTTATGAGGCGTGCATCGGAACCCTTAAGGAAATTCGCCACATATGGCCACTGAACATTCGTTCTTGCTTTGCGCCACATATGAGAGGTTGTACTTCATCCCTTTCGGAGCCTTTTCACTACTCTTTAGGATTGCGCACAATACACTTGTATCAATGATTGTGTTTCTCTAATTGAAAAGTAGAGTGGCGGCCTCTCCGCTATAGGCACAATAACAATTTCATGTAACAAGTGAAGTGGATCAATCAACGGCAGACCTAGTGACCGTTCCGCTTGTCCGCTGAAGAGTGATGGCTACGCATTCGAATCTCGTAAGATGAATACGACCGACAAACTTCCTCTGCAATCTGTCCGCTTCGACCTTATTACCCGTAAAGCTGAAGAGTGATGTTAAAATAATGAGCTTTATTATCTCGTGACTGCACTACCCTGCCGTGCGGCAGATTAACCCCAATAACTCGTAGGCTAATGACCATCGCTTTTTTTCAGGCACCTTCAGAAGAGTTGAAAATATGCTCTACATGGCACATGACTACTCCTGTGCAGTTTTTAAGGTCGACTCACTAACAAATTGTACGTACCAACTGTTTATCTTTGTGCTTTAGAGTTGCATTTCATTAATACCTAATGACGATTATATCAGTGCCATACAAGTTGTCAAGCGTATAATAGTGGTCGTGTAAAAAAAATCCTGCAAAAGCGCCTCAGTGGGTTCCTGCTCATATCAATATCTTGCTGACTTCAAGATTTTATGCTCTATGCGCCAGCATGCTTATTATATCATCATTATTTCTTATAAATTTTGTTAAGGAAATTTGCAACACATCACGACATAAGTACGGTCGAAATTTTTCTACTTATTTTGTGACTTAGTGAAACCGACTGCAAGCGACGTTATTTGAGTCGAACTTCAGTGAAATTCATATTGCGGTAATAGCAGCAACGCCTTTTACGACAGCCGTTGAAAGGTTGGTGCGCATAAATATGTACGTAGTTTATATGGCAAATATGTATTTGTCCCAAAATATGAATAGAAAGTTGAGGTAGTTTTTATGAATTCATACTTAGGACTGTGCAGCGCTCTCAAAAAGGACAAGGGACAGAAGGACCGCACATAACATGCGCGCATTCTCAACTCCACTTTTATTTAGATTACAGACGAAGTAAACAAATGAACTCTTATATAACGTGAGGTGTTTTCCTCACAAAATGAACTTTCCTTGCTGTTGCCGCTTAAATTATTATGCGCACGACAAAGTCTAAATCAAACTGGGGGAACATGAGCGTTCTTTAACATTGATTGATTTGTGGGGTTTAACGTCCCAAAACCACCATATGATTATGAGAGACGCCGTAGTGGAGGGCTCCGGAAATTTTGACCACCTGGGGTTCTTTAACGTGCACCCAAATCTGAGCACACGGGCCTCGACATTTCCGCCTCCATCGGAAATGCAGCCGCCGCAGCCGGGATATGAACCCGCGACCTGCGAGTCAGCAGCCGAGTACCTTAGCCACTAGACCACCGCGGCGGGGCAGCGTTCTTTAACATAAGATAGGCGATGTATGATAGCAGAATATTGTACTGAAGGCGAGTGTACCCCACACTGTACGGACAACATGGCTTTTAACGCGAAAGTGTTTTATGCTGGTGTTCAGGTTAACCACGGATCCGCTGTCATACTTTCGTTACAAATATGACGTTGTAAAAAAATTCCCATAGACTGCAAGGATAAAACGAGAAGAAACCCTTCTGTTGCGCGGTGTCGTACCAATCACCCTTCAATCCGCTGTGCGTGGTGCTAAGCACTACGCCACCGAGCGTACTGTGAGTGCTGCAAACGACAAGCCATTTATATACACAAAGTTATGTTGGCAGCCCTCAAAGCTCAGCAACTTCCACGTGCTTTCGTCATCAGTACCGAAACGGCACGAAAAGCGCGTACTGGGCGCACTTGCTCAAAAAGTCGTCGCCCCGCACGTTGCTATGCGCATGCGCCTTAACGTGGCTTGATCAAAGTGTGTGTAGATACCATCTGGCGTGATCGCTCACAAGCGCGCGCCCCGCCGCGGTGGTCTAGAGGCTAAGGTACTCGGCTGCTGACCCGCAGATCGTGGGTTCGAATCCCGGCTGTGGCGGCTGCATTTCCGATGGAGGCGGAAATGTTGTAGGCCCGTGTGCTCAGATTTGCATGCAAGAACCACAGGTGGTCGGAAATTCAGGAGCCTTTCACTATGGCGTCTCTCATAATCATATGGTGGTGTTGGGACGTTAAACCCCACACATTGATAGCTCACAAGCGCACGCGCATATCTCGACATATGGGTGCCTTGTACCCTTGTCCTTCCGCCGCAAACTTGGATTGATGTTTTAGTGAATAAAGAAGTCACAGAAGATCACGACGCTTGCTGTCACAGACGCATTTACGAAAGGAGCACGCTGCTCACACACGAAGAAGTAATATTGTGAGAGTTGTTCGCGCTCACGTTGTGCACACCTATGCGTTCGTTTCACGCGTAGTTCTTCTAGATGCGAAGCAGCTCTTTGACTCACGTGTGTAACGCCGTAGGTACGTGTGTTCGTACAAACGCGCAGCAATCTATCTATCTATCTATCTATCTATCTATCTATCTATCTATCTATCTATCTATCTATCTATCTATCTATCTATCTATCTATCTAGCTGCTTACGTAAGAGTGCTCTCGAGGTCACCCCTTTAAAATGATGTGAACCGAAATTAGCATGGGAGGGTAAGATGGTTTGACAAATATGACGCGCTGCTCAAGACCTCAATAATGTCATAATCCAATGACGTACGTCGTCAAGCACTTACCGCCAAACAGTGGCGCATACCCACGTGTGGGTACATGCCGCTGGTATGCTGGTTAGTGCCACAAGTGATTTACACTTAGTATCTATCCAGGAACGGCGAGAGCACGCATAGGAAATTTTAACGTGCTAACGTTGAGAAATACCCGAAATCTTCACCGTCAACCCGACAAATGCAAGGAATATATGTCACGGACCCTGCTAGAATCAAACCTTAGCATTCTGCGTGTCAATCAAGCATTTTACCACAGAGCTACTTCAGGTCTCGGAACTACCTTTAAAGTAGACGTTCATCTTCGTGAAACGTCAATAGTGGTTGCAGTGCTGCCTACCAATTTTTATAAACATTACACATGTGATCCTTTCATGCATCCGTCACATCGGGTTAACGTCAATTGGGATTAGTTGTCATGCACTGAAGTTGATTTATGTAGCAGTGTCCAGGGCCAGCAACCTCGCGAGTATCAGCACTTCATATCAGCTTGTGGTGTTGCTAATACATATGTTCCAGTTGGCATCGTTGCGCAAGTGCAAATAACTGGTTATATGAACATCTGCGACTCTTCAGCATATGTCTGTGCGTGCAACGTTTGTACATATATTTAGCGTGATTTCATGACGTGTCACAAAATAAACGAAAATCACAACACTGTCACCTTTCCTCCGCACGCTTCGCGTGACATCGATTCCCGGGTTCGTGGGATCTGCCAATTCTTGTATTGTTTTTCTAGCCATAAAAACATTTTGTCAGAGAAGTTAGTGATGCTTTTTGCGTCAGTAATTGCAACAAAAATATAATAATCAGCAATCGATTAAAATTTTGAATAAAGAATACAAACATTTGGTCAGCATCTGTTCCAACTTCATATAAAACTTGTTACGGGCTTGATTAGTCAAGAGGCACCGACAAGGAAAGTTCTTTTTAGGATCGCATATCATGGTAATGAATAGTTTTTCTTCTTGTTCACCTTTTTGAATAGTGAAATAAATTGTTAAGAGTGAGCGCATGTCACTTTTACTTCTGTACCGTGCCATTTTTGTGAAGTCTGCGCAGTCCTAAGCATCACAAACACTAGATAAATTACACTATCTTCACTGCTTGTGCACGGAAAATTAAAGCGACAACAGACCGAGGGGTGGGGGTGGCATTTCTTGACAGACAATATTACTAATTCTGAAAAGCTTTAATCTAGATAAACCGTCTTTGAAGCGCATATACCAGACAGTTTTATACAGGAACTTATAGACCATATGTGCCTACATATGTCTTTATTCGCAACAAAAAAAGTGGTAATTGTACTCAGCTTATAAAAATGTAGAATGTTACCTTTACATTTTTACCACTCCTAAATGGAACGGTGACGTTCTTTTGTACCACCCAAAACGAAGTAGTTCCTAAAACGTCCTTCTTTGAAACGCCGCTTCGTACATCACCGCTTCAGTGTCTGTACTGTCTGCGCCTGGTTTACTGCTGCTGATTACGACAAAACCCGTATATGGAGGGACTGCTTTCGCCCAGAGCCTGCTTAATCAGCTATCCAAGTACCATCGACAAATCGAATAATTCCTCGAGTGGCTTGTCTTAATGGCGTTTGTAGAGTTCCCCATTAGGGGGGGGGGGGGGTGAAGTGAAATTCCGCCAGAGCGCCCTTCCCTATTTTCTCAGTTGAGCGCCATTAGACTTAGTTAACCAAAAAGAGGAGCGCTGGCCTACCGCACTCTTGCGCCCACCTCTGGCCTAACTGATTGTGACACGCTTCAGGGTGGCATCTCAGGCACATTGTCTGCCTTGAAGCCTCTACTACGTCAATAGATACTTTAATTCAACGCCACTGGCCTCGCGTCAAATGCAGGAACTGTCCCGTAAGAGCAGAGCATTGAAAAAACAAAATTAACAGTAAACTTTGAAACAGCATGTAGGAACTTCAAAATAACCTTTAGCCAAAAAAAAACAAACACTGCCGCCGCGGCGATGGTGGTGATGTGATGTCATGGCAATGAGTCGCTTATGCTCCACCGCCGCCACCTGTTTCGGCGCCCGCCGTGTACCCGTTCTTTAGCGATACAGTGGTCATTGCTTCTAGATTTCGTGACGCGAATCTCTCTACGTACAGAAAGAAAGTTTCACAACTAGCGAAAGTTATCCGAGCTTTAGAAAATTTTTAGATTTCAGCTTAGGATAGGCAGACTCGCATGCGAACTTATGCGAACTGGCGATGTCCGTAATTGACTGCTCCCCTGAACACTCAACAAGCACGAAGATGCCACTGCGAGGTGGAAAGTGATGCAATCATCAACTACGCGTAAGGCCACGCCTCAATGTTCGTTCTCTATGCTAAAATCTGGAGAAACATAGCAAAACTGACGAACAAATCACGCAGAATAATTAGCACTCCATACTCTTGCAGAAATTTCCCGCCTAAAATGACCTGCCAAGAAGAATTGGGCAGTACCAGGAAGGACGCTCCAAAAGCCCACACACAAATATCAAGCCTGGTGGTGCACCTTCCTATAGGTGATACGAGGTGTCCTCCAGCGGTGACTAATTGAGGGCCCTCTCCCGTTGTCAGCACCTTGTATAGACGGGTGAAAAATGAAGCACTCATCACAGAGTAATTGGCTCCGGGGTCGACAAGCGCAGTCACCGGATAACAGTCCAGGGAATTGGTTATCATTTACAGTTTTTTATAAAAACCAGCAATTTTGTCGCCACTACTTTTTTGCGATTTGTGCTTTAAATGCTCTCATATCAAATTACTAAAATTATTCGGGAGAAAGTGGAGCAGAATCACTGCCAAATATTGCGGCAAACTTGGGAAAAACAACATTTTGACTCATAATGAAGCTTCATTTTCGCAATGTGGTGGTCAAAGTAAAAGTATGGTTTTTATACTGCTCAATAGCATAGTATGTGAGTAAGACAAACAGAAAGTTTCCACAAAAAGATCTCTTGTTTTGAAGGAGTAAAAACTTTTCTGCAGAACAACCTCAAGGTAAGACGAAGCCAGCCTTTGCTTCACCTTCACAGCATAACGTGTCAGCGTGAGGTTCCAGCGGAGGCTTTTTAGCAGAAAATAATGCATGCCACACAACTAATTGTCACACTCTTGAGTAATTCTGCTGTATCGAACGTCGAATAGGGGCAGAATAGGGCTTTCCTTACAAAACAGTATCTTCCCCCTCGAACCATCGAAGGACAGGTCGTAATGAGCCGCTCCTTAGTCACAAACAGCAGAATTATAATGTGGTCGATGGCCTGCGATACAATACTGAGACATTGTGTTAGGCTTCTGAAAATTATGATACATGGGTTGAATGGTATATAACGACATAGTTAAAAAAACATTTCATCTAAGCTGCTTGAAGGTGTTTCAGGTATAGGCCGATGCGGGACCACTCACCACTGCTCTAAATGATGAAATGATGTATCCGAAAAACATTTCGAATGATTCTACGTAGTCCCCATAAATTATATTTCAGTCAACATTTTCGGAGGGTGATGATGATGGCCTAAACGTATGGCTTCGGTGGGGTTTTAAAAAATTCATCTCGCTCTTTCTAACGGGGCGAACTAGCTGATAATGTTTCAACTTAAAGCCCGTATGGTAAGGCGATGTGCTTTCAACGTTTTTGACGCCCAAGAACCGTTAGAAAACGTGAACCTACTGTATGGGTGACAATCATAAATGGCTCACTCAGTGCAAGTTATGACGACGATATCGAATTCTCCCCAACTTGTACATCTAGAATACTCCATTTCAGCATGCACACCAGTGGTAAGCGATCATGCATCGGTCAATACCTGAAAGATCACAAAAACGTCTTGTAAAATACTTCAGATAGGTTGAAAATTATAAGACCATGCGTATTATTTCCCGGAACCCAAACAGCACGCCTTGATACTGCATTATATTTCTGACCCTTGGGACAAAGAAGCATTTAAATATAACCCGCTTTTTCATGGTCCAAGGGGAAGATGCTGTTTCATAAAGAAAGCGCTGCTGCACCATTTTAACGTTGAAAACAGCAGTGTTACTAAATCATGTGACAAAGAGTTCTATGACATGCAATACTTATTCGCTGACGGAAATGGCCCTCTAGAACCTCGCGTTGACGTGCTATACATTGAAAATGAAGCAAAGGCAGGCTTTGTACCACGGAACAATTGTTAAGTCAGAAAATTTTCTAATCTCTTAAACCAAAATCTACTCGCTAGAAACTTCCTGCTTATTATAGAGACAGCATTTACATGGACAGTTTTGGCTTGTTATGGCCGTCGACACCACCGCCACCATCTTTCACGTAGGTGTATATGCATATGTATACACGATGTTTCAAGAAATGTGTCAATTATTCTTTAAAACAAAGAATGTATCAGCGTGCTACTTGCGGCGGTACCTTTCCTGTGGCGGAAGATATGTTCAGGTGCGTGCAAACAATGATTACCGCCGTAGAAAATTTCCAGATCCCACGTATAGTGGGAATCGATTACATACGAAGCACGATTCATAAATGTTGATATGTCACTTTAAAATCAGCACAACATTACGAGGTGACGGTAAATGTTGCCGTACATGAGTTCCGTGGCATGATTATCATGTTTGAATGTGTCGTTTACCTTCGTCATTTATTAACGTCACGTGGTACCAAATTTAGTTCATGCGGAGCGAACTAAACACCCGCGAGCATGCTAAGACTGTGGTATGTTGTCATGTTCTTACATGACATGCATGTCAGGATTATCATGTTTGCACCAGTCATGTATTTCGTCGTCCATTGATGTCACGTAACACCAAATTTGCTATATGTGGAGCTGGCAAAACTGCCGCGAGCCGTCATGAAGGGCCCAATATATTCCAATGTAACCTTGACAAGCGCGCACGCTGGGCACAGCAATGCTACGTTGGCAAAATGCGAGCACTCTATAGTTTGGCCCAGGCACGACCAACGTCCGTCGGCGTGGGCCGACGGCAACCGGTGCGAAATGCGACATGCTGCATTTCGCGCCGATGCGTTACCCAAACGACACTGCGTCTCTCTCTTTTCGTGATGGAGGGATGCCAGACGCGCTGAAACGCGCATGCGTCAAAGCATTGCAGCGCCGCACGCGCCTGCGAGTATATGACGCGACGAAACGGCGTGGCGCGACGAAATGAACGCCGGTGAGCACACATATACCGCGTCACGTCGGAATGTATTGGCGCCTTGACTGTGGCATATAGCCATGTTCTCACATGACACGTATCTCATGATTATCATATTTGCACCGGTCACATACCTTCGTTATCCATTGGTGTCTCGTAATACCAAATTTGGCATATGTGAAGCTAGCGAAACGGCCGCGAGCGCATCATCAGTGTGGCATTTGGTCGTGTTGTTACTTGACACGCATGCCGTAATTATCATGTTTGGATGTGTAATTTACCTATGTTGTTCGTTCGCGTCGCGCAATACCCAGTTTGCTACATGGGAAGTTAGCAAAATGGCTGCGCGTGGATCTTGAGTGTAGCATGTAGTCTTGTTGCTACATGACACGCATCTCACGTTTATCATGTTTGCACCAGTATCATACGTTAGTGATCTATTCACGTTCCATGATGCCAAACTTTGTATAAGTGAAGATAGCGAAACGGCCACCAACGTGTCATGAACTTGGCATGTAGTCATGTTGTTACGTGACACACATATCATGATTATAATGTTTGCACCAGTCACATACCTTCATCATCCATTCACGTACTGTAATACCAAATTTGGTATATGTGAGACTAGCGCAACGGCCGCTAACACATCATGAGCATGGCGTGTAGTCATGCTGTTGCATGAAACGCATGTCACGACTTTCATGTTGGAGTCTGTTGCTTGTGTTCGCCAATCGTGCCTTACCATACCAGTTTCGCAACATGTCATGTGAACGGAACCACCACAAGAGCTGCAAGACCATGAATGGTAAATCACGATGTTCATGACATAAATGTCAAGCTTTTAATGTTATGCCCTGTCAAAGGTGTTCTCCATACAGTCTTGTTATGTCATTCCAAGTTTGGTAGTGATAACATTATTGAAATGCTAGGAGAGTTAAAAGTCGTAGTCGGCTAGATAGATAGATAGATAGATAGATAGATAGATAGATAGATAGATAGATAGATAGATAGATAGATAGATAGATAGATAGATACGCTCAAAGTCACCGAAGTTCGCTTAGACATGCTTCGAATTTATTATAGAGATTAACGAAGATAATGTTTAATCAGTGGTGATAGCCACTTGAATTAAATTGGCGAATTCAAATCCTGCCTACCAATAGTTCATATACACTTTGAAGCTCTGAAAAAACGGCCACTGGTAATCACCGAGAAGTGATGCAATGAGCCTGCTTGAGGTGGAGTAACCAAAACCGACGCACCAAACAGTGCATCTATTATTCACCATAACAACGCCCTCAGTGAAGACCCTGTTTGCCTCGCCGTTATCAACCGTCAATGTAAACACTTCGCTTCTAAGCCGCATATTGATGCTCGCGTATTTATCTCCCCTGATGCGACTCACTCAATGACAGTGTCGTCATTGAGGTTGTTGTCAAAGTGAATGGTTGATGTGCTTTTTGTTGCACATCAAGCATTCACTTGACGGGTCCAGCTGTTATATTGACTGGACCAGCTATTACCACGGGTCAAAAAGGTATTTTTATTCATTTATATATTTACTGGCGTAATAAATGTTTCTACCCATTTGAAGATGCCTTCTGCCACAGGAAGGCAACGCCGCAAGTAGCACGCAGATACCTTCTTTCTGTACTTTCGAAAGAATATTTGACACACTTTTGAAACATCCTGTATATAAATACAAGGAAGGATCCGCTAGTTTCTTTTTTTATTGGAGCGAACATCGCTTTTCCGGCTGGGGTCATCTGCGTAGGCGCATATCTCGTGAGCGAACAAGAGAGAGGGGGGAGCGCTTATGGTTGCTGTGCTGTATCGGCAACAATCAGCGCGTGGCTGTAGCCCCCGAAGGAGGCGATAGTTTTTATAGGCTGCGCTCTCAACACGAAAAAATGGTGCCAAAATTGTACCTGGAGCAGTCGTCCACATATAGACGCGCCCTGGCAAAACGAATTGCCTCCAGCGGCAACACACGACGTATAGCCCTTAGTACCAGCATGCGCTGCCGACTGGAGGTGCTTCTCATCAACGCCATCACTACGCACGAGCCCTGTTGTGTTCATCTACTATTGCCACGCATCAAGAAACTTGGTTATTTAGCAAACGCAAGTTTACTAGAAGTAAAATTGCTCCTAAAAGGCTAGCCTTACTTCGTGAAGCAATCGAATATGTGTCTAAGGCATTCATTGCTTCGCTTTATTGGCGAACAGAAAGTGTCGGCAGCTTTTTTAACTGAGCAACTATACTGCGCAATAAAGTTACCGCAATGTTTTTACTTTGAAGACTTTTGAACACGGAGACGCAATACGACTCAAAAGGCCATCTTTTTCTACTTCGTCACATTACTTTGGTAATATTTTTGCTTTACTTGCTCCCGAAGTATCTTATTCAATTAGTATAGGAGCATATAAACAGAAATTGTAAAAATATTATTGCCGAAAAAATTTGCGATTCTTATAAATAATGGTAAGCATGCAGCAATTCGCAATTCTTCGCCAAAGCGAGAAAAAGAAAATTAAGCACAAGTGAATAAATTATCATAGACATGTAGGCGTGCCGCCTTAAGCGTATTAAGAAAATGTTTTGTAGTAATTTCTCAAAGCATAAATGAAATTTGAGGAACACCTAAGCTTAGCCTTTAAGAGTTGAACGCCATAGCGAAATCCGGCCCCTAGTGCGCCCTTCAACAGCTGAGTGCATAGTTAATGCCACTTCACGGGAAAGAGTTATAGCGTATGCTAGTCATGCTCTTACGGCTGCTGAACAGAACTACTCCATAACTGAGCAGGAGTGCCTCGCTGTCGTTTGGGCCACACAAATTTTCCACCTTATCTTTACGGACGCCACTTCACATTGATTACAGACCACCATGCCTTGTGCTGGCTAGCGCAAATGAGAAATTTGTATGGTCGCCTCGGTCATTGGGTGCTCCGCCTGCAAGAGTACGATTTTGACGTCATCTAAAAGTCTGGCAAAAGACACCAAGATGCAGATGCTCTCTCTCGCTGCCCCCTTCTACTATCATCATCAAGAACGCCAGCTGATTGCTCGCCTGGTGGGCGAGGCACTGCGTCACCCTTCACATTATCACACCTTGCGGTTATTGACACGTCGGCTTCAAATCGCTACACCGAGTTCGCCACTCGCCAGCATGATGATCCATATTCTAATCGCATTATCCAACACCTAAATGCATATCACCTACTCCTAATGCTAGATTACCCCTACAACTACGGCAATTTAAGCTCGATAACATAGTGCTTCATCGTTGCGTTTACACCACTGATGTACACCGCTGGGTTCCACTACTTCCGCATTCTCTGCGTCATCAAGTCCTCGAAGCCTTTCACGATGACCCTTGTGCAGGCTACTTGGGATTTCACAAAACACGAAGCCGCATCAGAAACTGTTTCTTCTGACCGGGCATCTCTACCTTTGTGGCCAAGTACGTTGCATCTTTTCATCTGTGTCAACGGCGGAAACGACCAACTTCGTCTCCTGCTGGCCTTCTGCAACCTATCCCGTGTCCCGAGACTCATTTTACCGTCGTTGGCATAGACCTACTCGGACCTCTCCCCATCACGCCGGCAGGTAATCGTTGGATTGTGACTGTTGTCGACCACCTGACACGGTACGCAGAGACTGCTGCACTACGCACAAGTTCTGCTTCAGACGTCGCAGACTTCTTTTTAAATGCTATTGTATTGCGTCACGGTGCACCTCTCGTCCTCCTGTGTGATCGGGGCAAGACGTTCCTGTCCACCATAATCAAAACCATGCTCGCAACCTGTGGTACAGTACATAAGACCACTTCAGCCTACCACTCCCAAACTAATGGGCTGACAGAGAGATTTCATCGGACACTAACAGACATGCTGTCGATGTACAACGCACCAAACCAGGACAACTGGGATACGATTTTGCCTTTGTGACATTTACCCATAACACAGCTGTTCAAAGAACTACTGGCTACTCACCCTTCTACCTTGTGTACGGTCATTCATCAACATTATGCATCGACGTCTCTTTCCTAAATGTGCCAACCTACGCCTCGGCAACCGTATAAAACCAGTTCATCACAAGGCTCTAAGAATGTCGGCAACGGGCTCCCCTTAATACAGAAGCCAATCAGCAAGACCGCAAGCAAGACTACGACAGCTCTCATCGCGACGTCTTCTTCAGTCCGGGGGATAAAGTGTTGCTTTGAACGCCCGTTTGTACTCAAAGGTTGTGTGACAGTTTCAGTCACGCTTCATTGGACCCTAATTAATCAACGAACAAACGTCCCCAGTGAACTATCGTGTCACTCCCACCAACCTTTCTTTGGATCGTCACTGTCGTGGTTCAGAGATTGTCCACGTATCACGTCTGAAGCCATTCGTTCGACGTTCCATTTCCGTCTAAGACGCGTGCTGGCTTGCCGCTCACGCGTGTGGGCAAAATAAGTGTGAGCATTATTCATACGCGTCATCTTATCATATGTACATACTCATCATCATCAGTCTGACCTGTGTTGTGGGGCAGAGGCTCGGCAAGTAAAAGATCTGTCTTGCAGCCAAAACGTTGCCTTACATTATAGTTTTTTAAACACACACACACACACACACGCACACACACACATACACACACGCACGCACGCACACACACACAAACATACAGCACACGCACGCACGCACGTACGCAGTAGATTGTAGCAGCGCGCGCGCACGCGTAACGGCGCATACTAGGTTTTTCATCTAAAGGAAGAGTCACATAGCATTCAAGGTATACGCCGCGCGCTCGCCATCTTAGAAGCCACAAAAAGTCTCACAATGCCTCACATATGGCAGCACAACATCTAGGGTTTGCTGTTTGCTTGATCAACGTGTGTGGAAAAGCATGATATTTTTATCCGCTAGATGGACATACTTGTTCATTTTCAAATCTGTTTGAAATTTCCTGTGTGTCTTTAGCAGCGATGGCTGCACTATCTCGGCCTTTTACGACGTAGCTTGATGGCCTCCTATTTTCGCCTACAAATTGCTGAATGAGCTCGTTTTCTTCGTGACACCTGTTGAACGAAATGCGTTAAGGAGCCTCTTTCCACTACATGGCGTTTATGTGGTGGTTTTTTTCCCGACGTTGCTGCAAGTAACATCTTGGCATTGTGGTAGGACACGTGTTGTTCACGCGAATGGCACGGTTAACTTCTCAATGGAACCGAATATTTATTTTTTACTTTATTTCATTCTTTCTGAATTTTTCGCTCATGGACCATTTTTCGCTCACAACCAATGGTGCTGACGCCGATGCCGGAATTTTCATGACACAAGCTCTCTAACGCTATCCTGTTATTATATACATTATTCGACGTCGGAGAGTTTCGCTTAGGTTCCCAAAGTTTGAAGCGTCGTCGAGGCAACTCATTTTTTTGCGAATTAGAACGTCTCAATAACTACTTATACCCAGCACGACTTGTTTCAGCACGATTGGAGATGTTGAAAAATTGGCCGGTACACTAAACAAATATATATATATATACATATATATATATATGTGTATATATATATATATATATATATATATATATATATATATATATATATATATATATATATATATATATATATATATATATATATATATATATATATATATATATATATATACATATATACATATATATATTTACATACCTAATAGGAGTTAAGTGCAGGAAAGTTGACTGACGCCGCAGTTTTTTTTTTCTAGGGCGGAAATTCTATTACGATCTTCGAATGAGAAATTCTTCTTTGCGTAATAGACCTAGTGTATACTGTAGGATTCATTATGAAGAAGTCGTAAGGTATGAACCCTCTTTCATGGTTTACAATGCCCGATGTCAGCGGCAAATTAAAGAAGAGAAATAAAACTATACATGTGTTACCTGGGATATATATCTTCTTTCAAACCATAAACACCACTGATCTGACGATATTAACATTTTTACATGCTTCTACCTCAATAAAGCTATTGCTTATGTTAACTCTTTTGCTTGTGTTTACGGTAAGTGCCAATAAATGAAACAGGCAACTTTTAAGTACAACAATGTCCTATTTTGGGTCAGCAAAATGTACGTTGACGGTAAATATTTAAACACATATGCAAATTATAACCAAGCACAGTCAGAACATTTGCCGATGTGCAATGACAGATTGGGGTAAAGATATTTCGAAATGGTATCGCCATACGATGCAACATATTCGGGCAAGACGTGTTGGTGTTACAGACACCAGATACTTCAAGAATGAATATATCGGATACGATACTTTTCTAATTTGTCTCAAGGTACTTCGATACATTTGTAATACGACTATTACAGTTTTATGTAATGAAGCAGCAAATGCCTAAAAATGTGTATATTGTCATGGACTCGTGACGTGGCCGAAGACAGGAGACTTCGTGTTGGGATTTAACTGTTTATTTGGGCGAACCTATGCCCGGTAATCGGAAAGTCCAATTACAGCAGCAGTCTTGCACAGATAGCAGTCTCGGACTGATAGCGGCGAACGCAGCGTCGGCCTTCGATCAACAACTGACAAGCGGCGAAGCGCGCCGGCATTTGTACTCTTGCCGTCGAATGTTCTAGCGTTATCGCTGCCGGTAGCGTAGGTTCCAGAACAATATGTACCGTTCGCACAGTGGGCGTGATCTTATCAAAATGATCTACTACAGTCGGGAGCCTTTTCGAAAACTGCAGGCGTGGTTTGCACTGAGAATCGTGTGGTCTTTTGGGAAGATCACAAAAACTTGGGAAATGGAACGTGGCATTGCCCCTCTCTGAAAAAGGCATCGTCCCGATGCTTTAACTAAAGATGAAGGTACAACAATAATGCAAGAAAGTACAATGAATAAATTACGCTACAACAATATTACAAAAAACACTGTTCCAATTTGTTAACGCACATGAAATAGCTTGAGGCGCGCGACATGGACGACTTCAGGTCGCGATCACCGTCGTTGAGTGTTCGTGATGCCGTCGGGGACAACCTCGTAATTAAGTGGGCCGAGACGTCGAACCACCCTGTACGGTCCGAAGTACCGTCGCAGAAGCTTTTCACTGAGTCCACGTCGGCGTATCGGCGTCCACACCCAAACACGTTCACCGGGCTGGTATTCCACGAAGCGTCGTAGGAGATTGTAACGGCGGCTGTCGGTCGTCTGTTGATTCTTGATACGAAGACGCGCAAGTTGTCGGGCTTCTTCGGCGCGTTGAAGGTACTCGCTCACATCGAGGTTTTCTTCGTCGGTGACGTTAGGTAACATGGCATCGAGCGTTGTTGCCGGGCTCCTTCCGTAGACCAAATTGTATGGAGATATCTGCGTCGTCTCCTGCACCGCCGTGTTGTTTGCGAAGGTCACATACGGAAGAATGGCGTCGCACGTCTTGTGTTCGACATCGACGTACACTGACAGCATGTCGGCGATCGTCTTGTTAAGCCGCTCGGTGAGGCCGTTGGTCTGTGGGTGGTACGCTGTCGTCCGGGGGTGGTTTGTTTGGCTGTATGCCAAGATCGCTTGAGTTAAGTCGGCAGTGAATGCCGTTCCTCTGTCGTTGATAAGGATCTCCGGGGCGCCGTGACGTAGGATAATATTTTCGACGAAGAACTTAGCTACCTCGGATGCACTGCCTTTTGGCAGGGCTTTTGTCTCGGCGTAGCGGGTGACGTATTGATTGATTTGTGGGGTTTAACGTCCCAAAACCACCATTTGATTATGAGAGACGCCGTAGTGGAGGGCTCCGGAAATTTTGACCACCTGGGGTTCTTTAACGTGCACCCAAATCTGAGTACACAGGCCTACAACATTTCCGCCTCCATCGGAAATGCAGCCGCCGCAGCCGGGAATCGAGCCCGCGACCTGTGGGTCAGCAGCCGAGTACCTTAGCCACTAGACCACCGCGGCGGGGCAGCGGGTGACGGAGTCGGTAGCTACCACGATCCACTTGTTTCCGAAAGCCGACGTCGGGAACGGCCCCAGTAGGTCCATACCCATCTGCTGGAAAGGTCGGCAAGGTGGATCAATTGGCTGCAGAAGTCCCGCTGGCCTGGTCGGCGGTGTCTTGCGTCGCTGACAGTCCCGGCATGTCCTCACATAACGAGTGACGTCGGTAGTACGACGTGGCCAGTAGTACCTTTCTTGTAGCCTCGCGAGCGTGCGAGAAACACCGAGGTGCCCTGCCGTCGGATCGTCGTGCAGGGCCTGCAGGAGTTCTGGTCGCAGAGCTGAAGGCACCACAAGGAGGTACTTAGCTCGAAGCGGTGAAAAGTTTTTCTTTTGTAGAAGACCGTTTTGTAGAAAGAACGACGCAAGTGCGCGCTTGAATACCTTCGGGACTTCGGCGGTCCTGCCTTCGAGGTATTCTATTAGGGCCTTAAGTTCCGGGTCAGACCGCTGTCGTTCAGCGAAGTCGTCGGTAGTTATCGTTCCCAAGAAGTAGTCGTCATCCGGGTCGTCGGGTAGCGGTTGGTCGACAGGCGCACGAGAGAGACAGTCGGCGTCGGAGTGTTTTTTGCCGGACTTGTAAATGACAGTAATGTCATATTCTTGAAGTCTCAGGCTCCATCGTGCGAGGCGACCTGAAGGGTCCTTCAAAGTGGCTAGCCAACACAAGGCGTGGTGGTCGCTCACAACTTTGAAGGGCCTGCCGTAGAGGTATGGGCGAAATTTCGACGTAGCCCAGATGATGGCGAGGCACTCCTTTTCTGTTGTGGAATAATTTGCTTCTGCTTTGGATAGCGATCGGCTGGCGTAACTAATAACCCTTTCAAGTCCGTCAGCCCTCTGCACAAGAACGGCGCCAAGACCTACGCTGCTTGCGTCAGTATGTATTTCTGTCTCAGCGAATTCGTCGAAACGGGCAAGTAACGGAGGCGTCTGGAGGCGATGTTTAAGCTCCTGGAAAGCGTGTTCCTGTGGCGTTTCCCATTTGAACTCCACGTCGGCCTTGGTAAGGTTAGTGAGAGGATCGGCGATGCGGGCGAAGTTTTTCACGAACCGCCTATAATAGGCGCACAGGCCCAGAAATCAGCGCACGGCCTTCTTGTCAGTGGGCGGCGGGAAGTTGACAATGGCGGCTGTTTTCCGTGAATCGGTACGAACTCCAGAGTTGCTGATAAGGTGCCCCAGAAACAAGAGCTCCTCATACGCAAATCTGCACTTTTCTGGCTTCAGTGTGAGTCCGGACGTCTTTATGGCTTGAAGTACAGCTTCAAGGCGCCGAAGATGCTCGTCGGAACTCCCGGAAAACACAACGACGTCGTCCAAGTACACAAGGCAAGTCTGCCACTTCAATTCTGCCAGTACTGTATCCATAACGCGTTGAAAAGTTGCAGGCGCTGAGCAAAGGCCGAAGGGCGTCACCTTAAATTCGAAGAGGCCGTCCAGTGTTTTAAACGCCGTCTTCTCTCGGTCTCTTTCGTCGACTTCGATTTGCCAATAGCCAGTCTTGAAGTCTATCGACGAAAAGTACTTGGCGTTATGGAGCCGATCAAGTGCGTCGTCTATTCGTGGGAGAGGATACACGTTCTTTTTTGTGATTTTGTCCAGGCGGCGATAATCGACGCAGAAACGTAGGGTTCCATCTTTTTTCTTCACTAACACCACGGGGGATGCACATGGACTCTTGGACGGCTGGATAATGTCATCTCGCAGCATTTGATCAACTTGTCTCTTCATGGCCTCACGTTCTCGCGTCGAAACCCTGTACGGACTCTGACGGAGTGGTCTGGCATTTTCTTCGGTTATGATGCGATGTTTCGTGATTGGGGTCTGCCGAATTTCCGATGACGACGAAAAGAAATCTTCGTATTGCAGGAGCAGGGCCTTAAGCTGTTCTTGCTTATCGTTCGGAAGTCTGGGATTGACATTGAAAGCTATGGGAGGGGCTTTGTTCCTCTGAGCAGGTTCCGCAGAATCGGCGAGGGTGAAAGCACTGGTGGCTTTGACAATTTCTTCGATTTATGCGAGCGTTGTTCCTTTGTTCACATGATTGTACTCATTGCTGAAATTCGTGAGCATAACCGTTGCTTTGCCTCCCCGCAGCTCTGCTATTCCTCTTGCGACGCAAATATTTCGGGTGACCAACAGATGCTGACTGCCTTCAACGACGCCTTCCAAGTCAGGTGATTTAGGAGCCCCGACTGAAATAATGACGCTTGAGCGAGGCAGAATGGTGACTAGTTCTTCCAGCACATTCAAGGCATGGTGTCCTGACAACGTGCGCAGCGGTAGTGCTTCTTCTGTGGATAACGTTATCGACTTTGTTTTTAGGTTGATGACAGCACCATGAAGGCATAAGAAGTCCATGCCAAGGATGACATCTTTCGAGCAACGCTGTAGGACTAGGAAGTCTGTGGGATAAATACGGCCGTTAATGGTGACTCTCGCTGTGCAGATTCCTGCAGGCGTTACGAGATGACCTCCGGTTGTGCGGATTTCAGGGCCTTTCCAAGCTGTCCTAACTTTCTTTAACTTCGCGGCGAACGACCCACTGATGACAGAATAGTCGGCTCCAGTATCGACGAGAGCGGTCACACTGTGGCCGTCGATAAGGACGTTGAGGTCGCTAGTTCGCCGTCTCGCATTACAGATAGGGCGTGGCGTCGGGTCACGGCTGCGTCGGCTTGTTCCGCTGCTTCCATGTTGCGTCGTCAGGCCACCTTCGGTAAGTGAGCTTTCGCCGTCAGGGCTTTCACCGGTTGGCATTGTGTTCGGAAAGCTACGTCGCGGCGTCGTCCTCGTCGGAGGATCTTCGGTAGTTCGTCGCACAGCAACCGCACCTTCATCGGTTGCTGCCCTTAGTTTCCCGGATACCTGCTAAGAGACCGGCCCCGCGTTGGGCCAGAGTACCGCCGGGGGTGCAGTGACATGCGGCGGCTGGGCGACGGCGAACGGGAAGGACTTCGTGGTGTCCATTGAGTTCCTGCCAGATAGTCGGCGATGTCACGTGGCCGATCTCCTGGCTGCGGACGCGGTGCCTTGACGGCGAAGCCACGCAGTCCCATCTGTGGGTACTGGCAGAGCGGGCGGTTGTCAGGTGCACGCCAAACGTCTGTTTTCCTCGGCGCACTGCGCTGGCCCGCTGGGGAACGGTAGGACGTCGGTGGGGTGGTGGCGGCGGTGGCGTCTGGCGACGGAAGTGCGACGGGGCGGCGTTTTGGCGTGGACGGGGAGGAGCGTTGTGGCGCACTGCAGCGGCGTAGCTCATAGTTTCTGGCTCGGGCAGCGGTGTTTGGGGAATTCGAAGCGATTGCCGGACTTCTTCTCGCACAATGTCGGCGATCGAATCCACTTGAGGCTGCGCCGAAGGCAACAGTTTGCGCAGCTCTTCCCGCACGATCGCTCGGATTGTTTCACGCAGGTCTTCGGAGTCACTGGCTTGAGAAGTAGTGCATTCTGGAGTCAGGTGACGATTATACTGTCTGGTGCGCATGTCCAGGGTTTTTTCGATGGTGGTCACCTCGGATACAAATTCTTGCATGGTGTTCGGTGGATTCCTCATCAGTCCCGCGAAGAGCTCCTGTTTGACCCCTCGCATGAGGAAACGAACTTTCTTTTCCTCAGGCATGTCTGGGTCAGCGTGACGGAATAGGCGGGTCATCTCCTCTGTGAAAACTTCAACCTTTTCATTTGGTAGCTGAACCCGGGTCACAAGTAGAGCAGCGGCCCTCTCTTTGCGAGCGACGCTCGCGAACGTTTGCAGAAATGCGCCGCAGAAGACATTCCACGTTCGGAGCGTGGACTGCCGATTCTCTAGCCAGGTCCTTGCGGTGTGTTCCAGGTAGAAGTACACACGACGGAGCTTTTCTTCGTGGTCCCAGTGGTTGAGGGCGGCCACAAGGTTGTATGTTTCTAGCCAGGTTTTCGGGTTTTCAAACGATGACCCATGGAACGTTGGTGGTTCCCTGGGTTGATGAATGACGATCGCGGGCTGGGACGCTTCGGTTGTCATTGTCGCTGCAGTCGAGGTCATGATCTTGGTCTTCCGCGCCTTGTCTTGTAGAAGGCCGTACTCCGGTGGGAGACCTTGCTGTCGGCGGCTTGTTCGCTGCTCTTTGTTGGCGTCGGTGTCTTCTCCGCGACGTGGGCTGGGTTCACGGCTTGACGGGGGCGTCGGGTACATGAACAAAGCAGCACCTCCACCAGATGTCACGGACTCGTGACGTGGCCGAAGACAGGAGACTTCGTGTTGGGATTTAACTGTTCATTTTGGTGAACGTGTGCCCGATAAACGGAAAGTTCAATTACAGCAGCAGTCTTGTACTGATAGCAGTCTCGGACTGATAGCGGCGAACGCAGCGTCGGCTTTCGATCAACAACTGACAAGCGGCGAAGCGCGTCGGCATTTGTACTCTTGCCATCGAATGTTCTAGCGTCATCGCTGCCGGTAGCGTAGGTTCCAGAACAATCTGTACCGTTCGCACAGTGGGCGTGATCTTATCGGAATGATCTACTACAGTTGGGAGCCTTCTCGAAAACTGCAGGCGCGGTTTGTGTTGAGAATCGTGTGGTGTTTTGGGACGATAACAAAAACTTGGGAAATGGAACGTGGCAATATTTGGAAATGTGGCTGCAGCCCACTGTTTGTATATTAACGAACCAGATTTGGTTTAATCGAGAAAGTGTTTCTTTTATTTCTCTACGTGTGTTCATTTCATATCGAAACAAGTAATTGACACTTGCTAACTTGGCAGTAGTTTTTGTGATTGACACTTTTGTGTTTGATGAGTGTCGCTGCTCTACTTTCCGACAGCAGGCAGGTTCCCTCTAGTTGCAAGTACTTCAATAAGATGCCTCCGCAAGGTGGCCCGGATACCAGTGCAGAGTGTGAACTCGTAAATTAACGTATTATCATGTTTCGTAGCACCGCAACACCGGATTGGCAGCAAGGATGGCAGCAATTTTTCGTGTTTTGTGTGTGTGAAACGTCATGTGAAGACAACAGTACCCGCTCTCATACGTGATTGAGGGCATAAAACTGCAGTAAATCTTTATATTCTCCTCATCAACTCGCCTGAAGTATTCGGTATGAAATTACTCCTTAACCAGTAATCTTTCACTGTTTTGTCTCCGGGGAACTTGTGCTCCTCGAAGCTTCCCAGATGCATATTGTACGTGGCGAAAAGCGTCTAAGAGTACCACTATTATTCACACTACAGCAAGTTTGTGGCCTGCTTAACTTCTGCTTTAAAAACTCGCACTTTACCATGGCGTAAAAAAAGGTAAGCCATTATATCTAAGTGATATATCAAACTAGTTCCACGATGAAAAATTATGACAGTGGCTAAGTGAACACGATTTCACACGAATATAAGCAGTTGTTATTCAACTATTTAAATAAAAAGTGTTTAACGACAACTGAACAAAACCAATGCCACATAGTTCACACTCATGTGACGATTGTCAGAAAATGTTTATATGGTTGTTTCTTTGTTTGATAAAGTACATCATTCGACAATTTTATTGTTTGTTTACGGGACAAGTGCACTGCTTGACATCGTTGAGCGCTTTTGAAAACGACCAAAAAACTATTCTTTTTTTATCGGTGGAAAAGTCACTGCATGGTTATATTTTCTGTGTTTTCAAGAAAGAACTTGAAGTATCGATAAAACCTCATGCCTGCGCTCATGCCCTATTGTGCTGATGTGCTCCTACACGGGCTTCAAGCGAAACAACGGGTGTGCTGACCACCGGCTTCTCGCTTCTCAGCGACGATGGTGTTCCTCTCCCGCGCGCGGTCATCACAAATGTGCATGCCCTGCGCAGCTGATGCTTAAGCCTTGGCTGCTCTCTTGGCCGCAGCCCTCTTATCGGTGGTTTACTTCGAAACACGCCTGAGAGCGCTGCAGCACTATAGGATGCGAGCGCAGTAAAGCGGCCATTTCTCCAGTTTGTTTTCAACGCCGTAAAATCACTACATAACTTGTCCACCTTCCACTAATAAACAGATCAGTTGTTTTATAATGCCATCTTCAAAATAAATGTAATCAGAACCAAAGTGAATAACACAAATGTTTCGTTACTTATCTTAGTCAAGGAAGTAAGCACCATATACAAATAACAAAATACTCTAATGAAAGCCACAAGGCGATAAACGTAATTGTTCTTTTAATTAGCTGAAGCTGAGACCTAAATTGCAATTGTATTGTTATAGTTACGGGGCACTCTTCAGAAAAACGAGGCACCCATAAAATTTTAGAAAATAGGGAACGAAGTAGTCTCATTCTAAAGGCCATGTCTGGCAATTTTACGAGCTCAAGTGATCTCAATGAAATTCGCATGGGAACGTTCCTTTGCACATTTTCGTAATAATGTGGCATTACAGGCTTGAGAGATGCGCTGGTAATTTGCAAATGAATTAAAAAAAATTGCCTTGAAAAGCTCAGCTCGCTTGCCAAAATTATTGCCAACACTGTCTGTGTGACGTCAAGTTTGGCATGTCAATGAAAATGACGCAGCCGATGTCATTGCTACTTTGGCCACTACAGCGTTTATAGGGCTGGACACAAGGAGACGGCGGCAGTGTTTGGCACGGGTGAAACCCGAGACAGCTTTCTTCCTTACTCTGTGGTGTTTGGTCAGCGCCTCGCGAGTCTGGCTTTCACACGTACTTCTCAAACTCCACGCCGGTGGGACCAGTATAAGGCCTCCAGTTCTTATCAAATACTACGTCATACGCAGACAGGGAGCCCGGTTGGGTTTCGGTATTGCACATTGTTGAATAATAAAAATTAATTTCAAACTTCTTGAGCATTTTAGGTACTTAACTTGTGACATGTGTGTGTCAAGGACAAAAATCACTATTACCTTGACGTGGTCGAAAAATCGCTGGAGTTGGCTTTTAACTGCTAAGACCAGGCAATAGAAGAGTCAGTTCTCGTGAAAATAGCACTTAAGAGTTTGTGAGGACGCTCATGAGAAAAACCGAGTGTTTTTATATCATGTCTTTCTAATCACCTTTCTATTGACTTTAGGATTTGTTGTCATAACTTCTTTTAATAAATTGTAAAAGTCAATTTCGCTTTGTGACTAAATTCTAAGGTGAATTTTCGTTACTTTCAGGGCTGAGAATATTCAGATTATTTTACCTTTGGCTCCACTATACTAAGCATGCTCAGGTTGTTTCACTTTTGTCCTCAACATTAACTGATTGATAATTGATATGTGGTATTTAATGCACCAAAACCACCATATACAAATGAGAGACGTCGTAGTGCAGGGCTCCGGTGGTTCTGACCACCTGGTGAGCTTTAACGCGCAGCAAAATGTGACCACACGGGCCCAGATCCTCTCCGCCTCCATCGAAAGTGCAGCCGCCGCAGCCAAGCTTCCATCGCGCGACCTGCGGGTCAGCAGTCGAGTACCTAAACAACTACACCACCGTGACGGAACTGCCCTGAACAATATGTGAGCAATAAACTACCATGAAATGTATACATATAAATAGCTGCGAACACGCAAATAATAAAGTATAAATAGGATGCTCAATACTAGACGTTGTTGCGAAAGGCATGTTCGAGATAACAAACGCGAAAAGAACTACACAGATGCCAGGGTATTGTGTTGGATGCAAACAAAAAACAGCAAAAAGAGCTTGTACTAACAGCCAAGCAATAATATAAAAAGTGCTCCCACCTCCCCGAAGAGAATCGTGAGGAAATGCGAATGCATTTCTTGCGCTCAGAATAGGTACAGTGCCGTCAGATATTCGCCTTCGCCTACTTCTACTACGCCTTGAGAGGCAGCCGACCAGCAAATGATCGAGAGTGAGGAGCGAGTGGACAAGAGAATGTGCCGCCAGAGTTCTCGGCTCAGCGTTGGCGTTTCATAGCGGCGTCGCGCGCACACACTTCCGGATGTTTTTGAGAGGCACCCAACCCGCGAAAGCGAGGTGGGAGCGGAAAGAGAGTGGGGCGCAGAGAGGAGAAAGAGTGATCGTCGAGAGAAGAAGCAGCGAAGCACTGCACCTTTCTTCTCCGGCACTCTCTCGCACCACGTGCCCCGGTTGCTAGGGGCGAGTATAAGCGCGCGCACCCACCGCTCTTCCAATGAGTGAGCAAGTGAGAGCATAGAGATAACACCAACCAACGCACGGACAACACAGGATGCCTGGCATTGCCCGACTAACAAACGCAAGCGCCTTCAAAAAAGTCGCAGTTTGGCCAAAAGGGCCAAGCAAATAATGCGATAGCAACATATTGAATTGTTTCACGAAGCAAAGCTAGAAAATTGCAATGTTACACAAGTTGAGGCTGGCAGTCAACACATTTGAATTCGATCTCACGTAACTCTACAGAACGCTGGAGAAAGATAACATAAGGCCGCTCCAGGTACACTTAAGGGCCGTTTTTTGTGGTGACAGCGCAGCCCGTAGAAGTTCTCGTTTGCTCTAGGGGCACAAGTCACCTGCTGATCATTGCCGCGATAGCGCGGCAACCATAAGCGGCCTCCTCCCCTCCTTGTTCATGCGCGAGATCAGCGCGCGCACCGACATCCCCGCCCGAAAGGCGAGGTTCGGAGGACGCTAAGGCATCCTTCCCTGCATATATATATATATATATATTTACAGGGAAGGATACAGGGAAGGATGCATAATGTATGTTACTTCTGAATTCACATATAAACACAAAAAAGTGGATGGAGGGAAGGCCGCTGTGGTAGCTCATTGGTTAGAGCATCGAACGCGTTATTCGAAGGTCGTAGGTTCGATTCCTGCTCACGGCTGGTTATTTTTTCATCCACTTTTCTTTCTTCTTATTTACATTCCATTGGTTCTAACAACTTCCCCTGTACATTCCTTGGCATTGCTGTCTGTTATATCTCATTAATATTGTGTTAAAACACGGAAAAACGAGCCCTTAGCTATACACTTCTTTCCCATATATATATATATATATATATATATATATATATATATATATAGATAGATATGAATATATATATATATATATATATGAATATATATATATATATATATATATATATATATATATATATATGTGTGTGTCTGTGTGTGTGTGAGTTCTAACAGACAATAGTGCCAAGGGATGTATAGGGGAAGTTATTAGACCATTGTATTGTATATGTGAAGAAAGGAAAGTGGGTGAAAAGATAACTTGCCGTCAGCAGGAACCGAACTTGCGACCTTCGAATAACGCGTTTGAAGCTCTGCCACTGAGCTACCATGGCGCTATCCCCCCAAACACTTTATTGGTTCATATGTGAAGGTAAACGTGGGAGTGTCAGTCAATGCCACCTGTAGCCATGGAGGTGAGTTTGGCACACTCTCTTATGAGCCTGTTTGGCGTCACAGTGCACGTGAACTTATTACGAGCTGGCAGCTGACCAATAGTCCCTCGTATACAAACTAACGGCACCAAGTCTGCCAGTACAAGACCCTCGTTAATGAATAAGGGAAGGAAGTGTATACTCAAGGGCTCGTTTTTTCGTGTATTGACACAATATTACTGAGATATAACAGACAATATTGCCAAGAGATATATATATATATATATATATATATATATATATATATATATATGCAATCGCAAGCAACAAAATGTTCCAAAAACTAGTGCAGAGAAACAAGACACGGTACGATATCTCAAAATATAACCTGTTACGCAAATAATTGCCCCATTGCATCTAGCATCGACACAGTACCTGACTGCATAATGTAAGTCGATCTCATATCCCATTCTTGCATTCTTCGGTTTTAGCGATGACGCCTCGCCCCATACAAACTTAGGTAACGCCACTATAGTGGCATCCAAGTTTAACTGAATGACGCTGTACGCAATGAAGTACGAAGCAGAGTACCGTGCTGGAGTACAAACAGGTTCATGGCGCCAACATAGCTGGGAAGAAAGAGAAAAAATTGTGAAACAAAAGGTCAGCTGCCCGTAGACGTTGACGCACTTGTTTTGCCGAGACCGTTCGAGTTTCATCACGTGATCTTGCTTCACTAATATAGACGCCCATAGAAGTAATCCCCCATGCTTTCTGAAAAACTCTAGCGGACAGAAGAAGGAATGCCCCTGTTGCTAGATTTCGTGAGGTGGCTTAGTGGCTGAAGTACCAAGTGGAGAAGCAGAGTTCAGCTGCCCTTTCTGATGTCACATACATGGTGACGTTTTTATGGAAATATTTTGCATTTTTTGATACAATATACAATATTGATTGTCTCGGAAATACAGACGCAGGTACCCGTTTTGCAAGACTTATTGCGATACAGATACAAAATACCCAAAAAGTATTTAGGATAGTATCTAAGGTACATGTTTTCTCGATTATACCAAGCCCTGCTGTCCGTAACGTATATGTTCTCCCCAAAGTTCTGAAGATGACTTTCACTATCACATATGCACACCACATCACCTTCGCCATCCGATAGGCGAAAGCTCGAGGAACCCTCAGCTATTTTCATCTATTGCAACGTAAGCAAATTCATTTCGTTGAATGAAGCTGCACGTTATTGAGCATAAAGTAGGCTGGTGCTGGTGCACCAACTTTTATCAAGATCCTAAATGTGTCATCGCACGGTACACAGCTAACGATAACGTACCTGCTAGTCGAAATGAGAGAACATTCCTGCGCTATTCTTTTTTTTCAATTACTCGGATGCTGAACTGCAGGTCACGTGATCGAATCCAAGCCACGGCGGCCGCATTTTCAATGGAGGTGACAATGCTTGAGGCTTATGTGCTTAGGTTTAGGCGCGTGTTAAAGAACACTAGGTGGCCCAAGTTAGCGGACTCTTCTACAATGACGTATTTTAAAGTCATATGCTGCTTTCGGGACGTAAACCTGGTATACGTTATTATTGTACAAATTAAGCAGGGCTGTATTAGCACGCCTTAGTGTATATTCATTGAAAATCTGTTTGCAGCTGAATCCGCAGTACATGTGCACACATTGTGGCTTGGCCAAGCTATATCAGTTTATCCAAGTCGAAAGGTGATTGTCTAGCTATAAAGGCTATTGATATTTAAAAAAAACAGTGCTTTAACGATAGTAAATGTGAGAAACGACTGTCAGCAAGAGCTGGTCCTGTCTACATTGTGTGCGTCAGCGCACAAAAAAGTGCTGTGTATTTCAAGTGAGTTTTTCTCAGACCACCGAGGCAGCGATAAGGTTATCAGCATCCAACTACCACCACTTTGCACACGAATCTCATTATTTTTTTACGTTACAACTAAGACATCATTGCATTCATTCAATTTTCATTTTTTAATAATCATTAGTACAGAAGGAGGTCCCGGAGTACAAAGTTGTCAGGGATACCTCGTATTAGTCATTTGTCAATATCAATAAATTGCATCTGTATTGAAAAGCTGTCCACCATAAGAATGGTGGATTATGGTGCGGGTAATGTTGGTGGCACATGGTGTATGGTGGCGTATGGTGGGGCGGAAGGTGGATGGCGTGCTCCAGCTGGCAATGCAGGAGCGCGAAGCATTGTCAGAACCGCCATTACGAGCTGCCACTAAAGAAATAACAAAAACAGTTGTATAAAAAACAATTGCGAAAGCACTCGTCAAAAAAAGAAAGGTGCGACAGCACCGAATCGAACCTGCCACCTTCGGATTTACAATTGATCACACTGACCACTGTTGCGAAACGCACCTCCCACGACCTTACGAAGGGCGCCTCGAAATCTCACCGCTGCAACCACTGTTTCAAAAGACGGCGACGCCAACACGGTCCCGAAGGCGCCACTGCTTCGAACTCCGCCGGGAAGGTCACCAGCCGTTTGGTAGCGTAGGTTTCTCAGCTCGCGACTGATTCTGCGCAGAGCTGATTGACGAGCGGACGAGACCACGGTGAGTTAAAGAAGGTTTATGTACAGCCTATATACAGAGGCGTTACAAATTCGGCACTGGGGCCGACAGATACTCGAAGAGCCGAGCTCTCCTCTCTAACACATAGGTCTGCTCTCAAACGGGTCCGCTCTGACACACATGTCAGCTTTCCCTAAGACCGCCGATCGCGACGCGCCGCAGGGCTTCTTTTATATGCACCGGGTGCAACTCAATTGTCCAACCAGAAGCGCCGCTGGTCGTCAGGGCAGATTCCTCCAATGGGGTCGCCGCTGGGCCGCGTCAGACCCCCAGACATGAAGACGCCCGTTGTTTACTCGACGGGCTCGCTTGCTGGGATGACTCACTGCACGTGCACGACAGAAAGGTGCCGTCCGCCTGTTGACGCCGTTGAGTTGTTCGCGTCAGGCAGGCTGGCCTTGACACAGATTGCCTTTTTCAGAGGCACGGCCGTTCGCTGTGGACTCGAAGGCATAACAGCACCCCCGCCGCCAGACAATGCACCGAAAAGATGAGCTGCTTCCACGGGGCTCGGATGACAGGCGCGCTCGTTCGCCAGGTCCCTCCAGGTTCGCCTCCAGGGCAATGGGGAAAATGCAGCTCCAGACTCTGTTCCGGGAACACATCCAATTCTTGACGACGGATCCCAGCTCCACTGGCTTGTCGCCACAACTTGCCGACCAGCTTCGCTCGTCTCTGACGATCCTTGGTTTCAGCACTTGTCGATGGTTCTGCAACTTGTCAAGAACGGATCGACAACAGACAACACACGACACAAGGAAGTGCCCTCGGTCACCCGACAGAACACCAGACAAAGTATAGATAGTACAACATATACCTAGCTAAGTGTCTATCGGAATTTCGTTCCCTCTACATCAAGAGGCACATGTGGGACAAAAGGCCCTTAAAATGACAACTCAAATTTTTTTCACGTACAACAACGTAACGAATTAGAATACAACATAAAGTTGGCTCCTTGAGCTCACTCTGGAAGAGAGCACTCAGCTAAGGTCGTGATGAGGTCAAAATTTTGCCCCGAATCGCCAGCGAGAAACCGAAAGATTGAAAAGGTACTAACTAGAACGCACTGCTCAATGCACCTGCATTAGCGTATAGCTTTCCTTTTTTTTAGCGAACGTCAAAGTTGCGCTGTCGGAGTATCCTGCTCCATCTCAGTAACTGGCCACTCGGTCACTTTAAGGCGACGATACCTATGCGGTACCAACAGCTGCTCGTACTTGCGACGTTGCAGAGGGGAACAACGATACGGTTTGCTAGGGATCGGCTCCTCAAAAGTTAGCTTTATGTCGTGTCCGATCACTGTCGTGTCTCCGGGACTGTCCGAACACACGCCTCCAATCTTGGAAACAATCTTTCTCGGGTCCTCCTTTTGGACTTCACTTAACCTAGGCTCTAGGTTCAACTGCTCCAAGGTTACCTCCGATCCCCTTTCGATTATATCACTAGAACTCCAAATTTCTGCTCCCTCTTGCTCTGGAGCATTCAACCGCAGATTTACGACCGCTTGAAGTTGAACGTATGGTTTCATCAAGTTGTAAATTTTGTTCAGCCGCCTTCCTAATTTCACTTCATAATTGGCATCAGAAAGCTTCGATACTACTTTTGCGGGCCCTTCCCAATCAACCTCAAGCTTGTTCCTTTTGGACGGCTGCAGCAGCATTACCTGACTTCCTACTTCAAAAGCGCGCTTCACCGATTTGTCGTGGTACTCTTTCAACAACACTTGTGCAGCTTTCATGTGGCTTTTCACTGGCGCGTTAATCGAGAGGTCCTCGCGCTGCTCTTGAATGGGCGTCTCTCGATCACCCCTCGACAGCTCGCTCCAACTTTCCGCTACAGGCGAGAGCGTTGTAACCCTCTCGCTCTGACTCAATGGCGCCATGTCGTCTCCCCCTACGCATACCGCGCCGGTCGCTTCGGCGACGGGCCGCTCGCGTGACTGCTCACATGACTCACGCGGAAAATTTCCTTTATGGGGTTCCGTCGACCCGCCGACAAGGTCATTTGAGAGTTCACCGCATTGAGCAAGAACAAGCTTCTGCGAAAGCTTTCGCGCTTGCGATCGCGTGAAGGCCATGTACGCTAAGTTGGTGAAGAACGATTTGCCCTGCTCTTTGAGAAGCTGCTCTGAGTTGTTGGAGGAAAGATAAGGAAAACGATCGTTTAGCGCGGCAGACACAGCCGCTTTGGTGCGAAGCTTACCGAACGGGCCTTCAATGACAACCGTAGCTATTGGTAGGCAAGCACTCTGCCCCTCGGCGACTTGCCTGATCCACGCGCGTTCTCCTGTAAAGTCATCCGGAGACACCAATGAAGGATGGACAACGTCCATGGTTGCCGCTGAGTCTCTAAGTGTTCGGCACGTTTTCTCATTCACCCTAATTTCTTGAAGATACGGCTCCAACAACCGCATGTTTTTTTCTGATTCTCGGATCGTTGCGAAGGCAAACTTTTCCTGGCAGTTTCTCGCGATGTGTGCTTCCTTTTTGCAGTTGTAGCAGATTAGCGGCTTCCGTTTGTTTTCCGATTCAAATGCCCGTGTGGTAGAAACCTCACTCGATTTCTTTGCTTCCGTTTGTCCTTCCCCTACAGTGTCCTTCGTAAGAGACGGGTCCTTCTTGAAATTACGGTGCGGAGCGGGTTTCCGTTGATCAGGTTTCCTTGAAAAGCCCTCTTTCCTTTCATCCTTTTCCACGCGCACTGCCCTACTATGCAACTTTTGGCGAGTATAATACTCCTCAGCTAACTCTGCTGCCTTGTTTAGCTGTACTTCACCAAGTCTGTCCTGCAGCCAAAGTTTGACATCCTCCTCGATGCAGCGGTAGAATTGCTTGATTGCAACGCATTCCACCACTTTATCGCGGTCGTCATAAACACCTTCGCCCTTGAGCTATTCAATTAAAGCGGCTTTAAGACGAAACGCGAAGTGAACGTGTGACTCATTCCCCTTTTTTTAGCATACCGGAACCTTTGCCTGAAAGCCTCGGGTGACAACTTATAACGTCTCATGAGCACTTCCTTAACCTCGTCATAGCTCTCAAACGCTTCCCTCGACAAGCAAGTTATCACGTCGGACACTTCGCCGGGAAGAAGAGCTAACAGGTTCCGCGCCCAAAGAGACCGCTCCAAAGCGTTTCGCTCACAGACGTGTTCAAACTTGACGAGATACTTCGCCATGTCCTCGCCTACTACGAACAGGAGCAGTTGATCGCGAATTCTCTGACCGCTGACCTGAACTGCCGCAGCAGCTACGCTAGACGCCTGCGCACACTGTAGGATTGCCAATTCTATTCGTTTCAACACGAGGCGCTCCTGTCTCTCGGCCTCCTCGCGGCGTTCTCGCCTTTCAGCTTCTTCACGTTCGCGAACTTCTCGCCTTACAGCTTTTTCACGTTCGCGAGCTTCGCGCCTTTCAGCTTCTTCACGAGCTTCTCGCCTTTCAGCTTCTTCACGTTCGCGAGCTTCTTGCATTTCAGCCTTTTCACGTTCGCGAGCTTCTCGCCTTTCAGCCTCTTCACGTTCGCGAGCTTCTCGCCTTTCAGCCTCCTCACGTTCACGAGCTTCTCGCCTTTCAGCCTCCTCGCGGCGTGCTTTGATATCCACCCAGGCCTCATCGACTTCCTCAGCCGACACTCCCTCATCCTTCATGATCTCAAGGATCGCTTGCTTTCGTTTCGCACGGCCCAAAGTAATGCCGAGTTCCTCACAAATTTCGATGAGTTCCTTCACTTTAAGGTTCTCCATCGTTCACACTAGCCTCTTGCTGTTTGCCCCTGTTAAGAATTTACTTGCCGTACCCACTATAAGTCTACTAGCAAGACAAGCAAGATATTTTTCACACTCCTGTGTTTACCCTCTCCACATTAACATTGGTTTCAAAGCACTTCGACTTTGCTTGAAACGATCAAAGCTCACTTCAATGCTTCACACAGCCCTTCTCTAAACTACTACAACCTGAGCTAGAGTAGTCTGGTGAACTGAGGGGAAAACATCAGGCACTCACCGCATCGATGTCGCTGACGCCGGCCGATCCCACCGCTGCCACCACTGTTGCGAAACGCACCTCCGACGACGTTACGAAGGGCGCCTCGAAATCTCACCGCTGCAACCACTGTTTCGAAGGACGGCGACGCCAACACGGTCCCGAAGGCGCCACTGCTTCGAACTCCGCCGGGAAGGTCACCAGCCGTTTGGTAGCGTAGGTTTCTCAGCTCGCGACTGCTTCTGCGCAGAGCTGATAGACGAGCGGACGAGACCACGGTGAGTTAAACAAGGTTTATGTACAGCTTATATACAGAGGCGTTACAAATTCGGCACTGGGGCCGACAGAGACTCGAAGAGCCGTGCTCTCCTCTCTAACACATAGGTCTGCTCTCAAACGGGTCCGCTCTGACACACATGTCAGCTTTCTCTAGGACCGCCGATCGCGACGCGCCGCAGGGCTTTTTTTATATGCACCGGGTCCAACTCAAATGACCAACCAGAAGCGCCGCTGGTCGTCAGGGCAGATTCCTCCAATGGGGTCGCCGCTGGGCCGCGTCAGACCCCCAGACATGAAGACGCCCGTTATTTACTCGACGGGCTCGCTTGCTGGGATGACTCATTGCACGTGCACGACAGAAAGGTGCCGTCCGCCTGTTGACGCCGTTGAGTTGTTCGCGTCAGGCGGGCTGGCCTTGACACAGATTGCCTTTTTCAGAGGCACGGCCGTGCGCTGTGGACTCGCAGGCATAACACCACTGCACAATGCCGCCAGGTGGCAAATTTGGTGTTAAAGAAGTAGTCAACTGACACTTCACTGTTTAACTTCAGTTCTGTTTCGCTTACTCGAGATGGACGAGATCTGGACCTGCTGCTAAAATTTGCACATTTGATAAAGACGAACTGCTGCCTGTAACGGTTGCCACTAGCATAATGGCAACAACGCTATGTTTTTATTAATTTGCAAACGCAAGAGCAAATTAAGCAACTCAGTGGACTGAGGAGCAGGTGGTGCTTATCGGCGTCTACTGCCAAGTTTAATATCCATTTCTCGCTCCTTCCAAAGGCTAATATCGGTTCAGGCTTTATTACGCTTCTATGGTCATGCGATGGATAAGCCCACACAATTGATTGTGATGTTTTTCGCGCAACGCACAGTGCGTCATGCCAGCGCAGCGCTGTTGCTCTGTCGTTGAGAACAACTACATAACGGCTTGGTTAAAACGAATGCAGTGCGTCGGAAACATTATGCTATCATGTTGGTTCAGTAAGCATTCAAATTGATCAGTATGTGTTTTCTCATAAGAGCCAGTGAAGCACCGGTGAATGTGACAGGCGGCTGTCTGTGAGGAAAGGCGTAAATATAATGGAAGTGCCTCAAGCCGCGTCGCCTCAATGTTTGCTGCGTCTTGCGCGGACACCGTACACAATAAAAAGGCTTCATTTAGGGTAAATGATGCCACGGCGGTGCTGTATTGTCATTTTTACTCGTAAAAGTCGTGTATTCTGAAACCCAGAAGCACCGATAACACTTGTACGGGCTCGGTCAGTGGGACTAACTTTTGGTGGAAATCATGGTGATAGAACATATGGATGAAAGGTAAAATCCGCTGGGGCTAGACTCGACGCATGTCGAAAGTGAAAGTTTATGTGTATTCGCACGAACTTTGGTAAATAAAAAATATGGCTCAAGACATAGAGTGTGCGAGAATTGCCATAGGTGCCCTTCTAGCGTGGAGACAGGAAGTGACCACTGTGTTCTGCTCTAACATTGAAAGGGCAATTGCGAACTGGAACTCATTTATTTCTCGACAACTGCACACCGATGTAAAACATTCTTTGTCACAGTTCACAGTGACAACTCTAGTCTTCTAAACATCACAGCAAACAAACATATCGTGACTGTGAAACTGTTGTAAGTACGTGCGCGAAATGTAAACATATTCACGGCTGCATATTCTACGCTCCACAAAAACGGAAGCGTTGTTGACCTCACAGGAATAAAAAAGTAAACGTGCTAGAAATCCTTATGAGCAGCGTTGTTTTTTTGACCGTAAACATATATCTCTGCACATTCAAGGATTAGCACAACAAATAAGTGATTTCACATACTGTCATGTGCCTCTTCATCATGCCACCATCATTCACCAAGCTTCCATCACGCCACCATCATCCACATTGCTCACCAAGCCTTCCAGCAAAAGCGTTTTCCCTCGCCACCATAAGCCGGAACTTTCCACCAACACCACCATTGGCTCGCTACCACCACCACCATTTGCCACCATTTTTTCCATTCTAGCCGTCATCAGCCGGTATTTTCTACCGTCACCACCATTGACTCGCAGCCACCACCACCACCTGATATCATTTTTTCTGCTCTCGCTGTCATCAGCTGTTATGCCCAGTATCGTTTCCACCAAATCCACTATAATTTCCACGATATTCATCAATGATTGCAGCATCCTCTTACCCAGGATTTTCAATAGGGATGTAAGGGCAACAGGCCGTTAATGAGTAAGAAAATGTGGGAAAATATTAGGTAGAGCATATAGGTAAAAATAACAACAACAAAACAAAAACAAAAGGAAAGTGTTACAAGAAACGCCATTCACGAACAACTGGTACAGAACTAAATATGTACGATAGAATTCGCAATCAACGTAACCTATGCAAACATGAGGGTTTTTCAATAAAAACGGTGTACAATTCATATGTAATTAAATAGCAAATGCTTGCATGTAATTTAAAAAAGTTTTAAATTTCAATAAACAGCAAACAAAAAAATGGTAAAAAAATTCAACACGATTCCGCGATACATATTAGAGAAATGGTATTGTAAGGAAATGGATAAAATGGTTAACGTTTAGGTATAAAATGACAATGAATTGATAGCAAGCAAGATTGTTCATAGGTGTGTATTCATGTAATGTTCAAATATTATGTTGTGGGGCATGCTGTAATATATAATGGAAATACATTTCAGTATAGAATGACGGTGAAAATAGCTGTATATTTGCTATAGTTAGTGTTTATTCGAGGAAGTAAAATTTTGACGTTAAATGAAAATGTATTGTTACTATTAGTTAGACCAGATACAGAAAAGGTATCTACAGAAACTTCATAGTTAAGAGTGCGATGTAATATTAGAAGCAGTTGGAGCTGAACCATGTATTGTATTGTTGTATGCTTAAATAAGTGTAATTTAATAATCATTTAGTGAGCTATAAAAACCTATGATCTGCAAGGCCTAATTATGTAAACGCTGTAGATATGGTAAATGCTTGGTGTATGTGTTTCTTCAGACGGAAATGCAATATTGAAGGCGGATATGCATAAATGCGCAATGAAGTGAAGTTTTGATATGCTGTGAGAAAATCGAGCGTGTTAAAATTAGTACTCTGATACACGAATTGATCATTTTTGTGATCATTTATTTATTTATTTATTTATTTATTTATTTCAGAAGTACTGTCAGCCTAACACATGAGGCCTTAGGCAGGAGTGGGTGATACAAAAAAGGAAACAAATATAAAAATACAATAGGAAAAGAAACACGTCACGTAGAGCTACACCATCAAGAACTAGTGCATCAAAGTAAAACGCCAGTACTTACACAATTGTAGTGGTTTACGCGTACACGTACTTACACAATTGTAGTGGTTTACGCGCACACGTACAAAAAAAAGTGAGATGACAAACATCTGCTCATACAGAACTAAGAAACAAACGTTATATACCGGTTCAAAAACGGCAACATTTGAAAATACAACGCATTGGATATGAAAAAAGTGATAGAATGTGAAACATAAATGGAAGCCTGTTCAGGATGCGTGGTTGAATAATAGAGTATAATAGAATAATAATAATAATTTTTCAAGGAGGCTAAACTTAAGATGACAGTCACGCTTGACATCAAGAAAGATGATTTCGTGTGCAGGTGAAAAAACATGATCATTATGGATGAGTGGGTGTGCAGACGGGAATGCACGTTTATTTGTATGAAAAAGCATAATCTATGTTATAGACGCATTGATATGAAGTGTTTCTTTTTGCACCACACAGATAAGTTGCTCAGGTCACATTTGAGTAGGGTTATTATAGCATTCATGCTATTGCGCGAAATAAATATAGTGGTATCGTCAGGATATAATATGGATAAGGTGCTAGTTAGGCAGTTGGCGAGATTGTTCATGTCTACGAGAAATAAGAGGAGACCTAGAAGCCAGCTTTGAGAGACACCCAATGTGACTGATTTGACATGTGATAGTGAATCTTCAGAATTTATAATCTGCGCTCTATTACTCAAATGAAATTTGACATGAATTTTGAAGAAGTTAATTTATTTTAGCCGAAGTAAATTTATTCTGCTCCCTCGAGTGAATCCCCACTGTTCCAGTCTTTCTCGGCAAGCCGGTCTATTTTCGTCCTCTTGAGAAATTCGTTGAAATGTATTTGCAGCCTTGTACATTTCACTAGTTGCTGCCAATTTTGCTTTTGATATGTTTCTCAAACAATTGAATTTCCAAAGCACACATGTCTGAACTTCGTTGACCACTGCACTGTCGCCGAGGCATGGCAAAGCAAATAAAACGGTCAAATTGAATCAATGCCGATGAAGAGAGCGGTGAGACTGAAACAATGCCACAGATCTGCGTGGAAATACAGCATGACAGACAAGAAGCAGTGCGGCCGCAACTCGCGCTCAACGCACTGCCGGCCAGGATGTCATTCACATATTGTTAGCGCAAGTAATAAGAACAGCAAACTAAAGCGGCATGAAAGCAGAAGTACTTTTAGCCATATTCGTCCTTATTACAACCCGTATTACCATTCATACTTCTTGCGTGGATATCAAACAGGTCAGCTATTCTTTCAGTGTATTTTGAAGTAAAGTGAGACATTGTGTGTGAGCCGAAAATATGGCTGTGCATCAGCCATAATTGCGTTGGTACCCGTTATTTCCAGAACCATTTCAGTAACTATAGGTTTCGTCTTTAGTTGTACATTGATAAAGTGGACGCATATGTATTTTCCTTTCCAGAACGGAATACCACCATCAAGAGAACATTCTAGGGTGCGTAAGAAAACAGTTCAACGCACTGAAAATGAGAGATGGATGTAGAGTGCAACTGCAAAGGCGAAAATTGCTGGGGCCATTAATGCCGTATAGAGCAAGCTTTGTACCACGTTCCGTAAGATAGATTGCTCGCGTATGCATGTAAACGGTTTGGGAATATAGGGCCTTTAGGGGGACGTTTTTCCAGTGACACCTGGGCAGAGTCTGACGTTCATTGCGCACCCACCGTCATGGACTCTAGCTTGACATCAAACTACAGTACTGATTATGGTGACTTCACGCAGCTGGTTGCATGGGTCTGGTGATTTCTGGTAAGAAAATTTCATAAATGGCAGATCACACGCATCCCGAACAAAGCGACGGTGCAGAGCCGCAGTGGAAACGTCCTGCGCGTGCATTTGACGAGAAGCTCAGGACATGTTGCGACATCAGGAAGCCGCAGCGAGAAAAACTAGCTTTGAACAACCTGCCTTGGTTTTTTTTTGTGGGTATGCTTATGCTGGCCAATGCATTTCCTAGGCCCGTCTTCTCAAAACCCTCAGTTGGACGCAAAAAAAAACTGAGAAAACTCACACGGTTTATATATATATATATATATATATATATATATATATATATATATATATATATATATATATATATATCGTAATGTACTAGGCAGAGAACAAGAGACAACACCCGACCCTGGGCCAGCTGTTCTTATTTTGACTTCGTTCTTCTCTTCTTTGCTCTAGCTGCCCGCGCGCCGATGCGCCAGCGTCTTTCTTGGTCATGACACTCGGCCATGGCTGCGCGCGCGCGGAGCTGGCGGCAAAGTTTCTGGTGGGCGGGCTTGGCTGCATCGTGGTGGTCAGCCCGGGCCACAATGCAACATGGAGCGACAGTCTGGGGGAAGCATCTCTGGTGGACGGCACTGGCTGCCTCGAGCTGGTCGCTCTTTTGCACGCCACGATGTCCCTTGAAAAAGTGGTGTGTACTCGGGCGGCCGGCACTGGCTGCCCCGTTGCGGCCGACGCTCTCGGCCGCGATTTGGTCCCGATATCTGCCAAAGGTAGATCTGGCGGTCGATATAGAGGCTGCATCTATGACGTCAGCCTTGGCCACGCTGAAACTGGGTGCCAGAGTCTTCAACAATCTATCGGGAGGTCGAGACTGGCTGCATCGTTGTGGTCAGTCTCGGCCATGGAGGGACTCTTTGTGGGAAGCAGCTAAACATGCACCTTACAGCGCGCTTCGGACGTGCGGCAAAATCAGCAGCAGGCGTTGAACTCCGGACGAGGGTAGCCAAAAGAGTATCCCGAAAGACGCGCTGGGTACCTTGGTCTCTACCGGCGCCATCACCGTAGGCGGTTCAAGCATAGGCGATGCTGGTATCTCCACTTGCTTCAGTAAAGGTGATATTGGGGCTGGCTTCTCTAACTGAGCTGTATGAGGACTGGTATCAGCCTCTTCCACTGACATGATGGCATCGCGTACCGGCGAGGGTATTGAGAGCAGTAGTGGCGTGTCGCACCTGCGTCTGACGTCATTCGTAGGACAGGCGGAGAAGCTTACTGCCGCGCGGCTGGAGGGCTCCGAGGAACCTTCGAGGTGTTGCTCCACTTCAGATCGGTGTGCGAATGGGGTTGCGTCGGTGGAGGGCAATGCAGCACAGTCGAGATAATTCTCTGCGGCTGTTTCGTTGGAGCACCGCTCTTCAAGAGGTCCGACTTCGGTAGCAGCCTCTGGCCGCAGTGAACTTGCTGCGGGTATTGACAAAGTGTCTAACTTCTCGTGTGGTAAGCTGCAGCACACAGCTGCAGCCTCGAGGTGGAAAGCCTCTGGAGCTTGCTCCTCGATACCGGCCAGGTTGGACGGAGTGGTGGTTGAGAGGTGGTAAGGATTACGACCGAAAGCAGCTATGAGCTTCCAGCTCCACTCCGCCTATGACCACTGCTTCCAGCCTTCATACTGGTGCCACGCCGCTGCACCTTCCCGAAGACGGTCTGTGGCCACATACTGTTTCTGATTTCCTGTCCAGGCCTTGCGCATTGCTATCGCGTTGATGGTTGTCACCCAACCGTCGGCGTCGTTGGACCCCATGGAATTCCGGTAGTTTGCAGACGGCTGATGATTGTGAGGTGGCAGGTGGCAATGCAGAGATCCCCTACGCGAAGCAGTCGACCTGGTGTGAGAGCTCGATGAGAGAAGACCGAAGCTGCCTGCGTTGCTCCGGTGTGCTTGCCTCAAGGTCGTATGTGGCAGCTACATCCAACGCTGCGTTAATGTGACACAGTGCTGGCAACATTGTAGGAGCTTGCTCGGCGATAAACGCGGATTAGCGCAATGGTACGCTGCAGGTCCGTGGTGCTGTCGGGCATTAAGTCCGAAGAGTCAGTGATCGTCGTCTTTGAGTAAGTTGCAGTTGCAGCACTCACCCCGGTGTGGTCGATGAGCAGGGAAGCCTGGATGGCGTTCCGTGGCGGCTCGTTTGTTGAAAGAGTACCGCAACGGGAATGTAGGCCATGGGAAACGTGATCGACCTTCCCAAGGGACAGGAGCTGGTGTGGATCCCTGCCGTGAAACGGTGGCAGGGTCTCAATCAGCTCATGTCCTAGAACCAAAGGGGAGGCTTGGACGCCGTCCACAGGTGGTCTGAAGGGTGGCTGAAGCGGCGGGTGGGACCCCATCGCTAAGGAAGCGTTAACGGCGTTCCTTGATGGAGAAGCCCGCACTGCCGACGAACCACGAAGACACGTACTGGTGGCTTCCCGCAGAGGGTTCACTTGTCGGCTTGCGCTGACGGCAGAATCTATAGCCAAGGACGCGTGGACGGCGTCCCATGTGAAATGGTACCGGTAACGTGTACTGCAGCCGCCGAGGAAGCCTTGACTCCGTCCCCTAACGGTGGTGGCAGTGGCGGCAGGTGAACGGCTGCCAAGGAGGCCTTGACGCCGTCCTCAAGGGGCACTTATCGCAGCGGTCCTAGATGATGAAGCCGGGATGTAAGCCTTCTTCTTCGTCGACTGCGCCATTGTGATGTACTAGAGAGAGAACAAGAGACAACACCCGATCCTGGTCCAGCTGTTCTTATTCTGACTTCGTTCTTCTCTTCCTTGCTCTAGCTACCCGCGCGCCGAAGCGCCAGCATCTGTCTTGGTCATGACAAATATATATATATATATATATATATATATATATATATATATATATATATATATATATATATATATATATATATATATATATATATATATATGCGTGCCTGTAGATATGAAAATCAAAGAAAGAAGAAATCCCGAAAGAGGCTCCGGCTCGCTTAATCAGACTTGTGTCTTCTGAAGCGTGAGCGCGAGGCGTTAACCACTGAGCCATCACAGAGCACGTCCTTCAACGTTCGACAGCAAGCTATCTTTATCTATCACTTACCGCTGCTGACGGGCATCTAGGGGGGCAATCGCGTTTTCAGCAAAATAGCGCAATCCGCACGCGTAGCGCCATCGTCACAACGCGGCGGCCGCACTCTCATCACGCAAGCGTACTTTGGCCCGCAAAAAGCTGGGGATCGAGGCACACGCGGGCGCCCTTATCTTACGGTGGGGAGGATGGTACGTCTTGGCTGGCGTTCAGCGATTGTTTTAGATCCCGGGCGCACAAAGATCACTGCAATCATTGAACAGTCTACTTTTGCGAAAAGAGCGCGTTTTTCAGACCCAGCAAAGTAACAACTGAGACACTTATTCGCGTTCATCTGTACCTGTGAGTACATTGCGTGCGTCATTTGTGCGTGCAAAACGTGGCGCATGTTTGGATCTGCTGGCCATTCTACGCGTGACCTTGCCATAATTTGCTATCGCGTTCATTGCCTTGCATTTGCGGCAAAATTGTGCCTCCTTTCGTTTGCTATGGTGGCTTCAGTTCTTACTAATGTTCGCTGTCAGATTGATGATGATGAAGAAAAGTGATGATGAAGAAAAGACAATGAAATTTCCACGGACATGAAAACATGAGGAATGTCAATGAAGCAGTTTACTATAGCGTGTTATACATGGGTAGATGAATAGATATAGATAAATAGATAGAAGATGTTCATTATCAGACCTGTGTTGAACTGAATACTTCTTTAATTCCCGGTTCTGTATAATACCCGCTATGGAACTGCGTTTGTAGACGTCGCGAGCTAGATAGGGGAAAAAAAATATATTAACTAATAAATACTTGTCCAAATTTTAATTTGCTTTCGTAATAGCGGAAACAACTATTTCAGCAGTGCCCTTGTTTCGCATACCATAATAATGACTTGCACCTCCTGTTTGCAAAGTTATCTTATTAGTGTGACCTTGCTCTAGCTGAAAAAATGTGCCGTGTATATTTTTTTACAGAATTGTTTTCTTTCAGTTCGTTAACACTTCTCAGAAAATATGGACCGTGAGAACAACTAATAGAGCATTTGTTAAATGCGAGGCAGATCAAATGAAATCAATTCCTCCACTGTCCATTGATTTTGTAAGATCATCCTCAATTATGGGAACAAGGTGAGTTTGTGTGCTCAAGTTGGATTGAATTTGCTACCTGGTATTGTTATCGCTCGCAGCCGTAACCTGCGGATACTGGGAGTGTTTGATAGCCAACACAAGAAGCGGATGACCCTCTTTTACAAAGGTAGGAATTCATATGCACTAATTCAAAACTGTAAGAAGACTGCAATAAACCTGCACGATGCGACCGCCTGAAAATATGGCCTTATTACCTTGTTCTTTTTTATCAGTGCATGATAAAGTACTCGTTAACCTGGACCACCGCTTACGGCATTACGTGGTTTGGAATTGGTTGTAAAATTATGTTTTGCTGAAGCTCCAGCCCTTAAATATATCCACAGGATATTTCAAAGATGGCATATGTGCCACATGCACCGTGTATTGCCATGTTTGTATAATCTGAGATGCTTATTTTTATACCCAACTTCTGTACTACTGCCGCTTCTAAAAATTAAATCACGGCATATGGACGAAGTTAATGACGATTGAGAAGAGAAAAGAAGCGGGACAAAAGCGAGCACTTCAGTGTGTAATTCAGGAAGTATTCTTGAAATGAGAGAAACAGCTGCGCCTCTGTCGGTCGCCTCTTTAACAAAGGTTTCGGCGCAGGTCCTAACTTTAGCTTAAGAACCTGTTGAGCCAGTTCCTGAAATGACTAACAGGCATGTAGCCGGAATGCGACCAGGATCAGTTTCATTCGTCAAGTCTCTTGCTTCAAGAATGCCCCGCCGTGGTGGTCTAGTGGCTAAGGTACTCGGCTGCTGACCCGCAAAATGCGGGTTCGATTCCCGGCTGCGGCGGCTGCATTTCCGATGGAGGCGGAAATGTTGTAGGCCCGTGTACTCAGATTTGGGTGCACGTTAAAGAACCCCAGGTGGTCAAAATTTCCGGAGCCCTCCTCTACGGCGTCTTTCATAATCAAATGGTGGTTTTGGGACGTTAGTTTGAGTTTGAGTTTGAGTTTATTTAACCACTTGAGAAGTACACGAAAATACAATGTATACGTGGTTAGGTGCGAAGGGGAAAAAGCTGCATTTCACAGCTTGACTGGCCCCTTCACGCAGAAAAAAAATCAATACTACAAATTAACAAAAATTACAAACATTACAGGCAGCGGAAAGCGACAATACCAAAGGAAACACGCGTGTGGCCCATGACAGCAAATAATAGAATCACAGCTCTAAAATACATACAAAAATATTCATAACGAAGCAATGCATGAAAGAATAAAAACTGAATAACCATTACAGAAATCACCCAAAATTCATTTACAACACAATCAGCACATCCGATTTAACATTTCAGTTTTAGAAAATACACGCAGATTATCAGTTGTTAGTTTCCATTTGTTCATCACACTTGGAAGGCGGTAACGTAGTGTTTCAAATGCATAGTTTGTGCGAGAACAAGGTACATGCCAAGTCTCCGTACAGCGAGTAACGCGACTGGCAGGATTTGGTTGCAAGGTGGCCAAGGTGCGTAAAGAGGTACTTCCTCTGCGTATTTCTGATTTAAAAGCTGACAGAAGCTGGTATTCGTAATAACAGGTAATTCTTAAAATTCTATATTTTGCAAATAATGAAGCAGTGTGTGCGTTATAGGATACACCTTCAATGCACCGCAAGGCATTTTTTGTAACACGACCAGGTTCTTTAGAGATGCTTTAGAGCCTGTAGACCAGACCAGATGACACTAGTGTAAATTTGAAGAAAAAAGAGCATTGTACACTAATATTTTTTGTTTCACAGGTAGTATGTTCTGGCATCGACGCAACACACCTAGAACTTTACAAAGTTTGTGACTAATGTGTTCTGCATGGTAATTCCATGACATATGTTCGTGAAAATGGACACCAAGAGTTTTAACTGTTTGGCAGAGTTTAATTTCAACGTTATTAAGTATTAGCTTGTGAGACGTTTTAAATGACCTGGCTTTCGCACGGAACAGTACAGCCTTGCTTTTAGAGCAATCAGTGTGTAAAGAATTAGCCACAGTCCAAGCTTATATTTTATTTAGTATTTCATTAGCAGAAATAATGAGGTCATCAGCCGTTTTCCCAGAAAAAAATATACTAGTATCGTCCGCGTAGATTACATATTCTACAGAGCTGTCATACGTACAATATCGTTGATAAAAATATTAAATAATAGGGGTCCCAAAATGCTACTTTGAGGTACGCCATTCTTAACGTTCATGGATGATGATAGCTCCCGACTGATTGATACACACTGTTTCCTATTAGATAAGTAGCTTCTTATTAAAGCTAAAACGGTACCGCGAACTCCATAACAGTGAAGTTTTTCTAGCAAAATATCATGGTTTTATTATATTCAAAGCTTTCGAGAAATCTAAAAATATTCCTAGGTTAAGTTTTTTAGCTTCTATATTTCTTAGAATGAATTCCTTCAATAATCATCAATAGACCCCGCAAATCAAAAAACCCCGAATCAATAAACCCCGCAAATAAATTGCTTCAAGAATAGCAATGTTCTATAGTTCCGCAGACATAATTTCTTCAGGTATTTTGGGAGGGCCTATTGGTCAGCTGCTCACTCCTTGAAAAATATCATCTGCTGCATGATGCCAACTAGCAGATATAGAATGTTCCACACTCACTGTGACAGCTGTGGACGACGCTGAAGAACATTCACAGCGTATGCGTGACCACTGCCAATGCAAAATTTGTGCGAGAGTTGGGCGTATAGTCTGGCTACTGCAAGTTGAGCTGCAGGTTTTGCGCGCTTCACGCTCTTCAAACCTGTAATACATTTACTAGAAAACATTTTTAACAGATGTATTGACGTATATTTTTTTTTGGCTTCATCAAATATAGTTTTCATTAACGTTATGTGACACAAAATGCGAGCTTGATCTAATTTTCTTCATTGCTCTATATAGGGTGTTTCAAGAAATGCGTCCTACTCAACAAGTTGTTCTCGGTCGAGTTGGTACGATTGTGTGCTGAACGTACACACTATGACACAAAGCTTCAATCAAGTACAATTCAAAGGAGTCTTGTTCATAAAGGCTTGCCTTTCATGTTTGTAGCTTTGTGTTAGTATTATTGTGTTCAGCGAGAAATGCATATGAAAATCTTACAAAGTAAAAAAATGCAATATTTGTTCCATGCCTTCATAATCCCTTTTGCTGCGCTGCCTTACTTTTAATTATTAATGAATCGATTGATATGTGGGGTCTCACGTCCCGAAAACACCATATTATTATGAGAGACGCCGTAATGAAGGACTTCGGTAGATTCGACCACCTGGGGTTCTTGTACGTGCACCCAAATCTGAGCACACGAGCCTACAACATTTCCGCCTTCATGGTAAATGCAGCCGCCACAGCCGGAATTCTATTCCCCCGACCCGCGGGTCAGCAGCCCAGTACCTTAGCCACTTGACCACCGCGGCGGTGCCTAATTATTGCTGGACCTATCGTTTGGGACAGTAGTATAGAATAAAGCTGCTTCATATCAAATTAGTCAAGATGGGTGGTCGAGTGAAATGGGAGAGCAATAGCCCTTTTTATGTGGATTCCACTGTTGCTTTCATATTTTTGAAACACGGACGCTGATTGATTTAGCGCTGATGGAGTCTGATAAGTTTCACCACTCAAACAGAAACGAGTGCGAGGCTGATAACATTTTTCACCTTCTTTCGAGACATCTAAAATGAACGAGTGTCACAACATAAACCATCGAACAGCTTCACTTAATGAGTGTGCGGGCTGTGGTAGCTTTAGAGCACGGATTACACATAATTGTCTGCGAATGCGGAATGACTGATGCGAGTGACATTGATATCGCAAGCAGTTGCCATATCTAGTCGTTTGTTGCACTGATGCGTGCCTGCGTTTCTCCCGGATGTGTGGTTGAATTTGATAACTGCGCAGTTAGTAATCCAAACTGCTTTATCGAAATTCTAGGTGTCAAGGAGGCTAAATATCTCAATCAGTCAGCCGCTTGTCTTCACTGCATAGAAATATCAAAGTAATTTAATTAGGTAACACCGCATTGAAGTGTCGTGTCTGTTTATGGTGTCTGCCCCTGCATACAATGTACCTCATTATAAAATCCATGCTCCAGCATTCAACTTCTCCTACTTCGACAATTCTTGCTCATGTTTGTTGGACCACCATGCGCACATTGCAACGAAAAAGCAGCAACACCATCCCATCTTATGCATTGTGTATTTGCTTCCAATCATGTTCCGCTATATGTGGCGTTATTTTCTTGTGCGTGTATATTTTTAAATGTTATTTAAGCTTCTCGCACAGGGACGCTGCTTCGCTTTGATATTGCGGAGGTACGCGTGAATGTCTGAACAACAATCAATTATTGTAATCTTGCATGAAAATATGGTACTCAACAGCTATTTACATATAAGCTACGCCTGTTTATTTATATTTTTTAAGGAAATAAACTCGCCAAATCAACTGTAAGAGCATTTAAATATGCATAAAAAGCGAACACTTCCGTAGGGACCAGCGGCCGAGCTAGTACACTGCTTTCAGCGTCAGAAGTGGCTGGTCAGAGCGCGTAATGTCTTTAATAAAGATAAAATACCAAAAATTCTCCTTGCCGATGCTGTCAGTTTAAACCTTGCATAGATGCTTCGAAATCGAGTGTCATTGGCTGCACACCCATGCTTCCTCAAAGGGAATACATGTACTGCACATCTAAACCATTTTCTGCAAAACAAAATTAGAAAAAGAACACTTTCTGGTCATAATTTACTGATTTTTATGTGTAAATCATTAAGCGTCATCAGCGATACACGATGCAAAGCAGTTATGAAAAACAGCACAAATAAATTTTTTTTGAAAAATTTGACACCAAGCTTGAGTTTTCATTGCTCCGCTGCGGTGGTCTAGGGGCAAGGTACTCGGCTGCTGACCCGCAGGTCGCGGGTTCGAATCCCGGCTGTGGTGGCTTCATTTCCGATGGATGTGGAAATGTTGTAGGCCCATGTGCTCAGATTTGGGTGCACGATGTGGCATGCCTGGAATCCCAGGTGGTCGAAATTTCTGAAGCCCTCCACTACGGCTTCTCTCATAATCATATGGTGGTTTTGAAATGTTAAACCCCACATATCAATAAACTTGAGTTTTTATTGTTTTCTGGAGGAGGCTATTACGAGTGCTGACAATTAAATGAGTAAAAACGAGAATGGGTACGCCCTTTAGCAGTCAGACCATTTCTTGCTCCATCGTGAAAAGGCACGAGTGGCCACTCTTTATAAAGCACACTGCTCTGCGGCAAGAGCGTTTAACACTAAGCAATAGAGCTTTCTAATGATCAACAGCATAATAAAAACGTCAATATTGGTTCATCACCATTTATCTTCTAAGTGCAGGCAATGTATATCCGGTAACTTGACATAATAACCATTAAGCCATAAGTAAAGTTAGACTAAGAAGCATTATTTCATTTTGCCACTGTGTACATCTCTAGTAAGTGCCTTAGAATTATAATATCATTTGTTTCTTTTTTCAGGCTCATTTGTAAGCATCGATACCATGGTTTTCATGGATGCAGACCTATCCTGCGCAGTGTTTAAGATCGAGTCTCTACGAGATTGTACGTCTTTTCACTAAATGTATGTTTTTAATTGTAAGTGAATTATCAGCAATGATTTAGCCACCGACGTTTCAAAACAACAAGACCAGGTTAATAAAAGCATAGGTGATGTTTAGGCAACACTACGCGATGTCACGAAACGAAAACGTGTGCTTACGGAAGTAATTCAAACAATCACTGATTGATATGTGATGTTTGACGTCTAAACACCACCATATGAATATGAGAGACGCAGTAATGGAAGGCTACGAAAATTTTCACCTCCTTGAGTTTTTTAAGTCTACCCAAGTCTGAGCTCGTGGGCCTACAGCATTTTCACTTCCATCAAGTATGAAGCCACCGCAGCCGTGATTTGATTCTACGACCTGCTGGTCAGCAGCCGAGTACGTTAGCCACTAGACAACCGCAGCGGGGTACGCTATGAGCATTAGGGGGCCCTAAAGCTTCGCCTTTAGGAGTTGAAATGAATAGCAATATTATGTTCCTAGTGCATATTTCAAGACTTATTGCATGAAAGCTTTTTAAATTGCTGTTCACCCACAACGTGGCCTCATGCAATTAAGTGTGCCACTTTCAGTATTGTAGCGGCTTTCAATCACGGAGCCCGTATGATATTCATATGTCTCGATGCCCTATCACAATAAGCGCTTTTCGAACACGCATTATTACAGCGAAATCTTTTATGAAACTTATACACAATTCACGTGCGGCACTGCCGCCACCGGTGTTCGCAACCAGTGTTGCAAGAAATAAAGAAAAAACTCAGTAAATGAAAACACACTAAAAAAAACAATGGGATTCGCACCCGGGTCTGCGGCGTGCCAGCCCAGTATTCTACCGCTAAGCAACTCCCATGCTTCGAAGTCGTTTCTAAACTCACTATAAGCAGGCTTCATGTCGCGAAAGGAATCTCGTAAATATAAGAAATAACGCGCTTTAGAACAATAAAGGAACAACCAGGCATCACACAATGCGAATTGTGTAACGAATGTGTCGTCGAATGCTCCAGCTCACTACAATAGCTTGTTTTTGTGTAGCTATAAAATGTGGCGCATACCTACTTCACTCATAATTCTTCATCGTAGTCAATCACTACATTAAAAAATTGGACGAAAATTCTAGCAAGTGTGTAGTGACTACTGCGATTATCCGAAAAACGATAAAGGATAGAATAGTGAATGGCGGCCTACTGCACAAAACTATGAATATTGATGGCTTAGTGGCTAACGAGCAAGTGTGCATGTAGGAGTTACCCAAGGGGTGTTTAGAAAAGAGTCTGAAAGGGCGCTTTTCCAGCTTTCGCTGTGGCTGTGCTGCGTGTTTCCCAAAGGCCTGAGGCTTATTTATTACTGCAATATCTCAAGTTATTTTGTGAAGCGTGACTTTTCATGTTTTATTCTGAAGCACGTATACAGGACGCATGTTTAAGTTAAGAAAGTGTTAGTTTCGCTGCATTTTCAAGCAGAGAAGAGTATTTTCACTTCACAAACGAGCAGACGCGTGGTGGTGTGGTAGAACATCGCTTGCCACACAAGCAACCTGGACTCAATCCCAACTCTAAGCCATGCTTATTTCGTTATTTACTTTATTTGCACCGTTCTCGATTTTTTGGTCACGCATAAGACGATGATTTTTCGCTCTCAACCAATTATCCCGATGCTGACACACATGCCGAAAATGGGCTCTTCACCACTATCGCGTTAGTTTTTACTCTGCATTTCTGTAACATTGTTTGCACAATATCTGTTCGTGTTTAACGTAGCTCTAGCCACGTTGACACTTGATGGTACATATATATCCGTACGGCTCCTCACGCCCATGATAAATGATTATGAGAACTTTTCTGCGAGCTGTAACAGTTAACAGTAAAATTTCGGTCACAGAAAGTTGGGTGAGTGTGAAAGCCAAGGTAGCATCTCGTATTTCTCACAGAATTTAGGGTAGGGTGGCATAGGGCATCCCCTGCGTCCTTTCTGGACAAACAACAACACAACAAACTTTTATTCGTCATCACCACCAAGGTCGCCATGCCGCGGCATGTCAAAGACTGATTCAATGCCACGACCGGACTGGCAAGCGCAACGCCCGTCGAGTATTTCCTGCAGAAGCCCCAACTTTTCTCGGGATGGGTATTTAGGAAGACTGGGAGTTACGACTTCGGGACGCAGGCACGTGCTGTAGACTTTTGTTTTGTTTTAGGGAAGACGCTTCTTAGCGTGTGGCCTTGTCCACCTTTGTTCGCCGTAGCCATCGTTAGCACACGGGGTGCTCACTTGATGGCGCTGCGGCGCTCGTTCCCTTCACCAGCACTTTCATGGGGCAACATCTCGACATCGGCGGGCGCAAGTTCCGCTATAACTCGGAGTACTATCAGAACTAGATGGACAAGGTGGTGTAACCGAGGCGGTGCCAAGGTGGTGTAGCGGTCATAATGCTAGTCTACGGGTCTGAAAGTCTCGGCATTGAATCATGGTCGCGTTTCTGACGGAGGCGAAAATGCTTGACCAGTATGCTGAAAGAACCTCAGGTGGTCCAGATTTTCAAAGGCATCCGCTTCGGCGTCCCTCGTAATCATGTGGTGGTTATCCATTGTTTACCTCCGACAAATGTACCAGAAAAAAACTTCAATGCCAATATTATCACAACAGACCGTTTGTGTGTTGTGTACAATTGTACAAATTCAGAACGATTGCAATCAGTACTGTGTGTTGGGCGCATCGGCTCAAGTGTATTTAGGTGAAACAATGCAATACAATACGAAGAAGCCTAAACTAGCCCACATATTTAGCGCATGTCATGCGCATTCATGTTTTTTTTGTTCTTTTTCCTGCTGTGCGCTCTTTCGTTGGTTCATTCATGGCAGTTTTCTAAATTTGCCTTTTTTTCCAGGGAATATTGTCTATTACGATCTGCGAGTCACAAATTCTTCTATAAGCCAAAGACCTCGCCCAAGCTGTCGAAATTTTTTCAGTCGCATTATAGGAATGGAGCCTCATTTTGTTGTTTACAGTTCTCGATGTCAGCAAATAATGAGAGCCGAGAAATAAATATGAGTTTTTTGAAAAGGATTGTAATTTTTTGGTAATACAAAAAGCACTGCATTCTTACTACTGCTGATGTCAGCGGTAACTGACAATAAAGCTAACGGTGTTCAGTTGTTCGAGTGCGTTAGTTTTTATCAAGATAAGTATGTTGGCGTTCCTGTTTTATTTGTGACACGCAAGTAAGAAACCTAAAATTTCTGGAACGGTGCCTATAGTGTTCATCATGTATGGTGCTGGTTAAAACGTTCCCAGGCCATGCTTGCATAGAAATACATGGGATAGTAACCTTGGAACTTTTGAATTTCTCCCCCCCCCCCCCGCCCAATCGTACTTAATGTTGCCCGTTAAAAGTGTGTGACACATACTCAGTGAAAGGAAACGCAACAAATGGCCCAGAGCATGTCAGTTTTTTGTCCCGAATAATGCGCGTTCTTTCTCTAAATGCTTTCCCACTAATGCCGTGGGTAACAATGAATTAGTTGATTATGAAATAGATGCACCTGATGATTATGGCTGCCTAGTTATCTTTCATTAATTTATCAAGCTTCCTACGACGCTCTGTGTCTATTGCCGCAGAGGTGAAGAGATTTCGCTAATTTAGGCGGCAGCTCGGCACTACGTTGTAACAGCACTGTTAGGGCTCCAACTTTCCCCAAAGCGTTATGGTATTTATCAAGTCGAAAACACACGAGATAGGCCGTGTCCGATATTCCAATCAGAAGGACCATTGTGGACTTCACCAACAAAACGCTGTACCTAGAATTCTAATTTCACCTTGCTGAAGAGACACAGTGCTTTGTGTTCCTATTAATGTTCAAGACAAGAAAAATACGGTCCTGAGAACTTGTTTGTCACCCAAAGCCTTCAGAGTACCACACTTCAGAGACGCCACGCCATTTGATGTAGACGTCCTGTATGTAGTCGATGGCTGATGCAGACATAAGAAGTACGGTCGAATAAGGAGGCGAGATGCAGAAGAGTAGCGTCAAGATTGATTTAACCCAGCGTTCTCCCTGTCTTGAGTCATGAGTGACTGCCAATTCTCTTTTAACAACATTCGTGTTGGTTAATTCAGGAAGATTTGAAAGGTGCTGCTCGAAAATGGCAGATTCGAAGTACAGTGTGATCAGATCTTATGGAAAGCATGAATGGGTAAGGTTGGTATGTCACTTCGAAATGAGCACATCGTTACGAGGTGCATGATCGTAGTACAGAGTAAACCTAAGTAGAAATGTTATGTGCACTAAGGCGCAAGTGTATAAGATGCAAGTGTGTTCTTTATAGACACGTAACGACCAAAGCCCTATCATTCGCAATACCAGCCCCCGCAGTGGTAGACATCTCAATTGTGCCCTACATGGCTTCCATATCTTGATTATCATGTTCCTGCCACCCTGTCATTTGTGTTCGTCGTCCATTCACGTCATGTAATGTCAAATGTAATATATTTGAAGCTGGCGAAACGGCCACGAGTGTGCTATGAGCGTAGCATGTAGTGAAGTTTTACATGGCAAGCATGTCATGATTATGCTGTTAGGTCGTGTCGTTTCCTTTGTGGTCTGTTCACGTCACGTCATACCAAAACTTTTGGTATATGCGAAGCCATTGAAACGACTACGTGCGCATCTTAAGTGTGGCATGTTGTCACGTTCTTACATGACACGCGTATCCAGATTATCAGGTTCGCACAAGTAATATACATTCGCCATCCACTCACGTCACATAATACCAAACTTGGTATATGCCAAGATAGAAAAACGGCCACAAGAACGCTATAGGCGTAACATGCAGTCATGTTTTACATTACACGGGTATCACAATTATCATTTTTTGACCAGCAATTTACCTTCACCGTCTATTCACGTCACGTAATACCAAATTTGGTATATGCAAAGCTAGCGAAACGGCCGCGAGCGCATTACCAGCGTGGTATGTGCTCATGTTCTTACATCATACGCACGTCATCATTATCATATTTGCACCCGTCATTTAACTTCGCCATTCATTCATGTCACGTAATACAAATTTGGTTCATGCGAAGCTAGCGAAACGGTCGTGAGCCCATCATGAATGTAGCATGTAGTGACGTTCTTACGTGACATGCATGTCATGATTACCATGTTTGACGTGTCATTTATCTTCGTCCTGCATTTGCATCTCGTAAAACCAAACGTGGTATACATGAAGCTAGCGAAATGGCCGTGAGCACATCATGAGCATGGCATGTAGTCATGTCCTTAGACGACACGTATCTCATGATTATCATGTTTGCACCAGTAATATGACTTCGTTACCCATTCACGTCCCGTAATACCAAATTTGGTATCTCTGAAGCTAAAACACAGCGAGCACACCGTGAGCGTGGCGTGTAGTCTTGACTTACATGACATGCACGTCATAATTTTCACGTTATAGCCTGTCACTTATGTTTGTCATGAAGTCATGTCATGCCATACCAGTTTAGCAAGTCATGTAAACGAAACTACCGCAAAAGCAGCAAGACCAAGACATGTAAATTATGGCATTCATTACACACACGTCATGATTTTCGTGTTAGGACTAGTCACTTATGCTATTCATACATTCATGTTACGTGTTATCCAATTTTGTGTAGATGCCATGATCAAAAAAGCAGAGAGGTAACTGTCGTAGACGGCTAGATAGATAGATAGATAGATAGATAGATAGATAGATAGATAGATAGATAGATAGATAGATAGATAGATAGATAGATAGATAGATAGATAGATAGATGAATAGATAGATAGATATCCTAAAACTCACTGAAGTTCGCTAAGGAACGCTTCTCATTTAAAGCTTGCCGCACCATAGGAAGCAACCGCCGAGCACAACAAGTGCTCTGCGACTGAGACGACCACGCATGGCGACCACGCATAGGATTCCATTAGGGCTCCTCCATTTGCTCTTATGTTACAGAGTGGACATTATAGAGAAATGCCTTTTTGGGCGCTATATTCGTTCTTGGCATTGCCTGGGAAGAAGATATGGATCGCTTTCAGTGAAATGCGTGGTGATTTCGTTCGTTTTCTCACATAATTTGGTAGAGCTTGCTCGTGCAAATAAATAACCAATGGGCTTAGCACTCATTATTAAAAGCGAAGTATTTATTCACGGACCAAACCATTTTAAGCGCTTGTACCGGTATACTTACCTAACTGGCAGCATAGGCATTCGTGCTATAGATGCAGATTGATTAAATTGATGTACTATATAAATGAGTAGTAAATACATGAAAATCATGACATAGCTATGGTGTAGTCATGACATTTTTTCATGATTGTGGAGCTTTACCTGCCTTTCGGTTAACTTTACGTCGACCAAGATTTATAGGACATGATAGAAGGACATAATCAACATAAATAGCTGGTAATAACATGTGAACATGTCATGCATGTCATGCTCGTCATAACATACATGACTATCTTATGATGCGCTTGTGTCAATTTATATTAGCCTTTTAATAACTGAAATTGCTCATCTCATCGCTATCTTCGCGATTGAATGTATGAGCTTAGCGTGACGCGATTGTGTTATTGTTCATAACTTGACACAAATTCGTCAGCGAGGCGTTGCCGCGGTTACTCCGAAGCTATTAATTTGGGGCGAAGTCGAATTCGTTCAATCTTGATGTACCTGGTCATAAAACCAGCTAAGTAATCCCAATTACACTCACTGCTTCAGGATGAGCTTAATCGGGTTTACCCTCACTGCTTTATTGCGGCTATAGCCATTCGACGAAAATGCGAGACTATCTATATTTATTTGCAATATGCTTGTTCAGCATTACCATGTTTAAAATGAGGTGAATACGGGTAAATCAGGTTTGGGTTAACATTGGCAGTAGAAAGCAGAGGACCGGGTTAATTGTCTAAGTATTGCAGAGACTTTTGCCCTGCAGTGGGTGAACCTAAGCTAATGATGATGATGGTGATGATGCCTGTTGTGACTTCTTCGTCCTGTGTCCTCGTCAGACCTACGGGCTCTTCTTTTGTCTGTTGTAAGACTGGTCGATGCGAATCTCTTTATTTCTATGAACTTGCCCACGGAAACTGAAACATCAAGGTCTAGTGATTCAGGCTCTACACTCATAGGGAGCGGAACATTCCTTGGCTCGCGATTTTTCTTGCGTTGCAGCGTTTGTTACAGGATTAACCAAGCTCTTCGCGTTTCACGCTGGTGCCTATGAGAAGTGTTTACGTCAAGCTAGGTCGCCTTACATTGTAAGATGTAACAGCATCCCAATATAGACGAGAGAAGCAAAGAAACACACAGTACAAGCACTTACTTACAAGTGAGTTTAAATGCAATATGAAGAAGAAAAGTCAGGAAACGGGTAACGTCAAACTGCAAGGTATTTTTCATAATACAATCAGGAGATTCTGTTTTTCGCCAAAAATAAAATTTTCGAGATTGTACCTATTAGCACATGAAAGATAGTGAATTAATTTTTGGTGTAGTGTGCAAAGCTATGAGGAGTATATTTGTCTCTGATGTGTCCAAAGTGGTGTAGGCCCGTGTGCTCCGATTTGGGTGCGTGTTAAAGAACCCCAAGTGTTCAAAATATGCGGAGCCCTCCATTACACAACTCTCATATTTATATGGTGGTTAGGGGTCATTAAATCACCAATATCAATCAGTACGTCTCATGTATCTCCGTGCATTCTATCATGGGCAGCTTCAAGCCATCGTACCATGAAAAACAGCTTCATGTTCCACTTGACCTGCTTTCCCGTTTTTAGGGGTGAAGCTCTTTATAATGGCACTTGTTCGTCTCTCGTAGCGGTTGTAGAATGTAGCGAGTATAACATTCTGACCTCCAAGGTGGTGCCGGTGAGAAATTCCTATGTAGGTTCTTGAACAATAAAAAATTGTGCTCAATATGCATGCCAATGGCTGCTAAGAGAGAATGAAAGACAGGAGCATTTGTCTTTTAGTTAACGCGCACGCTGCGATTTCCATTAGCAGCCAATGGCATGTATATTGAGCACTATCTGACAAGAAAGGGTTGCTGAATTATACTCGCTGGGCATAACCTTCTTGGTTTTAGAAAGGATTAGGGAGCGTTGGGCCGCAGTGTCATGAACACAGTGAAATAGTATATACCATGAACTTGAGGTGGTTAAAGGTGGGAAGTATACCCGAAGCGCAAGCCGTAAGAAAGTGTGCGTGTGCCACCTCTCGTTTAGTCTTTGGAATGTCTGCTGGATGGCAGTTCTTCTGTATGGGGAATATATGTTGCAAAAATGCGAGATGGTGGTACTTGGAGTGTTGAATAGGTGGACGAACGGACACACAGACAGATGCATGGATGGACGCATGAACGGACGCAGGGGCGGATGCATGAACGAATGCAGGGCAGACGCACGAACAGATGCACGCATGGACGGACGAATGGACGCATGGATGGTCAGACAGACAGACGCATGGACGGACGGAAGCAAGAACGAATGAACGTACGAATGCTTCGCCCCACTCTCCATCATTCACTCTGTGAATATGCTGCCAATTTTTTTGTTCAATATATTGCATCGAAGCAATAAACAGTGACTTGTTATAAGTGCTAGTCCTGCGCGTTTCTTCGTTCTTTTCGTCTATCTTTCGGTGTTTTTAGGTTGAAAAAATCTGGGAGGATTTTATTCATTCTTGTGCAGTTAGCGGGCGGCAGTGATTGTGCAGGCGGACTGATAGCTGGGCCATTTGGTAACAGTACTTCAACGTATCTTAACACAGCGCATCACTACGCGGACAAAATAACAGAAGGGGGCTGAAACCGGAGCTCTGTCTCGCAACTGAATATGTCGCAGAACAAACGGAAAAGAAACCCTTCAGTCTTCACACTCTTTTGACGACACTAAGGCAAGAAAACGGCAGATCAGCTGACATTATGATCAGTGAAAAAACAGGTACATGTAGTAACATTAGGTTGTCGCAAGAGAGCCGTTCAATGCAAGAGAATGTATACTCACATGTGTCCCACCATCGCACGCAGTGCCATTGCACGCCTATCTTTCATGTAGTTTAAGTTCCATCAACATGTGGAGATCGAACCACAAAAGAAATTATTAAAGGGTGTATTAACAACAAAAGGAATGAACAATGCATTAGTGTGCTTTCTATAGCTCTACATGACAGTGAGGTTAGGTTCTTAGAGAGCACGATACCTTGACTTCGTATGTTGTTGGAAAGTACACGGGGGATGTGTCAAGGGCTTTTTTTTTCATTGTTGAAAATGTCCTCTGGTCTGCCATTTCTTCGTTTGTTAGTGTGGTCACATGGGTATGAAGGTTGAAGTGTTCCTTTTTTGTTCATGTTTTCCACTAAAAATTAGGTTGCGAGTCAGCTCTTTGATTTGTTCCCCTTCTTTTTCTTGTGTGCACGGTAATCTTGCGCTGTGTTAAATTATGTTCAAAGGCAACGGTGAGAGGTGTCAGCGACATTGATTGCAAAATGAGTGCAGTTCCAGCACTGCTGCGCGCCGAATGTGATACGTATCGTGGCCGGCAGCATGCTTAGTCCAATGTGTAGACAGGGTTCTCTTGTTTTCAATCTACACTACTTACACGGAGCTCTTGAATTCTCTACGTGTGGTCTTTTTTGTTTTACTTTTCTATCACCGGTTTGTAACTACAGATTCATCGAAAGTAGCTCCTCATAGGCATTCTCATTCCTCGTACACACACAGATTGTTTTGAACATTCTAGTTTTCTCACGTACATACGGCGTCATTGTGTAAACCAGTACGTTATGGACATCCATATAACAAGCAATTATCAGCAAGATGACGTTTTTTTTCTGCAAGTGCGTCAAGGCAAACAGTTCTTTCTGTAATTAGTGAGATCTGAAGAACGACCTGAGTTGTCGGTGAGATTATAAACTACGTCAATAGATAACTACATGCTCGGAGAATCAATTTAAAACGAATTGCTCAAGAATATTCAGGAGTAAAAGCTTTCTTAATAAATAAAAATGTTCCCGTTCACGTATCGAAGCCTAGATTAATAACTTTCACAGCAGTTGCTCTGTTTTTCGTTTTTCAGCTCATTCATACATTTTCGCAGCATTCTGCAAGCAATGGGTCATGTAAATTCCTCATTCGTTGCGTGCGTGCACAGTATTCGTGCTCGAACTTTCCAAATGCCGGGGCTTCTGTAGCCAAGCCATTATTACACAAATGGAGAGCTATAAATATTTGAAAGCCAACGCAAAAAACACAATAAGCCGAAGAATGCTAGACATACGCGTATTGATTTCGCATAAAAGACACAAATGTAACGTGGCCGCGTTTTGCTCTCAACACGCTGTTCATCGGAATAAGCTTTACAGTGTGTGCTTACAAGCATCGCGAACAGTCAACGTAACTGGCATGCAAGCAGAGGCACTCACAATCATACTAGTCTTTATTTTAGGCGATATCATGATTTTCGCAGCTGGTGTGAATATCAAACAGGTAAGTTATATTTCAGTGCATTTGAATACCGCATAAATATTTGAAGCGTAAGAAACTACTAACGGTTTACAAGTACTTCCACACTTCTTCAATTTTTTCAATTCACCTGTCCATTATGGTTTTGGTTTGTTGATATTTTGATAGCTGGTATTGATAGGCTGACGTAAATGATAATAATACTTATTTAAGAAAACGTTTACCTAGCAGCCGCATCACACGGGTACTTGAGTAGTTCATTTTTTATTTTTTTCTTACTTAAACCGAACAAGGCAGAACAAAGGCATAAACGTTACAGGTAACTTCACAATCCTATTCTATTCCTTATTATGAATAATTAGTAACGCATGAAAATATTGAATAAGAAAATTGAGTTTTTTGTTTAATTACTAACAAAAGAACAACCTTGTCGGTCTAGTTCGCGTGCTTCACCCTGTGAAATAATTTTTCACATCACGGTCATGTGCTTTTGAAAGAATTTTAAAGACGAGAGAAAGTGACGAAAAAGAAGAGAAAGAGACAAAAAATCCTAGTAAATGGGCTGACGGGTATAGAACGATGACAACACACAAAAGGTAAAGGTGTTCGCATACGCCTGTAGAACTCAAAAAACATCAGAATTCGATCAATTAAGGTAGCAATATTTTCAGGCTACTCAGTAATCGCCCTTTTTGAGAAAACTGCCTAGCTCGTTTTCTCTCATTGTTTCATGAACTTTTCAAATGCAGTGGTGGCATGCTTGCCCTGCTGCTGCTACCACGTTAATAAACCATCGTTACGTTTTATGATGGAGTCCGTCAACGCTATCGCCGATTCAGAAGCCCTCACCACTCTCTGCCTTCAAGTGCAACAACAGAAACTGCAGACCCACAAGCAGCAACAATCTCACAACGCCTCTGTATACGAAGGCCTGCCTAGCGGCTCAACTGGAAACGTCCGTGCTCCGACAGAAGCTATCCCACACGCTGCTTCCTGACGTGTAGCTGTCAAGCTTCCGCCGTTTTCGTCGACTCGTTTGTGGTTTGATTTACCCAGGTTGAGGCCGATTTCTCTTTGGTGCGCTTCACGCAACACTGGATCCGCTAAAACGAGGTCGTCGCCTACTTGGACGCACGTTATGTCAACGAGGTCCGATATATTCGATCTATAACCGCAGTCCGCAGAGATCATTGAGCGCAAACATTTGCAGCTCCTGCGACACATGCATGCGCTCGCGGGCAACATGGCTCATGATTCTTTCATGCGATCATTTTAGCTAACCCCGCCGCACGCCCAGGTGATTCGGCAAGCTTTGGCCAGGTGACCTCCTTACGAACCTGTAGAGATTGCTGATTGCGTCGTTGAGGTCTTTTGCCGCAGTTGTCGCCCACCATCCAGGCTGTCACCTCACCACTGAACACCTCCGAGCTCGCGCGCCACGTCAGTGACATCGACCGAAGGCTCGCTTTCATTCAACTGCACCGTCTTCCGATGCATCAGCGCTGCCATTCGCAAAGCCGCCGCCATAACACCACCGCATCGCTACAACCTGACATCAACGGTTCATGCTACACAGATGCTTCACTGACAGAGAGAGCCTGGCAATATCGGTCGCCCTGTCACGTAGGAAACGCGGAAAGTGACAATGGCTCCAGCTCGTACAGACGGCCGCAAGCTGCCAACCTAGAGGCCACCGCATCTTGGTCACCAACCAAATCACGAAACATCGTCACCGAGTCGACTGCGGTTCGGACATTTGTTGTTACTCGCAATCCATTCTTCAAGGCCATCGCACGCGGACACCTTTCGAGCTCAGCGCGGTGCATCAGTCCACGATCAAGTCGTATGGCTCACTGCACCTGCACATCCAGCTGAAAAACCTACGCCGTGACCCTTGCCAAAGCTATGCCATCGCCGGCGTCGCCTAGCCATTCACCAATCAGACGTTCTGGCTCAATACAACCTTCTTGTGGAATGCTGCAATGACCAGCTTATCAAAGCAACAACGGGGCATTCATAAAGGTACTCAGTGTCAACTTCCAAGCATCAAGGTACTCAGCGTCAACAATCACTTACCGTACCATATCATTCTCGCCGAGTTTCCTGGCTGGACGCGTTCCGTTTGACTGCCACGCAATGTGCAGCACACTACCGTGCAGTACGTCAGGATTACTTCAAGACCAGCGGCTTTCTGTCACCCCCGTCATCTTGTTCCTAACCGCATGCTCATAGCGGAGGCAGAGTTCGAAGCAATACTCCGACAAGACAGCGCCTGTCGCTCCTACAGCACATGGGCCTCACCATTTCATCTTGTCCCGAAGATTATTGGGTGGCGATCATGTGGGGACTATCACGCCATCAACGCACCCAACATGCTGGACAGGTACCCCATTCACCACATACAGGATTTGAGCGATCGCAATCACGGCTACCCGTCAACCCTGACGACGTCTCAAAAATTTGAAAAATAGTTTCATTTGGCTTGTTAGAGTTTTCCTTAATGAGCTTTGGTCTAAATAACACAGGGCAAGCCTTTCAGCGCTTCAACGACAAGGTAGGTTGCGGCCTAGAATTCTGCTTCGTCTATTTTGCCAATATATTGGTCTTTTCACGTGACGCCGAAAAACACCAAGGTCACCTTCGTCTTTGCTACAGCTTGACGGCCGCAGCCTGCTCTTTAGCGTCCAGAAGGTCATGCTTCATGCTTACACCGTTCGTTTCCTCGGCCACGAAGATTCATTAGACGTGACTCGACCCCTGCCTGAACGCATCACTCATTTGCAGAAGTCGGCTAAACCCACTACCACTACAGATCTTCGCCGTTTCCTTGGCATGTTCAACTTCTATTGGCTTTTTTTATCGCAGGCCACCGACAACCAGTAGCCTCTTCACGATGTCTTGGCTGGTCCTCAAGGAAACCAACCCGTTACGTGGGCACCAAGTTTGGTGACAATTTTGAGGAATGAAAGGCTTCTGTCTGCACCGCTACGCCCCCCTTCCATTCCGTTCCTTACGCTTCCTTTGGACTCTTCACAGGCACATCTAGTTTCGCCGTTGTTACCACCGTGGTTCAACGCGTGGACAACACCTGGTACCCTTTGGCATTCTTCTCCTAGAAACACTCAGCTCGGAAAGGGACCCCTTCAGTGGCCAGTTCCACCGACGAAAGCACGACCACGGCCGAAACGAGTTCGCCAGCTTACTACAAAAAACTTCTGGCGATATACGAAGCAGTGCTACACTTTAGCCGCGTTCTCGAAGTGCAGCACTGCAGCATCTATACCGAACTTATCCTAACATACGCTTAATCTCAGCGTCACATAAAACTCGCGCTGCTTGCTCGCCACAATGACTAAGGTACTCGACTGCTGACCTACAGGTGGCGGGATTCAATTCCCACTGCAGCAGCTACATTTTTTATGGATGCGAAAATGCTGAAGGCCAGTTTGCCCAGAGTTGCGTTAAAAAAACCAAGTGGTCAACATTTCGAGAGCCCTCCACTACGGCATCTCTCATAATCATATGGTGATTTTGGGACGTTAAACTTACATGTCAACTCCGGCCTGTTCAGCAGAACCAACTTTCGGCTATGCAGGAGCGGATGCAGGAGCGCTCCCTAAAACGGCACCATGTGGCCAGTTTGCAGCTCAAGTAAAGTATCAGGCATGTCAGCTCGCTTCAGTGGATGACAAGAAGAAGCGCACTGCCCTGCCACCCAGGGCTGTGTGGTAGACACAGAAGCCGCGCCGCCGATGAACGAAGCAGTCACAAGGATACCAGGCAGCACATCTAAAGCATCGTTAATTAATGCCCGAAACTTGACGCATCCCAGTCGCTGCCTGCCGATATGCTCTCTTCTATACGCCTGGTAAAAAATATCAGGAAGCTCTCCCCAACACGATGTCATGTGGCCGGTATTCAGCTCAAGCAAAGTATGAGACGTGTCAGCTCGCATCAGTGGGTGGCAAGGACGGGCTCAAAAGTTTTAGTTGTTTGAAACAAAATTTCAAACAAACTTTTGAATTTTAACACAAAATAGGTTACACAAAATTTTTATTTATTTTCTTCGTTATTGTTTTGATACAATTGAAAGGTCAGACATGAAACCGCAAAAATGCACTATAATATGACAGTGCCCTCCGTATAAGTACAGTATGTGCTTAAAAGCTAGTTTCATTTTCCCGCACACATTGACGCCTGAGCATGATATGAATATTTCCTATTCTCGCGCAATATGTTGTGACAACTTCATGGCGCCTCCTCACAAATACTTTTTGTAGACGCACAAGCAGTGATTTTGGGGGCTTCATAACTTGGTATAACATGACTTGCCAAAATGCTCTGTGAAGACACCAGAATTAGCATCGTATCCGTGTGAATATAAGCATGACGTCATGCCGATGTCAGGCTATAGTACTGATTCTGCTACCTTCGCATTCAATGCAACATAAGAATATCATTGAGAAATTCAGAAATAAAAAAACTTATGGCTTGCGCGCAACGGAGAGCACAGTCACAAAGAGTGTTGGTAGAGTGACCTTTCTAGACCATTAGGACACGAAAGTGTTCCTGCTGTAGCCCACCATGGCTGCGCTAACGTTTTTCTCTCAAGGATATGACGTTTTAAGATGTATAAAAATATTTCGAAGAGATAAAAAGATCAAACAAACGTGCAACGCAACGTCACTTGACCACAGCACTAATGTTGTTTTGCTTGTTAGGCACAAGCTATTCATATACCATACTGCTACCCACACGTAGTGGGTCGAAGGCAAGAGTGACTTTCACCTTGAAGAACCATCGTGTTTCTTGTCTACTCAAGTGTCAGCCGCTAAGGACACGTTGTTCAGAAGCCAGCCACTCGATTGCCTAATAATATCCCCAGTACTTCTGAAACCTCTTGACAAACTGGTGGATTTGCGGGGTAGCATCACAGAGGTTGCAGACCCCCTTAGAGAGCTGCGCTACGAGTTCAGTACCAGATATTGACCCCGTGCATCGGGCCAGCCGCCGATTAGGCGATTGCTTCCAAAGTCGGCGATACTCTTCGCACCACGTCGAGAAATATGACCAGCGCTTCAGTGTGAATCTCGGCAACCGGCAAGGAAAGCACGAGGTCGGACCGCTATAGGCCGAGAAGCCCACTCTGCAAAATGTTTTGCTCCTTGCATGGTGTATTTTTGCCTCATAGGCAACACCCTCTTAGATTGTTGAGAATACCCTATAAACCTACCGTATAAGAAAATGTTACACCCTACTTTAATAGGTATTTAGGAGGACCCCTAAAGTTTGAGTGTTAGGTCAAGCTACGCCCGTACGAGGGGGGTTCAACACATGAAAACTCTCTTGAAACGATGGCAGTTACATGTATACGTATATTCGATTAAATGTAGTGCAATTAACGGGACGAAAAAGGAGAGAGACACGCAAGAGAAAACGATTCCTCTGTGTGTCTCCACAATTTTATAGAACAGTTGAGGCATGGACCAGTTGGTGATGCATAATTGATGGAATGTAGTGCCATGTAAGGGGAAACAAAAGAGAAGACACAAAGAACAAATCGGCTCCTCCTGTGTGTCCTTCTAATTGTTTTGCCGTTAATTGTGCTTCATTTGATCACGTATGCTTATACATGTAACTGCCATCATTTGAAGGGTGTCCTCATGTGTTGCACCCCACTCGCACGGGTCTCTCTTGATCTAACACTCATAGTTAAGGGGTGTTCATAAACACCTATAAAAGTATGGTGTAACGCGTTTATACATGCTACGTTTTATGTTGTTATTAAACAGACTAAAAGGATGCGCCCCATGAAACAAAAATACACCTTTAACGATGTAAACGTTTTGCAATGCATGGGTCCAGGCTACGTTTCATGGCACGGAGCGCGAAGAAGTTAAGGACTGGTTGTCGAACTTCCAGCGCGTAGCCACTGTGAACCAGTGGGACGACGTGGCGAAACTGAGTCGTGTCTATTTCTACCTCGAAGACGGGGCACATACCTGAAACCAGAATTGAAAAGAGCAGCTGCACTGCAAAAAATATACATACTTAAGGGTTTACTTTTTATGTCCTTTGAGTAACACCTTTTCAGGGTGTTTAGAAACACCCTGAAAGATAACGTGTTAAGAAACGCCCTAAATTCATAGGATGTAAGAGACCGTTCTGCACTTTTACAGGTGTTTATGAACACCCATAAAGTGTGGTTGTTAGATCAAGCTACGCCCGTCCGAGTAAGGTGCAGCACATAAAATCACCTTTGAAACGGTGCCAGTTACGTGGATAATCATACTTGATCAAATGAAGCGCAATCAATGGAACAACAAAAAGAGAGACGCAGGAGAAAACGATTCCTCCTGTGTGACTCCTCGTTTGATATGCCGGTTATAACACTCCATTTTATAAAACATATGCACCACCAAATAGCCCGAGCTCCAACTGTTTTAAGGAAGAAGCACATATGACCTTTATCTCTACGGCCGACAGGAACGAAGAACAATACTGATGTCACCGTTACACCCAATATACCTGCACATGTGAAGCTGATAAATTAAAGTGCCGTGGTCTTGAATGAGCTGCATAACACCAGTGTATATATGTGTAGGTAAACTGGGCCGAAAATGACAAAGTGGGATGTGGCAGGCACATAGTGCACGCACGCACGCACACACACACACACACACACACACAGAAACACACATACACACACACACACCACCACACCCCTATAGTGAAAGGAGTAAGCTGTAGCGTAAGGTTCAACCCAGCATAACGCCTAAGCAAAGAAAAATGAAGCTCATTGTGCACATCTGCCTTTATTTAGAGACAAGCTGCAAGAAGAATGATACACAGGACTCTGACGGCATTCTGGAAAATTTTGAAATCTCCCCTGTGAAGAAGTTTTCTTTTTCTTTATACTAGCAATTCAATGTTTTCAATGCATTAAATCACCACAGTTTCTCTCAAATACATTTGCGCTATTCGGGCAAATGTGTGACTGGTATGGCGTTCAATGACACCTGTACAACAGAAAAAAACAAACGCGTAGAACGAAAGAGCGAGTTTCTCGACATCTGTTTACAATCAAGTGTATGTCGCAGTATAAATTTTGGCAATAAAAATAACAACACTCGACAAGCTAATGTAGTTGACTTTAGATTACTGTAATGTGAGCACTCATACACTTCTAATTGCAAAAGCGCAGCTCGAACCTGCTGCTTGCACAATAAATTTCGACTGCTGAGATGACTGGGGCCTTCGAGAGAAGTAGGGCCACGCTGTTCTCTCTGTACAGTAAATTCAGCACTGGATACTTAAAATCTTACACAAGGAACAATGATCAAAATTTTCACAAAGGGTACAACATAAAGTATGCACCCTTCATAACTAGCCGCAACTCATGTATATATATATATATATATATATATATATATATATATATATATATATATATATATATATATATATATATATATATATATATATATATATCGGACCTCTCATTCTGTTAAACTTTACAAAAGAAATTCACGAATTTCACAAAATAGTCATTTTGGTCATAATGAGACGCTTTTTGCCCCATGTGTTTCTTTTTATGTGGCAACATTTATTGCTACAATTTTCATTTTAAGAAGAAAACGCAGCATATCCATGAAGTGAATGAGTATAAGTGACACAAATCGTTCGTCCGTCCATGCGTCTAGCCACATAGACGGACGCACAGAAAGATAAAATGATGGAGGGACGCACGAAAGAACCCATAGACGGATTGACAGACGTTTCGCCCCAATCAGCATCAATTTGTCTCTCAATGTGCTGTGAAATCCCCCAAACTCGATTCGTGGAGCAAATAATAAACTAGGTATGGTACCAAAAACTGCAGAGGAGAGAACGGCCCATAGTGTATTGATCTTTGCCCCTAAATGATTTTTCAAGCTCCCCATTGGCAGCTATCTTGCCATTTGGTCATACTACAGCTTCCGCCTTGAAATCCCCCGTTACTGTCAATGGGAGAGTTCAACAATTTTTTTCTTTCTTTACACAAAAGCATTATAGATTAAATTTGTCGTATACAAAGGGCTGTTTATTTGCTTATCATTTAGGTAAAAGGAGACCTTCAATTGTACCGCCACATGATGCAAATAGTGTCTCCATATGGACAAAAATAACAATTCTTTGAAACTCGTGACATTTTCTCATAAAGTGTAACAGCTTGATATGCAAAAATAATTCTTCTTCAGAATATACCATCTGTGAAGTAAGTGCTCACAGCTCAGATGTTCATACAAAGTGCAGTATGGCAACAACAAAATTCAATTTAGCTAAAATCTTGGAGGCCTTTGTGACCGAAAAATTGTGTTGATTTAATTGATCTTGAAACTTTTTACATAAGTACCTTTACCTAACATGTGCACCAAAGTTGGTATAGAAAGAAGAAGTGGTACCTTTAAAACATTCCTAAATAAACACCACCCAGACAACATTCTGCGAAACTCAGAGGGTAGCCACGTGATAAAACTTGTTTTTTCTGAGAAATGTTCTAGCAGTGGACTCTTTTCAATGCATGAGATCAGCAATTATTTTTTGCAGATAGGTTTGACATGGTCGATAAAATGGCTAACAGGTTTGTCATGGAGTGGCTCTTCTGCTTTCACTCAATAACCATTCCATATTGCTAAACTATGGTCAATAGTTTCGAGTATGCTGGTCAGCTAAGAAAGCAGAACTTTCAAATCCATAGTTTGTGAGAGAACAAGGTACATGCCAAGTCTCCGTACAGCGAGTAACGCGACTGGCAGGATTTGGTTGCAAGGTGGCCAAGGTGCGTAAAGAGGTACTTCCTCTGCGTATTTCTGATTTAAAAGCTGACAGAAGCTGGTATTCGTAATAACAGGTAATTCTTAAAATTCTATATTTTGCAAATAATGAAGCAGTGTGTGCGTTATAGGATACACCTTCAATGCACCGCAAGGCATTTTTTTGTAACACGACCAGGTTCTTTAGAGATGCTTTAGAGCCTGTAGACCAGACCAGATGACACTAGTGTAAATTTGAAGAAAAAAGAGCATTGTACACTAATATTTTTTGTTTCACAGGTAGTATGTTCTGGCATCGACGCAACACACCTAGAACTTTACAAAGTTTGTGACTAATGTGTTCTGCATGGTAATTCCATGACATATGTTCGTGAAAATGGACACCAAGAGTTTTAACTGTTTGGCAGAGTTTAATTTCAACGTTATTAAGTATTAGCTTGTGAGACGTTTTAAATGACCTGGCTTTCGCACGGAACAGTACAGCCTTGCTTTTAGAGCAATCAGTGTGTAAAGAATTTGCCACAGTCCAAGCTTATATTTTATTTAGTATTTCATTAGCAGAAACAATGAGGTCATCAGCGGTTTTCCCAGAAAAAAATATACTAGTATCGTCCGCGTAGATTACATATTCTACAGAGCTGTCAATACGTACAATATCGTTGATAAAAATATTAAATAATAGGGGTCCCAAAATGCTACTTTGAGGGACGCCATTCTTAACGTTCATGGATGATGATAGCTCCCGATTGATTGATACACATTGTTTCCTATTAGATAAGTAGCTTCTTATTAAAGCTAAAACGGTACCGCGAACTCCATAACAGTGAAGTTTTTCTAGCAAAATATTATGGTTTATTATATTCAAAGCTTTCGAGAAATCTAAAAATATTCCTAGGTTAAGTTTTTTAGCTTCTATATTTCTTAGAATCAATTCCTTCAATAATCATCAATAGACCCCGCAAATCAAAAAACCCCGAATCAATAAACCCCGCAAATCAATTGCTTCAAGAATAGCAATGTTCTATAGTTCCGCAGACATAATTTCTTCAGGTATTTTGGGAGGGCCTATTGGTCAGCTGCTCACTCCTTGAAAAATATCATCTGCTGCATGATGCCAACTAGCAGATATAGAATGTTCCACACTCACTGTGACAGCTGTGGACGACGCTGAAGAACATTCAAAGCGTATGCGTGACCACTGCCAATGCAAAATTTGTGCGAGAGTTGGGCGTATAGTCTGGCTACTGCAAGTTGAGCTGCAGGTTTTGCGCGCTTCACGCTCTTCAAACCTGTAACACATTTACTAGAAAACATCTTTAACAGATGTATTGACGTATATTTTTTTTGGCTTCATCAAATATAGTTTTCATTAACGTTATGTGACACAAAATGCGAGCTTGATCTAATTTTCTTCATTGCTCTATATAGGGTGTTTCAAGAAATGCGTCCTACTCAACAAGTTGTTCTCGGTCGAGTTGGTACGATTGTGTGCTGAACGTACACACTATGACACAAAGCTTCAATCAAGTACAATTCAAAGGAGTCTTGTTCATAAAGGCTTGCCTTTCATGTTTGTAGCTTTGTGTTAGTATTATTGTGTTCAGCGAGAAATGCATATGAAAATCTTACAAAGTAAAAAATGCAATATTTGTTCCATGCCTTCATAATCCCTTTTGCTGCGCTGCCTTACTTTTAATTAATAATGAATCGATTGATATGTGGGGTCTCACGTCCCGAAAACACGATATTATTATGAGAGACGCCGTAATGAAGGACTTCGGTAGATTCGACCACCTGGGGTTCTTGAACGTGCACCCAAATCTGAGCACACGAGCCTACAACATTTCCGCCTTCATGGGAAATGCAGCCGCCACAGCCGGAATTCTATTCCCCCGACCCGCGGGTCAGCAGCCCAGTACCTTAGCCACTTGACCACCACGGCGGTGCCTAATTATTGCTGGACCTATCGTTTGGGACAGTAGTATAGAATAAAGCTGCTTCATATCAAATTAGTCAAGATGGGTGGTCGAGTGAAATGGGAGAGCAATAGCCCTTTTTATGTGGATTCCACTGTTGCTTTCATATTTTTGAAACACGGACGCTGGTTGATTTAGCGCTGATGGAGTCTGATAAGTTTCACCACTCAAACAGAAACGAGTGCGAGGCTGATAACATTTTTCACCTTCTTTCAAGACATTTAAAATGAACGAGTGTCACAACATAAACCATCGAACAGCTTCACTTAATGAGTGTGCGGGCTGTGGTAGCTTTAGAGCACGGATTACACATAATTGTCTGCGAATGCGGACTAACTGATGCGAGTGACATTGATATCGCAAGCAGTTGCCATCTCTAGTCGTTTGTTGCACTGATGCGTGCCTGCGTTTCTCTCGGATGTGTGGTTGAATTTGATAACTGTGCAGTTAGTAATCCAAACTGCTTTATCGAACTTCTAGGTGTCAAGGAGGCTAAATATCTCAATCAGTCAGCCGCTTGTCTTCACTGCATAGAAATATCAAAGTAATTTAATTAGGTAACACCGCATTGAAGTGTCGAGTCTGTTTATGGTGTCTGCCCCTGCATACAATGTACCTCATTATAAAATCCATGCTCCAGCATTCAACTTCTCCTCCTTCGACAATTCTTGTTCATGTTTGTTGGACCACCATGCGCACATTGCAACGAAAAAGCAGCAACACCATCCCATCTTATGCATTGTGTATTTGCTTCCAATCATGTTCCGCTATATGTGGCGTTATTTTCTTGTGCGTGTATATTTTTAAATGTTATTTAAGCTTCTCGCACAGGGACGCTGCTTCGCTTTGATATTGCGGAGGTACGCGTGAATGTCTGAACAACAATCAATTATTGTAATCTTGCATGAAAATATGGTACTCAACAGCTATTTACATATAAGCTACGCCTGTTTATTTATATTTCTTAAGGAAATAAACTCGCCAAATCAACTGTAAGAGCATATAAATATGCATAAAAAGCGAACACTTCCGTAGGGACCAGCGGCCGAGCTAGTACACTGCTTTCAGCGTCAGAAGTGGCTGGTCAGAACGCGTAATGTCTTTAATAAAGATAAAATACCAAAAATTCTCCTTGTCGATGCTGTCAGTTTAAACCTTGCATAGATGCTTCGAAATCGAGTGTCATTGGCTGCACACCCATGCTTCCTCAAAGGGAATACATGTACTGCACATCTAAACCATTTTCTGCAAAACAAAATTAGAAAAAGAACACTTTCTGGTCATAATTTACTGATTTTTATGTGTAAATCATTAAACGTCATCAGCGATACACGATGCAAAGCAGTTATGAAAAACAGCACAAATAAATTTTTTTTTGAAAAGTTTGACACCAAGCTTGAGTTTTCATTGCTCCGCTGCGGTGGTCTAGGGGCAAGGTACTCGGCTGCTGACCCGCAGGTCGCGGGTTCGAATCCCGGCTGTGGTGGCTTCATTTCCGATGGATGTGGAAATGTTGTAGGCCCATGTGCTCAGACTTGGGTGCACGATGTGGCATGCCTGGAATCCCAGGTGGTCGAAATTTCTGAAGCCCTCCACTACGGCTTCTCTCATAATCATATGGTGGTTTTGAAATGTTAAACCCCACATATCAATAAACTTGAGTTTTTATTGTTTTCTGGAGGAGGCTATTACGAGTGCTGACAATTAAATGAGTAAAAACGAGAATGGGTACGCCCTTTAGCAGTCAGACCATTTCTTCCTCCATCGTGAAAAGGCACGAGTGGCCACTCTTTATAAAGCACACTGCTCTGCGGCAAGAGCGTTTAACACTAAGCAATAGAGCTTTCTAATGATCAACAGCATAATAAAAACGTCAATATTGGTTCATCACCATTTATCTTCTAAGTGCAGGCAATGTATATCCGGTAACTTGACATAATAACCATTAAGCCATAAGTAAAGTTAGACTAAGAAGCATTATTTCATTTTGCCACTGTGTACATCTCTAGTAAGTGCCTTAGAATTATAATATCATTTGTTTTTTTTTCAGGCTCATTTGTAAGCATCGATACTATGGTTTTCATGGATGCAGACCTATCCTGCGCAGTGTTTAAGATCGAGTCTCTACGAGATTGTACGTCTTTTCACTAAATGTATGTTTTTAATTGTAAGTGAATTATCAGCAATGATTTAGCCACCGACGTTTCAAAAGAACAAGACCAGGTTAATAAAAGCATAGGTGATGTTTAGGCGACACTACGCGATGTCACGAAACGAAAACGTGTGCTTACGGAAGTAATTCAAACAATCACTGATTGATATGTGATGTTTGACGTCTAAACACCACCATATGAATATGAGAGACGCAGTAATGGAAGGCTACGAAAATTTTCACCTCCTTGAGTTTTTTAAGTCTACCCAAGTCTGAGCACGTGGGCCTACAGCATTTTCACTTCCATCAAGTATGAAGCCACCGCAGCCGTGATTTGATTCTACGACCTGCTGGTCAGCAGCCGAGTACGTTAGCCACTAGACAAACGCAGCGGGGTACGCTATGAGCATTAGGGGGCCCTAAAGCTTCGCCTTTAGGAGTTGAAATGAATAGCAATATTATGTTCCTAGTGCATATTTCAAGACTTATTGCATGAAAGCTTTTTAAATTGCTGTTCACCCACAACGTGGCCTCATGCAGTTAAGTGTGCCACTTTCAGTATTGTAGCGGCTTTCAATCACGGAGCCCGTATAATATTCATATGTCTCGATGCCCTATCACAATAAGCGCTTTTCGAACACGCATTATTACAGCGAAATCTTTTATGAAACTTATACACAATTCACGTGCGGCACTGCCGCCACCGGTGTTCGCAACCAGTGTTGCAAGAAATAAAGAAAAAAACTCAGTAAATGAAAACACACTAAAAAAAACAATGGGATTCGCACCCGGGTCTGCGGCGTGCCAGCCCAGTATTCTACCGCTAAGCAACTCCCATGCTTCGAAGTAGTTTCTAAACTCACTATAAGCAGGCTTCATGTCGCGAAAGGAATCTCGTAAATATAAGAAATAACGCGCTTTAGAACAATAAAGGAACAACCAGGCATCACACAATGCGAATTGTGTAACGAATGTGTCGTCGAATGCTCCAGCTCACTACAATAGCTTGTTTTTGTGTAGCTATAAAATGTGGCGCATACCTACTTCACTCATAATTCTTCATCGTAGTCAATCACTACATTAAAAAATTGGACGAAAATTCTAGCAAGTGTGTAGTGACTACTGCGATTATCCGAAAAACGATAAAGGATAGAATAGTGAATGGCGGCCTACTGCACAAAACTATGAATATTGATGGCTTAGTGGCTAACGAGCAAGTGTGCATGTAGGAGTTACCCAAGGGGTGTTTAGAAAAGAGTCTGAAAGGGCGCTTTTCCAGCTTTCGCTGTGGCTGTGCTGCGTGTTTCCCAAAGGCCTGAGGCTTATTTATTACTGCAATATCTCAAGTTATTTTGTGAAGCGTGACTTTTCATGTTTTATTCTGAAGCACGTATACAGGACGCATGTTTAAGTTAAGAAAGTGTTAGTTTCGCTGCATTTTCAAGCAGAGAAGAGTATTTTCACTTCACAAACGAGCAGACGCGTGGTGGTGTGGTAGAACATCGCTTGCCACACAAGCAACCTGGACTCAATCCCAACTCTAAGCCATGCTTATTTCGTTATTTACTTTATTTGCACCGTTCTCGATTTTTTGGTCACGCATAAGACGATGATTTTTCGCTCTCAACCAATTATCCCGATGCTGACACACATGCCGAAAATGGGCTCTTCACCACTATCGCGTTAGTTTTTACTCTGCATTTCTGTAACAATGTTTGCACAATATCTGTTCGTGTTTAACGTAGCTCTAGCCACGTTGACACTTGATGGTACATATATATCCGTACGGCTCCTCACGCCCATGATAAATGATTATGAGAACTCTTCTGCGAGCTGTAACAGTTAACAGTAAAATTTCGGTCACAGAAAGTTGGGTGAGTGTGAAAGCCAAGGTAGCATCTCGTATTTCTCACAGAATTTAGGGTAGGGTGGCATAGGGCATCCCCTGCGTCCTTTCTGGACAAACAACAACACAACAAACTTTTATTCGTCGTCATCACCACCAAGGTCGCCATGCCGCGGCATGTCAAAGACTGATTCAATGCCACGACCGGACTGGCAAGCGCAACGCCCGTCGAGTATTTCCTGCAGAAGCCCCAACTTTTCTCGGGATGGGTATTTAGGAAGACTGGGAGTTACGACTTCGGGACGCAGGCACGTGCTGTAGACTTTTGTTTTGTTTTAGGGAAGACGCTTCTTAGCGTGTGGCCTTGTCCACCTTTGTTCGCCGTAGCCATCGTTAGCACTCGGGGTGCTCACTTGATGGCGCTGCGGCGCTCGTTCCCTTCACCAGCACTTTCATGGGGCAACATCTCGACATCGGCGGGCGCAAGTTCCGCTATAACTCGGAGTACTATCAGAACTAGATGGACAAGGTGGTGTAACCGAGGCGGTGCCAAGGTGGTGTAGCGGTCATAATGCTAGTCTACGGGTCTGAAAGTCTCGGCATTGAATCATGGTCGCGTTTCTGACGGAGGCGAAAATGCTTGACCAGTATGCTGAAAGAACCTCAGGTGGTCCAGATTTTCAAAGGCATCCGCTTCGGCGTCCCTCATAATCATGTGGTGGTTATCCATTGTTTACCTCCGACAAATGTACCAGAAAAAAACTTCAATGCCAATATTATCACAACAGACCGTTTGTGTGTTGTGTACAATTGTACAAATTCAGAACGATTGCAATCAGTACTGTGTGTTGGGCGCATCGGCTCAAGTGTATTTAGGTGAAACAATGCAATACAATAGGAAGAAGCCTACACTAGCCCACATATTTAGCGCATGTCATGCGCATTCATGTTTTTTTTGTTCTTTTTCCTGCTGTGCGCTCTTTCGTTGGTTCATTCATGGCAGTTTTCTAAATTTGCCTTTTTTTCCAGGGAATATTGTCTATTACGATCTGCGAGTCACAAATTCTTCTATAAGCGAAAGACCTCGCCCAAGCTGTCGAAATTTTTTCAGTCGCATTATAGGAATGGAGCCTCATTTTGTTGTTTACAGTTCTCGATGTCAGCAAAGAATGAGAGCCGAGAAATAAATATGAGTTTTTTGAAAAGGATTGTAATTTTTTGGTAATACAAAAAGCACTGCATTCTTACTACTGCTGATGTCAGCGGTAACTGACAATAAAGCTAACGGTGTTCAGTTGTTCGAGTGCGTTAGTTTTTATCAAGATAAGTATGTTGGCGTTGCTGTTTTATTTGTGACACGCAAGTAAGAAACCTAAAATTTCTGGAACTGTGCCTATAGTGTTCATCATGTATGGTGCTGGTTAAAACGTTCCCAGGCCATGCTTGCATAGAAATACATGGGATAGTGACCTTGGAACTTTTGAATTTCCCCCCCCCCGCCCAATCGTACCTAATGTTGCCCGTTAAAAGTGTGTGACACATACTCAGTGAAAGGAAACGCAACAAATGGCCCAGAGCATGTCAGTTTTTTGTCCCGAATAATGCGCGTTCTTTCTCTAAATGCTTTCCCACTAATGCCGTGGGTAACAATGAATTAGTTGATTATGAAATAGATGCACCTGATGATTATGGCTGCCTAGTTATCTTTCATTAATTTATCAAGCTTCCTACGACGCTCTGTGTCTATTGCCGCAGAGGTGAAGAGATTTCGCTAATTTAGACGGCAGCTCGGCACTACGTTGTAACAGCACTGTTAGGGCTCCAACTTTTCTCCAAAGCGTTATGGTATTTATCAAGTGGAAAACACACGAGATAGGCCGTGTCCGATATTCCAATCAGAAGGACCATTGTGGACTTCACCAACAAAACGCTGTACCTAGAATAATAATTTCACCTTGCTGAAGAGACGCAGTGCTTTGTGTTCCTATTAAAGTTCAAGACAAGAAAAATACGGTCCTGAGAACTTGTTTGTCACCCAAAGCCTTCAGAGTACCACACCCACAACGATGAAATACCACTCACAACAAGTGACGCCGACAACACCTCAAATCGATAAGGCATATCTTTGATTGCCTCTTTCAATTACCTTCCCCAAGTGCTACATTTAGTACGCATTTCACACACGCATTTTATAATGTGTCGGTAAAACTGGAACACGTTGCACGCGTCTTATTCCATGCGTGAATGGGAAGATTCCACCCGCGGTGCACGGGCTATGGCGTGCGTCTGTTTCTTGCGTGCCACTAACGGCCAATGTCGGGGAGCTTGGGACAAGCTATATGCAAGCAACTCACACCTCTATGGAGAGTGAACGGTCCTTATAGAGCAGACGATAGAGGTCACCACCACGCATTATTGCGACGCCACGCCATTTGATGTAGACGTCCTGTATGTAGTCGATGGCTGATGCAGACATAAGAAGTACGGTCGAATAAGGAGGCGAGATGCAGAAGAGTAGCGTCAAGATTGATTTAACCCAGCGTTCTCCCTGTCTTGAGTCATGAGTCACTGCCAATTCTCTTTTAACAACATTCGTGTTGGTTAATTCAGGAAGATTTGAAAGGTGCTGCTCGAAAATGGCAGATTCGAAGTACAGTGTGAACAGATCCTATGGAAAGCATGAATGGGTAAGGTTGGTATGTCACTTCGAAATGAGCACATCGTTACGAGGTGCATGATCGTAGTACAGAGTAAACCTAAGTAGAAATGTTGTGTGCACTAAGGCGCAAGTGTATAAGATGCAAGTGTGTTCTTTATAGACACGTAACGACCAAAGCCCTATCATTCGCAATACCAGCCCCCGCAGTGGTAGACATCTCAATTGTGCCCTACATGGCTTCCATATCTTGATTATCATGTTCGTGCCACCCTGTCATTTGTGTTCGTCGTCCATTCACGTCATGTAATGTCAAATGTAATATATTTGAAGCTGGCGAAACGGCCACGAGTGTGCTATGAGCGTAGCATGTAGTGAAGTTTTACATGGCAAGCATGTCATGATTATGCTGTTAGGTCGTGTCGTTTCCTTTGTGGTCCGTTCACGTCACGTCATACCAAAACTTTTGGTATATGCGAAGCCATTGAAACGACTACGTGCGCATCTTAAGTGTGGCATGTTGTCACGTTCTTACATGACACGCGTATCCAGATTATCAGGTTCGCACAAGTAATATACATTCGCCATCCACTCACGTCACATAATACCAAACTTGGTATATGCCAAGATAGAAAAACGGCCACAAGAACGCTATAGGCGTAACATGCAGTCATGTTTTACATTACACGGGTATCACAATTATCATTTTTTGACCAGTAATTTACCTTCACCGTCTATTCACGTCACGTAATACCAAATTTGGTATATGCAAAGCTAGCGAAACGGCCGCGAGCGCATTACCAGCGTGGTATGTGCTCATGTTCTTACATCATACGCACGTCATCATTATCATATTTGCACCCGTCATTTAACTTCGCCATTCATTCATGTCACGTAATACAAATTTGGTTCATGCGAAGCTAGCGAAACGGTCGTGAGCCCATCATGAATGTAGCATGTAGTGACGTTCTTACGTGACATGCATGTCATGATTACCATGTTTGACGTGTCATTTATCTTCGTCCTGCATTTGCATCTCGTAAAACCAAACGTGGTATACATGAAGCTAGCGAAATGGCCGTGAGCACATCATGAGCATGGAATGTAGTCATGTCCTTAGACGACACATATCTCATGATTATCATGTTTGCACCAGTAATATGACTTCGTTACCCATTCACGTCCCGTAATACCAAATTTGGTATCTCTGAAGCTAAACAACAGCGAGCACACCGTGAGCGTGGCGTGTAGTCTTGACTTACATGACATGCACGTCATAATTTTCACGTTATAGCCTGTCACTTATGTTTGTCATGAAGTCATGTCATGCCATACCAGTTTAGCAAGTCATGTAAACGAAACTACCGCAAAAGCAGCAAGACCAAGACATGTAAATTATGGCATTCATTACACACACGTCATGATTTTCGTGTTAGGACTAGTCACCTATGCTATTCATACATTCATGTTACGTGTTATCCAATTTTGTGTAGATGCCATGATCAAAAAAGCAGAGAGGTAAGTGTCGTAGACGGCTAGATAGATAGATAGATAGATAGATAGACAGATAGACAGATATATAGATAGATAGATAGATAGATAGATAGTTAGATGGATAGATAGATAGATGGATAGATAGATAGATAGATAGATAGATAGATAGATAGATAGATAGATAGATATCCTAAAACTCACTGAAGTTCGCTAAGGAACGCTTCTCATTTAAAGCTTGCCGCACCATAGGAAGCAACCGCCGAGCACAACAAGTGCTCTGCGACTGAGACGACCACGCATGGCGACTGATGAAGACGCCACGCATAGGATTCCATTAGGGCTCCTCCATTTGCTCTTATGTTACGGAGTGGACATTATAGAGAAATGCCTTTTTGGGCGCTATATGCGTTCTTGGCATTGCCTGGGAAGAAGATATGGATCGCTTTCAGTGAAATGCGTGGTAATTTCGTTCGTTTTCTCACATAATTTGGTAGAGCTTGCTCGTGCAAATAAATAACCAATGGGCTTAGCACTCATTATTAAAAGCGAAGTATTTATTCACGGACCAAACCATTTTAAGCGCTTGTACCGGTATACTTACCTAACTGGCAGCATAGGCATTCGTGCTATAGATGCAGATTGATTAAATTGATGTACTATATTAATGAGTAGTAAATACATGAAAATCATGACATAGCTATGGTGTAGTCATGACATTTTTTCATGATTGTGGAGCTTTACCTGCCTTTCGGTTAACTTTACGTCGACCAAGATTTATAGGACATGATAGAAGCACATAATCAACATAAATAGCTGGTAATAACATGTGAACATGTAATGCATGTCATGCTCGTCATAACATACATGACTATCTTATGATGCGCTTGTGGCAATTTATATTAGCCTTTTAATAACTGAAATTGCTCATCTCATCGCTATCTTTGCGATTGAATGTATGAGCTTAGCGTGACGCGATTGTGGTATTGTTCATAACTTGACACAAATTCGTCAGCGAGGCGTTGCCGCGGTTACTCCGAAGCTATTAATTTGGGGCGAAGTCGAATTCGTTCAATCTTGATGTACCTGGTCATAAAACCAGCTAAGTAATCCCAATTACACTCACTGCTTCAGGATGAGCTTAATCGGGTTTACCCTCACTGTTTTATTGCGGCTATAGCCATTCGACGAAAATGCGAGACTATCTATATTTATTTGCAATATGCTTGTTCAGCATTACCATGTTTAAAATGAGGTGAATACGGGTAAATCAGGTTTGGGTTAACATTGGCAGTAGAAAGCAGAAGACCGGGTTAATTGTCTAAGTATTGCAGAGACTTTTGCCCTGCAGTGGGTGAACCTAAGCTAATGATGATGATGGTGATGATGCCTGTTGTGACTTCTTCGTCCTGTGTCCTCGTCAGACCTACGGGCTCTTCTTTTGTCTGTTGTAAGACTGGTCGATGCGAATCTCTTTATTTCTATGAACTTGCCCACGGAAACTGAAACATCAAGGTCTAGTGATTCAGGCTCTACACTCATAGGGAGCAGAACATTCCTTGGCTCGCGATTTTTCTTGCGTTGCAGCGTTTGTTACAGGATTAACCAAGCTATTCGCGTTTCACGCTGGTGCCTATGAGAAGTGTTTACGTCAAGCTAGGTCGCCTTACATTGTAAGATGTAACAGCCTCCCAATATAGACGAGAGAAGCAAAGAAACACACAGTACAAGCACTTACTTACAAGTGAGTTTAAATGCAATATGAAGAAGAAAAGTCAGGAAACGGGTAACGTCAAACTGCAAGGTATTTTTCATAATACAGTCAGGAGATTCTGTTTTTCGCCAAAAATAAAATTTTCGAGATTGTACCTATAGGCACATGAAAGATAGTGAATTAATTTTTGGTGTAGTGTGCAAAGCTATGAGGAGTATATTTGTCTCTGATGTGTCCAAAGTGGTGTAGGCCCGTGTGCTCCGATTTGGGTGCGTGTTAAAGAACCCCAAGTGTTCAAAATATGCGGAGCCCTCCATTACAAAACTCTCATATTTATATGGTGGTTAGGGGTCATTAAATCACGAATATCAATCAGTACGTCTCATGTATCTCCGTGCATTCTATCATGGGCAGCTTCAAGCCATCGTACCATGAAAAACAGCTTCATGTTCCACTTGACCTGCTTTCCCGTTTTTAGGGGTGAAGCTCTTTATAATGGCACTTGTTCGTCTCTCGTAGCGGTTGTAGAATGTAGCGAGTATAACATTCTGACCTCCAAGGTGGTGCCGGTGAGAAATTCCTATGTACGTTCTTGAACAATAAAAAATAGTGCTCAATATGCATGCCAATGGCTGCTAAGAGAGAATGAAAGACAGGAGCATTTGTCTTTTAGTTAACGCGCACGCTGCGATTTTCATTAGCAGCCAATGGCATGTATATTGAGCACTATCTGACAAGAAAGGGTTGCTGAATTATACTCGCTGGGCATAACCTTCTTGGTTTTAGAAAGGATTAGCGAGCGTTGGGCCGCAGTGTCATGAACACAGTGAAATAGTATATACCATGAACTTGAGGTGGTTAAAGGTGGGAAGTATACCCGAAGCGCAAGCCGTAAGAAAGTGTGCGTGTGCCACCTCTCGTTTAGTCTTTGGAATGTCTGCTGGATGGCAGTTCTTCTGTATAGGGAATATATGTTGCAAAGATGCGAGATGGTGGTACTTCTAGTGTTGAATAGGTGGACGAACGGACACACAGACAGATGCATGGATGGACGCATGAACGGACGCAGGGGCGGATGCATGAACGAATGCAGGGCAGACGCACGAACAGATGCACGCATGGACGGACGAATGGACGCATGGATGGTCAGACAGACAGACGCATGAACGGACGGAAGCAAGAACGAATGAACGTACGAATGCTTCGCCCCACTCTCCATCATTCACTCTGTGAATATGCTGCCAATTTTTTTGTTCAATATATTGCATCGAAGCAATAAACAGTGACTTGTTATAAGTGCTAGTCCTGCGCGTTTCTTCGTTCTTTTCGTCTATCTTGCGGTGTTTTTAGGTTGAAAAAATCTGGGAGGATTTTATTCATTCTTGTGCAGTTAGCGGGCGGCAGTGATTGTGCAGGCGGACTGATAGCTGGGCCATTTGGTAACAGTACTTCAACGTATCTTAACACAGCGCATCACTACGCGGACAAAATAACAGAAGGGGGCTGAAACCGGAGCTCTGTCTCGCAACTGAATATGTCGCAGAACAAACGGAAAAGAAACCCTTCAGTCTTCACACTCTTTTGACGACACTAAGGCAAGAAAACGGCAGATCAGCTGACATTATGATCAGTGAAAAAACAGGTACATGTAGTAACATTAGGTTGTCGCAAGACAGCCGTTCAATGCAAGAGAATGTATACTCACATGTGTCCCACCATAGCACGCAGTGCCATTGCACGCCTATCTTTCATGTAGTTTAAGTTCCATCAACATGTGGAGATCGAACCACAAAAGAAATTATTAAAGGGTGTATTAACAACAAAAGGAATGAACAATGCATTAGTGTGCTTTCTATAGCTCTACATGACAGTGAGGTTAGGTTCTTAGATAGCACGATACCTTGACTTCTTATGTTGTTGGAAAGTACAAGGGGGATGTGTCAAGGGCTTTTTTTTTCATTGTTGAAAATGTCCTCTGGTCTGCCATTTCTTCGTTTGTTAGTGTGGTCACATGGGTATGAAGGTTGAAGTGTTCCTTTTTTGTTCATGTTTTCCACTAAAAATTAAGTTGCGAGTCAGCTCTTTGATTTGTTCCCCTTCTTTTTCTTGTGTGCACGGTAATCTTGCGCTGTGTTAAATTATGTTCAAAGGCAACGGTAAGAGGTGTCAGCGACATTGATTGCAAAATGAGTGCAGTTCCAGCACTGCTGCGCGCCGAATGTGATACGTATCGTGGCCGGCAGCATGCTTAGTCCAATGTGTAGACAGGGTTCTCTTGTTTTCAATCACCACTACTTACACGGAGCTCTTGAATTCTCTACGTGTAGTCTTTTTTGTTTTACTTTTCTATCACCGGTTTGTAACTACAGATTCATCGAAAGTAGCTCCTCATAGGCATTCTCATTCCTCGTACACACACAGATTGTTTTGAACATTCTAGTTTCCTCACGTACATACGGCATCATTGTGTAAACCCGTACGTTATGGACATCCATATAACAAGCAATTATCAGCAAGATGACGTTTTTTTTCTGCAAGTGCGTCAAGGCAAACAGTTCTTTCTGTAATTAGTGAGATCTGAAGAACGACCTGAGTTGTCGGTGAGATTATAAACTACGTCAATAGATAACTACATGCTCGGAGAATCAATTTAAAACGAATTGCTCAAGAATATTCAGGAGTAAAAGCTTTCTTAATAAATAAAAATGTTCCCGTTCACGTATCGAAGCCTAGATTAATAACTTTCACAGCAGTTGCTCTGTTTTTCGTTTTTCAGCTCATTCATACATTTTCGCAGCATTCTGCAAGCAATGGGTCATGTAAATTCCTCATTCGTTGCGTGCGTGCACAGTATTCGTGCTTGAACTTTCCAAATGCCGGGGCTTCTGTAGCCAAGCCATTATCACACAAATGGAGAGCTATAAATATTTGAAAGCCAACGCAAAAAACACAATAAGCCGAACAATGCTAGACATACGCGTATTGATTTCGCATAAAAGACACAAATATAACGTGGCCGCGTTTTGCTCTCAACACGCTGTTCATCGGAATAAGCTTTACAGTGTGTGCTTACAAGCATCGCGAACAGTCAACGTAACTGGCATGCAAGCAGAGGCACTCACAATCATACTAGTCTTTATTTTAGGCGATATCATGATTTTCGCAGCTGGTGTGAATATCAAACAGGTAAGTTATATTTCAGTGCATTTGAATACCGCATAAATATTTGAAGCGTAAGAAACTACTAACGGTTTACAATTACTTCCACACTTCTTCAATTTTTTCAATTCACCTGTCCATTATGGTTTTGGTTTGTTGATATTTTGATAGCTGGTATTGATAGGCTGACGTAAATGATAATAATACTTATTTAGGAAAACGTTTACCTAGCAGCCGCATCACACGGGTACTTGAGTAGTTCATTTTTTATTTTTTTCTTACTTAAACCGAACAAGGCAGAACAAAGGCATAAACGTTACAGGTAACTTCACAATCCTATTCTATTCCTTATTATGAATAATTAGTAACGCATGAAAATATTGAATAAGAAAACTGAGTTTTTTGTTTAATTACTAACAAAAGAACAACCTTGTCGGTCTAGTTCGCGTGCTTCACCCTGTGAAATATTGTTTCACATCACGGTCATGTGCTTTTGAAAGAATTTTAAAGACGAGAGAAAGTGATGAAAGAGAAGAGAAAGAGACAAAAAATCCTAGTAAATGGGCTGACGGGTATAGAACGATGACAACACACAAAAGGTAAAGGTGTTCGCATACGCCTGTAGAACTCAAAAAACATCAGAATTCGATCAATTAAGGTAGCAATATTTTCAGGCTACTCAGTAATCGCCCTTTTTGAGAAAACGGCCTAGCTCGTTTTCTCTCATTGTTTCATGAACTTTTCGAATGCAGTGGTGGCATGCTTGCCCTGCTGCTGCTACCACGTTAATAAACCATCGTTACGTTTTATGATGGAGTCCGTCAACGCTATCGCCGATTCAGAAGCCCTCACCACTCTCTGCCTTCAAGTGCAACAACAGAAACTGCAGACCCACAAGCAGCAACAATTTCACAACGCCTCTGTATACGAAGGCCTGCCTAGCGGCTCAACTGGAAACGTCCGTGCTCCGACAGAAGCTATCCCACACGCTGCTTCCTGACGTGTAGCTGTCAAGTTTCCGCCGTTTTCGTCGACTCGTTTGTGGTTTGATTTACCCAGGTTGAGGCCGATTTCTCTTTGGTGCGCTTCACGCAACACTGGATCCGCTAAAACGAGGTCGTCGCCTACTTGGACGCACGTTATGTCAACGAGGTCCGATATATTCGATCTATAACCGCAGTCCGCAGAGATCATTGAGCGCAAACATTTGCAGCTCCTGCGACACATGCATGCGCTCGCGGGCAACATGGCTCATGATTCTTTCATGCGATCATTTTAGCTAACCCCGCCGCACGCCCAGGTGATTCGGCAAGCCTTGGCCAGGTGACCTCCTGACGAACCTGTAGAGATTGCTGATTGCGTCGTTGAGGTCTTTTGCCGCAGTTGTCGCCCACCATCTAGGCTGTCACCTCACCACTGAACACCTCCGAGCTCGCGCGCCACGTCAGTGACATCGACCGAAGGCTCGCTTTCATTCAACTGCACCGTCTTCCGATGCATCAGCGCTGCCATTCGCAAAGCCGCCGCCATAACACCACCGCATCGCTACAACCTGACACCAACGGTTCATGCTACACAGATGCTTCACTGACAGAGAGAGCCTGGCAATATCGGTGGCCCTGTCACGTAGGAAACGCGGAAAGTGACAATGGCTCCAGCTCGTACAGACGGCCGCAAGCTGCCAACCTAGAGGCCACCGCATCTTGGTCACCAACGAAATCACGAAACATCGTCACCGAGTCGACTGCGGTTCTGACATTTGTTGTTACTCGCAATCCATTCTTCAAGGCCATCGCACGCGGACACCTTTCGAGCTCAGCGCAGTGCATCAGTCCACGATCAAGTCGTATGGCTCACTGCACCTGCACATCCAGCTGAAAAACCTACGCCGTGACCCTTGCCAAAGCTATGCCATCGCCGGCGTCGCCTAGCCATTCACCAATCAGACGTTCTGGCTCAATACAACCTTCTTGTGGAATGCTGCAATGACCAGCTTATCAAAGCAACAACGGGGCATTCATAAAGGTACTCAGTGTCAACTTCCAAGCATCAAGGTACTCAGCGTCAACAATCACTTACCGTACCATATCATTCTCGCCGAGTTTCCTGGCTGGACGCGTTCCGCTTGACTGCCACGCAATGTGCAGCACACTACCGTGCAGTACGTCAGGATTACTTCAAGACCAGCGGCTTTCTGTCACCCCCGTCATCTTGTTCCTAACCGCATGCTCATAGCGGAGGCAGAGTTCGAAGCAATACTCCGACAAGACAGCGCCTGTCGCTCCTACAGCACATGGGCCTCACTATTTCATCTTGTCCCGAAGATTATTGGGTGGCGATCATGTGGGGACTATCACGCCATCAACGCACCCAACATGCTGGACAGGTACCCCATTCACCACATACAGGATTTGAGCGATCGCAATCACGGCTACCCGTCAACCCTGACGACGTCTCAAAAATTTGAAAAATAGTTTCATTTGGCTTGTTAGAGTTTTCCTTAATGAGCTTTGGTCTAAATAACACAGGGCAAGCCTTTCAGCGCTTCAACGACAAGGTAGGTTGCGGCCTAGAATTCTGCTTCGTCTATTTTGCCAATATATTGGTCTTTTCACGTGACGCCGAAAAACACCAAGGTCACCTTCGTCTTTGCTACAGCTTGACGGCCGCAGCCTGCTCTTTAGCGTCCAGAAGGTCATGCTTCATGCTTACACCGTTCGTTTCCTCGGCCACGAAGATTCATTAGACGTGACTCGACCCCTGCCTGAACGCATCACTCATTTGCAGAAGTAGGCTAAACCCACTACCACTACAGATCTTCGCCGTTTCCTTGGCATGTTCAACTTCTATTGGCTTTTTTTATCGCAGGCCACCGACAACCAGTAGCCTCTTCACGATGTCTTGGCTGGTCCTCAAGGAAACCAACCCGTTACGTGGGCACCAAGTTTGGTGACAATTTTGAGGAATGAAAGGCTTCTGTCTGCACCTCTACGCCCCCCTTCCATTCCGTTCCTTACGCTTCCTTTGGACTCTTCACAGGCACATCTAGTTTCGCCGTTGTTACCACCGTGGTTCAACGCGTGGACAACACCTGGTACCCTTTGGCATTCTTCTCCTAGAAACACTCAGCTCGGAAAGGGACCCCTTCAGTGGCCAGTTCCACCGACGAAAGCACGACCACGGCCGAAACGAGTTCGCCAGCTTACTACAAAAAACTTCTGGCGATATACGAAGCAGTGCTACACTTTAGCCGCGTTCTCGAAGTGCAGCACTGCAGCATCTATACCGAACTTATCCTAACATACGCTTAATCTCAGCGTCACATAAAACTCGCGCTGCTTGCTCGCCACAATGACTAAGGTACTCGACTGCTGACCTACAGGTGGCGGGATTCAATTCCCACTGCAGCAGCTACATTTTTTATGGATGCGAAAATGCTGAAGGCCAGTTTGCCCAGAGTTGCGTTAAAAAAACCAAGTGGTCAACATTTCGAGAGCCCTCCACTACGGCATCTCTCATAATCATATGGTGATTTTGGGACGTTAAACTTACATGTCAACTCCGGCCTGTTCAGCAGAACCAACTTTCGGCTATGCAGGAGCGGATGCAGGAGCGCTCCCTAAAACGGCACCATGTGGCCAGTTTGCAGCTCAAGTAAAGTATCAGGCATGTCAGCTCGCTTCAGTGGATGACAAGAAGAAGCGCACTGCCCTGCCACCCAGGGCTGTGTGGTAGACACAGAAGCCGCGCCGCCGATGAACGAAGCAGTCACAAGGATACCAGGCAGCACATCTAAAGCATCGTTAATTAATGCCCGAAACTTGACGCATCCCAGTCGCTGCCTGCCGATATGCTCTCTTCTATACGCCTGGTAAAACATATCAGGAAGCTCTCCCCAACACGATGTCATGTGGCCGGTATTCAGCTCAAGCAAAGTATGAGACGTGTCAGCTCGCATCAGTGGGTGGCAAGGACGGGCTCAAAAGTTTTAGTTGTTTGAAACAAAATTTCAAACAAACTTTTGAATTTTAACACAAAATAGGTTACACAAAATTTTTATTTATTTTCTTCGTTATTGTTTTGATACAATTGAAAGGTCAGACATGAAACCGCAAAAATGCACTATAATATGACAGTGCCCTCCGTATAAGTACAGTATGTGCTTAAAAGCTAGTTTCATTTTCCCGCACACATTGACGCCTGAGCATGATATGAATATTTCCTATTCTCCCGCAATATGTTGTGACAACTTCATGGCGCCTCCTCACAAATACTTTTTGTAGACGCACAAGCAGTGATTTTGGGGGCTTCATAACTTGGTATAACATGACTTGCCAAAATGCTCTGTGAAGACACCAGAATTAGCATCGTATCCGTGTGAATATAAGCATGACGTCATGCCGATGTCAGGCTATAGTACTGATTCTGCTACCTTCGCATTCAATACAACATAAGAATATCATTGAGAAATTCAGAAATAAAAAAAACTTATGGCTTGCGCGCAACGGAGAGCACAGTCACAAAGAGTGTTGGTAGAGTGACCTTTCTAGACCATTAGGACACGAAAGTGTTCCTGCTGTAGCCCACCATGGCTGCGCTAACGTTTTTCTCTCAAGGATATGACGTTTTAAGATGTATAAAAATATTTCGAAGAGATAAAAAGATCAAACAAACGTGCAACGCAACGTCACTTGACCACAGCACTAATGTTGTTTTGCTTGTTAGGCACAAGCTATTCATATACCATACTGCTACCCACACGTAGTGGGTCGAAGGCAAGAGTGACTTTCACCTTAAAGAACCATCGTGTTTCTTGTCTACTCAAGTGTCAGCCGCTAAGGACACGTTGTTCAGAAGCCAGCCACTCGATTGCCTAATAATATCCCCAGTACTTCTGAAACCTCTTGACAAACTGGTGGATTTGCGGGGTAGCATCACAGAGGTTGCAGACCCCCTTAGAGAGCTGCGCTACGAGTTCAGTACCAGATATTGACCCCGTGCATCGGGCCAGCCGCCGATTAGGCGATTGCTTCCAAAGTCGGCGATACTCTTCGCACCACGTCGAGAAATATGACCAGCGCTTCAGTGTGAATCTCGGCAACCGGCAAGGAAAGCACGAGGTCGGACCGCTATAGGCCGAGAAGCCCACTCTGCAAAATGTTTTGCTCCTTGCAGGGTGTATTTTTGCCTCATAGGCAACACCCTCTTAGATTGTTGAGAATACCCTATAAACCTACCGTATAAGAAAATGTTACACCCTACTTTAATAGGTATTTAGGAGGACCCCTAAAGTTTGAGTGTTAGGTCAAGCTACGCCCGTGCGAGGGGGGTTCAACACATGAAAACTCTCTTGAAACGATGGCAGTTACATGTATACGTATATTCGATTAAATGTAGTGCAATTAACGGGACGAAAAAGGAGAGAGACACGCAAGAGAAAACGATTCCTCTGTGTGTCTCCACAATTTTATAGAACAGTTGAGGCATGGACCAGTTGGTGATGCATAATTGATGGAATGTAGTGCCATGTAAGGGGAAACAAAAGAGAAGACACAAAGAACAAATCGGCTCCTCCTGTGTGTCCTTCTAATTGTTTTGCCGTTAATTGCGCTTCATTTGATCACGTATGCTTATACATGTAACTGCCATCATTTGAAGGGTGTCCTCATGTGTTGCACCCCACTCGCACGGGTCTCTCTTGATCTAACACTCATAGTTTAGGGGTGTTCATAAACACCTATAAAAGTATGGTGTAACGCGTTTATACATGCTACGTTTTATGTTGTTATTAAACAGACTAAAAGGATGCGCCCCATGAAACAAAAATACACCTTTAACGATGTAAAAGTTTTGCAATGCATGGGTCAAGGCTACGTTTCATGGCACGGAGCGCGAAGAAGTTAAGGACTGGTTGTCGAACTTCCAGCGCGTAGACACTGTGAACCAGTGGGACGACGTGGCGAAACTGAGTCGTGCCTATTTCTACCTCGAAGACGGGGCACATACCTTAAACCAGAATTGAAAAGAGCATCTGCACTGCAAAAAATATACATACTTAAGGGTTTACTTTTTATGTCCTTTGAGTAACACCTTTTCAGGGTGTTTAGAAACACCCTGAAAGATAACGTGTTAAGAAACGCCCTAAATTCATAGGATGTAAGAGACCGTTCTGCACTTTTACAGGTGTTTATGAACACCCATAAAGTGTGGTTGTTAGATCAAGCTACGCCCGTCCGAGTAAGGTGCAGCACATAAAATCACCTTTGACACGGTGCCAGTTACGTGGATAATCATACTTGATCAAATGAAGCGCAATCAATGGAACAACAAAAAGAGAGACGCAGGAGAAAACGATTCCTCCTGTGTGACTCCTCGTTTGATATGCCGGTTATAACACTCCATTTTATAAAACATATGCACCACCAAATAGCCCGAGCTCCAACTGTTTTAAGGAAGAAGCACATATGACCTTTATCTCTACGGCCGACAGGAACGAAGAACAATACTGATGTCACCGTTACACCCAATATACCTGCACATGTGAAGCTGATAAATTAAAGTGCCGTGGTCTTGAATGAGCTGCATAACACCAGTGTATATATGTGTAGGTAAACTGGGCCGAAAATGACAAAGTGGGATGTGGCAGGCACATAGTGCACGCACGCACGCACACACACACACACACACACAGAAACACACATACACACACACACACCACCACACCCCTATAGTGAAAGGAGTAAGCTGTAGCGTAAGGTTCAACCAAGCATAACGCCTAAGCAAAGAAAAATGAAGCTCATTGTGTACATCTGCCTTTATTTAGAGACAAGCTGCAAGAAGAATGATACACAGGACTCTGACGGCATTCTGGAAAATTTTGAAATCTCCCCTGTGAAGAAGTTTTCTTTTTCTTTATACTAGCAATTCAATGTTTTCAATGCATTAAATCACCACAGTTTCTCTCAAATACATTTGCGCTATTCGGGCAAATGTGTGACTGGTATGGCGTTCAATGACACCTGTACAACAGAAAAAAACAAACGCGTAGAACGAAAGAGCGAGTTTCTCGACATCTGTTTACAATCAAGTGTATGTCGCAGTATAAATTTTGGCAATAAAAATAACAACACTCGACAAGCTAATGTAGTTGACTTTAGATTACTGTAATGTGAGCACTCATACACTTCTAATTGCAAAAGCGCAGCTCGAACCTGCTGCTTGCACAATAAATTTCGACTGCTGAGATGACTGGGGCCTTCGAGAGAAGTAGGGCCACGCTGTTCTCTCTGTACAGTAAATTCAGCACTGGATACTTAAAATCTTACACAAGGAACAATGATCAAAATTTTCACAAAGGGTACAACATAAAGTATGCACCCTTCATAACTAGCCGCAACTCATGTATATATATATATATATATATATATATATATATATATATATATATATATATATATATATATATATATATATATATATATATATATATATATATATATATATATATATATATCGGACCTCTCATTCTGTTAAACTTTACAAAAGAAATTCACGAATTTCACAAAATAGTCATTTTGGTCATAATGAGACGCTTTTTGCCCCATGTGTTTCTTTTTATGTGGCAACATTTATTGCTACAATTTTCATTTTAAGAAGAAAACGCAGCATATCCATGAAGTGAATGAGTATAAGTGACACAAATCGTTCGTCCGTCCATGCGTCTAGCCACATAGACGGACGCACAGAAAGATAAAATGATGGAGGGACGCACGAAAGAACCCATAGACGGATTGACAGACGTTTCGCCCCAATCAGCATCAATTTGTCTCTCAATGTGCTGTGAAATCCCCCAAACTCGATTCGTGGAGCAAATAATAAACTAGGTATGGTACCAAAAACTGCAGAGGAGAGAACGGCCCATAGTGTATTGATCTTTGCCCCTAAATGATTTTTCAAGCTCCCCATTGGCAGCTATCTTGCCATTTGGTCATACTACAGCTTCCGCCTTGAAATCCCCCGTTACTGTCAATGGGAGAGTTCAACAATTTTTTTCTTTGTTTACACAAAAGCATTATAGATTAAATTTGTCGTATACAAAAGGCCGTTTATTTGCTTATCATTTAGGTAAAAGGAGACCTTCAATTGTACCGCCACATGATGCAAATAGTGTCTCCATATGGACAAAAATAACAATTCTTTGAAACTCGTGACATTTTCTCATAAAGTGTAACAGCTTGATATGCAAAAATAATTCTTCTTCAGAATATACCATCTGTGAAGTAAGTGCTCACAGCTCAGATGTTCATACAAAGTGCAGTATGGCAACAACAAAATTCAATTTAGCTAAAATCTTGGAGGCCTTTGTGACCGAAAAATTGTGTTGATTTAATTGATCTTGAAACTTTTTACATAAGTTCCTTTACCTAACATGTGCACCAAAGTTGGTATAGAAAGAAGAAGTGGTACCTTTAAAACATTCCTAAATAAACACCACCCAGACAACATTCTGCGAAATTCAGAGGGTAGCCACGTGATAAAACTTGTTTTTTCTGAGAAACGTTCTAGCAGTTGACTCTTTTCAATGCATGAGATCAGCAATTATTTTTTGCAGATAGGTTTGACATGGTCGATAAAATGGCTAACAGGTTTGTCATGGAGTGGCTCTTCTGCTTTCACTCAATAACCATTCCATATTGCTAAACTATGGTCAATAGTTTCGAGTATGCTGGTCAGCTAAGAAAGCAGAACTCCTTCCTGATGCAGCATAGGCTTTTCAGTGGCTTTGCGTTAAAAACTGCAAAAGTCGAGACAAACAAAGCACGGCTGATTAACCCTGTGCCATCAAAATAAATATGTAAGCTTCTCTGACAATTTATACAGCACCGACTCGGAATCCTGAAAGCATTTCACTGCCATATTGTAGTACATATTATTGGGTAAAACTGATTCCTGAAGTTATTTGTTTCAACGCCAAATTACTGAAAGAGCATTCTATATTTGTTCGTTTTCAGGTAAATATGCTCCCCAATCTTAAATTTTTGGTGGCGACACATGCATGGATACCGTGCAGTATATATAGCATTGCAGTATTTTTTTTGTAACAAATAAACTAATAATAGGCCTCACACTATTAGATTTTTTTCAACATCCGAAAAACTTAGCGAAATGAGGCATTTAAAAACTTCAAAGCAGGTTGAGGCCAATATAATTTTGAATAACGAAAAAATTATGAAAATTTCACATAATGAAAACAAGCGGAATAAAATAAATTCTGTTCGAACATCAGCAGTTATGTCAAACTAGCGTTTGCACTTTTCAAATACAACAATTACACCCGCACACAGATTAAAGTCGGTGTAAACACAAGTCTAGCTTAATGGTCCGCTACAGAGACACACCTTCTGGCAGTATCACGCAACCTACGTAACGGGTGAACAAATTATATAAGTAAAGAGAAATTGAACAAAATTGAATGAATAAGCAAGTAGGTGAGCTTCTCAAGCCTAACCTAACACAAGCCAATATGCTGCGTGGCCGCCCCATCCATCAAATCAAATTATCATGATCGCTTTAGAGCAGAAAACGAGAAACGATCCAAAAGAACGACACGAACACCGCGCCCTTGTTTTCCGTCTTCAGTCCTTCTGTGCGAAAAAAAGAGCAAATGAACTACCATCATTCCGAATCATATACGCATTAGACACGGTTGACACTTAGAACTAACAGGCGCCATCCCCGCAAGTAATAGTTAACCAAATTTAGGTTTATTATGAGATGGGCGCCTAGCGCCACTGCCAACGAAGTGTGCCGCTACAATTCTGTTTAAATACCTCGCTGAACCATAGCCACGCATGCGCACTCTGTTTGCTACTCCAAACAATCTAAACAAGGAAAAACTTCCCGTACTCACACTTTTTCATGATCCGAATGAAACAAGTCTCACAAATATGGTCGCTCTGTAAACAAATACTGGTTTATTGTCAACTAGTTAAGAAAAAAATGAAGGCGCTATCCTCGCGTTCACGCAGCTAAAAAAAGCGCTAATCGCAACCACATGAGAGTGGTTACTATTTCACTTCGAGTGCTCCACGATAGAAATCTGTAGGTCCCGACGACAGTATGGTGCATGTTCGCAATAAGCAGCACCGGTAGAACACACAGGACGAGCACATAGCGCAGGCACATTTCAAACAACAAGACACTGACCAATAAGCTCGATCGATCGAGAAGCCACGCGCACAGCAGGCATAGGAACGGTAGGGTGTTTCACGTATTTCGCCAGCGCACGCAGACATGTAACATGAAGCCGCTCTCTCTCCCGCACTCTGCGTCCACTGCGCATGCGTGACTAATCGGGCAGCGGAGATGGCCTTGGCGACGAGACCTGGTGGCGCCTCCACACCGCCTAGATTCGGTTCAATGCTAGCTCCAGCCCATGACAGCTCGCACGGGCACAGCATTTTTTTTGCGACAGTGAACAGTTGCATTACTCTCTTTCTTCGCCAGAGTATTGAAATCGAGTGAGCATTGTGATGATGCATAGCTATCAGCACGAGCTGCTAGTCACAGCGCGCATTTGTAATATTCAAAAGCAAAATTTTGCACACGTTCACTGACGTAAGTTTGTGCAGACTGGTCGAAATGTGAAGCTGATGGCTTTTGCTTAGCTTTATGGGTTTTAGGGACTAAGTGTTCATGGGTACGCAGGCGATATAAGCGATGTTTTATCAGCCCTTTTGTTTCGGGAAAGACATTGTTCCACACAACATTTTATGCATCAGACGTCACACTATTCAATGAGAACATATATTTGTACTTAGCTTGCTGTCCTTGGCCTGAAACCACGGCTCAAAATATTTCAGCAATAGTGATTTCTCGTTGTCCACGAAATGGAGGCTTTGACCAAAGCTCGTCTGCTAGGGAAGTAACATAAAATTAAAAGAACGGAGAATCGCAAGACGCACGTTTCAAGAGACACTAATAGGAATATTCGCAACAGTAATTACCTATAGGGGGCCTGCTCTCAAAGTACATCACGTGATTGCCCCATTTTGAAGGGGACCTGATGGCCTGTTGAGGTGATAATTATGGCACATAAACTGAGCGGAAAAAGATTTGATCTTATGTGGGTGGGGCTCCTTGGTTAGCCATTGCGTGTAACATTACCTTGATTCAGGCAAGTCAGTGAACTTTGTGAGTGTTCAATAATCCCGCAAACGACAGATGAGAGGAACAGATCCAAGAGGTTTGGCCCGTATACTCTATTGGAGAAGCGGTGCTCTTGTTGGGTCTTTCGTCTTTGTAGTTTGCGCACTTTATCAATGAACACTGTGTTTCGGTTGCATTATTTTACTTCCTGCTTCGATTCATTAATAGGCCCGCAAACAGTTAGTAGTAGGAGCGTTGCTGAAATAAGGTTGGTTAATGTATACTTATAAAATAAGCAAAAGTGTCAAAAAATGCTGCGCATTTGTAATGTTGTTCGTAACGCCCCTAAGCTAGAGGGGGTAAATGGGGTATTTCAATGGTGTTTATATACAAACACTCTACATTTTATTGTGAGACTGTAAAAAGGGAGTTTTAAAGGGTGGTTTTTACGCGTACACGCATTTTACAACCTTTTGGGTGTAAAAACTCTTGCAGTGTGATGTCTTGGCTCAAACTCTCTCATAGACGTCTGCAGACCTACACCAGTGCTGATCACCAAGATTGAGCCGGACGAGCTATTCTGGCTCACGTCCGGTTGCCAAACAAAACTGTGACAATGTAGGTCGAAAGCATGACGTGCCTCTTCCAATAAGCTGACCCTGAAATAGCAGAGGACAGGAAGTTGCGTGACCTTATGCAGGGCATCAAGGGGCAGCTTTTCGCCAGCCTCGTCTGGAGCCCTCTGAAGACGGTCGCGGAGTTCACGTTCAAGGCCGTGACATTAGAAAAAATGCTACAGCAGCCGTACAACCAATACGACAAGCAAGTCAACGTCATGTCGACTGCTGACAGTTTCATCACCACTGGAAAGCAGCATTGACTGCCCTCCTGATACAGCTGCTTAAGCTCTTGCTGAATACCGCTACGAGACAACCTGCGCGGAAGCCTTGAAGCACTCTGCTGCCTCCCCGCCACTGTTCGTTCGTCCTGCTCCTACCGTTTCACTCCAGTCTGCGCAGCGCATACCTTACTATGAAAGCACTCCTGTACTATGGACTTCAAGGAAGACATAGGCTTATACTATATGAAATTGCCGTTTCAAGTGAAAATAACTTATCAAGATAACTATTGACGAGTTCTCTACTAAAATGTGCCTAGATTCGAGGCTTTTGAAAGTAGGCTCTAACATAAAGGCTCACGTAGAGTACTGCATTTCTAAACTATTTACACACTTTAAATTGTTACCTTAACATGGGTAAGGTGGCGGGCTTTTCAAGGCTTACGCTTCTGTGCATTGGCATTTCTGTATACACTTTATGTCACTTAGTGGGGGAATGCTCGGGTAACCCACGGTTTCTCATCTACCAGGGCCTCGTGAATTCATCACAATTCACATCGTAGAGATGCGTAGACTTTTAAAAGAAAAGTGTTTTAAAACGGCATTCAACATGGCTCCACTGACATATCATCGTCACGGATATGACGTTGTAAAATGAATATCTGAAGATTGCAAAGAAGAACAGCGAGACCAAGAAGTACTTTAGTGAGGCGTCGTACCAGCGATCTTTTGCTCCACAGCACGCGAAAATAACCAGGAACAAACCACACACTCTTCGTTGCTGGGCTTGTTAACGGCGAGACATTTCAACTGACAATGTACCACTGGCCGTTTTCAAAGATCCTTCATTTCAGCGCGTTTTCGTCATCAGTAGCAAGATGGCGTAAAAATCACGCTTTGGGCAAGTGTGCTGCAAAGGTCGTCGCCCCACGCCTTGCCATGCGTTGCTTAGTGCATGCGCCTCTTCATGAAGTGGTCAAAGTGCGTACAAATGTTTCTTGGCGTGATCACTTACTCGCGTGTGCGCCTATATCGAAACTCGACCATTTTGAAACTCTTGTAATTCTACCACAAGTTTGTTTTGAAGACACAGTGGTTAACGAGACTTCGCTTCCTTTAAAGTTAAAACGATTAATACGACTACCGTAACTGCCGCGGGTGCATTTACGAAACGAGCGCGCTGCTACACACGAAGTAAGAATTGTGGCAATTGCTCACGCTCGTCCTTTGTTTACTTGTGCATACACTTCGTACATCTAGCTCTATTTAGGCAGCGTGCTTCAAGTTTGGAGCTGTGATGTTTGCATGTCTGCGCTTGTTCTGTGTGTCCTAATTTCGGTGGGCTTTTTTTCTTGAGGCGTGCAATAAAAGTTTCGAGACTTTTATCGTTCTTCGCATCACAACTTGTTGCTGTACCATTCATTGCTTTAAACTCTATACTACCCTTGTGAAGGGAAGTTTTGTTTTCGGGTTATACCGATTCCTAAAGAGAGTATTCAGCCAAGTTTTTAATGAACACCCACCGCTTCAACCACGAATAAAGTAGTGTATAAGTAGTGTAATAAAGTGTATCTTAAAACCAGTCCATCACACGTGACGCGGACTGTGTCGTCATGCTCGCCCTAGAGCACTTTCAGTACCTAAACGGCTTTTCCTAAATACAGCATGCTTTTGAACTATCCATCCAATATCTTTTCAAGTATATAGTATCTTATGAATCCAGCTTGTCGTACACCCATAGATTCTTACTGAAGTAATCCGACTCAGTATCAAATAATCAAGAAGGCCTAAAACAAAGCCATCAACTCTCGAAACTGGGTGAAAACAAACCAACGATAATTGAAGCAACATCGCATCAATAATCTAGATGGCATCACAACCTTTACCTTAAAATTGCAAGAACGATTCGCTAGAAACGCGCTTTATTCCTGCCCCAGCAAGAGATGGCGCCGCGGCCACCGCAAACGCAAGATTGCTTCTCTCACTTCCTTTCTCTGGCCCATTCATCGCCGCTACCTTATAGTTGAAAGAACCTGACAGAACTCGCTGTACACGACACATATAAAAACTGCGGTAGCAGTCAGCTTAGGTTGTCGATAAAGTGCCGAAAAATGTAGCGCGCATGCTGCATACGCGTCTGTGAATACACCATGCTTTTACTCATCCCGGAATAACCATACTTGCTTACTTGAAACAGTGTTGAAATCAAAGGCCTCGTAAACAGAACATTAGTTACTCTTCAATAAGGAACCGCACGGCTCTCCGGCTGCGCACCTCTCCAGGTTTCATAGTGGCAGGCCTCAATTTAAAGAAACATATTGAAATACCCCAATCGTGAAACGAAACCCACACTTTTTTATTTTTAGCGAACCATAAGTATACTCTGCTGGGTAAGTATTGTTGAAAGTGTACTTTCTCCACTATTTGCAATTTCACAATGAAGTCTGGTGTGATGCGCTGGAAATCACATCATTTGGCAGCTATAAATACTGTACGGATTAATTAATCGCATTAAAGGCAACACATCACAAAAAGGTTATGTGAAAATGATCGGTGCATTTAATGCCAGTTTCAGTCTTTTAGGTGCTGTCGTAGTGCGTGTGTAGGTAATACTGGGGAGCTTGAGTGGCTTGGTACATCGGTGTAGGAAAATCGGTGAATGCCCACGAATGCTTGGACTATAACACAAAGGTTTTCATGAGGCATCGTTTGCCTTTGGACACAGTATCATGTGACTTGTACGGGCAAAAACATTATGCCAGCGTAACGTGGCTCAAAGTTAGACTAGATAATAGTATATACTTGAAAATGAGTTCTTGATATTTCAGTTCGTCAACCAGTTTGAACTACTATGGACGTACAAAACAACTAACAGAGCACCAATCATGTGCGAGGTAGACCACCTTCTATCTATCAGACCTATGTCAATTACATTCAAGAGGTCTATGCTCATTAAAGGAAGTAGGTAAGTTTTCTGTTCCTACTACCCACCTTTATATTACACTCGTATTTTTCCTCTTGGCAGATGCGACTTTCGAATACTTGGAGTATTTGATAAAGAACACAAGGATCGGATGAGTCTCATTTACAAAGGTAAGGAGAAATTACGTGTACGTACAAAGTAACCAGGGTCTAAATTGTGCCTGCTTTAAATTACTGTCAATTTATTCTTATTCATTAGAGATCGTGACTGCGTCCAACAATTTTTATTGAAGCTTTTATGAATCATAACTTTATGTCCTGAGTATGCATTTCTGCATAGGCTTCAGCAACATGTTATGCGCAATAGCTGCCCCATTGCCACAGTTTTGAAGGTTATACATCATGCAAAATGTTTTATTTTTGCATCATCGCATTCAAAAAGCCGTTTGCCTATACTCTTAATAGTTGGATTTTTTACTAATTTAAGAAAAATCACGAGGCTCGCAACCATCCCTACAAATGATAATTATATGCATCTGCCAGTCCAAAACTCAATCGAAACGCTTATATTTTCATTACGCACGAAGTTCTGTTTTGACAACTGGCTTATCTCATGCGTTTTCATAAAATATTGACATCACGAACATACTTTCGAAGAACCAAGTTAAGAGATCTTTCCGAAACGCCAATTAATTATTGCACTAGCTAGCGTATTTCATTAATTTTAATTGTGCTTAGTTCTAATGGTCCTAATCTAAGAATTATTCTACGAGGCTGATTACTACTTCGAGTGTCCCTCATTCCGCGCCTTTATGCTGACTAGTAGTTGTCCATCACACCATTTTCTGCTTTGCACGCAGACTGAACCTATGTATGCCTCATACTAAAGCGCAAGAGTTATTCAGAGGTGCTTACGAAAAAAAAAACAAGCTTGTGAAACAAGCTGTGAAATAGAAAATCAGTAAGAAAAGTACAGCGCTTGTAAGCGTGAGCATGTTACTCATACACGTCTTTGAACGTGCTTGATGAGCCTTGACTACAAGCTGCGAATTCCACAAAGTTGCGTGTAGTTAGTTGATAAGTGTTATAAACGAATTACTAAAAATAATCCACAATTGTTCACACACTGTGGGAGCCCATGCTTTGCGTGATATTGTCGTAGTCAAGCTGCATATGCCGCAATGCTCGCTTCAGAGATAAGCTTGATAAAGCCGATACCCATGTTCACGTATGCTGCGTACAGGGTTCTTAGTGGGTAATTACGAGACATGTCCACAGGGCTGCTATGTTTAAGGACTCTTCTCCGACGCAACGTTGAGACTCAGGTTGAAACGCTGATTTTTTGTATTCTTGGATAGAGTGCGTTTGGTTGCGTAGTAATGAATAACATTAGCTGTGCCACACTGAAAACTCTGGCGAAGTCGACCACAGTCAGAATTTAGAAGTCACAGTGTCATTGAATACATATGCGATATGATCTACGACATTTCACGAGGTGCGGCAAGGTCTTCATAATTATGCCTTGTGTTACGCGACAGTAATAGCCATTCTAATACATTGGGCAAGCACTAGGCAACACTAACACGTAACTCTTGCTTACACTCACCAAACACGTACAAGTGCTAACCTACACGGATTAATAGCCACCAATTGCTGAAATATCAAGCACTAGTCGAGAATTAGGCCGCGATAGGTAATACCCTGCCACTAGAAGCCAACTGTTGGTTGAGCAACAGCCTTAATTATGCAACACTAGAGGCAACCAACTAAGATGGCTATATGTGTATTACATCCCCATTTTGTAGAAACGTTAATGAAGCAACCGCGATGATTAGACGTGGTATGCATCTTACACACCTTTTGTTTTATTCATGCGGTTCTTGTGCAAGACGTGAGCACGGCTGGAAATACACACAGAGAAGCGAACAGTGCATCCCCGAAGGTCAAAACAACTAACCGCACAGGTCAAAACAACTAACCACAGCTTGGTCCCGACTGAAGCCATTCAATCTTCAGGAGAAGATGAGTAGGGAAGCGAGAGTAAAAAGGAAGTGTTTATGTACAGTATTTACGTGTTTAGAGTAACGTGATCAACTTGAAATAGATGAAGCACCCCCTAGCGTCTCTGCGCTGACGTTTCATACCCTCCGTCTTCTCAAGATTCGCTGCGAGGAAAGAAAATTGAGGCCAGGTACCTCCAGTAGGATCGCGCTTATTAAAGTTTGCCCCGGAAGGGGCAGCGAAAACCCATCCCAGGAAAGAACGAAATGCATACACCGATATTCGTACAAGAAGGAGGCAGTAAACACCGTACGCGAGGTGATAGCATGGCACCACAGGCAGAACTCACGCGCATATCCGACCCAAGCGGTTGACCAGGTTCCAAGCTGCCGCATTCGGTGGTGCTAGCTTCTCGCAGGCCGCCAAAACAAGAATGCACTAAGGCACGACCGCTGACCTAGGATTGCGGAAAAAATTTCTCTCTGATCAAGCCGAGAAGCCGGCACATTGTCCCGTGTGAGTTGACGATCCTAGCAACACAGAGGAGGTGACAGCTCAGGCTGTTCTCGTCCCTTCGGGCATTCCATCGGCCAGGCGTGTCTTAACAATTTTTGTCCGTGAGCCGATGACCTAATAGAGCTCATCGCATCTTTACTGTAGTTGAAGATGCTTCGAAATGTCACTTTACACAAGATGATGATTGCTGGTAGCGACCGAAAGGGCCATGGCACAACACCGACTTTTACCTCTCCCGGCCGTTTAGATAATGGTATATCAATTGCGAAATTGATATGGCATACCATGACTTGATGACGAGCGATAAGGAGTAGTTATAACATGAAAATCATGAAGTGTGTTTCATGAATGTCATGAATTCGGTTTCATGGGCTTGCTGCTCTTGCGGTCGTTTCGTTCACATGCGATAATGCGAAACTGGTATGGTATTGACTGTAAACATTCGACAAAAGTTTGTCTGGTTGGGTATGATACTTGGAGATGATTTAGACTCTAACCAAAAATTTTGAAGAAACCCGACGTTTCGGAACCAACTTCGTTCCTTCCTCAGGGGTGACTGTGGATGCTACGTAGCAGCGGCGTCTTCAAAGCACTCGCGGGATGGATAATGACCTCTCTCTCTCTCTCTCTCTCTCTCTCTCTCTCTCGTTTTTACTGTGGAGCACAGTTAGTGTGTATACACTGGGGGAAGGGTTCCGAGAGAGCGCTTGATATGGGCTGTCCTCTGTATGTGCCACGACTCAAGTAACAACCTTCTCCTCCAGTTCGGCTCACTTTCAAGTATGGCCGTCGCTTCGAAATTGACCTGGTGATGCAATGTCTCAGCTTGTTCGGCGACTGCGCCACGCTCTTTGTAGAAATTCCGCACATCGTAGAACTTCCGCACATAACGATGTGTGGATCTTCTACAAAGAGCGCAGACAGGGCGTCGGGAATGATGTTCTCGCTTCTTTTGACGTGGCGGATGTCTGTCATAAAATATCAGATGTATGTCAGCTGGCAAAGCTCTCGGCCCATGTGTGTGCCACCGTCCGAACGCATTGAGCGAAGAGCATAGGTAAAAGGCTTATGATCGGTTAAAATGAAGAACTCGAAGCCTTTAAATAAATGCCGGAAGTTGCGTTTACTTGACTAGATGGTTAGTAGTTCGCGGTTGAAGGAGATGTAGTGGCGATCAGTAGGTGCTAATTTTCACGAAAAGAGTGCAGTAGGTTTCCAAGTGCCATTACTCAGCTGTTGAAACAAGGAACCAATCGGCATATTCGATGTATCCACCATGGAACACTGGTGAATTTTTGGCTGTGGGTATGCCAGGACAGTGGCATTTCGCAAGGCCTGGTTTCTTTGGTTGAAAGCCTTGCTGACGTCTTCGAGCCAAGGCAGTTTTTTTGAAGATCATTGCGTTGACTTCATCAGTCCATGAAGCGATTGTATGATATGAGCACATTTATGCACAAACCAGCTGTAGAAGTTGAGCAATCCGAAAATTGTATGCAGTTGACGCGGTGTGGTTGGTAATGAAAAGTGTAGCCTGCACCTTATATGAGTGTGGCCGTACTCCCGAGTTCAAAATAGGTGACCGGTACTATGGGAAATCGCAGGGCATTGTGGGAAACGACGGCTTCCGGCTCGACGCACCACGCGGGTTAGCAACAGCACGCGCACATTTTTGTACAGCTTCATTGAAAAAAAAACACCTCTCCGTGCAATGTCAGTGACTTAGAAGTTGTTTTTTTGTTTTTGCTAACCGGGAATGCGACGATGACAAGCTACGAAAGCCATGAACGGCAAGGACACTTTTTTATTCAACTAAAATGATCTGCAATGCTTTTATGCTGCTCGGGGGCACCGTCAGTTCGGCTAGCAGATCAGTCAATGCAGAAAAAAGTTTTCACTGTATGATACATTACTAATGATTAAAAATCACCATTTTGAAGATCTCATGGGATTGGAATGACTGTAGCAGAATGCTCAGAGTTCATTTCAGGATCGCTGCTTCGGCCGACATCGTCAGTCGGTCGGCATGAAGCGCAGCACATATTGAGTGCGTTGAAATATCTTTTTTTCTAGCCTTCAGCACGCCAAAAAATATATTTCTTAGTCCAAGTTAGATGCTTATTTAAATGGTAACCTTAATCCAGCTGCGCGGCACGGCGGAACATAAACAATACAGTCAGACGTAGACGGTGCCGAATAATCCAAACACTGTCCTTTTTCAACGCACTGGTTCTTTTGGGTGCCGTCCTGGCACACAGTTTGACCAATATATCGTAAATAAACTCATCCAGTGCTTCGTGTAAACTTACTCTTGAGTGAATATTTTTTGTTTTTGGTCATGTATACGAGTGCAATGGCCGGCGCTCATCTCGTATGAGAAGTCGATTTCACCCACGCGTTCCCATTATATACTTGCTAGGTAGTTGCCCTTCAATTCATTTCTCAGTATAATATTCGCCGCAAACTCATGCGTAAGCCTGTTTTAGTGTGGAGTACCCACATATCTTGAATAAAGTTGTTTTCGAACACTGTGGCTTCAACGTTCCGTATTCAAAGGCTACCTGTCACTGTGGTTCTCTTCACAGCCGCGGTCTATTTCATTTTGCTTTCTTCGTTCCATGGGAATCTATAGACGCCGTTTGCCTTTAACGCTCGAGTTGGTGCAGCCAACGGCTAAACAACCGCCCATGGTTTATCGGGACGAAGTTAAGAGGGCAACCACGCGCGCGTATCCCGAATAATCTTAGGCTTGCGGTGAACCGGTTCGCCATCGCCTACTCTTCTCAAACCGGAAGCCTGTAGCAGACGGCGTATCCCACAATCTCTCGCTTTTTTATTGGTCACCTAATGTGTGGATCAGAAATATGTAACTCAGGCACAGCATGTTCACATTTTCCGCAAGGGCAATAATGCCGGGGTCAGATATGCTCCAAACGACAATCCACAGGTGCTCTTCATGTTGCTGGTGCTCGTGATAAACAAGTCGTGCGGGTAGCGTGGCGAAAATAGAGGCCCCGTACAACACTGTCAATAAACCATCGGAATGTTTGGCCTGCCTTGCGAAGGCTGAATGGCATGCGCAGAAATTCGAATAAGCCAAAAGGTATGTTAATGGCAGCCTTCCGAATGTTTTCCGGCGACGCAAGTATGTCCGCACGAAATCGATTAAAAAAAACTGTGGGCACATGCAAGCCTGCCAGTATATCATAGATGAGTGGCACGGGGTATCTGTCGGTTGTTGTGACAATGTTAAGAGCTCGATAGTCCCCGTAAGGCGGCAGTCACCCGATGACCACTTAAGAACCATGTGAAGGGGAGATGCAAAAGGACCGGCAGAAGGCTTAATAATCGCCTGCTACAACATGTGGTCAAGTCCTTGCCGTGCCACTGCTAGTTCTCTAGGGGGCAGTCAACGTGGTCGAGCGCAAACTGTTGGTCCAGTAGTAGTGATGTTGTGAAATACGTTGTGCTTTACTGGTGATCCCATTTGACTCTGGTGTGTCAGCCCATAAAATTCACTCAGCATGGAGGTAAAACAAAGAGGGCCCGCTGGCTTGATAAACGTAGGACTGAGTGGTGTATATCTTGAAAGTACATCACATTGTGACACTGGTTATTGAAGCCTCCGGTTACGCATGTCGACTAAGAGTCCCGATTAGGGCAGAAAACCAGCCCTAAGAGGGAGAAGTCTCGCGTCGGGTACTATGAAGATCCATCAAAGCAGGCCCAAAATGACGGTTGGAGAGTGGTTTTCTTACGTGGCAATGATCGTGTTTTTGACTGCTTGTAGAGGCGATGTGTTCGGGTGCTTGCGGTCCGCAAGCGATGCTGGGAGTACACTCACTTCGGTGCCTGTGTCAACGAGTAAGCGGAAGCTGCTGCTTAGGTCAGTTGGGAAAAACACTGATGAGCAACATTATTGCATGAAAAAAACGCTGGTGGCCCTCAGCACCGGCCCATGGTGTTTTCCGAGAGTCCGCAGGAGGTACGCATTTGCACGCAAAGTTGCCAAACTTGGGGTAATACCAACATAGCTTATAACGTTTCATGGCCGACTTCGACGATTATAGACTGGTATGCCATGACGCTGTGTGGAAGGCTGCCACAAAGTCTTCGAGAAGCAAGATTTCTGTATCTCGTGAAGCTGCCAAAGTAGAGACGGTTCACTCGTGACGCCCACAAAAACTGTGGGAGCTACCGCCATGAGCTTGTCGGTTAACTCAGCCACTTTGCGTCGATCTTTCTCGTTTGAGGCACTACAGGCCACTCTGACGTTCGAAGCAATTTTTTGTAGAAATATTTCTCGGAGCAGCAGGCTGTCAAGACCATACGCTTTCTTGCCCACTTATTGCTGCATATGACGCAGCAGCTACACTTCGAGTTTTGTCACCAAGGTGTTCTTCACGAAGAAGCTGGTGCAGCCGTTGGATTTTGGCGGGCGTGACCCTGCAAATGAATGTTCCCTTCAACATCTCGTAGACCTTGTCTGCAGGTGGGAAAAGCAACAGGTCTCAATTTTGGTAGCAGTTGATGATGGCAGACTACTCACCACGGAATGGTACTTCGTGAAATCTGTCATGATGTGAGGTGCAGCAAATAGTGACTACCTGAACCACAGTGCAGGATCTGCAGTTTCCCACAGTGCAGGATCTGCAGTTTCCGACAGTGCAGGATCTGCAGGATCTGCAGAAAAAAAGGCAATTTTCCGTCGACACTCGAGAGTGTGGTTGAGTCGGTGCCTTGAAGGGTGTTCATTGCTTTTTCTGCTTGTCTGGGTCACCAATATTGTGCGCAAGTGAACGCAGCCTGAAATTAGCACAGAGAAAAAAGTAGTGCGCTCCAGAAGATCAAACAACAACTAAGTTAATTTTACCAAGTGATCGGCCTCTACGGCTCGGTCGCTGAACCTCGTACCACTTCCCTTTCCCGCACGAAACGTGATAACATTTCACCAAAAAGATATGAAATGGTGTCTGGTTGCTGCTGTGTGACCATGACCATTGTGAAATAGGTGAGATTTGTCCGCTCGACACACATGCTGTCTGCGGTTTCGTATGCTTGGCCTATACGCAAGTCCTTTGGCTCACTTTTAGATCCACGCTTAAATCACAACTCTACTAGCCCTCTTTTAGTTTTTTTTTAATATAAGGTGCCGAAAGTTATCCGCGCATACAACCCAAAATCTCTGATGATGCTGATATTCCTGTAGTAAATAAAATTACCCTTGATGGTAAAAAACTTGAGCTCTGAGTCTGCCAGCTGAAAAGTTTGGCTTTGCTCTGGAGCCTCGGAAATTATAAGAGCATACACAATTTGTAACGAAAAGTTAAATTTTCGAACCAGTCTATTTATCTTTTGCACTTAACGAAAAATTGCGTATGCCTGACTCCTTTGAGTAGTCCTCAGTTAACACGCATATATTTATTTTTTAACAGCCAGGGTACTTACCTTGCGGGTCACGTGACTTTCCGAAGAAAGTACAATGACCTCCAAAGAGTAAACAAGCCTCCATTTAGAAAGCTCAATTCCGCACAACATGAAAAAGTCACACATGCGTTTTTTTGTTTTCCCGGAATATGGAACGAAACGATCCATTCCCCGTTTCGGCTTTATGAACGATGAACTCATAAAATTATTTTAGAGAAACAGCCATTCTTATTTCATTCGTGCACTTCCTGGACTTGCAAGAAAACAAACATAACAGTGCCAATTTGTGGAGTTGTTTATTACAGCATCGAACAGCGCAAGAGAGGACGAAGACGCGTGAGATCACTAAGAAAGCAGAAATCGCGAGACTTGGCGAAAAATGTGTCAGTGTCCTGTCCATTATCCTAATGATAATAGAATATGCTGTATTTTTTATGCGGATGAAGGCCGAAAGGGATGTAGTCTGATGTTTCATATTATACATTTTTTTGCAAATAATGCTTTGCAATCCTTTTGGTTCACATGTGATTTTATGTGTTTTTTGTTCCTAAAAAAATTCTTCTAAGCCAGTGCTAGTTCTTGCCTATTGTCCTTTGCCTGTGTTGCCCTGTTGGGCACTATACTGCATGAGAATGCAGCAAATGTTTGTGATCTCGTCCGTTTCCTTTTTTTTTCAGACAAATTCCAAAGAGTTGAAAATGCCCTCTTTGTGGCAGTTGGTCATTCTTGCGCTGTTTTCAAGGTCGAGTCACTGAGAGACTGTACGTGCTCTAAATTCATTCTCACGATGAAAAAACCGATGTCATTATTCACTTTAATGGAGTGTAATTCAAGAACAAATACAAGTTCCACCTACAAAAATAACGGTCTCTGGCCGAGAAAATCAACGTAGGCATCAAATCTAACGACGTTGGTTGAATTTTGTAACTTCTATCCCATTTCGCGCGTTTCAGATAGCTCACGCCCTCATACAGACATCGCGTCGCTCCTTTCTGCCACTGGTTTTTGAACACTTCAATGTCTTAGGCAATGTCTTCATATTAACCTAGTAGCCGTATCTTAATGCTATTGTTATGTTCGGCTTTATCGTTCTTTCACACTGTATATGCTACTGTCATGAATTTTGTACTCCCACTATTTGTCTTAGGACATATTTTGTCTGCTAAGTAAAAGGCAGTAGCTGGTGCCAGGGGCGTAACCAGGGGGTGATAAACCGGGCTTATGCCCCCCTCCTCGACATTTCTTTTCGCCACGGCATACAGATAAAAATATTCATTTGAAGAAGGCGCCCTCATGGCAACAAAGAAGATGACGCCCTCCCCTTTTCAGAAAATATTACGCTGTCCCCAAAGAGGACCATGGGGTGATGCGGAGCATCGCTAGATGTTTTATTGATGTTCTTAACAGTGGTGTTTACCTGTTTGTGGCATCAACTTTGCGGTGAACTTCGCGTGTTACCAAGTTGCAAACCTGTTTCGTTACCACTCATCGCGTGAACGTTGTGTTAGAACCTTTCGTGATGCCCCGCATCACCACATGATGCTCTTTGGGAAGATGGTGTAATTTTAGATGCGAAGCAGCTGGTTGACTAGCCTGTGAAACTCTGTCAAGTGCATCCGCACAAAGTCCCTCGCCGCAGGTGTTGAAGCGGTACCAGAGAGGTCAAGTCACAGCTGTGCGTTCACGTCACTTTCGCCCTCTCTGCAGGAGCTTTTGGCTCCAGCACCTGCTCGGATTACACTCCTTTATCGCTTCACTCTCTCCAGCACCCACAACACACTACCACACGTCGAGTGGAAACACTAGACAGACTTATTTGCGCGTACGCAGGAGCCACACAGATGCGGCTTGCATTGCGAATAACTAGCAAGCTGCGTCCATACGGCTGCTGCAGGCGCGTGACGAAATCTGTCTAATCTTATGGCTCATTCATCTAAAGTGGAACTTACACAAAAGCCAACCCTCCTTCCATGTCATTGCGTTTTAAACAAACGTTTACTTGAGTAAATGCTACACCGAGTTTTGCTTCAAACCGTTCTATCAGCACCCACGTCGATGCCCGTTTCAACTAGTTCAACGCCATGCGAACCGCTGCTGCTTCGCTTCTAATCAGGGTTCTTTTTGGGCAGATGATGAATAATTTTTTATTTAACGCACCCGCTGCAACTTTTTACTGTTCAACAATGCATAGGAAAGGTCTCCCACCGACGGACAATAGCTTCAAGGTCAACATCTAGTGCCTATGGGCCTTTTCACTCAAGGCTTCCTGGGTGCCGCCATAGTCCTCTTTGGGCAGTTATGAGTGCGCGTGACCAGCACAAAAACGCACTGCCGAAACAGTGTCGTTTGCTTTTGTTCTCTCGTGCAACAGCCCAGAAAAAAAATATGAATTCATACTGATCGGCAAGTGAATGGTTCTGAAACGTGAGCAGTCAGTTTTTTTCCATCAAGAAACTCGCTCACAGACGCAGCCTTCATCGGCTTAGCAAGACACCGCCGGAAGAAATGCCTAGAGGAGAGGGGGGAGTGAGCGTGGTAGTGGTGGTGGTAGTGGTTGGAAGATGAGAAAAAGCACCTAATTTCAGCAGCCCTGTCGGGATAACGGCGCAGTGCTTAGAGAAGGAGACACCACCTGCGTCGGCGTTCGGAGGCAGGAGAGCGAGAGCCTAGGAGAAGAGACGAGAAGAGACTTTCATGCGCAACGAGGGGGAGAGCCCAAGCAGGTGGTAGGACGGACGCTTGCTCGTACGGACGTCCTTCTGACACTTGCTCATTTTCCCTTCTGAGAACCAAACCACGGACACACTATATGGAGAGCTAGTGAACCGAGCAGGTGCAGGAATGACACGAAGCCCACGTGGGAACAGAGAGCGCATGGTTGCATATAACAAAATCACCAAACGCTACAGATTAGGGAGGCAGCCTTATTTCCTTTCGCATTTCTCAATAAATAAACAGCATTCAACAACATTACATCTATTACAAACAAGCTCATTCGCAAACTCAAGTGCTTCCATTCACTGCTATCCAGATCTCTACTTCAACGTAAACTCTGCAATCAATGTGCGGACCTGAAACACATTATGTGGGATTGTCCTAACCTCTTAAAGGGGCCACAAACGAAGTGTTTAAACGCACAGCAGCGGGAGATCGCGCTGCTTAGATGAAACATTCAGGACCACCTACAGGTGATCAGGCAAGACAAAGATGCCGCTAGGGCCCAAGAGACTCTTAGCTGCCATCTAGGGGTGAGGATAAAATTGCTCTGAAGGTTGCCGTTTGAAATAAACCTGTTTCTTTCTCTCTATCTTGAGAGATTACGACATCACATTCAAGTCCAAAGTCAAGCTTTAGATTGGAAAGCCAAGTCTTCGATAGGCGTGGCTCTGATGTTGGCACATTCTTTATTGCAAGGTTTAAAAAAACATCGCAGCATATCCATGGAGTGCATGATGATGAGTGGGGCGATGCATTCGTCAGTCCATCCGCGCCTCCATATGTCCGTTCATTCTTGCTTCCGCCCGTGTGTGCGTATGTCTGTGTGACCGTCTGTGCGTTCACCCGTCCGTCCCTGCCTCCGTTCTTCAGTGCGTCTGTCCATTCATCCGTCTATCTAGTGAACACACCAAGTATCGTCATCTCACATATTTTCATGCATATATTCAACATATAGAAGTACGGCCATCCAGCGGACAATCTGGGGACTAAACGAAAGGTACCATGGCCAGACTAGAGGAGCGGCACGCGCGCGCTTTCTTACGGCTGGCGCTTCGTGTCTTGTTCCAGTGCTGCGAACTTATATGCAGCCACTTTTTGCCTCTCTGGAAAAAAAAACGTCCCTAACTTTTCCTAGACTTTCATGGGGAGCGGTTTTTGAAGACTAGTGTGTTTGTGCTGTGGAAATAAATTTGAAAGTTCACTTTTATGATGTAATGGTGCACTCGTTTTAAAATGGTCACTAGAATCAACATTACGAAGGGGAAAAAATGTCGCAGTACAAATAGAAAAGCTTTAAAGAACATTTTATTCCATGAAATCAAGAAAGTAAGCAGTCATCACCTTCAGGGAGAAGGGGGAATTGTATTACAGTACTTTATACAAATCAACAAGAAAGAAGCTATATATAGGGCAAAGAAGAAATAAAGTATCAAAGTCGTAATAAGGAACGCTGCTAGCTGTTCAATGCAAAACAGAGAAATCTCACACTATGACATAGTGCACTTGTACAGTGAAATCTCGTTATTTTGACCCTCGTTAATTCAAAATTTCGGATAATTGGGCCAATGCTGGTGGTCCCGTACAAATTGTACATTATTCTATGACTGAAACTCTCATTGCTTTGGACAAATTCGGCCGCGGTTTGGTTAACTCGAACGCCCAACCATGGTCCAGTCACAAAAGTGAAGCAACAGTGGATTCTACCGGCCAAATCAACGGCGTCCCTAAACAACTTTGGAATCTAATTACGGCTTCTGAGATTCAAAACTTCGTCCATGGGTAGTACATCTAAAAGACACCCTACCCCTCACCCCCACAAAAACACATGGGGGTTTAAACAACCAAAATAGAAAGCAGTGCATCGCTACTGTCATCAGCAACGGGTAACATACGGATTTGCCTTTCCTTTTAGGGGCGAAACTCCTTATGGCGTGGCTTGTGCATCCCTCGTAGTACGTAACCACCAATGGCACATACCCGAAATAGCGGTCCTTACGATTTTGACCTCCAAGGGGGTTCCGGTGAGAGATTTCTTCTGTGCGTTGTTCAACAATAAAAGATAGTGCTCAATGCACATGTTAATGGCTGCTTAGGGGGAATGAGAGACAGGAGCATTCGGCCTTTAGGTAACGCGCACGCTGCGATCCCCATTAGCAGCTATTGGCATGTACATTGCGCACGATCTGACAAGAAAAGGTTGCTACGTTATACTCGCTGGGTGTAACCTCCTTGGTTTTAGAAAGGTTTAGTGAGCTTTGGGCTGCATAGCCATGAATACAGTGAACTAGTATATACCATGATTTCGAGGTGGTAAAAGGTGGGAAGTAAACCCGAAGCGCAAGCCGTAAGAAAGTGTGCATGTGCCACTTCCCGTTTAGTCCTTGAAATGTCCCCTCGATGGCGGTGCTTCTATAAGGAGAATATATGATGAAAAGATGCGAGATGGTGGTACTTGCAGTGCTGAATAGATGGACGAACGGACACACAGACAGATGCATGGATGGACGGATGAACGGACGCAGGGGCGGCTGCGTGAATGAACGCAGGGACGGACGCACGAACAGACGCACGCACGGACGGGCTGATGGACACATGGACGGTCACACTGACGGACGCACGGACGGACGGAAGCAAGAACGAATGGACGGACAAATTCTTCGCCCCACTCTCCATCATTCTCTCCCTGGATATGCTGCCATTTTTTTCTTGCACGTCGAACACGTTTGCGTGACGGTTGAGTTGGATTGCTCACCTGTAGTGTGCTTTGAATTATTTATCTGTACGTGAATAATACCATCTGCAATCTTACTGTTTGCCGTTTCTTGAAAAATTCGCTGGTTTTTATGCCGTTTTATAACTGTGTGTGTGTGTGTGTGTGTGTGTGTGTGTGTGTGTGTGTGTGTGTGTGTGTGTGTGTGTGTGTGTCTACTTCGTGCGCGCACGAATTACCACCGCACGAGCGACGCCGGGATGGCTTCCCCTCTATCTCCTGCAGCCCCAACCGCCCCAACTCCCGCAGCAAAGAGGGCGAAGTACGATGCAATTGATTTGGCTGCGAAGATGAAAATATTGAAGGCGTTGCAAGCGGGAGCATCTTGATAAGAAGTGATGTAAAAGTTCAATGTGAAGAAAAGCACGCTGAGCCCTTACATGAAAAACGAAGAGCAGATTATGCAAGCGTTTGACGGGGACATGTTCGGCGACCAAAAGAAAAGGCTTTGAACGGCAGTGCATCCCAAGCTAGAAGAAGCGCTGTCGCGCTGGATTGCCGTTTCACGCGAAGCGCGTTTGCTCTTCAGGGGCCCCCTCATATGCGCACAAGCAGAGAAATTCGCGGGGACCACAAACATTAACTCTTTTAATGCGTCGGAAGGCTGGTTAGGCCGCTTCAAAAAGGGACACGGGCTGGTGTTCCACAACGTGTGTGGTGAAAGAGGTGTGGTGGACGAAAGTGTTGTGCAGGACATGTGGTTTCGACTATCCACGCACCTTCCTACGTACGGGCCGTGCAACATTTTCAATGCTGATGAGAAAGCGCTGTTCTATAAGGTTCTGCCTGACAAGACCATTGCGTTTAAGGGGAACCTGTGTGTCGGTGGAAAACGAATTAAAGAAAGCATGATAGTTCTTCTGGCTGCTAACATGACCGGCACAGAGCGGCTGCCGCTGCTGGTGATCGTGAAGGCTGCTAAGCCAAGATGTTTTAGGAATATTATGCAGCCGCCTGTCGACTACAGGTTCCGTAGAAAGGCTTGAATGACTTCCGAACTCTTTCAAGCCTTTTTGCGTCAGCTTGACCGCCACTTTGCGGCCAAGGCTCGGAAGGTGTTGTTCGTGCTAGACAACTGTAGTGCAGACACGAAGGTGTCCAGTCACTAAAACATTGAACTGCTATTTTTGCTTCCGAGCACAACGGCTTCTCTGCAGCCGATAGACAAGGAATTTATACAGTTCGTAAAAATCCGCTTTCAACGGCAGTTTTTCGAGCGGATGTTGCTCTGCATGGAGTAAGGCAAGTAGTGCGAAGTATAAGCCTGTTACATCCACATGCTGACATACGTGTGGTACAACTCACTGCCTGCTGTAGTCGCGAACTGCTTATGGCATAGCGGCTTCGTGCACGACTCTGCTGATCCGGGTATGGTAGTCAATGAAGAAAGCCGCGAAGAGCTAGACAGCCGCTATGTGAGCATCATGCCAGCTGATATGTTCTTGGGTGAGCACTTCACGATGAACAGCGATGTTGCCGTGGCCGGTACAGTGACCGGCAGCGATATCGTCACCGAAGTCTTGAAGGCTCAGGGTAATCGGCTGACGAGGACGTAAGTGATGCTGACGAGTGTTCACGCCACACTATGACGGAGGCTCCGCATGCGTGGGGCGTTTTGGAGGACATATGCTTTTCTCGTGCAGTGTGTGCGGACTAAGCCACCTGCGGGAACTTCGCAAATTTGTGACTTCGACGCACATTGCGTCCGTGAAGCAAACCGCGATGGCAGACTTTTTTAAGAAATAGCAGTCTGATCATGTAGGACACATTTCTTAATTGTTTTGTTTTTACTCTCAACAATTCGTCCCCTCAGGTACTTCGGGCATTTTCCCCAATCCCGTGAAGTCCAAATTACTGCGGTTTTACTGTAACAACATGCAAGTCACAAAATAATAATAATAATAATAATAATAATAATAATAATAATAATAATCAGAACGAGCATATAAAGCGCAGTGTGTTAAATAGCGAGCAACCTTAAGAATATTCAACAATTCTGTTATTGGGAACTCTCTTGCCAAAAATGCTTGGTGGCGTTCATATAAAACATGAAGTGATGCACGCTTACACAACTTATAAACAATGGCCTGAAAAACGTACTCTCAGGCTTTGTCATTATATGTGATACACAATATTGTGACGAAAAATATTTTAATCATAAAAGCGTATTACATGCCAGTTGGCAGTTCATTCCCCACAACCTGCTAAATGGTTACAAAAAGATGTTTAGTACTAATGTTGACAGCCATGAATTCGTTTAAAATGTGTTTTTGCCGTCTTCCAGCAGCCACTCTTTCTTTTCAACTTTTTTGAGCTGTACAAATAACCGCATATATATGCAGCTTACTGCTCTGGACACGCTTTTCACAGAAACCTTGGTGACCATGGCGGAGCCACATGGCTCCATGGGGCAGCCTCTTAGCAACGTGACAGCGTTCGCAAAGAAGAGAAATCAATAAAAAAACAGCAAACCAAAAAAGTAACGCCGCGGGTCAGAGGTGACAAATTGAGAGGTTAGTGAGAAGCAAGAGGTATACTGGGCGGGCTCAAGAGAGGGCACTTCATCTTTCAATCGACGTCGAACACAGACGGTAATCAACGTCGAACACAGATGGCACAGAATGAACAGCAATGAAATGGGGGAGAGGGAACTGCTTACACAGCGGGGGGGGCAGAAACCGGCACTGTCGCCTCTTCACCACACCTCGAAACCGCTACTAGTGGATATGGCAGAGTGTCCATAAGTGAGTGTGGAGGGGGTGTAAAAGACAAAAAGTGTAAGAATGAACAAAAACGTGGTTGTTGGCGGCAGGTCCCGCCATCGATCTGCTTGTTTCACTTGGAGGCGAGAAAATTTCCTAGATGTTGACAAGTTTCGCTTTTCCCCTAAGTGCAACAAAAATCCTCTAGATCATGGGAAATTTCTCTAGAGCTGTCTGCACTGCCTAGTTTCCACCTTTCACCACAGCTAGTTCATGGCACTGCGACCTAACCTGGCTAAACCTTGCCAAAATCAAAGAAGTTATGCCCAGCGAGTTTAACGTGGCAACCTTCTCGGTCAGGTATAGTGCTCAAAGTGCGTACTTCTGTTACAAGTTTTTTAATAAGCAACAAGTTCAAGTCAAAGTTTTTTGGAGATTTAGTCATTAATTCTGGTATCTTAAAGTTAGTTCATCAAGAACAAACTTTTTATATATAATAAACGTGCGTGGACTTCCTCCTCAATTCAAAAGAGTATGCGCGTATCGCTCTTCCTAGTCCGGCCGGGGAGGTAGCTACCTACTACTACAACGACTACTACTTCTACTACTACCAATACATGCATAGCGGACGCTCGACCCGTGTCTTGAGGAGCTTCGCCCTAAAAATCCTATGCGCGCCCTATTACATATAGCAGGCAAACGTTGGTACGAGAGAAGCACGTGCGATTTGAAAGGAAACCATGGTTCTAGGACTCTCCTACATAAGCTATTACCAAGCGTCTCGCCAATTCACGGTCTGAGCTTTTATGTATTATAAGCTCGTCACGAAGCATATTAGCAGCTATGTAGCTTACAAACTGGACACAAACATAATGAGCGCATGGTAGCCATTGGTGCAAAAGAGGTGCCGAGTTGAATCACAGCAGAGGAGGTCAGTGCTTATAGCATAGCCCTGCTGAATTACAGCTTCAAATTTCTAGGAGGCACGACGCACCTCCAACTGAATCAAAGCAATATTATTCATTAGACAGTATCATCATAACAGCATCAAGTCTTATCATAAGAATTCCTGAAAAGTAGACCCTCTTTTCAAACAAGCCCCGCTACAAGGCGAGAACTCTGGAGTTTGTAATGCACCGACAACGAAGGAGGGCAAGGAATGGAATCCTGGAATGTCTGCCGCAGCAATAAGAAAGCCAAAAAACAAGGGTCAAGCTGAAGCTCAGGGTGAAGGAAAGGTCAAAGACGAAAGCGAAGCCCACGCAAAAGAAAGGCCAACGGTCTCCCAACATTGTGCTGTGAGTACAGACAGCGAGGTGAAGAGATTGAAGGTAAAAACGCCAATGGCAGAAGAAACTTCACGAAAATGCGGCGAAGCAGAAAAAATGACCGCTGTTTCCCGAGTGGGAACATTGGTTAACAGGCGGAGCATATACGGCGAACTGCAATAAATGTGGTTTGTAACTTGCGACATGCGTGTGTGTTATGAGTCAGCACGCACACACGTATGCTGCGAAAGACGATGTTTATTGATGAGACGCTTTGGGTATTTTGATCAAGATGGTTTTATGGTCCGCAAAGTGAAGGGTGAGTGGGTCTGGTTGCAGTGGTCGAAGGTCGAAATTTGAAAAGACGTGGTCGATGCACGTCCCGCGAACCACGGTCGGATGATGTTTGCCGTCGTGCGTTGCTCGTTTCCACGAGTGCCGCGACTCCATGTAGTCGACCACCCAATCGTCCTTGATAGGCTCGACGTTGAAGTCGCCAACTATCACGAAGGGTCGTCTTTGTGGTCGTTGTTTCAGTATTCTTCCATGGCTTCATCAACGCACTTCTCCATGGCGGCACGCGATAAGTTGCGCGCGAGGTACATCGTCATGACGTCGGCTCCGCAGACGCTAGCGACACAGTGCTCGCCAATGGCGCGTTGTTCAGCGCCGGGCCGCAGTTAGATGTCTTCAACGGAGTCGACGTCGTCACGCTTGACGTAAATTCCCACGCCACCCGCAGGTCCTTGGAACCCGTGCGCGCAAGCGGCTGGAGCGTATTCCGCAGCGTCGACGTCATTGGTGGGAGCGTATCCCGTAACGTCGACGTTCTCGAAGCTGGGGATGTTCCGCTCGACGCCAAAGTTTGCGTTCCGCATGGCCTTCTCAGCGTGGCCTTGTCCACGAACGAAGTGTCTTCGGAATTGCTTGCGGTTCCGCCAACACATTGGCGGACGCTATAAAAGGGATGTCAGTGAGTGTGTTTGCGGATTCGTTAGCATACATTTCACCAGCGACATCGGACGTGGAGCGACCGCACAAACCAACCGATGAAGGGTGGCGCGCCCCAAATTTCTGTTATTTGTAGCGAGCGCCGGCTCCGGCCTGCGCATGCGCGCGTTAGCATACAGCTGGCTCACGTAAAACTAAAGGTCGCGCTGCGCGTGGAGGGAAGAAGTGAGCGCAGCGCACGCTGTGTTGAAAGGAGGAAAGGATGCACAGATGGCTGGCGGAGGAGGAGGGGAGGCTGTGAACGGCGACAGCGCTTGGCTAGCCTCTAGTATAACGTACTCCACATGTAAAAAAAGAGAAAAAGTTACTAAAACAACGCAGGGACAAAAAGCGACTCATATTGAAACGCAGGAAGGTGAGGCTGCAGAAAATAAAAAGCTGAAAAGCCAGCTAAACCAAGACGACGTAAGAAAAGAAGAGCCACTGCAAGAATCGGGAAAAAGTGTCGAAGAGCAGACGCAAGGGAAAAAAGAACGCACAGGCTTTGATCAACCGCAACGAAGATAGTGAGCGGAAGCAGCCGAAGCCAGACGAACCAGACGACACCGAGAGAATTACGAAGCCGGAGCATATCCGAAGGAAGAATTTAGGCAGACGAGTCAACAAAATTAGAAGCCTGAGCCTGACAAAGCGTAGACGCCAAAGTTTAGGCAAGTGGACACTGACATCATGCGCGTTGTGGCTTTCCTTAAAGTCAAGCCAGTGAAGATGGCCGGACGCTACGACATTCGCTTGGAAGTTTCGAAGTGCGAACGAGCGAATTTCTGCGTGCCGCGAAGAACCTAACGCGTCAGTATATAGGCATAGCTCTTTTCTTGTGTTATTTATTCGTTTCTTGTTCACCTTGATCTTATTTTACATGTGTCATTTAATAATAAAATGTTGAATAGAATGGCCGAACACTTATGTAGGCACAGTCAAGAACTTTGCCAAGTGTGCCTTAACGACGGCGTTAGGTGTTTCAGCATAGCCGAGTGTTGGCATATTACTGGCGCATCTACGAGATGCACGTTCCCTGTTGTGAACACCAAATAAGATCACGACGTTGACGGAGAAACTCTCGTGGAGTGGCGTTTGTAGACTGTGCGGCGTTGCAGTGTAGCCTGTGTGGCACGTGATTTATTATGTATGAGCAAGTTATTATTTTAAATACAAGGTCGTACACGTCACAGTAGTGCTTCGGCAGGTTCAATACTACCCGCTAGATGGTGTGAAGGGTGCGCGTCAAAGCAACGTTCCTGGATGTTGTCTTAACTGCGCTTGATAAGCGCACTGAAGTAACCCATTTCTCGTATGGCACGCCAAGACAGTATTGCTTCTAACACCACACACCGCCGCAGTCACCAAAGGATCACTCCACGCACATGAGTGCTTGATTATGAGGCGATGGCACAGTCGACAATTCCAGCAAGCTTAACATAAACAAAGAAGTGATTAATCGGAGTTATTCATTCACATGAGTTGCGAAACTGTGCTCCGAAACCCGGACACGTCATTGGCCGACCTAGCGGGAGCATGAAGTTTTTTTCCTTTCTCCATGAGCGGGATTAAACTGATCGTCGTGCCATCTAGGAGCGACAATACAAAACACTGCATTGCCACTTGTGCGTGCAGTTTTTTTAAGCAGCTTGTAAAGAAAATTATTCTTTATCGGGGCTAAGGTTCGTCAACGGTTGTTTTGCGTGTTGTGTGAGGAGAAATGGACTTTGAGACGACGCTTAACAACACACACGACGTTTATGACAGAGCACAAAAGATGGAAATAGAACATAGAACCAGAAAAACCGCGAAGGCGAATAAGTAACAAAACTGTCTGATAGAATGAGGAAACTACAGAACGAGAGTTCAAAGCGGAAAGTTCCAAAACCTCACGATGAGATAGGGGGCCCGACGAACGCCGAGGTGCAGGGCAGGAGGCGGCGACAGGCGATCGGGAGCGGGGCGTGTCTCGATGTGTGTCGCTATGGTGACGATGACGCTTGGTGGAGTGGGGGCGTGGGTACGACTACGGAGCAGTCAACCCGCATCGGAGACGATGCTCCATGCGTGTAAATGGCCAGCCCGTCCAGCGAACAGCCTGCGTCGAGACGCGATGCACTGCGCAACCACGACCATTAGCCAGGCCACGTCCGTCCCTGTGCTGAACGGCTGACCACGGAGGCGCCTCGCCGAGATCCACGATGCCCTCGGCAAGAAAAAGAACAGCAGGCCAGGCCACGCCCCCAGATGCAGTACTCGTGCTGGCAATGCCACCCCCGCTGATGGTTGGATGGCAGCAGCGTGGACAGCCGCGTTCCCTGGCCAGAACCTGGATCGCCTGCGTCCGACGTTTTGGCCCGCTGTCTTCCGTCTGCCGCTGCTTCGACTCGTCTCTAGTCACAAAGCTTACCGCTGCGCAATGGTCACACGTGGCCCAATCATGGCACGCCACCTATATGGGCCACCACAGGTCATCAGCTGATTGGCTGACCTCACGCTTACAGTTGTATTGAAATCACACGCATCTTGCCCCGCACTTTCGTCGTTGTCGTCGTTTTCTTCACTCCTCACAAAGCTCAATGCCGCATGTAACACTGGCGTTGTCGCCTCAATAAACGGCCTAAGCTTGCACGGCGCCCGCTGCCGCTGTCAGCTGTTTTCGCTCTGCAAAGGCGTAATGAAAGCCGGGTCAAAGCGTCGAGGTTTATATCGTCGAAGGTGGTGCTTGCGATTTCATGCTACTATGATTTTACCGCTGCGCCCTGATTATTCCTATTACTCCTCGCTTGCTCGTTTAAATATGTGCGCTTGAGATCGATTGCTCGGGGGAAGTTTGACGAATCCTTTTAACTGTTCCACTCTGCGTTCACGATGTGCCTCACTAACACGACAGGAGTGATGGCCGCACAGACAAGACACAGATACGGTAGAGTGCAAACCAAAGCACAACAGTACCAATCAGTAGTTACCGCGAACGGGCCGCGTTGTCTTGCACGCAGCGGTCAAATTTCTCTAATCGCGAACATGTACCTGCTGGGATACCATTTAATTATGATAGACATATACCTGCTAGATAGACATATACCTGCTGGGATACCATTTAATTATGAAATTCCGATGACAATAAAGTGTGAACTTGAACATTGCTATTTACTTGCAAATAGCACTGCAAGCGTTTTTTTTTCTTCAAGTGCTATGTTTGTGGAGTCTTTTCAACGGCACCAGCGTGTGCTGCTCGGACAACGTCGTGTTCCGCCGTCGACAAACTCACAGGTTGGATCCACCCGGATGCATGCTGCATCCCGCTTGCATCACGCGTTGCCGCTCACTGTCATGCCGTAATATAAACATCGTGGGCTCGCCATATGAATCCGATAAACTACCGACTTCGCTGCGTTGTCCATTACGCTGTGCTAGGTGTGTACCTACCACACGATAGCCACGTTACTTCTACCGCAATGCGGTAAACAGGCAAAAGGACACAACATCAAGAGAACAAGCAGCTCTTTTGTCCTTCATGGCGTCTCCACCACTACGACAAAGTAACGTGTTCAGCACCCTTAGGCACCAACTCACCTAAGAACAAATTCTGGGCACTGCTTGGCAGAATGCGGCGGCGCTCTCAATCTTGCCAAGAACAAAACACAAAATATTGTGTTTTATAGTTAGTTTTGTTGTCAAATAATGGCGCTACAGTAGACTCGTGCCATTTCAGCCAATGTGGTGTTTGGATTTTGATACATGGAGTCTATGGGGAGTTTCGCAACTCGTATGATTGAAAAACTCGGGTGATAAATTTGACAGTGCGCATGCTTTTATCTCGTGATTCGACCGCTTCGTGCCCCTTGTGATTCTGCCGCTTATTTGCTTTAAAGTACCAGTGTTTAAAGAGAGTGCAAAGCCCACTTCGCTCACTGCCGCGACTGCTTTCCCAAATGCGTGTGCTGCTCCCACACGGAGAATTCCGGATTCTGACAGTTCCCTGTGCTCGTCCTGTGAACGTTTGTGCGTTCCATTAGGGCGTGCACAGTAGAAAACTTTACGCCCTTATGGTTGTAAAAAGGGTGTTTTACAAATTTGCACCCTTTTCGATTGATTGTAACAACTTTTTCTTTGCTGGTACACCCTCAGAGAAGGGTGTAAGTGGCATAAAGGTGTTATTATGCCGTTCGTGAGGACGTTGAGGAACAGAAGGGTGTACACCAATAATTGTTGCAATTAAAATTGTTCCGTTTGACGTCCCAAAGTTGTCATATAATCATTAGAGACGCCATACCGAAGGGCTCCGAAAATTTAAACCACCTGGGATTACTAAAAGGTGCACCTAAGTCTAACTACACAGGTCTCGCACTATTTCTCGTCCACCAAAAATGTGGCCACCGCGAACTGCCGGGATTCAATCCTGTGACTTGCGGGTCAACAGTTCAGCACCATAAGCACCAGACCGCCGGCGCGGGAGTGCACGTGCAAGAATCGAGCTGCATCCATGCTTGCAAATAAAATATAGCACAAGGAATGCCTTTCCTAAGATAACAATGTCGTAGGGATGAAAAGGTCAAGGAAAGGATGGAGGCATTGGCAAATTTTACAGAACACTCTAAGAATACTTAAGAAAATGTAAAAGAGACTAACTTCTTCTCGCACTGTATGATTCGACATGCTTTGCCACTTTATATCGTCATTATTATTATTATATGCGAATAAATGAATGGGCTACTGTCACGATCTACGGACAGAACATATTCATGTGTAGAAGCAATTAATAAAAAAAGGTTGAATTTAGTACTAAACCCCTTGCTCGGTCAAAAGCCGTTCGAGTGCAATTCGTTTTCCCAAGATCATCGAAGACCAAACGTGCTTGGTCGAAAAAGAAAACAATGCACTACCTTCTGCAACCATGCGGGAGCACGGGAAGTGATTCTTTAGGTCAAGAAATAAAGGTCAGAGAATGGCACGGGCAGTGCACGCTGCCCCTTTGCGAAGAGAAAAGGAGAAGGGTACAAGAGGAGAGAGAGACACGCCTCTCGCCTCCGCAAACACACACACACACACACACACACACAAACATATATATTTATATATATATATATGTATATATATCATTATCCTGACTAGCCCCGCCGTGGTGGTCTAGTGGCTAAGGTACTCGGCTACTGACCCGCAGGGCGCGGGTTCGAATCCCGGCTGCGGCGGCTGCATTTCCGATGGAGGCGGAAATGTTGTAGGCCCGTGTGCTCAGATTTGGGTGCACGTTAAAGAACCCCAGGTGGTCTAAATTTCCGGAGCCCTCCACTACGGCGTCTCTCATAATCATATAGTGGTTTTGGGACGTTAAACCCCACATATCAATCAATCATCCTGACTACATCCACTGCAGCACAAAGGTGTCTCCCATGGTCTCTCCGCCAGTTAACCTGGTCCTGTGCTTGCTGCTGCCAATTTATACCCGCAACCTTCTTAATCTCATCTGCCCACCTAACCTTCTGTCTCCCCCTAACCCGCTTGCCTCCTCTTGGAATCCAGTTAGTTACCCTGAACGACCAGCGGTTATCCTGTGAACGCGCTACATGCCCGGCCCATGTCAATTTCTTCTTCTTGATTTCGGCTATGATATCCTTAACCCCCGTTTGTTCCCTGATCCACTCTGCTCCCTTCTTGCCTCTTAAGGTTACTCCTACGATTTTTCTTTCGATTTCTCGCTGAGTCGTCCGAAATTTAAGCTGAACCCTCTTTGTAAGTCTCCAGGTTTCTGCTCCGTAGCTAAGTACCGGCAAGATACAGCTGTTATATACCTTCCTCTTGATGGATATTACGAGTCTACCTGTCATGAATTGAGAGTGCTTGCCAAATATGCTCCACCCCATTCTTATTCTTCTAGTTACTTCAATGAGGCAGTTCGGCTCCACGGTTATTACCTGCCCTAAGTAGACATAGACTTTTAGAACTGGAAGTGCACTATTGCTTATCTCAAAGCGCTGCTCTTCTCCGAAATTGCACATTACTTTGATTTATATATATATATATATATATATATATATATATATATATATATATATATATATATATATATATATATAGATAGATATAACAGACAGTAATGCGAAGGAATGTACAGGGGAAGTGCTACGTGACGCCAAACATGCGCATAAGAGTGTTTTCACACTCGTTGTTTGGCTTATAGATGGCGCTGACTGTCGCTCCTACTTCTAAATTCACAGATAAACCCAAAAAAGTGGATGGAGGGAGAGCCGCTGTGATAGCTCAGTGGTTAGAGCATCGAACGCGTAATTCGAAGGTCGTAGGTTCGATTCCTGCTCACAGTTGGTAATTTTTTCATCCACTTCTCTGTCTTCTTATTTACATTCCATTGGTTTTAATAACTTCCCCTGTACATTCCTTCGCATTACTGTTTGTTATATCTCATTAATATTGTGTTAAAACACGGAAAAACGAGCCCTTAGGTATACACTTCTTTCCCTTATATATATATATATATATATATATATATATATATATATATATATCAACAGCCTGAATTCGTCCACTGCAGGACAAGGGCCTCTCCCGGGTTCAACGAGTTAATCCGGTCCTGTGCTTGCTGCTGCCAATTTATACCCGCAAACGTTTTAATCTCATCTGCCCACCTAACCTTCTGTCTCCCCCTTAGTAATATATATATATATATGTATATATATATATATAAATATATATATATATATATGTATATATATATATTTATATATATATATATTGTGGGACACTGCGACGAACACCGTAAAATTTGTATTTGCTATCTATTCAGTTTGACATACCTTCGGGAGGCAGAGGGTGTATGAGGTGATCAGCAGGAGGCACTGCAACCCCCGTCAAGTTACAGTGCCCCCTCTCTATTTCTCTATGTTCCTATAGGAATTTACATTGCCTCTAAGTGACCAAGGGCCGCCCCCGCCCTCTTTCCCCCGTGGTGGGCACGCCTATGCATAGGCATCATATCATTGCAACAAAATTTTGTGTATAAATGTGTGGGTCAACAATAGTATATTTCGAATTCAAGAACATGAGTGTTTCAGGTGATTATTACCGCTAATGTTCGTTTGTTAAAAATGCTTTGTACCTGCAAGCGTTTCACACTTCGCGCGCTAAATTTATACCTTAATTTTGTTTGTTCATTAGATAAAACTGTTTTGCCCCCTTCGTTTTTATGATATATATAATTCCGCTTACTTTTTATACCTAAACGCATCACTAAAGCATTTTAGTGAGCCATTGTACGTCTGCGGAGCTGTAACCACGATTCTTGTTTGGGCGTGCTTGCTCGCTGGTCGTGCACCTTGCAGCTGGTCGGTTCTGCATCGAGTTTTCTCGTTTTTTGAGGTGTGCTTGCGCGCTGCGTCCGTGTTTTGTGTTCTGCCGGTGCTGCCTATTACGAAGATATACTCTACTCAAGCGAGGACGTGTGGCGTCACATTTTGGAACACTCGCCAGGTACGTACCACATTCCTGCTGTCGGTGCTTTGTCAACACCGAGAGCGTGATAACGACGCCATGCTACGTTTTTCGTTACATGTGGGCGATAAGTGAGGCTTTCAACGTAGTGAACCTGTTTTTGTGCGTCATTTCATCAGAATGAAGGCGTTTTTGTGGGAAGTCAAGTGTGGGCGAGCTTTTCCATTCAAGCTTGCTTAGGTGTGTGAAGCACATGTCGCGTGCGTGTTCAGTGGGAATTCGGCGGCGGATTTGTGCGAGTAGTGACGGTGCCCGCCTCTGTCGGCAGTGGTGTTGGCAGGGAGCCCTGCTCGCAATGGACCAATATTTTGATTAAGTAATTGTTGGGCGAAGATGGCCTTTGTTAGCTGTAAGCGTTGATTACGCCTAGGGCGCGTATGTGTGGAACTCTTAACTTGAGTATTTTTTTGCATGCCTGTTCATATTGTGTGCTACAGGCATCAACGGGTTCATATGTTGAACGTTTAATATGTTGTACGTCCAAAACAGTTTGAAAACAGTTTCATGTGCCCTGCCGCGGTGGTGTAGTGGCTAAGGTACTCGACTGCTGACCCGCAGGTCACGGGTTCGAATCTTCGCTGCGGCGGCTGCATTTCCGATGCAGACGGCAATGTTGTAGGCCCGTGTGCTCAGATGTGGATGCACGTTAAAAAACCCCAGGTGGTCGAAATTTCCGGAGCCCTCCAATACGGCGTCTCTCATAATCAAATGGTGGTTTTGGGACGTTAAACCCCACATATCATCACAGTTTCATATGTTGTACGTCCTTTTTTTAAACTGCTATCAGAAATTGCTGCGGGTAGCCGAACGTATGCCGGTGTATGCATTCACGCCGGCACGCATCTTTGAACTACCGTGTCACTCGAGTTCACGTGCAGCATGCTGCCTTGTCTTAGGTATGGCTCGCAGGCTTGCACGTATGTACGCTTACGTGTTTATGCCGCCCGTTTAGTCAAATCTGAGCTTACGTTATACACCCTCAACATATGTTGCCTGATGCGTTTGGAACCTATGAATTTCGAGCCATTCGTTAACTTTGAACCGTATTTCCGAACAAAGTTTTCATGGCTTATTGGGCTGAATTACTGTAACTTAACTGTGCGAGCCCTACTTCGATCAGTAGTTCTTGTGGTAGAGCGAATTTTATTTTATCCAGCTTGTTTTCGCTATGCTTAGATTTCATTATTTTGTGGTGGTTTAATAAATATTGTATGTGTCTCGCCCAAACTTTTTGTTCAAACTTTGCTAAGCACCTTTACTTGTACGAACAGTAAGAACAGTTTAGACCACCACCTTCAATATATTTATTAACAGATTACAAGGTTATGCCCGTCTGGTCAGAAACACACTTGAAAACATTCAAAAACCACACTCTGGCCACGAATAAAAGCACAGTCTTTGTCACTTGTGAATAGCGCTCCTGTGTGGGGGCCAAAACGTCATGCTTTCAATTAGGGTCAGCAAGTTGTTGTGTCTTCACATCAGATGACAAGCTTAAGTAAATTCTATAGGCATGCTACAGTTATAGAAGGGATCTGTGGTGTTTCGAGAAACGAATACATCATTTATTGCTCAAAACTTGCAATAATGTTATACATCATAGTATGCATACGTAAGGCATGCACGTGTTACTGTGAAAATAGAAAATGGGACAGTATGTTCATCTGACAATCATGAATATAGACTGCATGTTTCCTAGCTGTTGGCATTGACACAATTACACAACTTCAGAAATCAGTGTCATCAAATGTTTATTGTATATTGCTAAATCGTGACCAATGCCTTCCAGTATTCTTGTTACTGGAGATCGTTGCAGAAGCTTGCATGTTTTATTGAGATGGTATTTAGCTCAAGATGGGTGCGTTGTATTAGCATTTCCATTTTTCTTTCCATTATTCATTAGACAGCCTGTAATGAGAGGTATGTTAGGAATGAGTGAGAGACACTGCCTTTTTAGCCACCTGGAATCATTGAATCAACAGCCATTACTTAGCAGTTGACAATAGTCAATCAGTCAATCAATGAAACTTTATTTTCATGAATAGATATATGTAATTACAGGGATTATTTGGACCGATAGCCTAGAGTGGCTAGTGGACGGTTCAATACAATGTGCAACATAAAAAAGTGTACAGGTCAGCTCTGAGGTAACAACAAAAAGACAATCATATAATACAGATAACACTGTAATACATTTTTTCTGCAGATATGCATACCTATTAGCTTGCAGCTAGTTTCTATAGATAGGCACTTATTAAAAAAATACAATGAAAATCGAATCAAACACACGCATGCTTACATGTCTTCACTCCACAGAAAAAATGATTTACATGCCATGCTGAAAAACGTGCCGTTTTAATCTCTAGGGGAACCGTGTTCCATATTTTTGTTCCATTAAACTGTATCAGTCTTTCTCCGTAAACATTAAAACATTTGGGCAGATTGAAATTATCATTCGAAGCATGTTGCGTAGTGCGTTTAGGAATTGAAAAAAGATCAGCAGGCAAAGGTGAATTTCTATTAAATGTGTTATTTACTACAACGGCAATTTTGTAGTCACGCAACATCGGAACCGAGAGAATGCGTCGTGATTGGAAAATATTACTTACAGATTCACCTTGGCTTATGATTTTTAGTGTACGCTTTTGAAGTCGTTCAAGAGTTTTTAGATAACTGTTGTACGTCACACCCCACGATTCCAGACAGTAACCTATGTGACAATGACACAATGAAAAGTAGAGTGTGCGAAGTATAGCTTGTGGAAAATATTGGCGAGCTTTTATTAGAGAATAGCAGCCATAGGCTACCTTTGCGCACACACTCTGTACTTGCTCATGCCAGTGTAAATGTTCATAAAAGTGACGCCTAAATATTTAAAACAAGGAACTTGTTGAATAGAAGCGTTGTTTATTGTTAGGTTAAGAGATTCAGCGTCAATATGTTTCCTACGAGAGTGAAACACCATGTACTTTGTTTTAGTACAGTTAACAGTCAGCTGATTCCTGGCAAACCATTCCGAAATGTTCGATAAATCGGTCATCGCGTCATTTTGTAAATCTGCTAAGGAGTGTCCTGTGAAAACTAAAACAGTGTCTTCCGCATACATCAGTGCCCTTGACCTCTGTAGGGATCGCGGGACATCATTAATATAAAGAGAGAACAATATAGGGCCCAAAACTGAACCCTGTGGCACCCCGCATTTATTATAACCGTAAGATGACTTGATGTCACCAATAACTACCTTTTGTTTGCGTGCCGATAAATAACTAGAAACAAAATCAAGCGAGTTACCTTTTATCCCATAGGAATGCATTTTTTCCAGTAAAATGGAATGTATAATAGCACCAAATGCATTTCGTATGTCTAAAAATACTGCTATTGCTATGTTGTTTTCATGTAGCGCGGAATTAATATATTGCGTAAGCATCGAAACAGCAGTTGAAGTGGACCTGTTTGCAACAAAGCCGTGTTGCTGGGGACAAAGTACATTCTGTTCACCCAGGAAGCGCCTTAATTGCGACGAAATTAGTTTTTCAAGCGTAGTGTTGATACTACTCAGGACAGATATTGGTCTGTAGCTGTCCGGAAGATTCCGATCACCAGATTTGTACACTGGTATTACTTTGGCGGTCTTAAGTATACTAGGATATGTTTTAGAAGAAAATGCATGATTAAATATATGGCATAAGGGACTACACAAAAAATCAATATTCTCCTTTAAAATTTTTGATGATATGGCGTCATGGCCAGCTGCCTTGTTCCCTGGTAACTAATTAATTACTTGTCGGATATCATCCTCAGTTACATTACACAAATCGAAATTATTGGTAACAGTACAGGGTGCATTCAAATTCGGCATATGAGCAGGGAACTTCCTCGCAAGGCTGAGACCAATATTAGTAAAGTAATCGTTAAAGTTGTCGGCTACCTCACGAGTTGGATTATCAGGTGTAATGCGTTCTTTGCTACCCATGCCAGTGACGTCTTTAACAATCTGCCATATCTTCTTCGTGTTACCATCATTTTCTTTCACTAGGTTGGTATAGTAGCACTTCTTGGATTTTCTTATCATTGCTACTGATTTATTTCTGTAAAGCTTAAAATTTTGATAGTAGTATTCATTGCTCCTGTTATTTTTCCCTTTGTCGTAGTAAAAATCTTTCAGCTTCAAAACCTCAAGTATATTTCTATTCATCCATGGACATATGGCATGGTCATAATTTCGGCGCGAACAGCTACGCGTTGATCGTTCAATGACATCCACAATGCATTTTACAATGTTATCATACTCGACGTCCACGTCTTCATCATAGAGGGCATCAAAATTCGTACCTTGTAGTAGTTTATGCACGAAATTATAGTCGACACGTGTTGTATGTTTAATGGCAGGTACGTCAGGAGCACAAATGTGTTTCTGGGGTAAAAATAGAAAGGTGGGATTGTGGTCCGCAATAGCAACAGCGTATACGCCTGCCGATACATCCAGGTCAGCGTTACACAACACGTGATCAATAATCGACTCCAAGTGGTCTGTTATGCGAGTGGGTGATGAAATAACACTTCTCAGATTATTTGATTGTAGCAAAAACACGTAATCATCACATGTATCTCCAGACACGTCTATGTTAATATTACCGCAGACAATAAAAGGTGCTTTAGAGGCCACAATGGGTATCATGGTACTTTCCATCACAGTAATGAAGTCAGCCACCTGGAATTTGGTGGACGATATATTACACCGATGGTAACACTATTTTGAAGATGAATAAAAAGAGTCTCTGCCGATGAACTGCAGCATGAGCTATTGCTAAGGTGAACGAAACTAAAACAGTCTTTAATAAATAGCGCCACGCCCCCTCCTCGTGTAGTACTGTTTCTAGGTTGCGAAAGCATGACGTAGCCGGGTAGATGAACTGATTCGCTTTCTCGAAGCCAAGTTTCAGTTATAGCGATGACATCATATTTAAACGAGTGCTGTGATAAGTACGAAAGCAGATGATCGAAATTCTTCTTTATGCTGCGAATATTACAATGTAATACTGCGAAATGATCCTGTTGCAGCCATATGTTTTCAACCTCAGAAAAAGAAAACGCCATTTAAAAATATAGGAAACTCCAGGTTTAGAGAAACAAGCAGGCAATCCTCAAACAACTTTGGAAAGATCCTCAGCACATGTGACGTGAAGCACACGTGAATTATCCGCCTTCCGCATCAAAGTCTTTGCACCAGTTACCCAGGTGTACTTCAAGTTTTTTTCCCGCTTTGTCTTTAGAGCGGCTGTTAGCAATTCCTTGTATGCCGGACACAAGTGCTCATTTATGTATACTGGAGATGCGATGCCCTGAAAACCTAAAGCTGTCGTGTTAAGTCGTTGCTTCTTAGCAGTCCTCAGAACATTATCTTTCACAGCTCTCGAAAGAAACCCAACTATGATGTTAGGTGTTGACGCGTTCCTTGATGGCACTCGGTGCACGACGTCTATATCTGTTTCTTTGACCAAGTTTTCTCCCTCCATCACAGGAACTCCCTTTATTTCTAGGTTATTCTGTCTACTGTATTGTTGCTGAGCAGTGAGTTCCTGTTTTATTTCCTTAATATCCTCGGCGAGGCGACTGTTTTCGCTATTAATCGCGTGGTTTTCTGCTCGCACCGCAGCAAGCTCTTTCTTTGTTTTGCCAAGTTCCACCCTTAATTGCTCAAAGTGCTCATTCATGAAGTTGATTGACTGTCTAAGAGTTTGTAGTTCGCCTTCAATAACTTTTGTGATGTCTTTCTTTAGCTCATCATGTTTGGCATCAATTCTAGCAGAAAAATCTGACAAGGCCTTAGCTAGTTCCTTCACAGTAGTGGGCGGCTTATCACCCATAACACCCGTCATTCACTGAGCAGTCCAGGAACTAAGAAGCCAAAGTACAAGTCATTCACGTACCTGCGTAAAGCAAGGTAAATTTTTAGCTGTCGTTCAGCCTCGTTGCTGCCTGGACTGCTCGTGAAATGACGGCTGATCCTCGCTGGAGCGGTGGTTTTATAGCATAGCTGTGACGTCACGGTATTTCAGGGGGCGTTGTTCCCGGTTCCGCCCACTTGATTCCTAGTAGCGCTGATCGCTTCTGAAGACACCTTGTCTGCTTCCACCACCAGCGTTCTGCGTAAAGCAAGGTAAATGTTTAGCTGTCGTTCAGCCTCGTTGCTGCCTGGACTGCTCGTGAAATGAGCAGTCCAGGCAGCAACGAGGCTGCCTGGAGGAATTTAGTGAAACCGATTTTCTATGTTATCGGCATAATCGTCCTAATGTATAGGCAGCCGAAAGAAAGTTACATTAGTTGTGTTCAAACTAAAATTCGTAATATAATTTTATGTGTTACCACTAATGGATACTTGATGAAAGTGCATACCGCCATGTACGTGCTGACCTATTAATGAATCGGCATGTATAAGCACCATGCCAGAACGCTATTCAAGTATATTTTGTGACACATCTGTTATGTGGAAAATGCATATTCTCTCGCAAGGTTGCAGCTATGTTCGCCAAAAACATTGAAGATGTTTTTTATGTAACATGTCTAGTTTTCGTACATCCTACTCTTTTAAAACACAACGTTCCAGATCATTCTAAATAGAGTTCGAAATTCTACTTTGCTAAGAGACACAGCAGTAAATATTTTTTTTGCTTCTCTCGCAGCCTATACATGCTCGTCGTAGAAAGAGGGTGTGGAAAACGTCTGGACTAGTCTATCATCAAGACTGGCTCGTAGAAAATTTGACTGTTGGTGCACATCAGCGGCGCATGGCTTCTGTTTCTTCTGAAAAGCGAGTTGCACAGAGCCACCTGGTAGCTGTATTCAAGGAGCTCAAAGGTTCAGGGTGTTGAAAGTTAACCCTTTTAATTTTCCTTAAAAGAGAAGTCAGCGTTGTAAGTTATGTATGTAAAAGCCACCTCTGCTCATTGCTATGTATCTAGGAGGATGCAATGTGAAACAATAATTATCACTGTCAGCGGTGCCAATAAGTTTCATTATTCAACTTACTAGTGACCGCAGCAGGAGATCATGTATGTGTTAAATATTTCAGCCAGTCACATTTCTACATATTATCGCTTGTAAGAATTCTATAATGCCTGCGCTCAAATATGCTGCTGGATATTTAGTTGCAACTTGCATTATTATGTATGCGGGACAGTGAGAACTAGCACAGACTCTCTGATATCATGCACTTAATCTGACCATGGGTGGAAGGCATGGGCAAACATTAAAATGGTTACTCTTCCTATTCACTGGCGATAGTAAGAACTGACTGCTCGATCCGCTATGGAGTGATATTTTGCGGAACCTCACGGCCTTGCATGCGTGATCGAGAAAAGCAAAATTAAACTTTCAAACAGGATATCTAGGAGCATAAACATAATCAAAAAGTTTTCCAAGTGGGACTGTGCAGAAACACGACTGGCTCCAACTTTTTATTGCGAACATACCTGCTTATTTGCGTTACTAAAATTTCAGTATTTTTGGTTGATTGGGCAGATGACAGCACTATTTTCTTACTTTGTGTCCCCCTGGACACAATCTGCCAAGGTGTTTCTGTTCTTAAGGCTAAAATTCAATGTAACTAGGCAGTGCATTAATGAATGTGTCAGTGCTACTTACTGAGCTCTTTATTGGATATTTTGTTTTTTTCCAAAATCTACTGAGTGAGTTGCCCGCCAGACTTGCATGTCATGTTAATTGACGCCTTATGTGCAACTGGCAATTTAAAAACACTTTTTGTGTTGTGATAAAAAGTGGCACATTAATGATTTTATCTTCAGTGTAACGTTCGCTGAATAATCTATTTTAACATATTTTTGTTACCTTTGTTATTTCATTGCCTCTGAGAAGTTCAATTCATAAGTGCAATCAAGAGTTTTCTCACTGTCGTACTTCATCATACCTAACTTTGCCGATACCAAACCATGTCGGATATTTTACAGTGATGCATACTCATGTTTAACATTGGTAATGATAACTGATAGAAGGCATATTAGAATATTGTAACGTGAGTCCTTGGTTTGGGAGGGGGGTTGAATGGTGAATTTTTTAAACAACATGGTAATATCTGCTTTATTTCTTGTCAAGTGTATTGAGAATAATATGTACTGAGGTTAACGTGTTAAAACGACGATATAATTATCAAGGACACTGGAGTGGAGGGTTTCAGGTATTTTGACCACATGGGGTTCTTTAAAGTGCATCCACGTCTAAGCAGACAGGTGTCAAGCATTTCCTCCTTAATCGAAATTGCAGCCACCCCAGCCATGGTTCGATTTTGCGGCCTTCAGTTCAGCAGTCAAGGGTTACTTGAAGGGCATATTAGTTGTGGGCTATTGTCTTGCTTCCATGATGCATCTTAAGTACAGCAGTTTGGTGCCAACCAGGCATCTCTACTAGTGCACTGGTGTTGTGTTTTTGCATTCATAATTTACTGCAATATTTAAGTATTTTATCAAGATGCATTTCTGAGCAGCTCTTCGTAGCGTGTGCAGGTGTTTATTACACTCCTAATTTCTTGCAAGAGGTAATGAAAGTTGCATGTATTCTGAATTAGATATGAAGTTACAAGGTTTTCTTCTTTTATACTCTGTAAGAGTGTAAAGCCCCACAAGTCGCTCTAATATACTTTGCATATTGTACATCAGATGGCAAATTTTTGTGTGCAGAGCCTATATAAACAGCCCAAAGGGTTTCGAATGCCTTGAAAACTGCCTTAATATCAGAAAAAACTGTTGTGTAGAGTGGGATAGCCTGGGTGAACAGTGGAAGTTCCTTAGATAGGCTGGCTGACGTTTCAATAGGGGGACTTATGTTCTTCAAAAGTGCCTTGCCTTCTCATCCTCGGCATGTTAGTTTTAAGGGGTTAGTAGAGACATCCTCTCCTGGTAGTAGTGCGTGTCCTTGTTGGCAATTGCCGTCGGAAAAAAAAACTAGAAAATAAAGAAGTGCTCTCCTCACTTTATTTCAACCAACAGGGTCACAATTTAGACCAAGCTTTGCTTGGTCTAAATTGTGACCCTGTTGGTTGAAGTGACTGGCTAATGCTTTTGGTGAATTGTGTTTTGTGTCTGCACAGTGGCCGTTCAGTCCTACGTGAATTGGCTGCCCAGTTTTGCCTGTATATTGTTGTCTGCAGGTGGCCCACTTTAGACAGTATATTAGGTTGTTTGAAGAGCAGACGAATATCGATGGGACCTTGTGAATGTAGTCAGATTCTGTGCTTTTTAAGTTGTTAGCCAGCTATATATTTTTACAGGTGGAGCATCTGGGCCGGCGACTGGGACCAGACGTCCTAGTATTTGCTTCAAGTTTTGCGGAAATTTGCAATGCGTGGCACGTGGCATTTGCAACGCTAAACTAGACATATTTTTTCACTCAAACTTACACTAGGACGTCTGATCCCAGTGGCCGGCCCAGGTGCTCACCCTGCAAATATATACAGCCGGCTACCAACATAAAGAGCACAGCATCTGACTACATTCACAAAGTCACATATAGCTTCACCTGCACTTTTAAACAACCTAATATACTTTTCTGAGTGTGCGAGCTGAATAAAACAATATATAGGCAAAACTGGGCCGCCAATTCACGTAAGACTGAATGGCCACCGTGCAGACACAAAGAACAACTTACCGAAAGTAGTAGCCGGTCCCTTCCACCAACAGGACCGCAATTTCGAAAAAGCAAAGCTTCACGTTCTACAAAATAATTTCCGGTCACCACGAAACAAGAAGTACATGAAATCATACTTGATACACAAATTTATGTCCCTACACCCGTCAGGAATCAATGTCGGACGTGGGGATTTGGAATCGCTGAAAGCCATTGCATTATTGCGGCCGTATTTAGGTACTAGAAACGTTCAACCTTCAAATAAACATAACTGGTATTACATGGAATAACTTCTAACTGACATATTGTACGAATAATGTTCACTCTAAACTTAAAAATTTTAATTATAGATATGCATGTGTCTATATACATACTACGAAGTTTTTATTTTGTAGAACCTTTCAACCTCGTTTCCTCTTTTGTCGCTTCAATAAACATTCTTACCGTGCATCGTTAAAGTCATTGCCAACCCACAATTTTTTCTTCGTCTCCTTTTTTCGGTCGTCTGTTAACGCTAGCCTGCCACCTACCACCAATCCGCCTTTTTTCATTTTTTTCTTTTCTTTTGTGTTTCTCTCGTCGTTGCTTATTTCCTTTGCATTCTGAACTTGCCTATTTCTCTGAAACATGCCGACAAATTCTTGAGGCAATCCCGTTGCACAGGACACCTACGGGGATAGTGAAAGCATATTTTAACCTATGACCTTCCGCAATAAACACGTGGTCTTCCGAACACAACTGGTATCGCATATCTTTGACATCTTGGCATTTAACAGAAGCCGCCTGCTTCTCTCTCGCGCCTCTTTGTCACCGCTTTCTTATGAGTCCCATTCATAGATGTTCGAGAACAGCATAGGCCTTTATCGTCGGCAACCCTTTGTGATGGCCAAAGGCGACACCGTCTGCTGGCTTCAAACTTTCAAGCTCTTTGCTTTTTTCGTGTCTGTAGCGGCTACCCAATGACAGCCCACTGCTCCTACTTTGGGTGTTTCTTTTTTTCTTTTTTTTGTCCACCCTCCGAGAACATTCTCAATCACTACCACCCAACTTGAAATGAAGCAAGAACTGCACTCCTCTGCTTTATAGTTTTTCTTTTCAGGCTACGATTGCCAACAGGGACACATGCCACCACCAGGAGATGACGTCTTTACTAACCCCCTTGAAACTAATATGTCAAGGATGAGAAGGCTAGGCACCTTTGACGAAGATAGGTTCTCCTATTGAAACGCTGGTCAGACTATCTGAGGCATTTCCACCTGTCGGCTCTCATTTTGATTTTGTTGTGAAGAGTGTGTATTTGAGAAATGGATGCAGTCTCTATTACCCAGAAAGATGTTGAAATATAAAACTTGAATTTTTTTATGTGGTGAAGCTTCATGAGGTGAGGGCTGATCTGTCAGTCATTTTTCTTCAGCCACTGACCTTACCTGTTCGAATATTAGCAATACAATGCTCTTACTGGAGTATAAACTAAAATAGTATACATGAAATATCATGATAAATGGGTTGGCTTTCAATTGAGAGAAAACATGTGTTGTGGTACATGTTCTTGATCTTTATGTTACGCCAATATATGTCTACATTTAGGAGGTGGGAAAAGATATTTATCAATAAGTGGAAACGATGTCTACCAAAGCAGCTGTGCTATTTTTGTATAATTAGAAAGTTTGAAATGAACTAGGTGAGCCTGAACTCGCATGGTTTCGCGATACCAAGTGCAACTGCAAATTAGGTTGCTGAAATATGTATATGTCTGCATCCTGCATAAGACGTATGCACTGTTACGGGCAATAATATTTTCAATATAATGTGTTTGTGTGTCTAACAAATGCATGCATACCAAGCATCCTTGCTTTATCGACTCAGTGAGCCACCCATTGATATAGCCACCAAATGCAATTTAACACTAAATATTTGTATGTAATTGTATAACCATAAAAGGCAGTGTAAATTTTTATAGCCGGCTTTACAAAGAAGGCTTTGAGTAATATCGTTACATTTCAGTAAGCTTGCTTATACGTGCATATATATTTATATATGTATATAATGAGATCCAGCAGACAATATTGCCAAGGAAAGTATAGGGGACGTTATTCGACCGAATTGTAATGTAAATATGAAGAAATATGGGTGAAAAGATTACTTGCCATTGACAGAAACCAAACCTGCGACCTTCGAATAACGCGTTACTCGAAGGTGGCACACCCTTTCAACACCCTCTTAGAAGGGTGTTGAAGTATAAAAACAACCCATCATTTTGCTGAACACCCTTCGTGCAGGGTGTTCAGCTAACACCCTTTCAATAGGGTGTATCTGAAAGCACCCTTAGGGTGTCCCTCTGGCGACAAGCCAGTTTACACTCTTCAGGGTGTAATTATTTACTGTGTGTTTCGTCATGTTTCAGCGGTGCGCTTCAATTGTCAAGCTGTGGCAGTCCGCGCTCGTCTTGTGTATGCACATTTTGTGCTATTTCCGGACTGGTAACATTCTGCGCGTGACATTACAATTTCTTGCCGTTGCATTCAGCCCTTTGCTCATGTGTCGAAACAATGCACAATAAGCGCTCAACTGCATCGTTGGAAATCTGTTTCACTTTCGTGTTATACAGATTCGTAGGTGGAAGAAGCAGCTACGATTGTTTCACGTAGCAGAACCTGCAAACAGTGAATATATATAACTAGAGGAGTTTATCGATATATACAAGATTCCTTGAAGTCTGTCTAGAATCGTTTAAAGGCGTCAAGGGACGTGCACCCTCTTTCCGCCTTTAAAATACTCGGTGTTAGTGACTGACTACTTGAACGAGAAAAATAGGAGTGAATTTTTTACCTGAAAATTTATATCAAACATAATGTAAATTTAAGCGGCACTGATGCTCTTGTTACCAGTACATACCAATGAACCTAGCAGAGTTCAAATCCGCATTTAACGCTGAAGCAAATTTTTTAGCACTCGTCCGCCCAGGAAAGCTAATAGAACATAGGACAGCGTCATCTTTTATAGTATACCGAAGGCGTGGTAAAGGAAAGGGAGCTGTAGAAGGAGATAATGCAGAGGGAACGGGAAAAAAGTTTCATAAAAAGAATAGAAAAAGGAAATATAAAATAAACAGATATATAGAGTGTAAGCTCGGTGCAGAAAAAAATGAAACATGTGGCCAAGGCAAGCGAGAGATACAAAGAGACAGGAACGAAAAGAAGCACAAACAAACACAAAACAAAAAGAAACTGAAAAAGAAATGAAAGCTATAAACATAGTTAAATATTTTTGGTCAGTCTTTCACTTCTGTTGAGGTTCCCGTCACAAGTGATAAGGTGTACTTTTTTTCTGTGTTGGTGTTTGTCATCGATATTGTACAATACTTCCCTCCTCGCTCTTTCTCCTTTCACGTCTGTTACTCTTGCTCTATAGACATTTCTTACAGAGAAAATCATCCTCTCTTTTCTGGGCTGTTGCGCGGAAGTATAGAAGCCGACGTCACAAATTCGGCCCTGTCTTTTGGGGGGTTCGCGCATGTTAAGAACAGCCCAGACAGCACTGTAGTGGCGCCCAGGTAGCCTGGACGAAAAAGGTATAAATTATTCTAGTTCTTTTGATGTGGCTCTGATTGGCCTTGATTAACTACCTAAGAACTTACTGCGCCTCCTCCTGCCGAGAAGAAAGATGTATATATTCGATGACTGAAAGAAATAAAAACAATTACCACGTACTTCACCATGTAACGAAATTTCTTTTTAATACACCATGGATGTAATAGTCAAGGTTTGCCCATTTTCGTTGGTATAAAGTCGTCATAAACAAGAATCACTATGTGGTCAATGCTGCCCAAGTATCTTGAATAGAGATCTTTAATAAGAAAAGCTCAAATGTGTCTGCCCTAATCGGTATTTACCGGCAATGTGCTCTCAAGTTAATTCTAAGTGCAGGTGTGTGGTGTGTAGTGAAAATAACCACCCAAATTCACTGCATATTGGTTCTGTGGAGTCGTTTACCATTGTGAATGAGCTTTGCGGACAGACATACAGACACAGAAGCGACAAATAATATATACCAGAAGAAAAACATTTCTAAGTGCGCACACGTGCTTGAAACCAGCAACACCTCGCTACGCTGCCTGTCTCGTTCAAATTCTTTCTCACGTGCTACTCATTGTTTGGAATTCTAACGGCGAGGATTTACCATTTGCCGTACGAAGATGTCTGCGGCGCTTTGCCGAGCTCAGTCAGTGCTACAGGCCAGAGGGTGCAAAGAGTGCGATATTAAAGCAACGGTCCCGGATGTTGTTTTAACGTTTTAGCTCAAACGTTTATAAAACCACACTGCGTACGTGTCCATCTCTTCCATTGTGTATTGTACCAGGCCAATCAATTTTCGTTACCGCTGTATATATATATATATATATATATATATATATATATATATATATATATATATATATATATATATATACACATGTTCGTGTGTGTGTGTGTGTGTGGATAATTGCAGAATCACACGCTTTCTTATTCTGCTTTTTTTCTTTCTAGGGCACGTTTCGTACTATGACCTCCGCGTGAGGAATTCATCTGTTCATGAAAGGCCTCTCGAAGTCTGTAGAACTGTTTTTAAAGGCGTCACAAAAGGTGGACCTTCTTCCCGCATTTACAATGCGCATTGTCAGAAGCGAATAAGACAAGAGAAATGAGAGTACGAATTTTTCACCTCAGCATTTTGTTGCTCCATAACTTTGCAGTTAATGGTGGAGATGCTCCCTTCACCAATCAATGGCAAACAATGATGCGTACAGACATTCTACACTCGATGGCGTTCCCTTTAAAAAAGCAAAATATTACAACTCTGATTAGAATATTACACCAACATGCAACTTAAGCTTCATATCCACAATGTCTATGTCCACCCATGTTCATTAAAATGCACCAGCTCCGAAGATGATCATAGCTAGGACAGTGATAATGAAACAGGCACACCAGATGGCTTTCCCCACCATGCTATCTGAGAGCCCGCTTGAGTTAGTTTTGTATATTCAAGTGGCAGCATATTTCGCAAACTCACACCAAATCTTTGGGCCAAGGTAGTGCGTTGTTTTCTCAGAATCGTCTGTACCCATATTGGGGATAAGTACATTGCACTTCCATCAGGTGGTTGAGGTACTATTCATTTCACTATAAACATTCTAACAATATAAGTACAGAACAGTTCAGTACCAAAGCTCGTCACTACTCCGTTTCCACATTGCTCAAGAGATTACCGAAAGAAGGCGAAATACTGCTTGTTGCTGCCGAATCCGAAGGCAAGTGAATCCAGGAGCCTGGTTACCAGGCTAGCGGTTGACAGTGGAGCGTAAGAAACGCGTTAGCACAATGTATGTTTAATAAATTCAATCTTGATATCTCCGCGCAAGCTTTCGTGATAATGGCGGGTAATACCAACATTGGTGCAGCGATTATGTATTTGCTCAGTCGCGGTATGTCTTTTTACTTTGTTCATAACAGTCGCAAGTTAGGACTTACGTTCAATTTACAGTTTAGAACAACAATCACGAAGGCGACATTTCATTTCAAATAATCTGAGCCCATTTCTTCACCAGAAAGCCAACTACAACAAAACTGGTCTCCCACATATTTAAAAGCTTCATCTTTCCGGCGCCTCTAGCGTTGAATAAGAGGCACTCTTTAGAGTTGACAGTTTTTCTTGGGCAACTTCGACGCAAAACTTCTGGTCTGTTTGTCCGCCCTTAAGGACACCCGAAAGACTAAACGGCGTCATACGATACCCCAAACGGCTCACCACATCCGCAGCACCCACCAATATTGCTCAAGCTTTAGCATTCATACTTCGGCGATTGTCAATTAAAAAGCAATTATTGCGGATATCTGAAGCACCATAATGTAAGCGGGCCTACAGTCGGGTGATGAACAACCTTTATTGTGGTTGAAACGAAGTAGATATAAGCAAGAATGGTGACGTAACAGGTCACGTGAATTTAACAAAATGGCCGGTGACGTCGGAGTGACTCAGCCATGCTACATCTCCGTTTTCTTAGGGAAGCAAACAATTAGACTGGTCTTCCTCGTTGTGGGTACCGGCAAGGCTCCTGGCGTGGCCTTGTGCTTCTCCGTAGCTCTTGAGCGGGCTGGGCGTCGACTAGTAATTCGGACCCGTCACGAGGTCTCTCTTCGGGATGTGTAGGTGCGCCTCGCAGACGCTCGCGTGTGCGTCTAATTTCTTGGCCCTCTTCCGTCTTCACAACCACGGAGCGCTGCGTCTCAGCTAGCCTTAGAACGACCACAGGTGTCCAGGTCTTTTCATGGGTATCGTATGTAGTCAGCCTCTGGCCAGGTAATAGAGGTGACAGGTGCCTGGAGTGGCGATTGTAGTAGATTCTCTGACCTTGGCGGATTTCCTGGAGACGTTTTAGGACGGCTCGGCTGGGCACAGTTTCCGGCACCAGGTGGCTTGAGGTACGGGCAGCAGGGTCCTCGTCTGTCTTCCCATCAATCTCTGCACAGGGGATTTCAAAACAGAATCTCGCGGTGTATTACGCCATTCAAGCAGAGCCATGTGGAAATCAGGCGTTCTAAGAAAGCACTTCTTTAATAGCTTTTTTGCTTCTTGCACGGCCCTCTCTGTCATACCATTTGAGCGGGAATGATATGGGCTTGACGTTACATAGGTAATGTCCAGCCCATATAAAAAAGTCTTTGAATTCTGTGCTGTTAAATGGCTGCCCATTATCAATGCACAGTTTAAGCGGTAATCCATGAACCGAAAAAAGTTCTGTGCACCAAGACTTCAGATGATTAGTAGTGGTATGACGAAATTTCCTTATTTCAAAAAAGAAGGAATATAAATAGACAGTAATGGCAAACTGGCGGCCTCCGTAAAAGAATATGTCCATTCCTACAGCTTCCCAGGGCAAGTTTGGAACCTCATGGCTCAAAAGCAGCATCTTTGCGTTTCGAGACTGATGCTTTTGGCACATTTTGCAGTTTCGGCAAAATTGCTCTACGTCGCTTGCCAGGCAGGGCCAGAACGTGACACCTCGTGCCCACGCCTTCATCTTATTGGCTCCGGGGTGTGCGACGGGCAAAAGAGCCAATATTTCTGCTTTCATCGAACTTGGTATGATCACCTTGTTGCTGCGAAATAGGAGCCAGTCTTGTGGATGTATCTCGTCCTGATAAGACCAGTATGGGTGAATCGCTTCTGGAATTTTGTGCTTTTTGTCAGGCCAACTGGTCAGCGCATACTCCCGCAGCTTGAAGAGAACGGTATTGTTGTTGGTTGCTGCGAGATTACTTTTTAGACGGGTGTTCGAGGCTGACACAAATTCCAGCACATTTACATGAAACTTCGCAGTTTCATCGCACGTGCTCACTGTGCTCAGAAAACGCGACAAAGCATCAGCAAGAAAAAGATCTTTGCCTGGATTATAAACCAGTTTGATCGGATAGCGCTGCAAGGTCAGCCTCATGCGTTGCAAGCGAAGGGGACACTGGTGCAGCGGCTTGTTAGGTATTGGTACTAAAGGCATGTGGTCGGTCTCAACAATCACTTCTGCCTGACCGAAACATAGTGATAGAACTTCGTGCAACCATGCACTATCGCCAACATTTCCTTCTCAGTTTGTGCATAGTTTTGTTGCGCCTCTGTGAGCGACCGGGCGAAAAAGCGATGGGGCGGCCGTCTTGCATGAGAACTGCGCCGACTCCTAATTGGCTTGCGTCAACCGAGAGAATAAAAGGCTTTTTAGGGTTGAAGAAAGCCAAAACGGGTGCTTTCGTCAAGTATTGACGCAAGGTGTCAAAACGTTTTGGCTGCGCCTCCGTCCAAACCCATGCAATGTCTTTACGCAACAGTGTTCGAAGCGGAGCAGTTACCTCTGACATGTTGGGAATGAATCGCTGCGCGAAATTCATCGTACCAAGAAATACTTGCAGTTCTTTCTTGTTCTTCAGTTCCGGTGTTCTAAGTATGTCCTGTACCCTCTCCGGATCAAGACGTAAGCCTTCTGTAGTGAGTATGTGTCCCAGATACTGGACCTCCGGCTGCAGAAACGCACTCTTCTTGGAGTTAGGTCTGAGGTTGTGCTGTTGACACCAGGATAACACAAGTTTTAGGCTGCAGTCGTGCTCTTCTTTTGTTCTGCCCCATACTAATACGTCATCCATCACAACCGCCACACAGGACAAGCCTTCCAATACGCGGTGCATTGCTGCTTGGAATATTTCTGGGGCCGAAGCTATTCCGAACGGCGTACAAAGGAACCGATAACGACCATATGGAGTGCTCATGGTGCAAAGTTCGGAGCTCGACTCGCTAAGCGAATTTGCCAAAACCCTGAAGCTGCATCAAGCGTAGAAAAGAATCTTGCTCCGGCAAGCCTAGGAGCATTATCCTCTAACGTTGGCATGGGATAGTTTTCACGGAGTACGGCTTTATTCAGCGGTGTTGGATACAGGCAAATTCGAACTTTGTCTTCTTTACCAACGGTAACCATATGGCTGGACCATTCTGTAGGCTCAGTTACCTTTGTTATGACGCCCTGATCCTCCATACGCTGAAGTTCGGCTCTACTCTTGTCCTCCAGGGCCACGGAGACTCTTCGAGCTCGTACAAGGCACCCACGGCGCCGACTTGAGTTTTATTCCGTACTCGTAGTCCTTGAGCTCACCCAGTCCTGTGAAGACATCTGCGAAAGGGTGGGCTGGCTGGCAAAGTTGATCGACATCAATGTGCTGTACCCGGCGGATACATTCAAGGCGTTAGGCTGCTGAACCACTTAGAGTCATTAATACACTTTGCACTATGATGTAGAATGTTTCGTGGAACACCCTCTCATTGGCTGAAAGCCGCAGGTTCACTTTTGCTTAGGTGGTTGCTTTGTGGCCGAAAAATGCTGTTAGCGCGACCCGGCAAGCCTGCTCTGGTATATCCGGTAGCTTTCAACGTCCCTCTTTGAAATGACGCAACAATTAGCCCCCGTGTCTAATTTGCAAGTCATTGGTTGGCCTTCAATGTTTACCGTCGCACTCCAGTGGTCTGTGTTGACCGTGCTCACCGTTAATTTTTGCAGAAAAAAATCGCCTTCTGCGTATAGTTCTTGTATTTCTTTCTTCTTGTGAGGAATGGTTCGCGAAGGCGTTGCCGATTTGCGTGCTCGCGCAAAGTGGTTAAATCCTTTGCACTTATTGCATGTTCTACCGGTGGCGGGGTATTTTTCGCCGCGGTGTGCGCGATAGCCGCAGCTGCCGCAGGCATCCCCTTTCTTGCGACTGCGTTCACTGCCATGTCCTGCGCTGTCTACACGGCTTCACCGATTTCACAAAACTGCTGGTTTCCTTGCTCTTGCGTGCGACAGATATCGATAGTCTTCTTGTACGAAGGGTTTTCCGCAATCAGTTTCTGGTGCAGGTTCTTGTCACGAATACCCAGAACAATACGACTGCGCAGCATCTGGTCTTCTATTACCCCAAATTCACAGTTTGTGGCCAACATTCGGAGCTCCGTCAGCCACTCATTGAAAAGTTTGCCTTTTCTTTGGTTTCTGGACCCAAATAGAAATTCATGATAGGTCAAGTTCATTTTTGGCTCGTAGAAGTCTTCAAACTTGGCAATTAGGACGTCTAGGTTATTTTTGTCTTCTTCAGCCTCAAACGTGAAGGTGCTGTATACCTTCTTTGCCTCTTCGCCAATAATCACTAGCAACGTGGCTGCTTGCACTTCTTTAGCTTGTTTTGTCAACTGGGTAGGAGTGGAAAATGGCGTTAACTCACTCTTCCAAGTTTTCCATGCAAGCCAGGTGTTGCCCGATGTGTCCAGCGGCTTCGGTGGCGGCAACATTGTTGACGGCAAAATCGCTGGCGGCGTGGTCATTTCAGCTAGGCACCGCGGCCACCATGTAAGCAGGCCTGCAGTCGGGTGATGATTGATTGATTTGATTGATCTGTGGGGTTTAACGTCCCAAAACCACTATGTGATTATGAGAGACGCCGTAGTGTAGGGCTCCGGAAATTTAGACCACCTGGGGTTCTTTAACGTGCACCCAAATCTGAGCACACGGGCCTACAACATTTCCGCCTCCATCGGAAATGCAGCCGCCGCAGCCGGGATTCGAACCCGCGCCCTGCGGGTCAGCAGCCGAGTACCTTAGCCACTAGACTACCGCGGCGGGGCAGTCGGGTTATGAACAACTTTTATTGTGGTTGAAACGAAGTAGATATAGGCAAGAATGGTGACGTAACAGCTCACGTGATTTTAACGAAATGGCCGGCGACGTCGGAGTGACTCAGCCATGCTGCACATAAAAACACGTCAATATTGTCCATGTGGGTCTTTTTACTAGAAAAGGCATACATAAGTAATTCTAAGGATCGTTACTCTGATCACGCTGCGCTGATGATGCAACGCTTGCACGAAAAGGCAAGCGGTCCCAATGCTTTGCTAGGATGAAGCCCTGGTGGCACCTACCCGTCGCCTTGTGTTCTTCAACTTATCGCCACCGAGACGGGCGCGCACACCGCACGCTACGTTTTCGAAGATGACGGTCAGATAGCACTCAAGTCTCACATGTCACATGACTTGATGCGCTCGTTTACCTCCGCTGCATGCTCGAGCACAACGCAGCGCCTCCAGAATACCAATCACAAATTTTCTTGCGCAGAACATCACACAAACGTTTTGTCCACTCCAGGCTAAATACTGTCGTTTTTCGACGACATTTGCAGTATATTATGCAGATACGGGGTCAATTTTTTATCTCCCCCCATTCCCTACAACATTTGATTTATAACCTGTTGTCTCCTCTTTATTAAAACGTGTATAACCGCATACCAGTAACTACAGTCGCTATTCTAAAGGCCAGGTGACGTACAATAAGAAATGAGGAGTCGTAGATTGCGTCGACAAAATACAGTGTGAATTCTGGAAGCCAGAATTCATATACATTATTGCCCCCACCACGGTGGTGTAGTGTCTAAGGTACTCGGCGGCTGACCCACAGGTCGCGGGATCAAATCCCGGCTGCGGCGGCTGCATTTCAGATTGAGGCGGAAATCTTGTAGGCCCGTGTGCTCAGATTTGGGTTCACGTTAAAGAACCCCAGGTCGTCAAAATTTCCGGAGATCTCCACTACGGTGTCTCTCATAATAATATGGTGGCTTTGGGACGTTAAACTCCGCATATCAATCAATCAATACATATTATTCATTGGCCTTGACGAATCCGTCATCAGCGATGTCATACGTCTTCCCTAGAGTAAACGCCTAGTAGCTGAGCACATCACGGTGTTGTCGCGAATCAGAATTGTCTCTCGCATGAATCCCAAAGAGGCAGTGAATTCCACAATGTGTACTTACTCACCGTAACTGTGCACCCACTCTTCTGTTCGGTGAACTTCCTTTGCGACCTACTTTGCCCAGTGCCGTTTTCCGGGGTGTGTTTCAAGCAAGCGCAGCCAATTAAACGACGTTCACATTTATTTATTTATTTATTTATACATTCTGCAGCCCCCAATTTGGGGCTATGGCAGGAGTGAGCATAATGCCTTAATACTGACAAAAATTAGACGTTGGATGTCTAAGAGGTCAGTGTCACAAACACGAGCGCAATCAACTGGTTCATTAGAAACAACCAAGGATCAACGTTTCATATCACATGAATAATGCACAACAATGAAATTTGCTTCAAAATTTACGTTGGTGTCTCCTGGATGATGTCAGCATGGCGACGGTTGCCGGAAATTCGCAGTTGAGTCCAAAAAAACACCTCAATTCTACAGCCTGAGTAAGATAAACTGTTTTCTGTTTTTGTGCAAACGTGTGTGCGCCTATTGTTTCGTAAACCTACTTCAAGTTAAGCTAAAAGACCTACAGGGAAGATGCATCTAAAAGCATATTACAAATAAAAATTCGCAACATTCCGGACTTTGTAAGAATCTGGGGCACGTCAAGCGGTAGTGAGTAGCCTTATGGGATTTTTTTAAGAGCCATGCTTAAGAGACGAAGTGGCATTTTGTGTAGTTAATGAAGTGGTGCACTTGAAGTGGCCTCACCAGCTCATGGTCTGACGCATCTTCGACACTCACAGTACATTGAAATCGTCTGTTTCATCACCAGAAAATACACACTCCGGTTAAAAATAATATATACTAGAAGTACACCTGTCATACGCAAGTTTGTGTAGTGCTTGGCGGCAGCATATATATTGCGATCATAAGAATATTAAAAGAGATATTACCTCCCGCAACAAAATTTTCAAGAACACTTTGTGCATCACAATCTCTGTTCGGTGAAAACCCGTGTCCATTGAGACGGGGTCGACCAGAACGAAACGCCATATGTGTGTTTCGATTCTCGCGTGTGTGAACATGCTGGGCATGGGACCCTGTGTAAGCAAAACACTGACGCGAACCGCGAGCGATGCGTCTGGCGTTCGTCGCCATGCCGAACAAAGAGGCCGAGGAGCGACACTTTACTGCTCTGTGTGTTGATGATGACGTAATGGTGCCGCCACGCTGCAGTGTAATGGTTTTGTGGAGAATGAGGATTTTCACGACCGCGTATGTTTGTGGATGGCAACGTAAATCTGTTTTTGAGCATGGAAATTATCGTCTCTATGACCCTCGTTCAATTAATAATTGTTCACGCAGACGTCCCACTTACGAATTCAGGAGATGAATGTCAACACGTCGCCAAAGGTACGGCTATTGACTATTTCCAGGAGTTCTGTTGATGACCGCACTGGGCAGCCTAAAGACTACATCAACCGCTCCACGTGTCACCTGCATGATCAAGGAACCAGTTATCGTTCACAAACAGTGAAACGAAACTTATACATGCCCATATAAAAGAATTCTTTCACTGCTTCTCCACCTCATCGAAGGTGCATCGCACATCGGTTGCGAAGCATAGGGCCATAACAGAAGAGGATAACAGATCAATACGCCAGCACCAATATCGAGTGTCACGAACGGACAAAGAAATCATAAAAAATCAAATTGGAAGAGATGCTCTCCGATAACGTCATCCAGCTTTCCAACAGCCAATGGGCATCTCCCGTATTGTTTTTAAGAGGAAAGACAATACAATTCAATTTGGCGTTTACTATCGTAAACTCAACAGCGTAACTAAATGGGATGTGTACCCTCTGCCGTGTATCGATCATACACTCGATCGGCTGTGATGCGCTAAGTTTTTCTCCTCCCTATGTCTCAAGACCAGATATTTGAAAATAGAGGTGGAGGGGCCGGACCATGAAAAAACAGCATTCGTAACGCCAGAAGGTCTCTACGAACTTAAAGCGCTTGCAATCGACCTGTGTACCGCGGCAGCGACAATTCAGAGAATGATTGACTGTTCTCGCAGGATTGAAGCGGAAGTCATGCTAAGTGTATTTGCATGATGTCGTCGTATTTTCCGAAACGTTCGGCCATATATAGAGCAACTGCGCATAATACAGGAAGCCATCCGCTCAGAAGAATTGACAAAAAAACCAAAAAAGTCACAGTTTTGACACAAGGGCTCGGCAACGAATGCGATAGTGACAACTTAGACTGTAACACCGAGAACGCCAAGTACATCCAAACGTGCAGCGCGCTGCGCACGCACAAAATACGCTTGAAACAACAAACACGTGGCAAGAGCGAACTAATAACACTTACCACTCGACACTTGAAGCACTGTTTAAACAAAAACGACGTACCACACGTATTGACAGGTACAGATGAGTAATAAATACCATTAGTCCCAGTTGTTTCTTCGCTGTGTTTGAGAAGTGCACTCTTTTCGCAAACGACACCTGCCTGGCGAGAGAAGTGATCATTGCGCATTTGTTAACTAAACGCAAACGTTCCGCTCAAGCCGAAGGCACGCGGTTTTCCCACCAAACAATAAGCGCGCGCACAAACATCTAACCCCCCCCCCTCCCTGATTCGCTAGTAAAGTACGCGTGGGAGATAAGCGCACATTGGCGCATAGCAAAAAGCTGGGGGCCGAGCGTAGGCGGCCTTCTTTCTTGAGTTTTCATATATATGTACACGTATACATATACTGTGCATGACGCCGATGCCAGCGGTGCGAAAACGCGCCGAGAGTGTCCATATAATTGCTACCGCAATAAAAGAAATATGTCACTTCACCTTTGAAGAGCTGCATGTCTTTGGGCATGTCAATAGTTCCGGAGGCGTTCGCCCTTATCTCGCATCGACTGCGGCTATCACCACGTGGCCAACGCCAACAGACAAAGCGTCAGTACTCCGCTTTTGGGGCTCACGTGTGTACTATAGGATATTTGTAGAAAAATTTTGATGACTGAACCTCTTACCAATACAATAAAAGACGACATGCCCTTCATGTGGGGAAGCGAACAGGAAGCCTGTGATGAGCTAAGAAAACGCCCGCTAGCTTGTTGAAGCTTTGCTCGTTTTGAGGAGGCAGCCGACACAGATGTACATACTATTGCAAATGATGTCGGCCTCGGCACTATCCTAGTTCAGTGGCAAAAGAGCCAAGAGAAAGTTTTAGCCTATGCCAGCGCCAACTCTCGAAAGCTGAGGCAAATAACTCTGCAACAAAAATAGAGTGTCTCGCCGTCATCTGGGTAATTAGTAACCTTCGATCCTACCTTTACGGCAGACCATAAACAGTCAGCGATCATCACTGTGCTGGATGGCCAATCTAAAATATTCATCAGGCCGACTAGCAAGATGAAGCCTTAGGCCACAAGAGTATGAAGTTACAGTGGTATACAAACCCGGTATACAACACAGCGAAGACTGTCTGTCACGTGATGCATTCGACTCAATTGTGTCAGAAGAACAAGTCTTCCCTTTCTTAGGCATTTTTCAATGCATCAGAAATGACCCAGCAACAGCGAGATGACCCGGGTAGGATGCTGTTGATAGAACGGTGGCAAGGAGTCGCTGTTCAAGTCCCTCGATTGCTATCTCGAGCGCTTTCCTCGTTATGCCTACGAAAAATATGCTTTACGAGAAGAACTTCGAGCCCAACGCTGAAAAGTTGTATTTGGTATACCCTCAGCTACGCGCGAAGAAATTTTACACGTGTCTCATGACGAACCAACATCTGGGCATATTGGGGTGACCCATACGTTCGCCAAAATTTGGATGAGATACTAGTGGCCTATGTTGCAAGCATCAGTGCAGGGCTACTTAAAAACTGGCCGGGAATGCGAAAGGAGAAAACCTGCACACGTAAAGCAACCAAGCCTGGTTCAGTCAGTAGACCCACCGGAAACCCCTTCCCAAGGAGTCGGAATGGACCTGCTAAAACCTTTTCCGTCCTCCTCTACAGAAAAGAAATGTATAGTTTTCATCACAAATTATTTGACCCATAACACTGAGATTGAATCTTTGTAACGTTGCAACGGCTCTCAAAGTTGCGAAGTTCTTCGTAAAAAAACAAAGTGCTCCGGCTAGGTGCGCCCAATATTGTAACGGGTGGACGAGAACGACAAAGAGGACACGGAGGAACACGATGCGAATGAACTCTGCTAGCAAACAGGGCGCCATCTTGTCCACCACCTAGTTGAATATTTGTTTTTTAAAGTAACGTGATTCTCCCCGTAACATCATTGGTGGAAAGTGCCGAGTACTCACTTCACGCAAGACGGAGCTTCATAGCGGGCGCCTAATGGTCTTCCCTATGGTGACTGCAGTCAACAATGCCGATTCTTCCCCGACTACCTTACCGTGGCTGCTCCAACCATTTTCGTGCTTTCTCCAACTGGCCAGCCAACCCTCATCTTGGAGCCTCAGAGAAATCAAGGTACCATTTTCGGTACCGATGGCGTTGACGTCGAAGCCTGGTGAAAGTCACACGAGCGAGTGGATGTACGTACGCGATGGGACTCAACGCTCACGCTGGCCAACGTCAATTTCTATCTCAGAGGCAATGCAAAAGTCTTATACAAAACGCACGAAGAGTGAACCAGCAGGGGGTTACGCAAGCAAAAGCTCCGGGAGCTATTTGGCAGGGCTGCGGGAAGTCAACGTGCCGCCCAAAACGAGCTCGCACGTCGAGTTCCGAATCGTACTTCTCATACATTCAGGACGTGCTCGCTTTGTGCTGCAAGGCCGACATGTAGACGTCTGAAGCCGATAAGGTTGGCCATGTTATAATGGGCATAGCAGATGACGTCCTTCAACTTCTTGTGTTCAAGAATATCTACGGTCCAGGACATTATTTCTGAATGCTAGCGTTTTAAAGAAGCCAAGAGCCCCCGTGTTCTCTACCAGTTTTCCCGGCTTCAAAACAAGGCTTCAGACCCTCACTGCCTTCTACGGAAAGTGCCGGCGATGTTGTTTGTATTGTCTGTCGGGAAATCGCAGTTACGGCTCCACTCACATCAACCCCCCATCCCCAACTCCAACAGCTATCACGTCACCGGGTGCCTCATTCAGATCGCCATGAGGCAAGAATTGGCCAGTGCCGGCTTGAACGTCTGCTTCAATCATCGTCCAGACTACTACCCACCGAATTAATCCGTGACTGTTCCCCCCAACCGATGTTTAAGGGGCGAAGCTCTTTATAGCGGCACCCGTTCAACCCTCGTGGCCGTAGTAGTAGTGTGTAACCCGTGTTACATTTCGACTCATAAGGCGGTGCCGGTGAAAAATTTCTTCTGTGCGTTGTTGAACAATAAAAGATAGTGCTCAATGTACATGCTAGTGGATGCTAAGGGAGAATGAGAGACAGGAGAATTCTGCTTTTAGTTAACGCGCACGCTGCGAATTTTTTATTGTTCAACAACACACAGAAGACAAGAAAGGGTTGCTACGTTATGCTTGCTGGGCGTAACCTCCTACGTTTTAGAAAGGTTTAGCGAGCGTTGGGCCGCAGTACCATAAATACAGTGAACTAGTATATACCATGAACTCGAGGTGGTTAAAGGTAGGAAGTAGACACGAAGCGAAAGCCGTAAGAAAGTGTGCGTGTGCTTCCTTTCGTTCAGTCCTTGGAATGTCCGCTGGATGGCGGTGCTTCTATATGAGGAATATATGGTGAAAAGATGAGAGATGATCGTACTTGGAGTGTTGGATAGGTGGATGAACGGACACACAGACAGATGCACGGAGATGGCTGCACGCACGGATGGACGCATGAACGGACGCAGGAGCTGATGCATGGATGAAGGCAGGGACGGAAGCAGAGATTAATGTGCGGACGCATGAACAGACGCACGCACGGGCGGGCGGATGGACGCACGGGTGGCCACACAGACCCACTATCCATCATTCACTCCGTGGATATGCTGCCATTTTTTTCTGCGAGCCCACGTTATCAAAACCAGGTGGAATGGCGCACCTGAGATGATCGGCCGATATGATTCAATTGCGGTCGTATAGGCCCCATTTCGCGCTACTGCTGAGCTTGGTCGAACTCTGCTCCGTGGTCTCACCCTCTACCCCATCGTCCACCTGCCTGAAATTCACGCTCGTCTCCGCAAACAGAGCCGCTAACACCAGGCAATTCCTCGCCCCCTCAATCCAGCCACTCCCCTTCGCGCAACGCCGTTTCTCCTGCTCGCCCTCATCTCACCGATCTCCGTTCCCAAGCTTTTTCCGGTGCTCACCTCCATAAAACTGATGGGGCCAGCTCTTAGAGGTGATGATTCAATACCGACCTGATGTCACAGTTCTCCACTGACTTTCACTATATATAAGAACATTGTCGATGTTCACGTTGACTGTGTACCAACTACGGCCCTCATTGGCACTGGCGCACACGTGTCTACCATCAATTCTGACCTTACAACACGACTGAAAAAGCCCTTACTTCTGGCCCAAGCCCTGTGGTCCGTACTGCCGATGGGGAACAGTCGCCGTGATTGGTGTGTGCTAAGCTCGCGTCATGGTCGCCGGACATCACACATCAGCTCTGTTTTATATTTTAGAACATTGCCCTCACGACACGTTTTCGGTCCATGACTTTTTGTGTTAACATTCAGCTTTGATGGTCTGTTCTGCCGGTATAGTGCAACTCGCTCTAAATGCTGTTGTTGATCATCCAAGCTGCCCTATATGTCGGCTCTGTTGCACAGGACACCTGCGTCTCCCTCAAAGAACAATTCCTTACATAGGCGTCTCCCCTGTGGCACCTGTCCCAGACAGTGTTTATAATGTGCCCCTAATGTAGACCTTGTGCTTTCGCACAACGTTGCGTTTCCTCGTACCGTCGTCACTATAACCACTGGTGAATGTAAGCCTGTGTACACAAGTCCTCCCTCGTAGTATATCTCTCGCTGAAATTATACCGGCGCCAGAGTGGCATATTGGCGCTCTAAGTTTTGACAGCACGCCGAGTGCCGAGAAAACTTTGCCTGGTTCTCCATCAGACCAAATTGTGTTAACCAGGATCATTGCACCCGACTTACTAAAACAACAAGCTGACTACCTGCGTTCCCTCCTTGCATCTTTTCGCGACATCTACGACCTTGGCGACCACGCCCTTGGCCAGACGTCTGTTGTTAAGCACTGGATTAATAGAGGTGATACGAGTACCATTCATCAGAGACCCTACAGCGTCTCTCATGCTGAGCGGCACATCATCTAACAGGAGGTCAACGAAATGCTTTCTCAGAATATCAACCAGCCTTCCTGCAGTCCGTGGGCGTCCCCTGTTGTACTTGTCAAGAAGAAGGACAACAGCTGGAGATTGCGTGTCGATTATCGGCATTTAAACAAGAAGGATGTCTATTCTTTGCCACGCATTGACAATGGCCTGGATCGCCATCCCAGCACAAAATACTTTCCTCCATCGACCTTCGCTCCGCGTACTGGCAAATTGCCGTTGATTACATGAACCGTGGGAAGATGGCGTTTATCACCCCCGATGGTTTTTACTAGTTGAATGTGATGGCATTAGGCTTGTGCAATGCGCCCGCCATATCTAACGTTTGATGGACACCCGGTTGCACGGCTGCAGGTGGTCCATCTGCCTGTGCTACTTGAAAGACGTCATCGTTTTTTCACCTTCTTTACTGACGCACCTTGAAAGGCCATGGAAAATCTTATCTGTGTTTCGTACGGCGGGACTGTCACTCAATTCGACAAAGTGCCACTTCAGCCGTTGTGCAATTTCAGTCCCCGGACATCTAGTGAATTCTGTATGGCCCTGATTATTATAAAATATGGACCGGTAAAGATTTTCCTGTACCTACCTGTACAAAGACGTTAGCAGTTTTTTTCAACTCTGCTCTTGCTACCTTCTCTTTGTAAAAACTTCGCCAACGTAGCACGCCCTATCACTGAACTGCTGAAAAAAGACGCTGGCTTCATCTGGGGCCCTGAGCAAGCAGCTGCGCTCCGAAATCTTTTGTGCCTGCTTACTTCTCCTTCTATCGTCGCTCACAATGTCTTCTCAGCTCCAACAGAAGTACGCACCGACGCAAGTGGCTATGCCATCGGTGCAGTCCTGGCCCAGAAACAACAAGGACGAGACCGTGTTGTTGCTTATGCCAGACATCTTTTTTCGCCTGCTAAGAGAAAATATTGATTAACTGTACGAGAATGCTTGGCACTTGTTTGGGCAGTTGGGAAATTTCGTTTCTATTTGTACGGCCGGCTGTTCACAGTCATCACTGATCAACACGCCTTGTGCTGGCTTTCGTCCCTGAAAGACCCTTCAGGTGCCTTCAAGAATTCGACTGCTCAGTTCTGAACAAAACCGGCTGCTTGCATCAAAATGCTGACAGCTTGTCCCGATATCCTGTCGACCCACCAGACTGTGACTCCTCTACAACCACCCTTCCTGCCAACGTTTTCTCTCTATCCGCATTTTATGACAGTGGAATCAAGCAGTGACGGGATAGCTTAGACGGTATTATCTGATGGCTAACGTCAGTGACTCCCGACCCTTCTAGTCGAATGCTTGAGCTACATGACGGTGTATTGTACCATTGCAATATGCGTCCTGACGGCCGCGAAAGACTACTAGTGGTTCCTGTTCAGTTGCGTCACACTGTTACCACCCAGCTTCATGATGCACCGATACCCAGTCACCTCGACGTGTCACTGACCTACGACAGAGTTCACCGGTGCTTTTTCTTGCCTGGCATGTACTCTGACGTCTGCCATTAAGTTGCATCCTGTGACCCTTGTTAACGACGGAAAAAAATGTTTCTCCTTCTGGACGTCTTCAGCCATGAACATCCCAGGAGACCCATTCTACCGCATTCGCGTGGATCTGCTTGGCTCTTTTCCTACGTCAGCTGCGGGCAATCAGTGGATTGCAGTAGAAATCAATTATTCTACCCGATACGCGTTCACACGGGTCCTTCTAACCAGATGTGGATCTGATGTGGCTGATTTCCCATTGAAGGATGTTATCATACACCCCGGCGCCTCTCGACAACTCCTTACCTACCGAGGCAGCTACTAGCTTTCCAAAGTGGTTGGTGACCTCCTCCGCTCTTGCACCACTAAACACAATCTTTCGATTGCTTATCATTTAAAAACAAGTGTTGTAACAGAGTGCCTCAATCGCGCTCTCACCAACATGCTCTGCATGTATCACCCTGCCTAGGACATTACGTAACCGCTTGTAACATTCGCGTACAATTTCTCTAGACACGGCTCCGCTGGGTTCTCTCCTTTTTTTTACTGTTCGGCCAAGACCCTGCGCTACCTTTAAGATGCTCTTGCTGACCACACTAAATGACACGTGTCAGTACGCTCGTGATGCGATAATGAAGGCCCAAGCGTCATGCCAAGTTGCTCGACGACGACTACGGGGCTCCAAGGACAATAAGAAGATTGTATACGACGCCCGCCATCGTTACGTTCACTTCACACCTGGCAATCTCGTTCTGCTTTGGTCTCACTCGCGCCATGTTGAACTTCCGGAGAAGTTACTCCCAGGCTATTCAGGCCCCTACCGCATCTTACGCCAAGTAACTGACGTCACTTGCGAAATCACCCCTACGAACCCCGCCATCATTCATCCTCACACTGACATAGTACATGTTACGCGACTCAAGTCATATCCCTCCAGTGCCTATTGAGTAGCACCGGGTCGGGGCTCAAGCCGCCAGGAAAATTATATAAGGGGTGGACGAAAACGGCGAAGAGGACACGTAGAAGACGACTTCGAAAGATTCTGCGAGCCAACTGGGCACCATCGTGTTCACCACCAAGTTTATTTTGTGTTTTTTGAAGTTGTTTTGACCGTAACAATATTGTTACTACAGGTCGTAGAACAGTCTTGACTGCAGACATAATGTAACGTCCGATGCAAACGCATCAATCATACAAAAATATGGCGTACTACCCTCAAGCATATGGCCTATCGGAACGCCTCAACAAAACTCTCACTGATATGCTGTCACCATACGTCGATGTCAACCATAAATTATTTATGTACAGCAATCCAAGAGAAGTGGCGAGGCACTTCCCTACAGAAGCCTGGTAAGAGTGGCCAGGGCTGCGAAATCTTCTAGAAAAAGTAAAGATAAGGGTTGAGGCGCCAATAGTACAAAGCTTGGTTCCGAAGGTTTTTGAACAAGCGTCCTCCACAGCGCTGGTGCGAGCACTCTAGGAAGTGTCGTGTGATTGATTGATTTATAGGTAGTGTTTAACGTCCCAAAACCACCACATGAATATGAGACAAGCCGTATTGGAGGGCTCCCGAAGTTTTGACCACCCATGGGGTTCTTTAACGTGCACTCAAATCTGAGCCCACGGGCCTACAACATTTCCGCCTCCATCGGAAGTGCTGCCGCCGCAGCCGGGATTCGAGCCCGTGATCTGCGGGTCAGCAGCCGAGTATCTTAGCGACTAGACCACCGCGGCGGGGCGGAAGTGTCATGCGAATTGAAGGATTGAATTAGCTGAGTTTTACCAGCAGTGAAGGCTGCAAAAAGACAGAGTCTTGACGCACTGTCGCAGAATCGGCTTTCTTAGTGCACAGGCTTGTATCAAGAACCTTGAACGTTGCCGAGTTTTCGGCTGTGCATGTCATTTATGTTTCGGGGTGTTTGTTTTTGATGCAGCTTCCTTTGTCCATTACGCACCAGCTCATAATCAACTCACTCCAAAATACGTATTGATGAAACATACAGCATATATGATGTAATGATAGGTTAACAGTAAAAAAAACTTTCCTAGTATTATGCCGGGTTGCAATTCTTTATCCTTTTGGGTTATATATCTTGTGTACTTCCGTTTCATTGCCATCAAGTGCGCCGTGTGCTCCGTCACCTTCTCCAAGTCGTAGGTGTCGACAGCTCGTGACCATCGGCTGAGTTTGATCTGCAGTGCAACCTTACACCTAGCATGTTGTCCAGCAACCTAAAGAAGATGCCTCACAAAGTACTCGCATTTAGAGTATGTTCACGATACTTATTATCATCACGAAATGCATGTTTCGGACACTGGCGGATAACCATTCTGCCTATAAGCAATTTGGCATAATTGAGCCGACCCTTAAATTGCTCTGTCGTGGGCTGTCCAGCGCCACCAAAACTTGGCACTCTCCAAGTTTATTCTGCCCGACTGAAATGACAGGATAAACTGCATTTTTTTCTTTGCCACTATCATATACACACTAAACCGATTCTCACCGATAAGGGTGTAAATGAGCTTGTCACCAGACGAGCACCGTTTGCTCCCTAATGGGTGTTCAAGACAAGGTGCTAAGAAAGGGGTTAGAGCTCACCACCCTTAACTATAGTACACAGCTAAATATTTCAAAAATGTGATGAGCGCCCTTTGTAAAAAAGGTGCTATCATGCCGTAACATTCTTTGAAATGGGTGCTGCTCCACATCGATGAACCAGAGGGCCAAATGTAGGATAGATGCTGGAGATGGCTATAGAAATTCAGAATGCTCTATACTCTGTAGACCATGCTGTGTGGCAGGCCCATACGGTCTATTACTTGAACAGATGTGCAATGTCGTCCATTCCACCTTGAACACGTGCACCGTGCGGCCGGCACTTCACAGAGTGCCTCTCATTGCCGCTTATGAAACTAGCACTGAAGCAGAATGACAGCTCTAGGTGGGGCTTCTGCAGCATTGTCTTTGAAAGCACCATGGTTCTTCAGGGAAGCTACAGGTAAGTTGGCTGCACTGTTTAACTCTCTTAATGTAAATGCAAATTGGGAATCCGGCACTGTTACTGATAAATGCCGCAATGGTGCCTTCTTCTGTCAAAGGGTTGTTCCTCAGCATTTTTGTTCGCTGCTATAGATACAACAACCCGCACTCACCGCACTTCTTGAGAACAGTGCTGAATTTTCTATAAGCATGCACTGTTGCGAGAGAAAGAGCTTCACCGCAAAGGAAATGTGATTTTGTGAAGCTTCTGTTCTCTCGCAGTCAACAAAGTGGCGGCCCCGTTTACAGCTGCCTGTACGTTAGCGCGCTAATTACCCAAGCGCCCTCGAGAAGCGCTCAGCCGAGTGCCGGCTGTATGTTGCAATGTTCGCGGTGAAAGACGACAATATGTAAATATATACGGTAAGGCAAGATATATTGAATAATCTGTATGTGCGTTTAAATACTCATGGAACTGATCCCAGAGTGCATATATGATTTATGCTACCCATTTGTGAATGCACGGCAACTAATAAAGGCCCCTCCCTGCACACATGCATACCCAATGTATAAATTCTTGATCACCATACAGACATACATGACTGCAAATTGAAAATGTGTAAGGTTTGAATACTGGTGATGATTTCAACAGTTATATATTCGCTTTAAAAGACTTGCTTATAATATGAAATAAATGTGGCACCTGGCCACATTTTGGTTCACTAAGTGTTTATATTTATATTTATTTAAAATACCTTACAGGCTCTATTACGAAGCATAGAGTAAGGGGGGTAGATAAGATGAATGCTAGTGGGTGATAATTCTGCCACAATGCAAAGCAACTACAGGGCATTTAATAACTAATAACGAATAAGAATACAAGGCAAGTAATAACATTGGAACTAATAACAGGGAATGCAAAAATCACAAGGAGGGGATTCAAATGCCGACAAGAATTTTCTATCCGCGAAAAATAACAAAAAACAAAAACAGAATTCAAGGAGGCTATACAAAGCTATTGAGTTAGACGTATCATTAATTGCTCGAGAAAATTTTTATGATTAGTGAAATTGACAATGACGTCGGATGGGTTATTGCAGAGTGCTATGGCATGAGGCAAAGCCGATGAATTGAATGATTTTGTTTTTCCAAAAGATGCGTGTGATGCTTCGCTGATTAAGAAGTCGTTTAGACATGCGCAATGGTGCCGTTAGCGGGAGGGGTGGTGGCCTGGACGCGTGAATATATTCATGAAGCAAAGACAGGAGGGCAACTGTGCGCCGTATGTCTAGATGCTGTAATGAAAGTTCATGTTTTATTTGTGTGACGCTCGAGGGGCGACTGTAAATAGGTGAAATGAACCGTGACGGCCGGTTTTGCACAGCTTCTGGCTGGTTATTGAGATAAGCTTGGAAGGGGGACCATATGGATGATGCAAATTTCATCTGTGGGTGAACAAAGGTTAAGTAGGCTTGTTTGCAGATGTTATTTGGCGTGTTTCATATGTTTCGACGTAAGTATGCGAGTGTTCTTGATGCGTTTGCAGATATGTAGGTTACATGTGCCGCCAAGGTAAGATTTGAAGTGAAATGAACGCCGAGGTACTTATACAAAGACGAACGTGACACTTAGAATTATTTATGGAGTAATAAAATTCAACAGTTCAATTTTTTTCAACTGAGTGATAAGTTTACATTTTGATAAATTTATTGTCATTTGCCACGCGCCACAGTAGCTGTTAATGAGATTAAGGTTTTTTGGAGAGCAAGGTGGTCATCGGTACTAGTTATAGAACGGTATAGAATGCAATCGTCAGCAAAAAACCGTATTGACGAAGAAACATTAGTTGGAAGATCAATAAGGTAGATAAGAAAAAGTAGTGGCCCCAAGACGCTACCCTGAGGCACTCCGGAGATGACATCGGAAATTGGATAGGAAGAGTTGATAACCAGAGTGAACTGCTTTCGAAAAGACAAAAAATTACGGATCCACAATAAGGTTAGCGAATCTAAATGAAGTTCTGCTAATTTTGAAATCAGGCGGCAATGAGAAAACGTGAGCATTTATGCAAGTGAGAATGCAAGATATTAGGCTCAAAGAAAATTTATGAAAAAAATTAACATAATGCAAATAGTCGCATCAACTATTTTATTGTACATAGCATACAACCGGAAAAGATTGACAATAGTAAAAATGAACTACCACTAACAGAGCCTGTTGCAATAATGAGATCAGTGTGAAGATCTATCTTCTGTTTTTGTCATTTTTTCTTATGATTAGACATCTTTTTTGTGACAAGACTTCTTTTTAGATCTAACACTCTGTCTTCTCCTCTTGCATAATATATTATAAATATATTATTTAAAACAATAGAAATTTAGATTTGAGGCACCAGAAGTCACAAGGTGCATATTGAGTTTGTTGCCAGTGCACACACAATTGAAAAAGAAAATAAAGAGCAAGTAGGTGTGTGGTAAAACATGTGTTCTTTATAACATACTTCTGTCATTATGCTAAAAAGGTTTACTAGAAACTTTCCCAAGGCTTTTTCACAGCTCTCCCTTTATATATGTGTGTGTTTTTTATCTTTTGCATTAGAATATCACAAAATTTGACAAGACCATGCTAGTGGTTTCCAGATTCATATAATATAATTATTCCATCACTTGCATAGTACAAAATGACAGCTGTTCACTTTTGGCTGCACGAAGTCGTCTTCAGCTGCCCAGGTGACTTCGGTTCTTCCGACAGAAGTGGGGTCAGGGAGCTTTTTCTTCACAGCACATCCGTACCCGGAAGCCTAAAATAAAGATAAAAGTAATCACCAAGAGTTTCACACGACAGAGTGTCCAAGATACCACATGCTTCGTCATGCTAGAGTGTTCTTAGTTCTGTGTGAGTAGAAGTCAGCATCAGAATCCACTTTCTGTCCAACCGAAAAACACGCTTGTTGGGGGTCTCCCAGGCACAAAAGCTGTGTAAAGAACTTGACAGCACTTGGGGGCCTACAGACGGTAGCACATACAACAGATTTTGCACACAAAAACAAACAGCATAGCAGAAAAGAAATATAAAGGTTGCTATATAAAAGGAGCAATCAAGCAATGATTGAGCATGATGCACACAATAAACAGTTAAGGTTTAGCAAAAAAAGCTATTCATTGAGTATCCGCGCACATCCGATTTGAACAAACTGAATAGGACACTGAAGTTTATTAGGGATTTTAAAGAGTTGTAAAGTGTCAATATGCAATATTCCAGTCTAGCTACACTGTAGTGTTATGTATGTGGTACTAGCGTTTGTCTGTGAGGTATGCTGTAGACATAAATATATTTTTCTTAATACCTTAAACCTAATGTTAGGAGTCCAGCAATTTTTCATGTTCAGTATAATAATTGTTTATTGTCGCGTTAAAGTGACAAAGTAGATGCGAAAATACGGCAGATTCCACGTACCTTGGAAATCCATCTTATGCAAAGCATGTCGATGCATGGTGAATGTATTTTATTTATTTATTGAGTGAGATGTTATGAAGTAGCACTCAATATATGTGGAAATCCGTGCACACACGTATGTTAAACAGCCGCATATGTTTTATACTTTTATGGGGAGCTGCTACACCTGAGACAGTATTAGCAGTTGTTTGCAGTTGCGTAACGATGCCGACATAAACATAGATAGTAGCCACACTAGAAGTAGTACGCTGGTATGAAGCACTGGTGTTCGTGCGGGGACTCGTAAGGATGGTAGCCCTCAAAACTTCTACACAAATACTTCCCAGACTGGCGCCTGAATACAGTTGACGTTAATTCGACATGACGGCTGTAGTGTAGGAGTGTATATGTAATAGGTATAAAATTCGATAGCCAGTACTGCAGTGACAGTTGATGTTACACGAGCATTATGGTCTATTTGAAAAGTATAACCGAGGCTGGGCATGGTTCTGTGGTAGAACACCTAATTGCCTAACAGAATACTAGGGTTCCATTCCTGCTGGGACACTTAACTTCACTTTTTGCATTATTCTGGTCTATGCTGCCTGTGTCACCTTTTTCTCGTCATTACTTGTAGATGTAAAACACCTATCACCTGTGGCACATATCCACATACAAGTGGCACATACCAACCTCCGGGTACGTGCAATTGTTTTTCTGAAAAGTGTTTGATGACGCTTGTGACGGGACTGTGACATTATTCAGTTCATGACGAGCGCTTCGTATATGTCAGCCAATCTTATACTCTTGTACTAAGTAATGTGTACCCTAAGTTAAAGGGGTGATGATGATAGCACCCAGACGTCGGCGGCTGGATAGACAGATATGTTGGTAGACGCCAAAAGTGCTTTCAGTGTGCGAATAAGTGCTCCCCACTTCAAAAAAATTTTAATTTCATCAGCACAAATGACCAGTTTTGGTGAATCAGCAACAACATGTAAATCACTAATGTAGAGTATACAAAACAAACGCCCTATAAGTGACCCCTTGGGCACCCCGTGTTTTAAAATAGTAGCTCGAGACATGAAGTCACTGATAATCTCAAACTGCTTCCAGACGCACAGCTTTTCATGAGTTCAAAGGCAACACCACGTGCACAATAGTCATGCAGTTATGACACAAAATTAATGCGATTCGCACAGTCAAATTGTTCTTTGAAATCGAAAAATAAGTGTCAAAATCAAAGGTTCGTTCTCTCTCAAAATCAAAGGTTCGTTTTCTATGTTGCTCAGAATTTCCTTTTTAAACTGCAATGATGTCATTTTGGTAGATTTTTTAAAAGCCCCACAACACGAATCTCTTACAATTTAGTCAAAAGGTCAAAGAGCCGTTCATTATTACCAATCTCGCATACTTTGGACAAGATGCGCAAAACAAATATCAGCCGGTAGTTCGTCGTTTCGCTAACAGCTTCCCCTTTATACATGAGTATCGCACATGCAACTTCAAGATCAAAAGAAAACGTATTTGTTTCTAAAATTTCAATACCTACAAATGGTAGCAAGTGGGCTATCATATGAGCAACATGTGGCCATGGTAATAGGGACGGCACTCAGCTCTTCCAAGCCATCAGCGGCCTTATTTCTATTCTACAAACAAAAATCTTCCCTTACTGTTCATCAACCTCAGAGATGGTAGTGAAGTTCGTTAGTTCTGAACGAGTTAAAAGCAGCGCACTAGTATGACTGCTGCAACATATCACAGGCCCGCAGTCGCCACCAACAGTGGACAAAAACTCGTTCAGTTCTCTTAGCATGTCTATATATGTCTTGCGAGGAGCGAAAGCTGCAATGTTAATTGGACACTTTACTATACACCAGAACACAGCAAGCTCAGTGCTTGCTGCCACAATGAAAAGCATGTGGCGTCATCTGTGGCAAGTGGGGCAAAGCAACACACTCAACTGCCACGTGAGCAGATGCTCTGCAAAACAAAAGCGAAACGTCACAACCCGAGGCTGGCTTTAAGTATGTTTCGCGCTATTTTCCTACTAAGATTTTGTGCTGACTTCGTGTAAAACACCGATGAGATCTTCCTCGACAGTCCGGAATGTCTGCAGCACGTGCATTGCTGACTGCAGAAGCAACGTCATGAGGTACGTGTTATCCGACTGAAAGAAACCAGAACTACGAAAAGCGTGAACTGCGGCGTGCCTTGGGTGTGACAAGGCACGCCGCAGTGGGCGTCCACCTCCCGCTAGAATCTGTCTCCAACTTACGCACCACATGTGGGTCGATTGCCAGTCTTGCCGGGCACTCGGAACACACAGGCTGTGCAAAAGTGCTAGCCAGAACAAGATTTTAAAATGATAATGTGACGCCATCCGAAAGCAGTTGTAGATTCGCCTAGTGACAGCCAAGGTATGTCTGCAGTTCAAGCGAGTCAAAAGTCATACTTTCCGTGCCGTTCACATCATTTTGCATCGCGATAGTAGGCCGTTACAGTTGTATTAAACATACGCGGTGCGTGCATTCACGCTTGAGTCGTAATACTTATATTCTATTATTGATTTAGCGGCCTGCTAAAGAGCACAGTAATAGTTTTGTGCCACATACTAGAGGCATACTGCACGCGAATCGCTGCTGTAGATTAGAAGAGCAGGAGTCATGCCTAAATAAACGCAATAAGTGCACTTACTCGTACACTTCTCTGGGCTCGTAGTTTTTCCTTCTCATTGGGATTGTATCTAAGGCAGTGGAGCTCAGCATTTTTTGTTGTGGACGGAAATATGTGCAATCAGAAAACACCACACTGGCATAATTCCCGCGATACGCTGTGAACACCCCAAGCAGTGCTCAGTAATTTTTTTTGTCTTGCACTGGTTGCTTTAGCATCATATAACAGCGAAGTGGTACCCAGACGACAATTTATAAGTGGGCGCAGCGTGAACAGACGCTTTTCCGCATTTTAAACTCCCAAAGCCACTGCATGTCATGCTAGAGAGGCGCACATTGGCAGTTGCAAACAAATTATGGCGTCTTTGGGAAGGAGGGTATACCGCCAAAGGCACCTGGGTGCGAGATAGGCGTGCTGATGTTTATGGCCTTGTTAGATGAATTGTTTCCTTCCATAATTTTTTTAGATTGGAGCACTTTCTAGCTAACGTAGAGAGATTGATAGCGGGAAGTTTTCGGTTTTTCTAAGTCATTGCATTATGGTTGGAATTATGCAAGCAAAATGGCATCGAGTGATGAAATAAGCTGACGGGGACTTGTTTTTGGTCTCTTGTGCAAACTATCTGTTATACAAGGCTTACGTATCCTTCCAGTTCATATAGTATTGCACACCAAGGAAAAGTGTTTTTGTAGCTAAGGCCAAGACGATACACATATTCGGGATCACTTTAGGCGTTACGCCATCCCATAATGCAATTTCAGCATCGCAATTGAAAATATTTGCGAAACGGAGTTGACTTTGTGAGAACACAAATTCTGAATATTTGTCTTCTTTTGTTGGGCTTGTGGTAGAAATGCGAAAATCAGAAGGAGGTTACTGATATCAAGAAAGAAAGCAGAAGTCAAAGCTGGTTAGAAGGTATCCTAGTGGCACAGATATCAAGAAAGAAAAAGGAGCAGTTATTTTTGTTAGAAAAATTGGTAAATTGATTACACTTGTGCTGAAAATAGTACAAAAAACGATTCAAAATGTTAACTGGATGCATCACCAATAGCCTATCGATGTTCAAATCCCCAATAATAAAAAGGCTTTGTGCACTAATTATTACAAGGCAATAGTTTCCACAAACTTAAAGAATTCCTACTTATGACCTAATAGATGCGTGCAAATTGCTGCAAAGTTAAACCCTTAAGACGTACTACTAGACACTCAACAAAGGGCTAAACACACGGAAGTTCGTTGACATTATTCGGAAATCAACTTTTGATGTACAGTGCTATTCCACCTCCTGATGTGACGGACCACGCAATGCCATGATAATTGTACCGTGGTAATTTTGTGGGCTATATCGCACGAATAAAACCAGGATTATGTCAAAAGAATGGCACCAAATTTTACCGACATGTCATCAAAATAGAGACAGAGGCTACTAGTCTTATTTTTAATGCTAAGAGCATTTAAGTTAAATGCATTCAAGATAGCTGGTGGCATTGCAGCTCGAGCATTGAATGTGTCACAAGGTAGGTATTAAAATTCTGCCATGTCAGTCAAAGTTTACCGACATTGCAGCTAAAGAAAATTGTGGCTGTGAACGAATCAATACGGCGTTTTGTCCAGACTTTCTAAGCAGGCAGCTCTTCAAATTCTTGATGTTTCCAATTTTTTCTATAAATTTTGTGCCATGCTTCAAACGAACCTCCATCCCACTTTTTGTTTTTTGCATCTTTGCTCTCACTAACTGCTTACCTTGTCTTGTCAAGTGTTCATTGACACAAATAGGACCACTTAATCTAAAATGAAGGGCCATTGTAGACAGACGTAACATTTTGCCTTGGCCAGAACAACATTTCATTCGTGACATCGGGCACAATGCACTACTATGTTTTTCAAAATGAACTTGTTCGTTTCTACTCTGTCTGTAATGTTAATATCATAAGGAGTTAATGGTTTCATCCATAATCAGACAAACATTTTCGACAGTGTCAAAAGGCAAACCCTTATCTGGGACGCCTTTGTATTACAGTTCGACTTTGAATATGAAGTAAATTCTTTCATTTTCATGTGAAGTTGCTTTCTTTCACCTGGACGTTTTTGTGGCTTTCACGGTGCGACAGGCTCTTCATGCAAAACCTTTATTTCTAAAAAGAGCACGCTGACACTGTCACCACCTTCGTTTCACACTGCTTGAAAGACCACAGTAAGCATGAATTTTGTGCTTGAAATGCTCTGCCTTCCATGACAAACAATTCGCAGGAAACATTGGTACTATTGCTTGGCAGTAGTGAATGCTGAAATACTAGCACAGTTAAAGCAAGAATTAAGTGTCTCACCTGTGCAAAAATGATTTTCGCAAGCACTGCAAAGACCGCACACACTGCTACAAAACTGAGGGTAATATGGAGAGCACTTCGTATATGTAGGCACCGTCCAGTAGACTGGCGAGTCGCAGTGCATGAGCAGGGTGAACACAGCTGATGCTTGAAATAATGGTTTAGATGTTGTTGGTGCTGCGGCCCCTTTACCTTGTCAGGAACTTTCTTTGAGCAGCCTCAATCAAACAAAACGGCAGACGGTACCGAAGAATTCCTACACCGGGGCGAAATATTCCTATGGTAAGGGTTGTGAAGACTGCATGCACTGCTTGCCAAATTGCAGTGAATGGCTTGCAATGCATGACACACATATATTTAGTGGCATGCAACTGAGATATACAACAATGACATGCTGCAGAAAAAATACAACAAAAACAAGATGTCGCAGAGCTTTTCATATCATTATTGTCACAGATGTGAAATTTCATTCATTCTAATAGCTCGCGGACGCACGAACTTGAAGTTAGAAATCTTAGACAAAGACACGTGATTTTAGCTGTAAGTATGCACTACGTGTAATTAAGATTTATGCATGCGCAAGTAATGTTGTTGCTTGCGATCGATAAATTCTATTCTTGCAACTGGGCAAATATATGCATTAGTGCATCCATAAAGGCACATTTTCATTTCTGTAGTTTTATATGATAACCATGTGATGTGTTTCTTAAGTGAATGCCTTGCAATAAGCTTCATATAAATATTTTGTTATGTAATATTGCGATACCACTGCATATATATGACAATATGCGCATATCCATGCACTGCAGATAAAACATGTTCCAGTGCCCCAAAAATTTCGACGACCTGGGGTTCATTAACGTGTACCCAATCTGAGCACACAGGCCTACAGAATTTTCGACTCCATTGAAAAAAGCAGCCACTGCAGCCGGCATTTGATCCCACGACCTTCGGGTTAGAAACCGAGTACCTTAATGACTAGAGCACCGCGACGGGACTTCAATATCCCTGTTTTCTTGCATATGGTGACAAACCGGCTTTGCTGGTCTGGCTAACCTCCCTGCATTTACTTTTCTACCATTTCTTGTTATGAGTTCAACAAATGAAGCTTCCTTCAAGCTGCTAACATTCGTAAAACTATATATTGCCTAAAATTGGGTTCACTAAATAAATATTGTGTGCAGCTCATTATGATCACTTATTTAAATTTTTCTGCATGGCTAAAAATGCAATACTTCTCACTTCTATTTAAACGGCACATTCTGTCTAATGAACGTAGGGGGAAAAAGTGAAAATGCTAAGGCAAAACATCAGTCTTAAAAATATAAGATACGCGAGTATGTACTGAATAAAATATTTCTAGAAATGAAAAAAACCATAGCGTATTCACGCGAAATTTGAAATGTCTCAAAGTGCGCGAAATTTGAAATGTTTGCTTGTTTGTGTATTTCATATACCGATGTCTTGTTGACATCTGTACTTTGGTTTAGTGGTTAAGCTGGCTGCTCAAAACACTGTTTACAACTTTGTTTTTAAATACAAATTACAGGCAGCAAGAAAAATTGATCATAACAAAATAAGCATACTAGTATTTGCTTAGCAAACATTATTTTAGCTATATTTAGCGAAAGTTTCATTTACTGAAAGTTTTAGTCGAAGAATATTTTAACTTGCTTTAAAGAAAATTTTTTCAAACAAAAGGAAGAAAACGTTAATTTAATGCTATGTTAATAGAACGTCAAAGTCCATAGCCTGTCATTAAAATTGGTAACACATCTGAATCTGATACAATTTAAGGTTAATAAATATTTGTACTATTCAAAAGCCACTTTCTGTAACAAGGGCTTGTTGGTTTATCCTTAATTGCATGCATTATCAAATGTATGATTTATATATACAGTCTTGGACAATGTTATGTTTGCAACGTTGGGCGCAAACGAGGCCGAGAGCTCTGTATGTGTAAGCCAAATTCTGTTGTTGCTCTACCAGTGACATACTCCGCAATGAGCTAGAGAGCTTGTAGTGCATAGCTTCGTCAGTGCCGGCAATGAGGCGATGAGGCCGAGGTGGCACAAGACCCAGAAATAATGTAGAACATAGGTTCAGCCAGGAACTACCACTATTCAGATATCGCTACATCGTTGGGGCTTCTGATGAGGCCATGATGTCTAAACAGGAACCTCTGAAAGCTGTTGGCTATGCTCATAGACCACGTTGCTCACAAAGTCTTGCTAGCTACGGCACGCCCTTATGGGTGCTCTTCAGCACCCCTAAGTTTTAGCACCCTTTTTCCAACCTAGTTTACACTTTTTTGATGTTCGCGCCCTTTTGGTTCCGCTTGCAGAGTGCTGAAGCACGAATAGAGCACTCGAAGGGTATGCTTAAGGGTGTAGCATCCTTTTTCAGACTGTTATGGGTGAGAATTGCTTTAGTATGTACCACAAACTCTTTATGCAGCCACTTCTTACGTTTTCGACAAAACTCAAACAAGGTAAAAATAAATACTTCTTGAAGATCTACAAAATGCTGAACTGACAAGCAGACACGCCTCATTGTTCAATGCTTTTCAGTGCTCTAGCGTAAACAAAGAACAGCTTGACAGATTCCGTGGAAGGCTGCATAATAAGGGTTCGAGTTTGTTCTGGCCCGGCTACCGCTAAAGAACCGCGAAAGATTCGTGACTTTCATTACGTGTGCGACTGTTCACTGAAAACTTTGAATATACATTGTGCCAAAAAAGCAGTACCAGGAGCTAAAGAACAATGCGAAAACATGACTTTGTTGTCCTTTTTGTCTTTTTGGTTGCCGGTAAGACAAATACAATGCGCAGCTGCCTTCCAATGCGTCGTCGGCATGTCTACCGAATCAAACAGGTGCGTAACTATTTTCTGTTTCATCAGAAACTTGTAAGTTTGGGCTCATGGAACCAGTAACATTTTGAAGGTATTGTGGCAATGTTATTAGTGGTGTGTTTTGTTGTTTTTCTTCGAAGCATTAGGTGCTGGTCTAAATCAAGCAGTTTTACGAATGAGTTTCTGCAATACTGTATATTATTCATAAAAATGAGGTGACGTTGTGATAGCATAAAAATTGTGACAGGAAGGATCAGGTAGGTTCAAAACATGCCTGAGAAGACAAAATTGATTGATTGATTGATTGATTGATTGAGGAGTTTAACGTCCCAAAACCACCATATGAATATGAGAGACGCCGTAGAGGAAGACTCCGGAAAGGTTTGACCACCTGGGGCTCTTTGACGAGCACCCAAATCTGAGCACACGGGCCTACAACATTTCCGCTTCCATCGGAAATGCAGCCGCTGCAGCTGGGATTCAATCCCGCGACCTGTGGGTCAGCAGCCAAGTACCTTAGCCACTATACCACCGCGGCGGGGCCAAAGAGAGCACAAAATTAAACTGTTTGTACATTGCAATGAAGATTTGTGCAGAGTGTCAAGGTTTCGGCCTCTACGTTAGCTGTGACCACTTAAATTTTACAGGAGCTCTTGCATTGGGGCTGTACCTAATAGTGGCTGTGATCACCAGTAATGAAAACCCCTACATTTGAGATTAGATTGTACACACTAAACTTCGTAATTAATATTAGGCGTATCGAAGCAAGTTAGGCTGCACGGCTTGAGCGAAGTCAAAGCTTTTCTCACCGTCCAAGCACCTGTCGCAACATCTAATGTTAAAAAATTGGCACACCTGGCTAATACAACTATGGCTGATGAGGGCTGTTCACCTGAAAGCTGTGACTTCTATTGAGGCTTCAGGGGTCTTACTAACTTTTTTCGAATCAAAGTATTCCACTTAGCCATTACGTGTTTAGATGCCATTGAAAGGGTTGTGCTACACGGAAGCCATCAATTTGCATGAGTGTAAAAATTCAATGAGAATAGGTAGAATAATTTTACCACCCACATTCGTAAGTCTACAGAGTGACCATGATAGTTACCGGTCGCTTTCTAGACCGGTCAGATGTATATGTGGTGGGGGCATGTTCTAGATGTGGACTTAACACAAAACATTGCATTCACAGCAACAGCGTATCAAGATCGAGAACGTTCATATGAATGCTCTCACAACAAAAAGATATTTGCATAAACATTTAAGATGCGACTAGTGCTGTCACAGCACCACCGACATGATTTGAAACGCGCATATGCTCGACAAATGTAAACGTGCAAATATAAACAGGAAGCAAGGCGCATAAGAAATTATTCCCAATGACAAAGCATAGATTGACGCATCCTGTGGGTACAAAACCTCAGCTACAGTGAGTACTATTGAATGCAGACTTTTTAAATATCCCCGTTTGTTTTCGAATAAACATCGATTGTTAGAATTAATAAACAATGATTGTCTATTTTGGCGTTACACGTCGAGTATGCCCTTACCGTTATTACCGAGTACGAACGTATCGATGGTACGAAGAACGAAACCGCTATGAGTAGACTACGTACAGCAGTTAACTTTTGTTAGTGACATTTATTAGTATTGCTTTTGGGATGAAGAATTTTACATAACATGCTGAACTTGCAGCTCTTTTGTGCGCAACCTAAATGACAGTTAGCATATGAAGTTGGTCAACCATGATTTTTAAAATTGAAGTTTTCGTACGTACGTTTTATTCAGTTTGTGAACTGCTCTGAGCCCATTTGGACGTGCAGAACATCCAGACGAACCTGGATCCGCTGCCAATATGACCTAAGGCGTATTGTAGACCCACTCACCGTTTTCTTCAACAGAACATATTTGATGAATGGGCAAAGGTATGTTGCTTCTCTCTTTTTATCAGTCTATGGGCACGTTATCTTAATCTTTTACCATTTCAATTGGCAGGCTTAGCACTCAACTGCGAGGAGATTTTGTTCGACGACATCCAGACACTATGGACGTCCGTACTTTAGGTACCACTAATAAATCCATTCATCACTAATGTCCTTACATCACCAGAACCAGTGGTCTACTTCCGCGAGAGTCGAATATTTTGCAGCCCCAAACACCTCCTGAAATATTTCTTGTGTGGCTCTAATCGCAATCATCTCAAAGAAGTGAAGATATATATATATATATATTTATATATATATATATATATATATATATATATATTGTAACGGGGCTTATTTGCATAGCAGAATATATATATATATATATATATATATATATATATATATATATATATATATATATATATATATATATATATATATATATATATATATATATATATTGTTTGTGTGTGCGTGTTCCAAGTTCAGCACAAAAGGAACATAGAAACCACCTTTGCTTGCCATCTAGCGTCAACAGGTTTGTCTGGTATAGAACGGTTTCTGCGTGAATAAAGAGCTTACCACCTTAAGTGAGTTCCCTCTGTGGTCACGCTCCCCTCCCTACCCGGGGATTACAGTGCTCACCTGTGCAAAACTGTGCGTTAAGAATTTGGAGATAATTGTGCTTACTTCATGACTGGCTATGCAAAATGCACCCAAAGAATGATGTTACATGGGTAGCGGTAAAGGAGTTCAGAAGTTCCAGACGCATCATTCATCTTTTTACAGAGTACTGGTGCCACTTGTGCTTGTTGTTTTGTATTCTTTTGCTCTGTCTTTGTGATGTTTCGCAGCTAAAGTATGTTATCTGCAGTGCCTAGGTGAGAATTGACAAATTCTTTATCTGAACAATGCATGATATGACCAGTATGTAATAAACAGTGGAGCTAACACTTTTAAAAATACTTACCACTCTCACTGAAACTCCATCTGGACGAAGTAAGCATAGTCATTAAATACTCTTGAGGTCCCGCGCAATGACTCTAGATAGCCGAAGTTAAAAACCCGTGAAAAATGCTCCGGGTGTGCCGCGCAGTCCTTCTGGCTGGCCCGAGTGGAATTCCAATCATAACACTCTGGTGGTGCCACACAATTGCTCTGGTCCACCGGAATGAAATATCTGTTAAAAGTACTCCGGCTGGTCCACGCGATTACTCCGGCCTGCCTGAGTAAAAACATTGTTCCGGAGGCTTGCAGTGAAACTCACTCTGAATAAGGGGGCCGCTTTAGTATAGGCACTTTACTCGCACTTTGGAGTACTTTTTTGTATTACCGTGTAGTTCGCCTCACGTCGTAAATGAGGCTGTTGCAGGATTGAGTTAAGCTGCTGGCCCAGCATACATTCCTGGAGTTAATAATGGAAAAAGTTCTTATCTTCAGTGTATATAGCATGGTGTTAACTTTTCAGATGCTGCGCATTCTTCACCGCAGCTCAGTCAATGTGCTTGCATATTTCAGCTATGCAAGATCTCTTCCGTGAAACGTTGATATTCCTGGCTCCGAATTTCTCTTGTGGTGTTCTTAAGATTGGCCCAGTAGGACGAGGTATGCGGTCTTTTTTCTTCTTTTACAGTGCGACTACAGCTGCTCTTCTTTAAACTCATATTTATTAACCAGACCACATGTTTCGTTAATTCAATGCGACATTAATCGACAACGAAGTCTGAACAGCCGTATTTTGGCAGGGCTGGACACCAATCCTTTTGCCGCATCGCTCAGCATTTGAGTTGCCATCACTGCAGCTCTGATGCGATCTGCACGGTGCTTCCGTCACATGCATTATTACAATACTGATTCGCGCATCCTACAAAATGTCTCATTCACATGTTACGAAGGGCCTTTTTTGTAAATGTAGAAGAGGCTGTAGCTTACAATAAGCTAGCCACGGATTTTTACTAAATAAACAAAATGACGAAATATAAATACAGATTTAAAATGAACAAATACATTTTCACATTTCATCACGATGAATGACAACAGTAAACAAGTTAATTCAGCTTCCTTTTCTACCTCACGAATAGAGTTGCTGCTTTAGCTGATAGGTCAGGGCCACTTTTGGCGCTTACTCTCGTTTGAGCCGCTGTACATGCTCACTCATGATACGGCTAGTGCAGAGCTCCCGTCGTAGCCCCAACGACTTGTTGTGGTGTCTCTTATTGCTTTGTCATGAGTGATTTACCAGTCGCAATGGCGTTGTTGCCGTTATGTGAGCTATATGAGCATAGCAGTACAAAACACGACAATTTCATTCTCATGCCTATTCACATTCACACCTCCTGCTGTTTTCAAGTCACACGTAATGAATTTTTTATTATACAATACAGCTCTAGCAAAATTATGGGAGCGGGATAGCTCCAAGTACTGGAAAACACAGACGAAGAACCAAAGGGTAAATTTGTAAACATGCAACTTTAAATAGTCCTGAGACACAAAGATGATGAACACCTCCTGTTCTCGAAGCTTGGCTGATGTTTAACATTCCTAAATCTAGCTCTTGGGCCAGGCATATACGTTTGCCTCCATTCGGCAAGGACTCTGCGCACACACGGTACCGTTTAGCTACGCTTTAACAGAATCTGATTATTAAACTACTCAGTGTTCAAAACTTACTTGTCGCGTTGCAGTGTGCAAGAGTCTACAGCGAAAGCGAGGTAGTTCCACACGTCTGATGATCGAACCGCCACCTTACTCGTTTCGCAAATCACTTCCGCATGGTCATTCGTCCACGCCTTTCTCTACGTCTAACACTGCTGCTACTCTCCGTACCAGACAAGTAATGTGCCTGCTAGTGAATAGGGTCTTCTATGCCTTCTCGACAATAATTGTTGCTCTATGACACTTCATCTCGAACAGCTAGGGGACGTCACGAAAACACCTAGAGCTAGCGGAAGCGAATGAAGAGAATACAGCAAGTGTCTGTCGGGTTTTTACGCCTATTGGCGTAGTGCCAACGAGCCGATACTTCAACTGAGCACAGATGCAAGGTCAATGGACGGTAAAAAGCGTGGCGAGACGTTACGTCCCCAAACTTGCGCTGCGGCTTCTAAAGGTCATTGCGACATTAAGAATGAACTTGAAAGACGTGATGTAGTACAGCTTTCATTCTAAAACATTTCACGAGTAAATGTAATGAGGCTCTGAAGCATTAGTATTTTGGGCTAATGTACCTTCTGAAACAACCAACATGGTGTTGTGGCAGGGGAATCGACGTATATGCAGCTTAATTTTGTTGTACCGACTTAACGAGCCGGCCTGCACCCATGTCCTCCAAGAAAAAGGGTATGATGTAAACCATGTTCGACGAGCCGGCCTGACCCCAGGTCGTTCAGGAGGCAGGGTATGTTGTCGACCATCCTCGAGTGATCCAGACTCACCTCTTTTACCTCACACGTGTAACTGATTTCATAACCCGCACTGTATATGCCTGCCTTCGCATACTACGCGCCATATGCTTCCTAATGTATTTCATTCTATTGCTACAAAAGGCATTGCAATGCACTCTTTTAGAGTGTCCCATTAACATTGATGTAAGTGTTATAACTAAAGTCCACTCACCTTTTTCATTTCTCTGTCGATAAACACCTTGTGTAACGCTAATACACATATTTGACCGTAACTTTTGATGTGTGTGGTTTAACGTCCCAAAACCACTATATGATTTTGAGAGACGCCGTATTGGAGGGCTCCGTGAATTTCAACCGTGCGGAGTTCTTTAACGTGCACCGAAATTTAAGCAAATGGACTCATAGCATTTCCGCCTCCAATGGAAATGCAGCCGCTGCAGCCGGGATCCGATCCCGCGACATGCGGGTCAGCAAACGAGTACTTTAGCCACTAGGTCACCACGGCAAGGCCAGCGACCACTTTTTGTGACCAAGAGAAATTCTCATCTAAACAACTTCGCAGTGTTTGATATCTTGCTTTAGGTGTCTGCTGATGTACATTTAACTTCTATACAGACGCATTTTTATGATCCTGTACATCATGCTTTTACAGAAAACTTTTAGCGTGTACTGCACGTACCTGCTTGAATAGTTTGTACCTTTAGAGCAGATTATTCACATTTAGCGGCGGATTTTCTCTTCTTAGTATATTTTACCACACTGTTACGTATTTTGGTAGTTTCTGCATGAGCAGTAACAGCGCATGTGCTACAGAAATGATCAGTTGAATTCCCACACCGTGACTGCCAAGCCCAACTTTACCACAAAAGTTTTTCGCCAGTGCAGCTGAAAAGTTTTGGACGAACCTAACGATATGAAACGTGCTTCTCTTAAAAAAGGTGTTTTCTTATCTTTACTGTTGGTCAGTTAGTACTTGAATACACATTGACCTGCTGCCATACATCTAGAATGATGCCACTGTTGTTAAAAGCATCACAGTTTCTGAAGACAAAACACATTGAAGTTTCTCTAACGAAGACATTCACACCAGAGTTCTGAGTGTTTACAGTGATAGGAAGTGAAGGTATGCAGTATTGGAGTGCTCCTAACACAAAGAAAAAACTCTAAGCAATGCTACTTGGTGAAGATTATCATTCCCCCACAGTGGGTATCAGTTGCAGTAAAAGGCGATGAAGTACAAGGCGATCAGCCAAATGACAGGCGAAAAATCTTCTTTGCCAGTAGTTTAAAACGTACGTAAGTGAAAGTTTTCTCTGGGTTGAAACCTGACCAGGAACATTGTTTTTGGACGCCACTGGCACCGCCTTTTTAATGCTCAACAGAAATTTCACGTAGCCACTTAACGGGCACGGTGCAACGCATCCATGGCACAAAAGTTTTCGAAAGCAGCAATTTGCCTTAAATATACGGTTATTTAGATTTTGCTTTACATCGTGTCGTGCAGTCGTTTCATTGTATTGCCACAAAACTAAACAAGATATTCATATAGAAACTGTTTTTAGAAGCTTCCTCAGCAAGCTTCTTATGCCCACGACTTGTCCGCTGGCGGCGTGTGCACTTCTGCAGTGGTTTCAGACATTGTCTGGGCACGTGCACGTCTTTTCTTTTTTCCAAGAGTTTATGAAGTTAGAAATATCTGTTATCGCTCGGTCACATGAAAGCCTCATAAGCCTCGGCAGCTGCGCAGTGGGCTCTCAACGCAGCAGGAGCTCATGCTCGTTACCGAGGCAGCCCTGGAAGCCGAAAGAAATTGAGCTCGCCATCAAGCAAACCAAAAGCTGCGGGTCAGCAAACATTTTCTTGGCACGCAAGAGTAACTTGAACAGGGTCACCGCATTACTGCATGGTGATTTTAACTAAGTGCCTGGCAGTGATTGCAATACCCACGAACGCGTGCGGCATGACTCATGAGTGTGCCCATAGGAGGGTCAACCAGTTTATTAGCATAGGAACAGATATAACGCGTGGAAGAACAGCCCACTCTACTCTCAGCGGATGATGTCATGAGGTTCTCTGAAATAAATATGAAAAAAAAACTTTCCCACAGTATTGAAGCTCGCCACCTAATAATTCGCCATGATGTGAAATTCAGCTCCGTGATAGGGCACAAGCAATGCTTTGTGAAATCTTGTGCCTGCTGCAGAAGAGTTCATGAACTAGACGTATAAACTCAATGCCTCTGTGAGGTAGTATGTTCCGAGCAAGCCTGACTGATTTGCCGCAGCAGTAGGCCGCTAGCTGGTAGCGTCTTCACTGACGCGCGGGACCCAATGTTTAACGCGGTGATGGTTGGCAAACATACGTCGTCGTAATACTTGCCCCGTCAGGGACGCAGTGTTGCTTCTTTGACGGGCCACAAATACTTGCCATCTCATTCAGTAGCACTCGTGTTAACATGCTAACACTCCAGCCATTCGAAATTCACTGCATTCGGATGTTCTTGGTTCAATTAGCACGATTGAAACATGAATATTGAAGATATAACACACGTATAACTTTGACAACATTGAATTCGTCTACGTTGCTAAATTTGTCTTACAGCTATGCTGTTCGGAAGGTACTGGTGAACTACCCGAGAAGTTAGCCTGTAAGTGTGAATTGTGGCCGCCAATGCACGTTTCGTTCTCGAAGCAATCCAGCTCACTGGTGGAGTTCCATCGTGTTGGCGACGTGGGGCGTTCTATAATATCCATATTAATTGCGGTAGATGCAATGCACACCAAAATATGCTTTCATTTTGATCTCTCTCAAGTATATTATACATCAAATGAATCAAAGGTGTTCACGAGCGGGAAGAAAGTAACACATGAAGGGAGCTGTGCTGGGACTCACTCTTAGCGAGTTGCAGCTGATTGTTCATCGTCGATATCCTCCTCGTTGCGTTCACAGCCTTCTACGTCCAGTGAAAAATCGTCTTTGTCAAGGTGGCCTCTTTCAACATCACTCCTTGACGCAATGTGAAGAATTTCAAACGCCGAGCGACTTCGACCTCATCATATGTCACCTTTGTTTTGTTGTGAAGAACGTTTTGGTCTCAAACTTTGCAACAAGCATATCGCTTCGAGTATGCTGCCACCTACCAATAAACATACGAAGCCAAGCGGTGCAACGCAGACCGATTGTATTTTCACGGGTCCGCGTGACCTTTTCGCGTACATTGTTGAGGGTCAATAAAAGCAGGAAAGTTTTGACTGTAGAGGTCAGACGAAAACATTATAATAACCTTACGTGTCGACAGAGAACGTTGCGAAACTCATATCAGTCCACTGCGAAAAAGTCATTGAAATCGCAAGCTGTCACGTATTTTCACGGAGACTTCGGGGACCACAAAAACGGACCAGCTGATTTATGGTGTTAGGAAGGGCGTGGTTGGCTTACTGATGCAGGAAACATGCAAATTGGTAGTGTTCGTTTGTTGCTAACACCTAAACACTGAAGCTAGGACAAGCGGTCGACAGCGCTACAACAGTACTGCTGCGATACTCACCCTGCTCGGGAGGACGTTCATGAATTCTGCTTTGCGGTGCGACATTTTATGGGCACTGCGAATAATGGCCCTTGCGCATTTGTGTTGTTCTTTTCAGAGCACTAATAATTCACAGCTCCGAGTCTGCATATCATTTAAGATGATTGATATGTGGGATTCAACGTCCGAAAACCACCATAGATCATGAGAGACGCCGTAGTGGAGAGCTCCAGAAATTTTGACTACCTGGGGTTCTTTAACGTGCACTAAAGACTGCGCACACGGGCCTACAGGATTTTCGCCTCCATAGGAAATGCAGCTACCGCCACCTGAGGCCAGCGGATCAGCAGCCCAGTACCTTAGTCACTAGACCACCACCGCGGGACTGTGACTCAAGTCAATGCGCAACATTTCCAAACTGTGAACGTTGCAGGGATGAAGTTATGTAGAATTTTGGGCAAATAGGGCCTAACTTTTCACATAATCATCCCATGCTTGCACGGCTCATTAAATTAGCGGAATTCAGGGCAAGTTTTATGTACAAAATATATTCAATTGCATTGGATGATAAACCCACAAGGAAGTGGCCAATATATACAGTGCTGTTTTTGCTTAGATAAATGAGAATTACTGATGTGAGGGTAATTCATTTTTTTTTAAATCATGCTGTTCAGCAAGATACCAGTCATTCTGTGTTGATACAGAAAGACTACTTGCTATGTGCTTATAATAATTGTGGTTTTATGCTGTGTTCCTATTTATAGATACAGCGTGCTATTATGATCTTCGAGTGAAAAACTCTTCAATCAAGGGCCCCATTGACGCCAAGTGTTGGATGCACTTTCACAGTGTCGCACGTGAAGAAACACAAATATACACACCGGCATGCCAACATGAAGTTCGTTCACGCCAGTGACTAAATAACAAGCTGCGTTAAAAGCGCACCCTCCCAATGAACGAATATCGTAGTTTACGAGCAACGGTGCATATCACGTGAGCCTGCTTTACTCAAAAGTGCGCCCGTTTCTTTCAGCAAATCAATAAATGAAACGAAGTTGTCGGGCTTTCTATCATAACATTTGTAAGTGCCATTAAAGCACAAAACCCTTTCATCGACATAAACTGGGAACAATAACTTGTGTGCAAGCGACAAGGTTCGCACACAAGATACAGCTGTTTGGAACTGCTGACCCGAAGGAAGGTTGTACTATCACGGTCAGGGTGGTCCAAGTTTAGTAGAGGCAAAATGCTAGAGACACATATGCTTATTTTGATTTGAAACACCCAAAGAAACTAATGCAGTAGAAAGTTCCACTCTTACAGTGTATCTCGTGCTTTTTTTGACTAAGCACAGCTGTTCTAAATTTTCATTCACCGCTGCCGTGCAAGAATGAGCATGGTTTTCTTTCTACGTCGTGACAGGACAAAAGGTGGGCATTTTATCGCTGAAGCTATATAAACAACAGTGCCTAGTTACACCAATGTAACCATAGGCAGGCCTTCTGAATCTATGTTTAGCGTTTTAAAACCTAACTAGCTACGCATAGATGAAATAACACCACAATAAACTCTATTTCGACAGAGCTGAAATATTTTGTACCTATTTATGTCCGCAGCCTAGTCATATCCGGAGCAAGATGCCCGGAGCATAGTCCAATACTAGTCAAGCTGGGCCGAACAAGGACGAAGTCGGTTAGTTATCAAATTACTTGGGTTATTATAACATGCAACTTTACAAATCCAACTTCCTATTAATTATGCAACTTTCCAATATAACATACTTTCCTGCATCACGGGGCTTTCCTACACCGAGATGGGTGGAGGAGAAGTCGGGTAATAACACCCCTTCTTACCGGGGCAAAGTTTGTAGCGCCATCTTCCAGGCTGCTAGTGAAGCAGAACATTAGCGGCAGTGGATTGTTCCGGCGTTCGCTCACCTAGAGTATTCTTGCAGCGTCGCTCAAGTGAAGGTTGTCGAAAATGACAAAATGATAAGAAGCTCTAGAATTGTTCAGTGCTGGGCCCTATTGTTTGACACTGGATGGAAATAACGTCTGCATATCCTAACAGTACGGCATTCATATTCGCATCAAGCACACAGTGATATATTAGTAATATCGACTATGCAATGTATGCGAGCTTCACTGGTGTTTCTTATTATTTTTTTCACCGATGCCGTGAGTTCGCAAGAAAATCCTTCGAGAAAACGACCGACAATCTACTCTATTAGGCGAGTAAGTGATATTTTTTAGGTTGCAACGTCAGATGTAGCGCATGATAATTTAGCCATTCAATATCCTCCATGAATTCATGATTTTCGGCCTATCAGTTTTCTCACGTAGATTTGTAGTGTTGTTTCACATAGTAAAAGTACTAGTCCTATGATTGCTGCATGATAGTGGGCTGGTAGCTGCCATCGTGATTGTTGCCGAACAAAAGCAAACCGTTCTGCCCAGCATGACTTTCAGAACAAGAACTTTCTGGGGGCTGTCCTTAGGCAAGGATTTTACACGTGATGCTGCACCAAAGGCTTGCTTTTTATGGAATTCGTTTCAACTATTTTTCCTGTTGTATTTCACCTATAGGGTGATTCTAATTGGAGTTAGTTGAAGCAGGCGTTTTTACTTAGAACAATAAATAAAAGTACATTATTTATATTCAGTTTGAATGGCGGCGTCTCTCATAATCATTTAGTGGTTTTGGGACGTTAAACCCCACATATCAATCAATCAGTTTGAATGGCACGAGATGTGACGGTATTATAAACATGTGTGCAATTACATTGAAGAGTGCTTACAATGCAGGTTCTGTCGACACCGCATTCTAATCATTCTAATCACTGCTCAATTAAACAATGAGAAGTGATGACTTTTTTCTGACACACTATATTTTGCATGAAAGTTTAGATTTTTGTGTGATTGTCACACTGAGAGCATAATCTTTTTTCTGGAGTTGTGGCCTTTAAATAAACACACAACCCAGCTATAACAACAGGAGTGTAACCTCGTTGACCACCTACTTTCAATATATCCAACGATTCGTAAATGTGTAAACTTTTTTGGGGAAATCTGGCGTGGTTTTTTGTTATGCAGATGTTTTTAGAGTTAATTTGAATGCCAGTAGGATCTGCCGAAAACAATCTAATTGTTGTATGCACAAGCATGCACTTACGTCCTTTAACAGTTTCAATCGAAATCTTTTTTTGTGTCCTCTGGAGATAAGACAATTCTAATGTATTATGCAGGTAAAAATTATAGTTTTATGCAAAAAAGAATTACAAATCAAGTCACCGTAATAACTGTTTTCTTCATAAACGGAAATCTGAAAACTGTCTTGAAAAGTTTAAAAATATAACTGGAAAAACTGTATTGTCCAGTTACGCAATGAAAACATTGTAGAATGGTTGTCAAAAAAACATCCACGTGTATGGAAGCACGTGTCAATCTGACGCATGTTCGGAGTTATGAATTGTTAAAGGGAACACCGCAATGCATGTTTTTCTACTCGGCATAATTCCCAGCCAGCGTCTGCAACGAACTTCAGGCAAGTGCACTGAACGTTGTGGGTGGTAATCTTTCGTCTTAGGATGCAGTGTCCACTACCCCTTTTCGAAACGTAGATTATCTACGTATACTAGCATAATAAAGTGAATTGTTCACTCGACAAATGATCACAACGGACAGCGCTTACTTACTGTGGCACCTCGAAACGGCCGCTGGCGGCGTAGGACAGCCGCCACGAGCTCTGATGTTATCTTTCATAATCAACTTTTGTGTACTGCTAACAGAAGCAAAGTATTGGGGTTTTGCAACTCAAAACGAAGATAAGTTCACGCGAATGTCTGAGTGGAGGGTTCTGAAATTTCGCAACTTCAGCTGATGTTTAGCGTACCCTATATCTAAATCGATAGGTCTCAACAATTTTGACTCCATGAGAACGTGGCAGCCCTGGACGGGCTTTTATCTCTCGTCCTTGTGGTCAACAGTTTTACATCATAATTATACACAATAGCGGCATTGTAGAAGCACTGAGAAATGTTATCCCATACTATAGATTTAATAGGTTGCCTATAATTGAATTTGCCAGGGTAACGGTAACTATAAATATTCTCACATAGTGAAAACGTCCCAATTTTATGCAAGTTGTAAAAATTTTCGAAGAAGCTCTACGAAGGCCGCTTGACCAGCCTACGCTCTGAATTTTACGGCTTTGCCCTGCAAGCCTATGATTATCCTTTTTTGCATACCCACTTTTCAGTTCGTGATCACGCCGCAACGCATATGGACGTACAGAGTTAGTAAAGCGGGACGGATTCGCTGCCAGTTCAATCAGATTCGCACTGCAACTCCTCTTGAAATTGTTTACAACAAGACCTTCTTGTGTCGCAGAGGAAGGTAAGATTAATCTGTGTATCATTTGTCTACGTGTGCCTTCTCGATTGTTTCAATTTACAGGCGCAGCACTTCACTGAGGGGAGAGTTTGATGCTCAACGAGGGAACCGGATGGATGTTAGAAGTGACGGTACAGTACGATATGCTGTACTTTTTCGCAATAAACTAGCAAAATTTCACCTACAATGTTAGTGTTGTTGATTAAAAAAAGGAAAGAAGACATCCACTCGTCTGTAGCAGAAATACACAAGGAAAGTCGTACGGCTTTTTCCGTAAAAGAAGCTCCTTAGCCAACGAAAAAGTTGTCCTGGCCCGGTGTTCACATCCAAGAATAGCGCTTTGCCAGGGCGGTTGCTCCACCAAATGAGCTCACCAAGAAGCTAGCAAGGTAGAGTGACCGCGCCAGAAAGGCGTTATTCCCGGGTTCAAATCCTGGACCAGGACGAAGTTTTTGGCCTCTAAGAAGCTTTTCTTTCTGAGAAATCCGTACGCATTTCCTTGTGGCTTCGTGCTACAAACAAGTGGCTGTCTTCGTTATCTTTCTTAACGCTTCCGTCCCCTTGTGCGTTTCGCGAAACTCATTCGCAATATTGTTACTGATGGTTGTAGTCACAAGAATTCAACCAAAATTTTTCGTTATCGGTAATTCTGAAAAAAACTCATATAATACATAATTTGCACGAACTAATTAGCACAGCCTCTCAAGTTTTTGCATATACTTTTTCGAAGCGGTTTGACTTTAATACATTCGTTATATTAGTACTCAAATTAGGGATGTTTTGCTCTCTTGCTACTCGACAAGTTTTCACAGAAGAAGCTCTGATCGAGATTTAGTTACAGTATTCTGCTATTCATAGTCCAAGCTCAGCAGGTTTTATCGTTTTATTTCTTTTGTTGTAGCGAAAGTATTTATGAATACTATATAAAAAAGACACTTCTCTACACTTTGTACACAGTGTTTCTGAAAATTGCCTCGCTTCTGAGTTCAACCATTTTGATCTCATGTTTCAGATTTGCAACGCAGATTTATTAGCACAGAAACACTGCTGTATCTAGCCGCCAAGATGTCATGTGGTGTATTAAAGATCGAGACAGCAGGTAGTATGGTGTTTTTTCTGTTCTGAAAAGAAGCAACGCCGAGAAAAGACAGTATTCTAATACATTGCAAAATACTTACATGATTGCGGACGTTGCGCCTACTCAGTACATAATGTGTTCTGTTTTTGAAGATCAAAGTAGGGATTCGCAACAAGGCTTCTAAGATTCGCACGAAGTGCTGCATAACACTGATTGATCGCGGACGAAATTCTATATACTGAGCATGTAACAGCGTGCCTTGACGGAGCAGAAAGCCGAATAGGCTGGATTGAGAGCTTCGGAAACCCTTCGAGGTTCCCATAAAAGATTTTCAATGTGTCAGCTCTGCTTTTATTGTCCTTTCACAAACAGAAATCGCCTCGCCGAGGTTGTCCGGTGAATATCGTACTCGGCTGCTGACCCGCTGGTCGCGGGATTGATTCGCGGCTGCGGCGGCTGCATTTTCGATGGAGGCGAAAATGCTGTAGGCCCGTGTGCTCAGATTTGGGTGCACGTTAAAAAAACCCCAGTGGGCCGAAATTTCCGCAGTCTTCTGCTAAAGCGTCTCTCATAATGATATGATGGTTTTGGGACGTTAAGCCCCACATATCAATAAATCATCAATCATTAACAAAAAGAAATTCGTTTCCTAAAATGTTGAGTGCAGGTGCATAGGTGAAAGACCTGATTGTAGGGATGGTTTACTGCGAAGGTTTTTATGTCATTTATGTTCGTTTTCTCATTTATTCATGTCGAAAGATAATAAACTGAGTTCATAGTCAGTACTGTGTTCGTGTGCTTTCTTCAGCTTTCTCTCCCGTCTCGGCTCGCGGTTTGAAGTTCACTAAAGTAAACTCTCTAGGTTACGTAGTACGCCAATTAAAGAGGGTTTTTTAGAAAAATTACATGTAACGAAGGTGTAAGCTTTCGAAAACCAAATGCGAAACATTACCACTTGTGCCGACAGTGGCGGGGACGTCAACGCGAAGGACGCAACAGTGAGGTGATCACAGATAGTGGTATTATGACGTCACGTAGTGACTTCCTAATACCACTTCACTTCACCGAGGTGGGGCTACCCCCCAGGCAGTGAAGTACCATGAGTACAGTAGAAAAGTTGTAGCTATAAAAAATTGGGGGGGGGGCGCAGGTTATCAACCTAAATTGTCTATTGAATTGTATCAGTATCTTACGCAAATTTATAAGTATACGTATTTAACTTTCGCTAGCACCACTTTTGGTTAAAATTCTAATTTTTGTAGAGCGTGTTTGGCTATTAAAGGCAAGTGAGAAGAGCACTTTTATTATTTATGGAGCAATGAAAGCCTGATCCTCTTAAGAGTGGTCTGAGTGGTGTATTAGAGGGCACCAATACTGTAGCACTGATTGTGCACGCACGCTGCGCTCCTTAAAATATTTCTTTCGGGATGGAATCCTCGTGGCATCTCTCATTATACTTGAAAAAATTTTCGTCATTTGAAACAACCCCGCGAAAGGCCTTTTTGCCATCTTCGAAATTCATGTTAGGTATTGAAATTTAGAAACGCCTGATTCTCGCAGAGGTGCAATGGTCGATTTGGATATTACGAGACTGTCAAAATCGGGAATATATTATGTACTACAGCATCGGAACCTGCCCGCACTACTCCGGCATGCCAATAATAAAGAGCCCAGTGCGTTCCTTAGTGACACGAACAGGAGCGACTTGTGTATGAATTGGTAACAAACGCACAAAATCCAGCACAATGGCACTATGATTGTGCACACGTTCTGCATGTTTGAGTGAAGTGGCGTGTTGGTTATCAAGGCTCGTGCCGAAGATAACCACAGTGAGGCAGCACTAATGCTGACCAAAGCGGAGTCTGTGGCCTCCTTTTACTAGCCTCTTCTTCGTCTTAGTTTATTGTTATTACGTAATGTGTACTACCTGCAAAAAGCCTTTTACTAGGTTTTGTGTAGCTCACGCTGTACGTTACAATCATTATAATTACTCACAAACTGGCATAAACACTACAACAGGTAACCGTATGGTCGGTACAAAACATGACGCAAGAAAGTGTGGTGTCCAAATAAAATAATACAAATTCAACCGGCTTCTATTCAAAGGCATTTTTTTATAAAGTGGTCAATAGACCAGAAATGTGTGGGACTTAGGTACGTGATAAATGTATCACATGAAAGATGAGGGAAGGTTTCCATAATTTCGAACTGTAAATTGCATCTCGAAAAACTCGAGATGCAGGCGGGATTCACAAACCGATATACTTTTGACTATCGTTGATCACGCCTTTACACTGCAAAACATCTGGCTACCTAAAGAGAATGACATCACTATTTTTCTTGAAAATGCAATACTAACGTATCAGACAGCGATGTCGTTATGAAAGTGGCGGTCGTGATTGAAAAGTACAAGGGGGTGGTTCCAATTTAGAAGTTGTCCTTGTTTACTTTCATTACCACGGATCTCACCACTCAGTTCTGTCATGCTGCTCTTGACGCGGATCCACACAAAAGCGCAGAAGTCACCTTTTTATATCCCATGTTTATAAAGCACTTTAGATTTTGCCTAGCCAACACATATTCCTGTTTCGATAACAATAAATAAGTGAAAGTTGACTGTTTACTGTTTGTGTCCTTCCGTCTCGATGACAGCTGCGACTGAGTTTTTCTACGCCATGTCAGTGGCTGTTTCTGTGTCACAAAGCACTCTGCTTTTGATGTCTCCATTACGCACACCAACATTCTAGCACAATTTTCATCTAACCATGAAGTTGGAAACCTACCACAGGATGCATTTTTCAACGTTCATGTTAAGAACAATTCTACGCTGTCATTCAGTATTTGCGGAAAAGGCGAGTGCGCTGAAAGATGCCTGCACTGCAGGTCGGTATATCTTGGAACACAAAGTGCGTTTGCCGTTGAAATCACATTTGCACTAATGCTCAAGAAGTATTATCACTTATGAAAACATTCTGGCGGAAGCTATCTGTGTAACTTTCGCAACAGCGTTAAATAGGGCGGTGGAACTTCGTTCGTGTGCAATCGTCGCTTATGCCTGAGTCAGGCGCCTCTGCTGTGAAAGTCAAAACACCTTTCCTTAAACCTGTTATTTGGTCGCTGTTGTTTTTTCCTACAAGACCTTAATATACAGCTTGAGTTTTTCCGGATTTTATAAAGGTAAGAAAATGAACATCTCAATGCGGCGTCTTTTCACCCTCAAATGAATGATTCATCTAGAAGCGTTGCGCACACAGTAAACATAGCACTGAAGAAAGCAAAGAGCATGACACAATGAGCTTGGTTCAATTTCTCTTGATAATAACGCAGCAGCTTGAAGAAAGGCTGGAAGTGTATGCGGAAAGTTACTCCGTTTTCACGCTAAATCAACTTGGCTTCCAAAAAAATTCAGTGCATTCAAATGCCATACCTCGTGCAGAAGTGGGGAAACAGTGATTTTCTTGCCAATTGCAAAAATTATCGGGCTGGAACAGCAGAGTCCACAGAGGCAGCTCAAAAACAGAAGAAGCTACAACGCCGGTCACTAGCGTAGCCTTGGTGCGGGTGTGTTAAGAAGGTTCATGATCAAGCAATATGTTAAATTTGACATACATAAACATCATAGGGAAAGGAACACTGAGGAGAGGCCGTAGTTATTCCAGTTGCAGAGCAAAAAGCGGCGGAAGTGACGTGCCCTTGAAGGAAGTGTGTTCCTTGGTCCCGCGGTTTTCGTGTCGTCTGCATCACCACTCATGTGACAGGTTTCTTCAGAGCCGGCTAGAGTTCTGAATGTGCATTTTTAGGCAGATGTTGCGTTTAGAATGTAGTGCAATGTGTTGGAAGCCTATGGTGAGCGTTGGTCTTCGTAGTTTGGAGTTTAGTTTATGTCGCTTGTGGTCGGAAGCGGTTCGTTTCGAACCTAGCGACCACTTCTCCGAAAATGCTGGCAGCCACCACGTTGCTGTTTTCTTTCGACACTGTGTCGTTGCGTGCCTCAGCGATGGAAGGCTCTCATTCGAAGACAAGAACGTCAGTGCCTATGGTTTATGCGAGAGGTGGCACTGACCATTTTGTGTATGGTCACAAATATTAGAAAGGAGTGCATGACACGTTGTGCTCACCCTAGCTAGCAGAATCACTGACGTAGCTTACAAACTAAGGCAATTTACTGCTTTATTTGTAGAATACTCTTCAAGTTTTGCGAGCGGTAACCTCATCTATAGCCCACTTTTCTTTTTTCAAGATGGTCGCAGTCAGCCAACTTGCGCTGCTGCAAAAGGTGCTCGAGCGCAAGTACCGTGACACGCACGGCCAAAGAATGATTCAGAGGTGCTATATCTTGCTAAATAGCAAAAAAAAAACAACATTTGACTGTTACATTGTGTTCCGTAGCCCGAACGTACACTACCTGCAGAAGAAAATAGCCTGTCCACGGTGCTTTTCTGGCCAGTTCGCCTCGAAGCTGTCTTGCAGACAGCGGCCTAAACACGGAGTGCAAAGCTGCAAGTTTATTGCAGACGCGCAACATGGAACATGATGACGCTGCGAATGGCACACAAACACTGTACGAGCGAGTATCGTGGCACGTTTACTCGTAATCAGCATGACAGTTTTGCCTTTCCTGCTCGTCGATGAGATGACGGCGGCCTATATACTTCCGACGCTGGCAACATCGCCTCATGCGGCCGGCTCCCATCACACTTGCACCATTTGCGCATGCGCGAGACGCCGGAGAGGGACAAGTTTACCAGAAAGAATCCTGCACTGTTCTCTACTTTCGGCTCGAGAAAATGTGATGTAGCCATGTCTCCTCAGTATTCGTTTTTCCACGGTGTACATACTCGGACAAATAAAAACAGATGCACTAGCATACAGGAAGAAATGTGGAGCCCGCCTAGTAACTAGCAAGGAAGGAATAGAAACTTTATGACGCTCACTGAGTTATTACTACACGTCATATTTCAGATTGATTGATTGATTTGTGGGGTTTAACGTCCCAAAACCACCATTTGATTATGAGAGACGCCGTAGTGGAGGGCTCCGGAAATATTGACTACCTGGGGTTCTTTAACGTGCGCCCAAATCTGAGCACACGGGCCTACACCTCCATCGGAAATGCAGCCGCCGCAGCCGGGAATCGAACCCGCGACCTGCGGGTCAGCAGCCGAGTACCTTAGCCACTAGACCACCGCGGCGGGGCACGTCATATTTCAGTGGCTGTAAATGGGTCTTCGGCAGACCTGAGTGTGGTGGTGGCGAAAGTTTACATTAGTTACGCCCACATGTTTTAAAATGTCACGCTTGGCATTTGAAACACACAAAAATCAGGCAAATCGCCTGCTTTTTTGGTGTTGCATGGAAGCCTGAGGCACTCGTTTTTGTGTGACATAGATGAGTTGAAGCTAGGCTACGGGCAGGCTGGTGACACGCCATTACGTGGAAGGGGAGAAGGGCGACCACGTAGTAAAGCAACGAGTGCTTGGAGCCGGTCTTTCCTGCTTGGTTTCCTGTTGATATTTCTTCAACGTGATAATTATTCTTGGGTAATCTTTTTTCACTGTGGTTCATCGGAATCCCTGCAGTTAGGTTTTGTACGGCAAACTTTTAAGTGCCTCAACCATAGGTGATAAAGCAGTCATACCGCAAGGGGCATGACTGCTTCCTCAGCTGCAGCGGAGTTAAGGGCACTGAGAGTGCCTGGTGATTACGATATACGTTGTTATGAATATCTGATAATTTAATGTAACCTTAGCTCGTGTTTATGAATCCTGCCACCTAACTGGGACCACGAAAGTTATAAATTATGTTTTCCTTGCCTTTTCCGGTTCTATAATCGCTTGCTGGTTTTCCCATTTCAGACTAGATGTGGTACTAAAGAGACTCCACTACTTTGAGAAAGATGTTCAAAAGAAATCGCAAAAAGAAGAATAACACATTAACTTACGTTTTCCATAGTACAAAATACTTAGCGGCAGCGTTGACAACGAGTTCGTTATGATGACTGTAGAATTTATTTGTGATGTTTCTTAACTTTTGTTAGAGACAAATACGCAGATGATATTTAGCATCTTGGAAAGCCGATTAAGAGAACGCCGATGTTAACTAAACCTTAACTTATGCGACAGAAATTTATCGCTTTCACATTAACAGATATCTCAAAGGATATAACAGCAAGCACGCTCTTTAAAATGAATGAATAGCTATATATAAGCGTCTCGCGGAATGGCCTGTCATGTCAAAGGGCAGAGCAACAATAAAGGTTTCAACGGCAATGAAATAAACGACAAAAACCATAATTTGCTATTCCCGGCTTCTTAACACTCACATTGGTAAAGTGTGTTGTGTTCCTTCACGGACACTCAAACCAACGTGTGCATGATCATTGCTGACTTCCATTTCCGTTTCTTTGTTTTTCAGGTAGAGCGACATTTTATGAGCTCCGTGTGCTAAACGACTATGTTGAAACTTTACCTGACCATAACTGCAGGAGTCAATTCTATCGTTTTGCTCGCACTGGAAGACTTATTTACAGTCCAGAATGCAAGGATCTAGTGAAGCCACACTATTGAATGCATGAAAACATCTGTTGTGCAAACTTTTTTGAGAAGCGTCAGATTTTTCTAACAATTGTACTTTGGCGGTTGGTCATGAACACATGCCCACACTTGACATCTAACGTTTGTTACAATTTTAGATATGCCATCAAAATAAAGGTTTCTTTTTTTACAGTATGGTTTTTCTTACAGAAAGTAAGCGTGGGTTCAAACCGCACTTCTTTAAAAAGTGCGGTTTGAACTCACGCTTCTTTTCTGAAAGTGAAAGCGTTAGCCATGCTCTTCTCTGGCCTCGCGTGCGAGCATTCACCTCCATTTCTCACCGACATGACCCAATTAGAGCTCACCACGGCGCAGGCTGTAGCACTCACGCTCCATCCTCCATCTAGGCCACTTTATATCAAGGCTAGTATGATCTCTTTTGAATCCAAACGCTTAGATACTTCATGAATCGAGAAAACTGGTCATTACAATCCCGCGTCATCGGGGTCAACACGAGTGATGAAAACATTGGCATCACGTGAGAATGGCACTGCAAGAACCTACCGGGACGTCGCAAATAGCCAAATATTCGACGTCAGCACAAGACATCATTAATGCGAGCAGAACACAAAAGCAGTGCGTTGCCAAGTTGAGTGAAGATAGCTCTCGAAAGGTGGTGGCGGCGATTTCAGTACATCAGCCCAAAAAAACGAATCAGATAAATTTAAGCTTCAAGTCATTTCGGGGGAGTTCACGAAAAACCTTTCGAGTTTATTTTCAAGCGAAATTGTATAACTACACCTCTAAACGTTTGCGTCTCCAAAGGAAAAGGCAACGCGTGGGATTCAAATCATCTGAAAAAAATACACTATCTCTTTCTAATACGAACCATGTCTAGATGCCAAGCAGTGGCCGCTAACGCTTACACTGATGGCGGCATTGACGCTGGCACTCAACTCGGTGTACTATAGGCAACCTGGACAGGCGCAAAAAACGCAGTCGTAGGCTGGTGTTTGCTAATGGAACACGCCAATTGCTGCTATTGGGTGACGAGAAACGGGAGACTCCGTTTTCACACAGAGACCCACGGTCGGCCAAGTATGTGGCGTATACCTGCATGCGTTACCGACGAAAAAGTGTGCTGTGTCGCATGACTAGTGCTAGCAGCCCCTTCTGAATCTTACCAGGTTTTTTTTTTTGTAGGGTACCGGTGTACTGTGGTAACGATGGCCTAATCAGCATTTTGGCCGTAGTCACAGAAACGAGCCGTAAAAAATGCTTTATGTGCTTTTTTTAGGGGCGAAGATCCTTATGGCGTGGCTTGTGCGTCCCCCGTTGAAGTAGTCCATAACCTGTGGCACATACCCGCATACCAGTGGCACATACCCGCCCTCGGGCACATATCCGCATATCCAGCTGTTACGAAAAACGTAGCACGGCGTCGTTATCACGCTCTCGGTGTTAACAAAGCGCTGACAGCAGAAATGTGGTACACACCATCGTTTATTCTTTCGATTGTCCGCTGGATGGCGGTACTTGTACATGATGAATATATGATAAAAAAGTGAGATGGCGGTACTTGAAGCGTTCATTCGATGGACGGACGTACGCACGGACGGACAGACAGACAAGCAGATGGACAGACAGACACACGGACGCAAGAACGGGTGCACGTACGAACGCACTGACGCACGGAGCATGCACGGACGGACGCACAAACGAACGCATGAAAGGGCGCACGTACAGACGGACGAACCGATGGAAGTATGAACAGATTGACGGATGTTTCGCTCGACTCATCATCATTCATTCCGTGGATATGCTGTGATACTTTTTCTATAGTAACCAGCGTGCTCGCCAGCCTCGCGGGCGTTTTGTTCGCATGCGGAAAATGCGGCATACTTCTCCATCTTCAGCTCCTAAAGAGCCGTAGCCCCATATGCTGAGAATTATTTCCCGTGGAAAGTTGATTGATTGATAATTGATTGATTAACGTACCAAAACCACTATTTGATTATGAGAGACGCCGTAGTGGAGGACTCCGGAAATTTTGACCACCTGGGGTTCTTTAACGTGCACCCAAATCTGAGTACACGGGCCTACCACATTTCTGCCTCCATCGGAAATGCAGCCGCCGCAGCCGGGAATCGAACCTGCGTCCTGCGGGTCAGCAGCCGAGTACCTTAGCCACTAGACCACCGCGGCGGGGCCCCGTGGAAAGTTGTTGGCTACGGCAACGGGCTTGAAGTTCAAAGATCCTGTCGATTGGTCTCCGCTACGGTCAGTGGACCGACAGGCACGTGGCGTTCTAGCTTTATTAGGGCGATCACGTCTAACAGGGGTCCTGACCTGATTAATATTTATATCTTTCACTGGGTTTTAAGATTCAGGTCTGCACGCTTAGACTCACCGATGAGGCGAACTGTGGGTAGCCAAAGTGTCCTTCATTTCTCGCTCAATTTAGTGCAACTAAAAAAACATGAGGCAGGATGAACGATTCGGCACAGCGTAGCGTAATTTGAGCAAATTCTGTAGTCTTGGCGCTGCTCGTCAAAAAAAAGGGGGATACTTAATTCGCACAATCGGCACAGCTGTTGCACCCATATGCTTATTCACTCGAAGTTTTAGCTACCGAACTGGGCGCGCACTGATAACTGTGCCGAGGTTAGGCGGGTAGACTAAGAAGCGCAGGCCTCCTGTATGGAGCACTGATATAAACAGCTGACATATACAAGAGCAACAAACTAAGAGCGCTTGAAATTTGGTGTTTTTAGCGCTTATACGTGTATTCTCTATGTGTCGTGTCAATCAGAACACCATGGATTAAGCTGGGTGCATACCCGCGTGCTAATGTCAGTGTTATGCGGGTGTGTGCCACAGATGACTGGTGGAAAAGAGTTGAATGACGAAGGCGCGAAAAAAACCTAGTTATGCACATCATGACCTTACAATCGTGCTTATCATACACTCATGTGCTCCTGTGCCCTATTTGGTATATACCAAGAAGGAGACGGCCGCCAGAGCACCTAGTTGTACGAGGTTTGATAAATAGAGAAATAGCTCGGAAAGGTCAAAGCCTGTTCCGTTGATCAGAAATCCTTCGCAACTGTTAAACCTTGGTTGCTGGCTACTTGCTTCTGTAGTTCAGCGCAAACAGCCCGTAAACGAGGCACTGTGTTTGCATTATTCAAGGTTCTTTAAGTAATATTCGCATTGAAATGAAAATTCCTTCTTTCAGCTTTCCCCTAGTATTGTGAAGAGACATGTGTGAGCAGATTGATGCGGATGCCTAAAAAGCAAAATGACAGTGTAAGCTCACCATTGTCTACCGCTGATCATATTCTTCATGTCCGAGCACAAAAAAAGTGGGCGCCAACTTCGTGTAGTAAGTATTCATTGCTGGTGAATGTCGACACCTATCAGATACTAAATAACGTTTAATAAAACATCCTACAATGCACATGGTAGTATCACTAACAATGCTGATAATCTTTTGCACCGACTTCACGAGTTCAATGCAATGCTTTCCGAAGCGTCGTCCCGTTATCTATTCCATCATGAATGTAAGTAATATTCTAGTTGCTATTTCATTTGTATTAAAATTTTTATAGAAGTTCACTAGCGACATATAAAATTGAAAACAGAGGGGTGGTGCTGGTGTCGACGTTTCGACAGGCATGCTTCTCATTTTCAAGGTGCCTTTGTCGGCTCCAGCATCAACCCCCTGTTTTCGAATTTTTCGTTGCGAGAAGTGCGAGCTTCCCATTTCTGCTTCCTGCCATTGTTTTCTATACGGGCAGTCGTTAGCGAAAGTTTGTGGAATGTGCAGCGCGTGGTGCAGCGGAGAAAAGTTGCATTGCTGCGCCATCTAGTGTGACACGGCGTGGTGTCGAGGCTACCGTACGCGGCCTCGGGGATTGACAATGGTGGGTTTAGACAACGCGCCACTGCTGGATTTAATCTTGGAAGCCGTGACCGATAAACTCCACACCATGTTGCACGTCACTGTAGGCAGCGCATAAATGCAGTTCTGCGCCGCTCTGCGACACGCTGATGATAATGATTTAATGGTTTAATGTCCCAAAACCACTATACGATATATCCCACTACTACTTTTGCTGTCGAAGGTGCAATTTAAGCATTCATAATGTATCGCTTTTCAAACCCCTCGCTCACCTTTGTTTTGTAATTCTGAATATTTAGAAATAATTTGGTACTGTCGCGCTACGTTATAGTGTGTTTGCAGCTTCATAGCTCACTATCGCGAAGGAAATCTGTAAGGTCTACCCTTAACTATTACAAGTTTCCGCTGGCTGCTCTCATGAAACCATCATTTTCATTGCTGACAGTGCAGTACAAGCTCTCTCAGTTGATATTCATATTTTTTTTCTATTTGCAATAGCCTGACGTACCTAAGGATAAATATAGGCTTAAACGTCAATGCGTAGTTTTACAATGGAGCGAAGAAATAAGGCAAATAGACGGATATACACACATGTGCTTCGTTGATATTATTTGTCATAGTCTTCTTTGTCATGCCATTCTAAAACCATGCATTCTTACCAACTCCCCCAGCTGCCATCCTACTTAACTTGAAATGCCTGTGAAAGGACAGTAAAGAACATGATTATTTATATTTGAAACAAAAATTTTTTTCCAAAGCCCCTTTTCACGTATTATGATACTGCCCATTGCATGGGTCAGTACTGATTTGCACCGAGCAATAAACTGTCCTTAGACATCCTATATTATTTTAGGATAGCTTAAAGGCTAGAGCATGCATGCACAAAAGTTCGACTTTATTCTCGAACAAACAGAGCCCCCATTGACAACGTTGGTATGGTCAATGGAGCATGTGTAAACGCCGACGTTTATTGGCGGCCGACGCTCTGTTCGCCGCTCTCAGGGCGCAGTAAACTGACTTTTTTATATGAGGCACAAGTTTGTCAAAAAAAAAATGTTTCATTTTAAACCAGCCAAATGCCTTCTTCATCAACGTCATAATAACATGCTGTTATACTGCATTCGGGGACGAAATACGCATGCTGGACTGGTGCTTTTTTTAGGTGCATTCAGATATCAACAAGCAACCGGCCGCGGTGGTCTAGTCGATAAGGTACCAGGCTGCTGATCCGCAGGTTGCGGGATCGAATACCGGCTGTGGCGGCTGCGTTTCCGATAAAGGCAGAAATGTTGTGGGCCCGTGTGCTCAGATTTGAGTGCACATTAAAGAACCACGGGTGGTCGAAAATTCCGGAGGCCTCCACTACAGCGTCTCTCATATTCTTATGATGGTTTCGGGACTTTAAAGCCCACATGTCAATCAATGGGATATAAAAAAGCACCTCTTTCAAGCACAAGCGGACGACGACGGGCGATGTATTTGTGAAAGTGGTGCCTTTTCTCGGTTACACTGTTTCCGGGCGCACCACAGTCACCGAGATTCCGCTGTATTCACACGAACATTGACACGAGGTGCTTCCGCCGTTGCGAAATTGCTTGGCTTTTCCCGCGATGTGCAAAAGTGTGCGCACTCCCACAAACATTGTTAAGAGTTAACTATCGCTTCGAAGGATAACGTGTTTCTGCGATAAAAATCAAGCTAGTTTGGTGAACCATTGGACAAGGGGACAATGAATATTGAATAATGACATTATGGGCACTGCTTTGCCTATCGAAAATCATAGGTTGGTGGATGCTAGAGTCATTGGTTGATACGGTGGGCGGAATAGTAGAGGTGGTGGTAATCAAAGTGGATACGCTGGAAACTGCAATGATCGTAACGGCTGGTGATGGCGAGAGTAACGAAAATGTTGGCAGACGGTGGTGGTGGTGGTTGAAAGCCAATAGTGGTGACATTGGTGATACTGGCTGGTTAGAGTGATGCAAAACATGTTCGGCAGGTGGCTTAATGAACAAGCTGGATGACGGGGTTGTGTGGGAACATTGGTGGATGACAGTGACATGAGAGAAAGGCACATGACCGTATGTGAAATCACTTGTTTCTGACGTATCCCTCTAGAATGCACTAAGAAATGTGTTGGAACTCGAAAAAAGTCAACGCCAATCATTACATGCTCTAGCATATTTTTATTTCACTCGGATGGCGTCTACACCGCACCAATATTTGGGGGGCGCAAATTCTGGCTTAAAGATTTACATTTTATGCACTCAACTACATCAGTTTAACATCCGCGATGTGTTGCTTCGTTATGATACTTAGAAGACTAGAGGTGTCGGTGTGAACAGCTACATGAAGTGTGTTATATTACCGTGCAGTTGCCTGGAAATTATGATTTTTCTTTCGCAATGGCCCCTTCCGACGGATAGGCCGGAATACAGCTGCCACTTGATATCACCACGCTAGAAACAGAGCTCTGGCAATTTTGACACACGCCATTAGCTCTGGTTTTTAGGTTTCAAGTTACGCCATTCGGAGAAGAACAAATGACAAAACAGAACGAGTGTAACATCAATCAACCCAAATGAAGCATTTTTCGTTGCGCTTAGTTAACCCAAACAAAGTATAATCAAGCATTTATATAGTTATTTCTAAAGATAGAGTGAGATATTAGTGCGCGGGCACATCTGTGATGCACGTTGCGCGAAAAATATCACAATACTCATTCAATTGTACGCGCATATTATTCGAATGAAGGTAGATGTGTCACAAAGTCTGCAGATATCGTCCTTTTTTGCAACGAGTAAGGAACGAATGTAAGCTGCACCTGCTCTTCAGTTCACTTCATTTTTTTTGGGGGGGGGGGGGCGGGGTGGGTTGCGAATTGTGAAAAGGAAACTTTGCGCTGTGGTTCTTATTGCAGTGCCAGTCGTTCCTGGTTGAAGTTGTTTGTGTTTTTAAAAATATAAAAATCTTTGTAGCTCGCTCCGATTGTATCTCTGCGCAGTATGCGACATATAAAGCTCATCTTAAACGCTGAAGTAGTATGCTAGGTAGTCAATATACAATAAGGAAATCATAAAGCAGCGTAGCGCACTGGTTACTGTATTCGCCTCGAAGTCTGAATAGCAAAAATTGATATTCTGGGTATCGCAGGTTTTTTTGTGTGGTTTTTGCATCCCCTACTACATATTTATTTTTGTGTTTTGCGTAGCACGAGGGTTCTGACGCTGCAGAGCCGTTTCGTTTGCCGCATCACCAGCATTCCAGGATTTCCGGCATCAACCATACGCCAGCCAACACCATGTTTCACCAATAATCCAGCACCATAATCCATCATAATGGTGGCTGGCGGAATCCACCAGTCATAAAAAAGAGATATTTTTAATACGAAATCATTATGCACAATTCTGCACAAAAAGGACCTAACTGGTTCGCCTTTTCAAGGCATGAAGTGGGCCTTGGTTAGTTTTTTGACATTAAAAAGTTATGATTGAGTCCTTTGTAAAAGGTAAAAAATCCAGCCTCTCATTCCGTACTTCGGCTTTCCGGACGCTTATTTGACTATTTCACCACGCCAGGCTACATCTGTTATATATTGTGATTCGTTGTCGCACATCACGCCTGTGAAGAGTCATTTAATGCAGAATTTTGACGCAGTGAATTTTCATTCATGATAAATAACCGACTGTAACCCAGATGGCTAAGCTTGCAATGCCGCTTGACCGTATATGTTTGTTTCACCGCGTGCGATGTCACAAATACCAGGTGTAGTTATGGTGGTGGCGGGTAAGTACGCCACCTAAATGGGCTGTTGTGATAAGAGCTTTCACTGTAAAAAAATTATGAACCATCTCTCCGAAAGGAACCCTGATAGTATGCAAAGCGACAGTGGTGCGCATGGCGAGCTGGTTGAAGTGGGCATCGCCACGGGTGCTGCAAGTGCCGGCGTGCGAGGCGGGTCACGGTAACCGTGCGTGACGCTCATCGTCAGAACAATGTCCGATGTCAGCGACTCCTTGAAAGTGGCGCAGACCACGAAGTCAAACGGGTTCACGCTGATCTCGCGTCCAATTCATTCGGTCACCGCCTCCAGCTGCTTCCTGTTGTGGACAAAACTGACGTTACACAAGCAGTTGTCGAACCAAAGACGGTCGCACACGCGACAACTGTGCCCGAATCTACGTTGGAGGAGCTCCCGTTGGAAGCGGGCGTTGGTCCCGACGCTGCTGGTGGCATCGTGGACGGCTCTCACCGTGCCTCACGCGCGGACGCGATGGGCGTTTTAACGGCGAGACGCCTCCGGATCGGCCGGTTGAGCCTGGCGGTTGCGGGCAGGCGCTTCAGTGGAGGGCGCGCGGCATTTTCGATACGTTGTCGACGACGTTCTTTCGCTGTCTGCTCTTCCGTTCGGCTTTCTCGGCTCGCGTTTCGTCGGTATTACCGACGCGTTCAAGACGCTTGAACTCGGCTTTCAGGTCTTGCATCTCGTCGGTGTTAACCACCCGCCGTCTGCATTCTGAAACGTGATCGACGTGCTTTACTCGAAATCTCGTCCGTGTTGTTGGTTTTCAGCTGCCGACGCTTGTGTTTGGTTTCCCTGGCTCGCGCCTCGTCAAAGTTGCAGGTGGGTCGACACTACTAAATGCGAAGCATTTCTTAGCGAACTTCGGCGACTTTGAGCGTATCTATCTATCTATCTATCTATCTACTATCTATCTATCTATCTATCTATCTATCTATCTATCTATCTATCTATCTATCTATCTATCTATCTATCTATCTATCTATCTATCTATCTATCTATCTATCTATCTATCTATCTATCTATCTATCTATCTAGCCGCTTACGACTTTTAGCTCTCCTGGCCGTCTCAATAATGGTATCGATACCGAACTTGGTATGGCATAACAGAACTATATGAGCAACATATCTGAGTAGTCATAACAAGAAAATCATGACTTGTGTGTCACGAAAGTCTTGATTTACATTTCACAATAGTGCAGCTCTCGCGGTTGTTTTGTTCATATGACATGTTGCGAAACTGGTAAGGTATGACAGAACTGTTTGGCGAACGCAAGCTACATAGGCTAACATGAAAATAATGACATGATTGTCATGTAACATAACCACATGCCACGCTTATGATGCGCTCCTGTCCATTTCGAGAGCTTCATCTTCACCAAATTTGGTATTACGGGACGTAGATGGATGGAGAAGGTACGTGAAAGGTGGAATCATGATAATAATCAGGTGTGTATCATGTACAAACTTAACTGCATGCTACGCTCATGATGCACTCGTGGCTATTTCGCTAGTTTCACGTTTACCTACTTTGGTAATACGTGATTCGAATTAATGATATACGTCAATCACGCGTCCAAGCGTGATAATCATGACATGCGCGTCATGTAGCAACATGACTGCATGCCACACTCATAATGAGCTCGCGGCCGTTTCGCTAGCATCCCATATGATAAATTTGGCATTACATCACGCGAATGAAGACGAAGCTATGTGACTGGTACAAACATGATAACCATGAGATGCATGTCATGTAAGAGCATGACTAAGTGCCAAACTCATGCCGCCGACACACTTTTGTTGATTATTTTTCACGTTCTGGGCTGGGACAAGGAAACGAAGAAGAAGAGCGCGAGCGAGGGACGCGGGGACGCTCAAGTGACAGCAGAGCGCTTCCGAACGCAGTTAAATAAACAAGTGTTTTTGCCTTATACCTTAAAAACGGAGTTGAGTCTGATCGCAGTGTCTGGAACGCCATCGTCTAAGCATTGGTGCCGAAACCCGGGATTGAAAACCAGGACCCTACGAACGGCTACCAGTCAACTGCAGCGGCATTGAGCGACTGAAGTCGAAGCGGACGTCGCGGCGAGCACAGAACATGAGGATTATAAACGAGGCAAGTGAGCTCCTCGCTAACGACTCTGCCTCCTAAGACCAGCTCAACTCCATATATGAGAGACTGAAGGCTAATAACGAAGAGCTTAAAAACCTAAACAACGAGATTGAGCCGCATATACCTGACGAGGAGTTCGAGGTCGAGTATAACGCTGTCTTACAATACGAGGAGGTTGCTACGCGCATTCTCGCTGAGATTCTCAGCAAGAAAGATTGCATGCTAAGGACATCGACCGGAACTCAAGAAACAGTTGCCCAGACAGTCGTAGCACCATCAGACGGAACTGGAGTTAAATTGCCTAAACTGACAACAGCTCCTTTTTTTGGAGACCTATGCAAGTGGACCGAATTTCGGGAACAATTTCACGAAATTGTTAATAGTAACAATCGCATCACTGCCACAGAGAAGTTTCATTACCTGCGACTGTAGCTTAAAGGAGACGCTGCATCAGTAATTGCGGGCCTTCCGACGACAGAAAGTTGCTACAGTGACGCCATCAAAATGCTACAGAAGCGATTTGGGGACAAGACGCGCCTGGAGCATGAATATTTTGCCAAGCTACGGATGTTAAGCCCTGTCCGTTCATCGATTGACACGAAAGCGCTACGCAGTTTGTAGGACCAAGTTCTCGTGAATATCCGAGGCTTAGAGACTTTGGGTGTGCACAAGTCGTCATTTTCGTCAATGCTCTGCGACATCCTACTGCGTGCTCTTCCACGGGATATAGTCGTGCAGTATCATCGATCATGTGCCGTCCAGTTGGCATATGACTCGAGAGCTGAAGCTACACCCGTGGGACTGGACCGTGTGCTCAACTTCCTGTGTATCGAGTTGGAAAGCCTGGAGAAGAGTGATTTTAAGGATGCCAAAGGACGAGAACCTGAAACAATCCCCGTGGCAAGTCAGTCGACGTACTCTCGGCGTGGGAAACCGACGTCATCTGTGCTTCACAGCAACTCGGTGCGAAAAAAAAAGGACAACTGCGTATTCTGCTCGTCTAGCCATCATGGATCGGAAGCCTGCACAGCTGACTTGTCACTGACGCAGAAGAAGAAACTGCTTTCCAACGACAAAAGGTATCCGCTGCACCACCAAAGGACATCGGGCACGTGACTGCAAAAAAAGGATTTCCTGCTGCAATTGCCAAGCTCGACACGCTACAAGCATGTGCGATCCCGATAGGTGTTCGCGAAAGTCAGACTATGCTAACAAGAACTACGAAAAAACTACGACAGTCTGTGCATCACTTGGAAGAAGACCCGTCAAAGAAGACTCTACCACTTCCGTTTTTCTTCAGACTTTCAGAGCATGGGCCATGAATGATGACACCTGCCGCTACATACGAGGCGTTTTCGATGGTGGCAGTCAGAGGACTTTTGTAACTGAAGATCTGTCCAAGCACCTCAAGCTGAAAAGCGTGGGAGCAACTCGAATAGCCTTCAATACTTTCGCAAATACATTGGACCAAGAGGCTAAGAGGCGTCGCATAGTAGAACTACGACTGCGAAGCCATTTTTCCGACGCGGAAATAGTCTTAACTGCAATAGAGATCCCAAGCATCTGCCAAGACATCGCAGAGACTGCAATGGACGTAGCCTTCGTTGCGTCTTTCAAGAAGCTGGGAAACGATGTTGCCGATGAGCTCCAACGTCCATCTATCATAACTAAGAGTGGCATCAGCGTACTTATTGGGTCCGATCAGATGTGGAAAGTGTTGACCGGCGAAGTTTCACGGTGCGAAGGCAACGAATCATTGATCGCACTGAACTCCAAGCTTGGATGGACTTTCCAGGGAAGCACATCGCACTTGGTGTCCCACCCAACTACTTCACAAATGATGGTGTGCGTGCTAAAAGCCCAAGCTACCGATTCCGACGAGATATTGCGCTCCTTTTGGGAACTTAAAAACAGAGGAATTACGGACGCGATAAACAAGCCACCTGAAATGAGCGACATCATGAGGCATTTTGAGCAAACGATTAGCTTCAAAAACGGAAGATATGAAGTGACCCTCCCTTCGAAGGATAATTTCGAGCTAGCAAGCAACAGGCAAGTAGCCGTTACTCGTCTGGACAAGCTTGTCAACCGTCTCAACTCCAGAAAAGGACTGCTCGAAACGTATGACCGTACCATAAGGGAGTACTTGAGGGCAGGACACGCCGAAGTAGTTAGTGACGTACCTGCAGAGGTAACGAAATTATATTACATGCCGCAAGAGGAAGTCATGCATGAACAAGCACTGACGACGAAAATGAGAGTGGTGTTTGACGCTTCGTCACATGCCAAAGGATGCAAGTCCATTAATGACTGCCTTCAAAAGGGAGACAACTTATACCAAGACCTCGTGCAAATTATGCTACGCTTCAGAACGCACCCGGTGGCAGCTATCGCGGACATAGAAAAGGCATTCCTTCAAATTGCGATTCGGGAGGACGACAGAGACGCTTTCTGCTTTCTCTGGTTTGCAGAAGGAGATTTATTCAAGGGCAAGCTGCAAGAGTGGAGGATGACACGAGTGCCCTTTGGAGCCACATGTAGCCCATTTTCGCTCACAGCTACTATTCTCTACCACGTGAAAAGAGCACCGGCTGTCATGGCACAAACTACGCAAACTCTTGCCGAGTCGTTTTACGTGGATGACTTAGTCACTGGTGCCGACACAGAAGAGGAATCCGCTAAACTATGTCGAGAAGCGCGCACAATAATGAAATCGGCCAGCATGACATTGCGAAAATGGACAACAAATTCAGCAAATTTGATGCACACGCTTGAAAATCAAGTGGAATCTACTAGTAATGAGATGGTCGTTCTTCACGAGACGTCGGTCAAGGTCCTGGGTTTGGTTTGGAATCCTGCAAAGGATGAATTCAACTTTTCGGTTGAAAATCTACTCGGGTTTTTGACAGCACAGACGGGTACAAAACGATTTGTCTTGCAGTCAGCATCAAGAATATTTGACCCGTTGGGATTTGTAGGACCATATACCATTGCCATACGAATATTGTTTCAGAGACTGTGGATACGAGGAATTGGCTGGGATGAAGTCCTACACAATGACCTGCAAAAAGAATGGAATGATTGGGTCATCCAGCTGCCGCAACTGCAAGACGTCGTCGTTCCTCGCTATCTGGGCGGCGGAGCAAGGAAGACCAATGTGCTTCAAGTACATGTTTTCTGCGATGCCAGTCCAGCGGCATACGGAACAGCGATATACGTCGTATCATGTCCTGAGAAGCCGATACTGTTGATTGCGAAGTCCCGTGTAGCACCCATTAAGGAGACAACGCTGCCGCGATTGGAGCAGCTGGCTGCCTTAATCGGCTCAAGAATGTTGGCATACGTGAAAAGGGTTTTGAGGAATGTTCAAGTTGACTACACGATGTGGACAGATTCTGCCATTGTGTTGTCATGGAAAAAAAGGTGACGTCAAAAAGTGGAAACAGTTCATAGCCAACAGAGTCAATGAAATTAGATGCACTACAGATCCATCAAAGTGGAGATACTGTCCTGGAACGGACAACCCAGCTGACCTACTCACACGTCGCGCGACGCTTGAAAGACTGATGTGCAGCTCGAAATGGTGGCATGGTCCCGAGTGGCCAACTAAACCGATGTCTGAATGGCCCCTACAGTTCCGTGAACTAGACATAGCGGAAGCCACCCAAGGTGAAGTTACAACAGTCCACGTCGCACTAATGACACGCTTCTCAGTTCCGATAATTGATATTCAACGGTACAGCAGGCTTCAACAGCTACTCATAGTCACTGCGTGGATTTTCAGATTTACTGACCGATGCAGAAAAAGAAGTAATCATACAGGACACCTCGTGGCAACAGAAATCCTGAACGCTGAACAGTATTGGATAAAATGTACACAAGAGCAAGGCTTTCTTGAAGAACTCACCACTTTGACCAACGGCCAACCAGTCGAGTCTACATCTCGAATCGCTGAACTACGCCCTTACATAGACAAAGACGGAATTCTTCGGGTTCGAGGCCGTTTATCCCTCATGCATTCCACACAATATGTCAAGCACCCAATCATAATGCCGTCAAGTCACCACTTTTCGACACTTTCGGCAAACAGAGCCCATCTTCAAGTCTTACATGGAGGAGTTAGAGATACACTTACGCAGCTTCGGGAACGCTACTGGATTTGTCGAGCTCGCTCTTTGGTAAAAAGAGTGCTGCATGGCTGCAATATATGCAAGCGTTTCAGTGCGGGCCCAGGAACTGCTGAGACTGCTCCGTTAACAAGTCATCGAGTGACACCAACGAACCCGTTCGAAGTTGTAGGAGTCGACTTCGCGGGCCCTCTGTATGCACGCACGGACAAAGGGGACACGAAGTGCTACGTTGCACTTTTTACGTGCGCCGTATCTAGAGCCGTGCATCTCGAGCTTGTCTCGGAATTGACATCCGAGGCTTTCCTGTTGTGCCTACGACGATTTGCAGCTCGGAGAGGATTACCTAGGGTGATCTATTCTGACAACGCACAAAGCTTTCACAAGACATCGGCAGACATTAAGCGGCTAAACGGAATGTTCTCTGAAGAGGACGTCGCTGGTCATGTCAGCACCAATGGCATTTCGTGGAAGTTTGTAGCACCAAATGCTGCTTGGTGGGGTGGATGGTGAGAGCGCCTTGTACGATCAGTGAAGCTTCCGCTGCGAAAAATTATCGGCAAAGCTCGTCTGAACTACGAAGAAATATCGACAGTGCTGGCGGAGGTAGAAGCAGTAGTAAACTCTAGGCCTCCGACTTTCATCGAGACAGATGCAGGAGAACCTTGCACTTCGACGCCAGCCGAACTTCTCCTTGGACGAAGATTGACTTCCATACCGTATGCGACCGCTGACGAAGTCAACAGTAGTTCCAAACAATCAGACGCCATACACAGACACAACTACAGGAAGCTGCTGGTTGAAAGTTTTTGGAAGCGTTGGCAAAATAATACCTGTTGCAATTACGATCTGCACACTTTGCCGACACGAAATCAAATACAGCATTGAAGCAAGGGGACATCGTTTTCGTGCATGCGGACAACACTCCACGCCAGCTATGGAAGCTTGCAAGGGTCACGGAAGTGTACCGCAGTGCAGACGGTGTCATTCGTTCTTGCAAGATCAAGTTGCAAGGCGGTCACCTTGCGATCAGGCCGATACAGAGACTGTCCCCACTTGAACTATGTGTTTAACTTTGCGCGGCCGGGAATGTTGATTATTTTTCACGTTCTGGGCTGCGACAAGGAAACGAAGAAGAAGAAGAGCGCGAGCGGGGGACGCAGGGACGCTCAAGTGACAGCAGAGCGCTTCCGAACGCAGTTAAATAAACAAGTGTTTTGCCTTATACCTTAAAGACGGAGTTGAGTCTGATCACAGTGTCTGGAACGCCATCGTCTCAACACTTTGACGTGACCTGACGCATGTGCGCGCCGGCGTTCATTTCGTAGAGTCACGCCAGCGATGCCACGCCAGGCGCCGATATGCAGGTGCGTGCCGCCTTGCATTGCTTTGACGCATGCGCGTTTGAGCGCACCCGGCGTCCCTTCGGTAACGTCATCGGCGCAAAAGGCAGCATGTCGCGTGTCGCGCCCGTTGCCGCCAGGTCACGCCGACGGAAGCTGGTCGCGCCGGTGGCGCCTGGCGTCAGGCTAAGTAGAGTGCTGCGAGGTGTGCTATCCTAGCGTCACTGCGGCCAGCGTGGGTGCGCGTCAAAGTTACGTAGGAGTATAGTGGGCCATTCAGAAATCGCTCGCCACCTTTTCGCTAGCTTCACATGTACCGAATTTGCATTACGGGACGTGAATGAACGACGAAGGTAAAAGACGCGTCCAAACATGAAAATCATGACATGAAAATCATGACATGAAAATCATCTACGGCATAATTTACCTTCTCCCCATAACGCTGTGCTGATTTTAAATCAACATATCAACCTCCCTCAATCTTGCATCGTATATCATTGATTCCCACAGTACTTGGGATCTGCCAATTTTTTGCGAACGCGATCAGCTCTGCGAGCCCAAGCAACGCCGTCGACGGCCGGGTTAGGCCAATTCGTTTCGGTGCATGCTACGGTGGACGAAGCAGCTTCGCTTTCTGTTGTCCTCTCCATCGCTGATAAACGAGCCAAAAAGAGTGTACACTTGATGTGTGCTCGAACGCTGCAAGTTGTGCAGAGAGTGAAGCGAGATAGAGGTGACACACGGCGAGCGCACGGCAGGCAAGGTAGAGGGTGACTTCGTCACGCACTGCGAGAGAAGGCGTGCCCTACATGGCACCACCCAAATATTTACGGAGAGGGGAGCGCAGTGCGGCATGTCGGCACAAAGACATGGACGGACAGCGTTACACAGGCTAGTCAAAGATTTGCTTCGCATAGAAAAATTCACAACATATCCAAGAGTGAATAATGATGAGTGGGTGAAGCGTCCATTCATCTGTCTGTCTGTCTGTCTGTCTGTCTGTCTTTCTGTCTTTTTGTGCCTCTATCCGTCCATACATCTGTCCATTCATCCGTCTGAGTTTGCTGTCAGTCTCTGTCGGTCCATCTGTCTGTCTGACCGTACGTCTGTTCGTCCATCTGTCTGTCTCTCTGCTATCTTATCGATTTCCTATGAAACTAAATTGAAACGCAACGCGCACCTCCATGCCATTTAGTGATCACGTACTTCAACAGCACAGCGCCAACTAGACAGCATTGTGAGAAGGAGCGGTACCTACAACGCAATACGGAGGAGGGACTGCGACACATCGTATTGAGCTTTGCCCCTAGAAAAGTAATTTATATTGATGTTATAATGCATGGTGAAACAGCACAGTTTAGGCCAATGTGTGAGTGATGACATATGTGCTGTTTAAAAATGTGTTTAACATCTTAGAGCACCAGGTACTCCACTATGAGATAGCATAAAGCCGTCTCGTAGGCCCCACAGTTGATGAGGCCCTCAGCAAGGGATGCCTTACTATAGAATAATGCGCTACCTGGGCAGACCGACAAGGGATACTGTTTCTGTAAGTGGTAGCCTAGATTCACAATGATGGTGCAGTGGGACTGAGTATGTTCATGGAAACCGCTTAGGACCCATGCAATCACTCTGCATATAACGGTTGCATATGTCTGGTGCAAAATGTAGTTGACGTCCAAGTACCGATGACTATACTGACAGGCAGAAGAAAAGCTATATTTCTAAATTTTGACTCACTCGTAGAGAGTGGTGGTGCAGCCTTTGTCTAATTAGTTCTCATATTTCTTGCGTATTCAATTTTCAGTTTGTGAACACGCGGCAACGTATATGGACGTACAAAATAAGTCAAGGAGGACGCCTCCGCTGCCAGTACAACGTAATGCGTAGCATTAATCCACAGGAGATCGTTTACAACAGGACCTGCTCATACGACAGACAAAGGTAAAATGTAGAACAATAACATTAGGCTTTTCTAACGTTTTATTCTGCAGGCGCAGCATAGCCCTCCTAGGAGAGTTTGACGCACGACACATCGACCGGATGTACGTGAGAACTGATGGTACAGTAGAATTTAGTAATTGTTTGTAATAAGTAGTTATAACTCTGCAAACACCAAACTTTTATCGTATGGTATAGTAATCGTTGCAAAGTTTCTTCAAGGACCACATTTATTTGTTATTTATGAAGAAAGTTTCTGCAATAAGTTCCTCTAAAAACTGCAGCCAGCCAGAGGACTTTTCCAAAAAGACTGGCAAAGGCTCCGAGAAGTGTACTTTCAATATATGCTTGTTATTATTTCAAGCCAGCAACCCGTAATATGTTTTGTCTCTTTAGGTCTAATGAACATTTCGCGAGTAAACCGCTGGCGCCAACTTGTGGCGTGATTCCTTCCTATCGAGACCATGAAATTGCCTTCGTTTAGTCCTCTGAATCAAGCTAAAATGTCTTACATGTATCACTAAAAGAATCTTCCAGTACTTGCTTTCCGACAGGAACAGCGGGTTACCATCTGTTAGCACCTGACTCTTTTCCAAGGCATTTAGAGACAAAATATTTTTGCCTTGCCAGCACGACCAGTAACAGTGCATATTTGATTCTTCCAAATTGCTAAGTTGTCACACAGCTGTTTTATGTTTCATTCTGTTTGTGCACATTCCAGATGCCATAAATATTATTTCATAGGCAAGCTCCAAGAAGGAGTTTCTTTTGACCTAGATCAGAATAATCATTGCTTAGGCTTTTCTTAACTGGAGTTGTGCCCTTCACCCGGCATTTCTCGCGTGATATTGTTGCAGTATGCCCAGGTGTTATGAATTTTCGCTACAAATATTCCCTTTGGTGCTCATAATTTTATAAAGGAACTATTTTTGTTTACCTTGATGCCCATACGAGTACTATGCTTCGCGGTTATTCTTAGGCACTGAGTCTATAAACATTAGCTTTATTTCCTTGTTATTCCGACAATGTTGACATTTTAGAGAACTCAACTTTGCTACGTTATTGCAAGGGCGCAGTGTTTTTGAGTAAACCGTAAAACGAAGCAAGAACGCTACTCTGAGTTTGCTCGGGTTGACGTATCAATGAGTCCTATTTGTGTGTGTAAGCTTACCTTGCTTAGTGAATGTTCCAGAGTTTTTCTAGCCAACAAAATTAGAGTAACTACTCTTGTACTCTAGTAGAGCAAGAAATACAAATAGTATAGTGCAAGACAAGCAGCTCACTATTATAACGTCTAGCGAGAGGAAGCTCAGCATAACGCTAAAGAAACATAGCCGCATCAAAGCCAGAGTTAGAGCCGCCTTCGTGTCGTTTATACCTGAAGTGCATGTTTATTGTGTCATATATATTTCGTCACAAAGGTGTTATATTTCAGATTTACGACGCATACTTATTGGTAGGGAAACATTGCTCTATGAGGGTACTAACACATCCTGTGGCGTTGTGAAAACCGAGTCAATAGGTAGGCATGTTTTGTGCTGTCGCTTTTTGTGCCTCAGCAAATTTGAGTACTCTGCAAAACGCTTTTCTGATTTCTTACATAGCATGTAAGTACTATTCTAAAGCATTATTAAGCGAAGGGAACATGGCCATTCCCAATGAGAACCCAAGTAGTTCTAAAATGTTGCTGCGAAATTGCGATTTCAGAAAATGAAAATCGTTGAATGTTTTACATGATTTTCACCCATGTGCGGAAAAGGGCAGTGCTGTATGTGTTCTTGATTTTTTTTGCAAAGGCAAGTCCCCTAGAAGGCTGTTCATTCTACTTGTGCAAATTTGATGATCTGGCTTGCAGATTTACTTGTAACTAGACCAGCCTGATTATGCTTTGCTTCCATTTACCTAGCAGGCATGACGTGGGTGCTGTTTTCCCAATAGTGGTGTCCCGACAAAATAATTGTAATTTACATGACTGATGTCACTTCAGAAATATTGTATTGTCGGTGGTGCACGTGGAAAATTGACCGCTACATAGCTAGCAAAGGCCAGTTTGAAGAAGGTGATATGCGTTTGCGAAAGAACTCCTTAAGCGCGAGGTTCGAGAAAAATAAAAGGTGTAGCAGGCCTAGCTAAAACTTGATCAGTAAATTTGTTTCAACGAGCAGTGTTTATGTGTATAGGGCCCTTCATAAACAATGCTTTTGGGCAACATAATATCTGGAAAAAGCAAAAAAAATTTTCACCGTGACTCACGGAAGAATGAAAAAAGTAGTCAACACATAACCAATGTAAGCTGAACACTAGAGGGGAAACTGTAGTATTATTGTATACGAACACAATTACATTGAAAAGACATAATCTGCATACACTACATACAATTACCTAGTGTAGGATGGCAAAACACTACGATGGGCTAAAGACAACGAAGTCCTATAGGACGGGCTTAGTTTGAATAACAGGGATGTGAAACCTCACAGCATGGCTTCGATCAGTTTGATTATGTTGTAAGGATTTCTCACTACTGTCCAAGTTGAGCTCACAACTGTTGGTTCAGTCGTTGTGTCTGCCACTTATCTGCTTTCTTCATTGGGTTGACAGGTTTGTAAGCTTTTTTCAAGAGGCCTTCACTGACATAATAGTAGCGTGGTTAACCGGCCTTTCATTATAAAAAAATAACATTTGAAAGGGGTGGTGCCAATAAATTGTCAGGCTGTGACAAGCCTCTTGCGGGTTCTCTAGCTATAAAAAGACGCTCCACACGAATGGTGAAAAACAGAAATTGTTTCTGAAATATTTTGTTTCCCTTCCGAAGTATACGTTAATGCGTATACTCCTGGTCGAGGTCCAAGTATAGCACGCCCAACACTTTACGAAATGTGTAGCGAGGTCACAAATTCGTAGAGAGGTGCGTGACGAAGTCTTTCACCCCGTACGTACCAGCAAAGCATCGTGGGTGCTGCCGCTAGTGGCGCTCTTTTTGGCAGGTGCTTTTTGTGACATGGTTGCACGAGAGCAGACGATACTTAGCGTGACGTGTGATTGATTGGTTGATATGTGGGGTTTAACGTCATAAAGCCACTATATGAATTTGAGAGAGGCCGTAGTGAAGGGCTCCGGAAATTTTGGGCCACCTAGATTTTTTATTATGCACCAAACTTTGACTGTGCACCAAAAGTATTTCCGCCTCTATTGAAAATGCAGTTAACATGACGTGTGCCACAGCTTTGTGTGGGCACGTCACTGACGTGACCAAGTCAACTTCACTGCTACATGAATTTCAAAATCGGTGCCATAAACCCAAAAGCGAAAATTGCTGCGTGAACACAAACTATTTAGCGAAAATACACTAAAATATTCAGATTGCTTCCAGGTCAACACACAAGTACACTCCAGACATCGCCATGATATGTACATACCACCCCTAGTCCCACGTAACGATTGCTTTAAGTTTAGTCGCTTTCCACGTGCTATTGAAGATTGGAATATGCTACCAGAGTCTATATTTGGTTGTTCCTCGCTTACAACATTTGAACAGAATCTAAAACGTTTATTTTCTGAATAACAGTGATGTGCGTGTGTACTTTTTGTTGGTTGCATGAGACTGTGGTAGTTGTCTTTCAAATCTTCAGCGCGGTGCAAAAGTGCCGCCTCAAATGCATCATGTGCTGTTCTGCGCGTATGTATTGCATTGCATGTGTGTTCCATTTCTTGTTATGTATAACTTCGAGTTGCTGCTCACAATAATACCGAGAAATTATCTCGAGACCTGTACGGTGCTTCTTTTTCGCAAATAATTGTTTGTACTTCCACCCTGTAACGGCCCACTTCTGGGCTAACAGTATAAATAAATGAATGAATGAATGAATAATCGCGGTGTGTGCATCATGCTTCATGGAGCATGAGAAACGCTTGTAACAAAGAATGTGCATGCCACCAATATGATGACACGCTCCTTTAATAAAGAAACGAGCTTCACAGATCCGGTTTACAATGGGAATCGATGCTACGCTAAGCCTGCAGACCGTGTGCGACTGCTGCGTATATTTTAATAAACTAAAGACTACAAAAGACAAAAAAAACATATATACGAGTTGTGAAAGCAGCGATAAATGTAGAACCGTTATATATGTTTGATATGACCAGCTGTTTACAGCTGTGTAGCGATGGCAGTAGCTACATGGGCATAAGCGATACCAGAAGCAGAAATATGATATGTAGCGCTTGTATTGGGGAGGTGGTAGACCAAATTTACTGCATGACGCCTGTAGAAGAAAAGTGTCTATGCCAGTGAAGGGAGCGAAAACAAAGGTTTAATGGCTCAGAGAGGTAACAAACGCAACGAGTGTCCGGCAAAATGTTCTTTTCGGAGCCCCCCAGGCACGAGCTCTACCCTCGTGCCCACACTTCGCAGCCCTTTTTCTTGAACAAAATACTCAACAGACTCCACAGCCTAAAGTTAATAGTTCAATGGAATAACATTGTGAAAGGAATGAAATACTTCAGCAGAGCGACTGAGAAGCGTACATTTAAGAATAACTAAGGTACACTTGCTTATAACATTATTCACACATTAGTAGCGCCACACTCACCTGCCCGACAAAATCCACTTTCGTCATTTCTGATGACCTGCTCCACGCGATCGCAGTTGTTACGCTTGCTCGAAACCGAGAATGTGTCAAACTCTTTGCTGTTTCTCTTTTAACCGCATGCATGAATCTCCCCACCCAAAACAGGCACGAATTTTGGTTGATGTTGCACAAACACCACCTTGGCGTACTTTTCGGTAAGCAGGAAACGATGAGCTGAGTTACCAGTTCAGCTATAGCAGGGCTATTTTCTTGCCGCACGTGATGTGAGCTTCATTAAGGCGTGTTTGTATCTTGACGGTACGCTCGTCGTCGACAAATGTGTCCTCGTCTTCTATGGAATGGTTTCTAGGACGTCCGTCGGAGTGGAGCTGCCTGATCATCTTGTCGTGTCGTTGCTTGACCTCTCGCCTCGCGACAATGTGCCGTGTTGATCTGAGAAGCTTTTGATTGGCTGCTGCTCAGGTTTTTGCTTGAGTTGAACTCTGTGCCCTAGAGTGAAGTCTAACTTCAAGCCGCTGATTGTTGTGAGGCGCTTACTCCTTAAATGGCCACTGTTTCACTCTCGATACCGACATACGAGAGTTTTTGCAGAGTGTGAAAGATATCTGTGTCGACGAAGCAAGCGCCAAGTACACAGGGGGTAGTAGTAACAGCGCACTTAAAATAATGTTCTCCGCACTTGTTTGATTCACGTTTAGACTGAACAAAATGGACAGCTGGGTTGTCAAGAAAGAAAGAAACGCCATTGTTTATTCTGCGTTGGTAGTTATATTCGAAGGTGGAAAGAGCAAAGGTAAGGACCAGGTGAGTGTATTCACAAAGAAATCGCGCATGTAGATAGCACATTGGCTTTGATCAGATATGATACATTTCCTTCTCAACAGTTGACGAAATTAATACCGCTGACTTGTCTGCTGGAACTGCTGGTCATGACCGAGACGCTCTGGTGGCCGTGTCTGTCGTTGACTGCGTCTCAGTGATTGAGGCGACCCGCTGCTGAGTTTCCGCAGGCGAGGCTGTGATGGTCGATGACTTCACAGCCTTGAATGAAGTGTGGTTGTGGGCAGTGTCTTCGTCGTCTGATGAACGAGCACTCTATGGCTCCTTCGTCACCAGATGCCGAAGGTTACACTTCAGCAAGGTGTTCTTCTCTGTGCGTACGTAGAAGGATTGTGAGCCGGCCGATCTGACCACCTTTGCATTCGTTGCCCATGATGTTCAATTGTACCAGGTCATGGTCGCAGAGGCCAGGTAGGGTGCACCTATGATGACCTCTCTGCCAGTGTTTCTTGATGAGAGTTGCCGACATTGAATTGAAGTCCGGTAATAGTGTGCGCAGGTGCCTTTCTTACAAGAGTTCACACGGAGACCGGCCATCTTCATCAGGACTCGCCCTGTAATTCAACAAGACGAGCCAAAAACACTATCTTGCAGCTTTTGTTTTCTTTAGGATACGTTTTACAACTGTACACCCTTTTCTGCAAGCCCATTCGATTGAGGATTCTACGGGCTTGATTTCACATGCTTAAAGTCGAAACACTTTGCGAAAATTTGGAACTCTTGGCTGCGAAACTGGGGGTCATTGTCAGTGTCAACTTTGGCTGGAATGGCATACCTTGAAAATATTGCACTCCGTCTAATGATGACAGTACTGGCTGTCGTATCGGGCCGTATCTCCACCTAGAGAAAATTGTACACCAAGTCATAGGCGCACAAATATTGTCTTCCCGAGTACTGAAAAAGGGTTGACTCCAAGAGAGTACCACGGCTGAGTCGGCGTTTGTTGCATTATTAAAGGCTCCGATGGCTGCTTATAAGCGCACGTCTTGCAAGTAGGACGTCCTTCGATGAAGGACAGAATGTCTTAGTTTGTATTCGGCCAATAAACCATCTGCTTTGCTCTAGCCTTGCACTTTACCTGGCCGACATTGCTGCGTGGATCCATGTCAACATGTCGCTACGCATGCTTGTCGGTATCACCACTTTAGAGCCTTTCAATAGTATGCTGTTTTCTACAGACAGCTCGGCGGCCACTGGTTTCAGGGGGCCGTCGACAGGCTCTCCTTTAGCAAGCTTTCTTAGCACTGTGCCGAGATGTGAATCGAGAGCGGTTTCTTGTGCCAGTTTTCTAGCTGTCGTTCCACTTACGAGTGCTGATACGACCGTGACGGCGTGGATCTCGACGTCACTCGTGCAGGCAGCTGCCTTGAATTTAGGAGCAGCTGATCGAGACAGCATATCAGCCAGGGCCATTTGTTTGCAAGGAATGTACGTCAGTGCGTAATTATGTTTCACCAATCTCAAGAAACATCGTTGCACTCTGGGTGGCATATCACTTATGCCCTTTTTGATATGTCTATCAGCAGACTGTGGTCACTCTCGAGGATGATGGGGCAGCCAAAAACAAAATTATTGAACATCTCATAACCAAAAACTAAAACCAAAGCCTCTTTTTCAATCCGCTAATATCTTTGCTCTTATTCTGTTAAAGCTCTTCATGCATAGGCCACCGGCTGCCAGCAGTCACCATATTGCTGCAATAGTGCCGCAAAGACACCACTTTGAGAGGCATCTGTAGTTACCTTTGTCCCCAGATTTGGATCAAATATAGCAAGCAATGGTGCGTTACTCAAATCCCGACATATAGCCTGCCATTCGCTTCGTGGTTTGTGTCTAATCAAATATGGCACCATGTTTGATGAATGAACGTAAAGTAAACGTATGCTGTGAGAGATGTAGCAGGAACTTGCTGAAGTAGTTGAGCACTCCCAGAAGTCTTCGAACAGCCAGTTTGTTCTGAGGTCTTGGCATTTTCAAAAGACCGTTAACAAAATCAGGATTTGGCCTAGTACCCTTGTCGCTAACGATGTCATCCAAAAAGAAAACTTCCTATAGTCCAAAGGGACATTTGGATGCATTGAAGGTAAGGCCAGCTTTTTCAGCTGTTTCTAATGTTCTACACAGCCTTTCATCATGTTTGGCCTTGGTCTTTCCCCAAATAAACACATCTTCAACATACACTTATACACCGGCAACACCATCAACAACCTCGTTAATGGCCTTTTGAAGTACTTCGCTAGCCGATGCTATACCGCACGGTAGACGAAGAAAGCGATAATGGCCGAAAGGTGTCGAGCATGTGAGTATCTTCGACGATTGTTCGTCTAATGCAAATTTATGAATTCCCGAATTTGCGTCGAGGCACGGAAAAAACTTCGTGCCTGCCAAGTTCACCTCGATATCCTCTCTGCGTGACATTTGGTAGTGTTTACTCTTGATGTTTTCATTGATACGTTCTGGGTATCAGAATGTATGCCCGCAATTCACCGTCCTTTTCAGTACAATCACAAGGTGGCTTACTCAATCTATGGAGTTGCTGTCCTTCTAGACGATGCCTTCATTTTCCATTCTTTCCAGTTCTGTGCGGAGTGGCTCCAGCAGGGACAGGGGAACCCTCCGAGCTGGCATGACGACGGGTATGGCGTCTCTGTGCAGCTCAATCTTGTATTCACGTGGGGCGCATCGTGTTCCATGAAAAAGACCTGAGAACGTCTTGACAATTTCTTCGGTGTCGTTCGTCATCATGCTCTCAACAGCCCGCTGTACGATTCCAAGCTTCTCGCTGGTGTCCAAGTCTAAGATAGTGCTGTGGTCCTTCTTCAAAATATTGTGCGTACGCCTTGCGGTCACTAATCTCGATGAGTGCTGAAAACTCGCCAATGTGCTTGATCATGTTGGCACCGTAGGATCTCAGAACAGCGCTACAGGGAATCAGAATTGTCGTCTTGAGCTTTCGAAACGTTGAAAAAGGCTAAACGTTTGCCTGCGATTCTGTGTCTACCTTAAAAGTAACGCACTTGCTGCCAATGCAGGCGTTCACACGCCAGTCTAGTTGTCTGCTTGCGCTGCTGCAGGTGACATTCAGAACTTCGAAGTTGTAGCTGTAATGCTGAACTTCATACACGTGATTTTTTTTTGCTGCAACAAAACGTGAAGTGGTTTCAGCGATTACATGAGTAACATACTTTTCCGTACGCCGGGCAGCGTCTGAAGGCATGCCTTTTGTTGCAACGAATGCATTTAGGTCGTTCAGGGACACTCTAGAGTAGCTCCTACTGGCTGTGCAGCGTTCATACCGAGTTCTTCCTTTGCTTTCTGCAAAAATTTATTTTGACGCGCAGATGTTTCCACCGTCTTGCAAAGGACGATAACTTTTCCAAGGTTCAGTTTTTGTCTTTGAGCATTTTTTTCGAAGCCTTAGCGAGTTCGTTTCAAAACCAATTGGTTCTTGCAAGATGTCGTCTGCTATGGTCCTGAAGTTGTAGGGGTGCGCTTGTTTTTTCACCTCGCGTAGAAACTGCTCAAAAGGCACCACGTCACCGTGACTGCGGAAACGAAAAATGCATCGCTCGTGTAGTTAGTTTTGTTGCCCCAAGCAGTACTCTTCAATTTTGGCAATAACAAAGCTGAAAACTTCCTTGTTTTATGCGCCACTGAATACAAAACTGTTGAAGACGTCCAAGGCCTCCTCCCCTGCCACGCTGAGGAGCAGGGCCGTTTTTGCCGCTCCAGACCTTACATTGGCTTTGCATGCCGTCGCTTGCAGAAAAAAATCTAATTGTACACGGAATCGCTTCCAGTTGCTTCCTAAGTAAGCTGTAAAACGTAATGGCTAGGGTGGCCTCAGGTGTTTCATGTCGTTTCTTCTTACGTTCTCTTATGCCAGATCCGCCTTCTGACAGCATGTTTCATTCGCGTGTAGATTGAACAGACTGAAAGCTGGGTTGTCAAGAAGCAAATAAACGGCATTATTTAGTCTGTGTTGGCAGTTATAGTCAGTTACAGTGGAAAGAGTTAGCAAAATGGAGGGCCGGGTGAGTGCATGAACGAGGCAATCATACAGGTAGATAGCACATGTACTTTGATAAGGTATGATACATCACTGTATAGGTCGTTCAAAGGTCCAACCAAGCCTTGTGTCGACGGACACCAGGCCTTGTTGTCGCTCGCCCAGGTAAACTTCATTTAACAAAAACTTCTACACTTCGAACGCTCCAACGAGAAAGCATATGCTGTCCTCAGTTTTCAATGCAGGAATTGCAGGCGTGTCTGCAATAAACTTCTCTTCCTGTAGCAGCTGTTGCGCAAATATGTTCGTGGGTGGAAGTTCTGTCAGCTGCTCACCAATAAACGGTACTTCTATAGCTTCGACGTCATGCGTGGTGCGGTCGAATTGTTTCATAAGCGTCACTCTGACAATGTTTAGCCGTATTTTCGGTGCTCCGCTTGTTCCTCCAAATGCCTTTACATTCATTTCGATGGTGCGAACTATTGGTAATCTTAGCTGTTTACATATGTCTCCTGTAATAAACGTTCTTTGGTTTCCATTGACTAATACGCCTCTGATAAAGTTTGAGTCACCTTCGGTTGTCAGTCATGCACGAAATGCTTGTAGTAGGATCACATTTTTGTTATGTTATGAATCATTCGTTTTCACCTTTGAAACAGGGGCCCTTGCTTCAATGAAGTGCTTCTTTTGCGCGTATTTGAAATTGCAAACAACTGTTGCGTGCCTTCCATACCACTTAAAAGAAATTAAACGAAATTAAACGATGATGGCAATCTTTAGACCGATGTACTTTGATAGTGCACTTGAAGCACCCACCAGTCTTCGCTAGGCAGTTCTTTCATTCATACAAGCTAATGTCGGATGTGAACGACTCCTTAATGTATGCTGCAGAATGGCAAAACAAACAGGTACATTTTTCAATACTTGCGTGACTGATCAACGCAGACGTCGTGGGTTGAGCCTGATGAAGCGTTTCTTGTCGGTGACTTCGGGCCCCAAGACCACAAGCGTCCACGAAGGCTATTCTCTCACAAGCCTCCGCTTCCATGCGCACGTATTTGAGTAGCTCCCGAAGTTCTGTCTACGATATTGGAAACGCCTCGACGTTCGTCTAGGCGTCTCTGCTGCTTCAAGTACTGTACCACGATATCTCCGGGGATAACTTTATGAGGACCTCGATGAGCATGGGGGCACAGGAGAGCTTCGAGCAACCGAGCGCCTTAAGTTCTACGATATTGGATTGGACGGTGCCCAATAGGTTTCACAACGAAGCCACGTCGTTTAAGAACTTTACTTGCTTTAGCGTTTGCAGTCTTGCCAAGTATTGTTGCTAGATGTTCTTGTTTCCGAAATGGTCATTTAAAGGGTGATGGCGTCTTCGTACGACTTCTTCAAGGCTTGAATGCAGTCGATGGCCTTCGATGCCTCTCCAGTCACTAGGCTCTTCTAATAGTGGAACCGTTGTATGTTAGATAGGCTGGAGTTTTCATAAACTGCGTGCCTGTAGTGATTGCAGAAAGGTTGCCACTGCGTTGGCCTTCCGTTGAAAGGAGGTAGCTTAAGTTCAGGTGGACGACAGCCGACATCTTATCACCAAAGACACGACTACCTGCAGTGATGATAACTTCATTCGCAATGTTGGTTGCCGCACATTTGGGGACCCTGGGCGTCAACGCTCTCAGCTCTTCCATGTTGTGTCTCAGCAACGCCAGCATAGCAGTAGCATTAGCTTCCTATTCTGCTACAGGGGCATAATATTCCTCGACTTGGTCGTCAGTAAGGTGTGCTTCAATTTCTAATTTGAGCACCCGCAGGCCTTCATTTCACGCCTTCAGCTGGTCGTGCACCACACGAAGGTTCGATGAGGTGAACTTGTTTCGAGTCGATCAGTTACCCTGCTTCGTTTCGTAAGCGCATGTGCAGAACTTGCTGAGTCGTTCGTTTGCTTTTCATGCGCTCCATGTTCGTTGCGGGCGAAGCCCTTTTGTGGGGTTGCTTGAATCACAGAGTCCCGGGTTTCTCGGCACCATAAAAATGTAGGAGAAAAGTGAATTCGCTGGGGGAGTGAGCGAAAACAGAGGTTTATTGGCTAAGAGAGGTAATTAACACGTCAGAGTCCGACAAAACGTTCTTGTTCTTCTTCAACTATTGTCCGTGGCACATTCCCACTGTGGAAGATTGGCCAAGAATTTAGTGGCAAAAAATTATTGTGCAGATTTTTTCGCCACACCCAAGGCACGAACTCTCCCCTCGTGCCCACACTTCGCGGTCTTCTTTCTTATTCAACAACGCCCAAGTATACAATGGACGTTAACCCGACGTGATGCCCGTATCATGCTAGAATATATGTAATGGTCATAGAAATAAATAGCCGGCACTGCAACACCAACTGGTATTCCGCCAAATTTTCGCCTGTATAGGGTCTTTCTCCAAAGCAGTTTAGAGGCCTGGATCGGCTCTTGATTGTTTCCCAGAGTGCTTGGGTTTGGTTCCTGCTTTTTAGTGATGTATTCTTATGCCTGCGGAGTCTACACCGAACCTCATTGCCTCCACAAAGGCAATCTGTGTCAATGCCAGCGAGCGAGCTCGCCTGACACCATCATCTCAACGACGTCAAGTAGCTCGGTGCCGCCGTTCTGTCTTACGCAACGCACGGTGAGCTCCCTCAGCCCGCGGGCCCTATAGCAGCCCGATGTTGCAGCGGTGCCATTCAGTCTGGCGGCTCTTACGCAATGCGTGGCAACATCACTCGTCCTTGGGTGCAACCCAGCGCCGCAGCTCCGGATTTGAGGATCACGACGCAACCAGTGGCGGGTCCCGATTGGAGGATTCTGGCGTGACCCGGCGGCAGCAGTTCTGATTGGACGTTGATGACGTAAAAGGATCACTTGGAGCCTATAACAAACCATGCCGCGCTTCGCCAAGCAGCCGACTTATGCGTCAGACAGAATACATCTCGGCTCTTCGAGTCCTCACGCTGTCGGCGCGGCGGGTGTCCTTGGCAGCGGTAAGATTCGTGGCGCCCTTCATAACCTCGTCGGAGGCGCGCTTCGTAACAGTGGATGGCAGCTGCGGGATCGGCCGGCGTCAACGAAATCGATGTGTTAAGTGCCTGATGTTTTCCCTTCAGATCACCAGACTAATCTATCACAGGTAAAGGTAGTTTAGAGAAGGGCTGTGTGAAGCAATAAAGATAGCTTTGATCGTTTCAAGCCAAGTCGGGGCGCTTTGAAACCAAACTTGTAAACACGGGAGTGTTATAAATTGCTTGCTCATCTTGCTAGTACAGTTATGGTAGGTACGGCAAGTACCATCTTAACAGGGGCAAAGAGCAAGAGGCTAGTGTGAACGATAGAGAACCTGAAAGTGAAGGAACTCACCGAAATTGGTAAGAAACTTAGCCTTACTTTGATCCGCGTGAAACGAAAGCAAGCGATCGTAGAGATGATGAAGGATGAAGGAGTGTCAGCTGAGAAAGTCGATGAGGCCTGCGCAGATACCAAAGCAAGCCGCGAGGAGGCTGATAGGCAAGAAGTAGAAGTTCGTGAACGTGAAGAAGCGGAAAGGCACGAACGTCAAGATCGTAAGGAGGCCGAGAGACAGGAGCGCCTCGAGTTGAGAAGAATAAAATTGACATTGTTACAGTGGTTCGCAGGCGCCTAGCGTAGCTTTTGCGAAGGTTTAGATCAGCAGTCATAGAACTTGGGACCAACTGCAACCGGTCGTAGTAGGCGAGGGCATAGCGAAGTATCTTGTCAAGTTTTAACACACCTGTGAGCGAAATGCTTTGGAGCGGTCTCTTTGGACGCAGAACCTGTTAGCCCTACTTCCCGGCGTGGTGTCTGACGTGATAACGTGCTTGTCGAGGGAAGTGTTTGAGAGCTATGACGTGTTCATTGAAGTGTTTTTAAGGCGTTACAAGTTCACACCCGGAGCTTTCCGGCAAAGGCTACGGTATGCAAAAAAGGGCAAAGTGTCACACGTTGAATTCGTGTTTCGTCGTAAAGCCGATTTGTTTCGATGGCTACAGGGCGAACATGTTTAGGACAATCGCGATAAGATGGTAGAAATTATTGCATTAGAACAACTGTACCACTGCATCGAGGATGACTTCAAGCTTTGGCTGCAGGACAATCTTGGCGAAGTACAGCTAAACAAGGTAGCAGAGTTAGCTGAGGAGTAGTATACTTGCTGAAAGTTGCATAATATGGCAGCGCACTTTGAAAAGGATGAAAGAAAAGGGGGATTTTCAAAGTAACCTCATCAACGGAAGCCCACTCTGCATCGGAATTTCAAGAAGAACCCGCCTTCTATGAAGGACACTGTAGGGGAAGGGCAACGGAAGTGGAGAAATTGAGTGAGGTTTCGAAACAACGCACTGATACCAGCACGGGCGTTTTAATCATGGACGCCGCTAATCTGCTACAACTGCGAAAAGGATAAGCACATCGCGATAAACTGTAAGCAAAAGTTTGCTTTCGCAACAATCGGAGAATCGGCAAAGGACATGCGGCTGTTAGAGCCGTAGCAACAGGAAATCAGTGTGAATGGGAAAACGTCTCGAGCACTTCGAGACACAGCGGCAACCATGGACGTTGTTCATTCTTCGTTGCTGTCTCGGGAAGACTGTACAAGAGAATGCGCGTGGATTAGGCAAGTCGCCGAGCATCAGAGTGCTTGCTTACCAATCGCAACGGTAGTAATTGAAAGCCAGAGTGGTAAGCTTCGCACCAAAGCGGCTGTGTCTGCCGCGCTTCCCGATCATTTTCCCTATCTTTTTTTCCAAAAACTCTGAGCAGTTTCTCAAAGAGTAGGGTAAGTTGTTCTTCTCTAACTTAGCGTACAAGGCCCTCGCGCGATTGCAAACGCGGAAGTTTCGCAGGAACTTCATCTTGTTCAATGTGGTGAAACACCACCTGCGAAAGCTGCTGATCTGTTTGACCTTGGGGGCAAGTCGACAAAACATCGGACAGAAAATTATCTGTGTGAATCACTCGTGCAGTCACTCAAGCCGCTCATCACCGAAGCGACTGGTGGGGTTTCAGTCGGCTGAGGAGACGGCATGGTGCCATTGAGTCCGAGTGAGAGGGGTGCAACGCTCTTGCCTGTAGCGGAAAGTTGGAGAGAGCTGTCGAGGGTTGATCAAAAAACGCTCATTCGAGTGTAGCTTGAGGGCCTCTCGATTAAAGCGCTACTGAGAAGCCTAAACTTGAAAAAAAAAAGAAAAAGAATGTTCCCTTTTTTGAGAAGGCAGGGCTACTCTATCAAAGCCATACGAATATGCAAGGTCACACATTTGAGCAGCTCTTGGTGCACCAAAAGTATCGTCGCCAGCTACTGGAACTGGCGCATGAAAACGCTTGAGCAGGGCATCTGGGCATAAAGAAGACCAAGGTTGGAGTTTCCCTTGAGTTTTATTGGCCGAACTGCTGGAATGATATCGAATACTTTGTACGCTATTGTGACACTTGTCAGGGAACGAGAAAATCCACGAACAATGGGAAGGCAACCATGAAGCCTGTGCCGATTATCACGGAACCTTTTCGGCGCCTAGTAATTGATATTGCCGGGCCATTGCCAGAGTCAAGGCAATGTTGTCGGTACATCCTGACAGCGCTCTGTGTCGCCCCAAAATTTCAAGATGCGATACCACTTTAGGAGCTCAATTATCCTCATGTCGTGGATGCTCTGCTCTCTATATTCGCACGTGTCGTACTTCCTTCTGAAATTCAATGTGACAACAGTACTGTCTTCCCCAGCTGCCTTACCTCTACCATTTTGGGTATAAGCGGAATAAACGTAGTGCACAGCTATATCCATCACCCGCGACCTAATCCGGTAGAGCATATGCATTCCGTTCTGAAACGAATACTGAGAGCTCTTTGCTACAAGCGCAAATGCGACTGGGAAGCGTGTATTCTTTCGCAATATTCGCTTTAAAATCAGCTCCTCATGAGAGCACAAGTTTCAGCTCTTTAGAGCTTGTGCATGGCAGGCGTTTGAGAACAACATTGCGAATGCTACGCGAGTCATGAGAGGAATTCAATGAGGACTCTATGTGGTTGCATATGTCCTCGACATCTTTCAGAGGCTTGAAAAAACGAAAGACATTGTGGAAAGCCAGATGAAGGCTGTGCAAGTGCTGTTGAAAGAGCACTACGACAAATCGCAAAGAAACGCAGCTTTGAAGCAGGTACTCAGGTAATGCTTCTGCGGCCGTCCAAAAGGAACAAGCTTGACGTTCATTAGGAAGGGCCTGCCAGAGTAACATTGAAGCTTTCTGATAACAATTATGAAGCGAAATTAGGAAGACGGCTGAACAAAATTTACCACAGTTAGTTGATGAAAGCGTTCGTTCAGCGTCAAGTGGTCACAAATCTCCTTTTCAATGCTTCAGAAGAGGGAGTAGAAATTTTGACTTCTAGTGATGTAATCGAAACGGGATCCGATGTAATGTTAGAGCAATTGAACATGGAGCCTGGGTTAAATGAAGTCCAGAAGAAGGACTTGAGGAGGATTGTTTACGAGTTCAAAGAGGTGTTTTTGGACCGTCAAGAAACGCGACGGTAATTAAACATGATATCGAGCTAACATGTGAGTGAGGAGCCCTGCGTTTTAGCTGGTACCTTCTCCACACTTCGGTCTTTCGCTGGCAAGTCGGGGCAAAATTTTGTCCTCATTACGGCCTTAGCTAGGCGCTCTCGTCCAGAGTGATCTCAAGGGGCTAACTTTATGTTTCAGTCTGTTTCATCGCGTTGTTATACGGGAAAAAATTTGAGTTCTCGTTTTAAAAGTCTTGTGTAACACGTGTGCCTCTTGGTGTAGAGGGAACGAAATTCCGATTGACAGTAACTAGGTATATGTTGTATTATATTTTGTCTGGTGTTCTGTCGGGTGAGCGAGGGTACTTGCTTGTGTCGTGTATTGTCTGTTGTCGAACCGTTCTTCACAAGTAGCAGAACCATCGACATGTTTTGCCGACAAGCCTGTGGAGCTGGGATCAATCCTCAAAAATGGGATGTGCTCACGGAACTGAGCCTTGAGCCCCATCCTTCACATTGCCCGATAGGCGAACATGGAGGGAACTGGCAAACGAGCGTGCCCGACATTCGAGCCATGTGGAAGAAGCTCATCTTTTCGACGCTTGGTCTGGCGGCGAGGGTGCTGTTATGCCTTGGAGAACATACTGAACGTCATTGCATCTGCAAAGACAATCTGTGTAAATGCCAGCGAGCGAGCCCGTCTGATTCCATCATCTCAACGACGTCATTTGGCCCGGCACCGCCGGTCTGTCTTGCGCAAGGCACTGCAAGCTCCCTCAGCCCGTGGGCCCGATAGCAGCCGCATGATGCAAGCGGTGCCATCCAGTCAGGCGAGCTTTACGCAATGCGTGGCAACATCACTCGTCCTTGGGTGCAACCTAGCGCAGCGGCTCCGGATTTGAGGATCATCACGCAACCCAATGCCGGATTCCCACCAGAGGATTTTAACGTGACCCGGCAACTGCAGTTCTGATTCACGTTGATGACGTAAAAGAATCCCCTGGGGCATATAAAAAACCCAAACTTCGCCAAGCAGCCGACCTATGCGTCAGAGAGAAGACATCTCGGCTCTTCGAGTCCTTAAGCTGTCGGTCTGAGTGCCCAATATGTAACGTCTCTATTTCTATGCTGTACATAAACCTTGCCTCAACTCACGGTCGTCTTGTCCACTCGTGTATAAGCTCTGCGCAGAAACTGTTGCGAGCTGAGAAACACGTGCGACCAAAGAGCCAGTGAGCTTGGCAGCAGCGACTTTCGGAGCAGTGGTGCCTTCGGGACCGTGTTGGCGTCAAACTTCGTAAGAGTATTCCCTTTGCAGAGGCAATGACGTTCGATGTGGACTCTCAGGCGTAACAGCATTCATAGGGTCAACGCTGGTGACGTCAGTTTTTCTTAAGGTTGTGTCATTTAATTTTCGAGCGACTATTTGACACAATAATAATGATAGCTGAGAAACACTTATCATGAGAGACAATTAGCCCAGCCGTGGTGGTCTAGTGGCTAAGGTACTCGGCTTCTGAGCCGCAGGTCGCGGGTTCCAGTGTTGGCTGCGGCGGCTGCATTTCCGATGGAGGCGGAAATGTTGTAGGCCCGTGTGCTCACATTTGGGTGCACGTTATAGAACATCATGTGGTCTAATTTTCCGGAGCCCTCCACTACGGCGTCCCTCATATTCATATGATGGTTTTGGGACGCCAAACGCCACATATCAACAATTATGCCAAGCAACGTATAGAGACTATTATTATAGGTGATTTTTCTGTAATAGTGAAGAAAGAAAAGTGCACAAAACATAAGATGCCGTGGGCGGGAACCGAACGTTGAACCTTCGAATAACGCGGGCGATGCCCTGCCAACTGAGCTTCCTCGGCAGCCATCCACTTTGTAGGGTTTGTATTTGTGTGTTTAAAACGTGGGAACGTCAGTCAGCACTGCCTGTTGCCATTGAGGTAAGTGGGGGGAATTCATTAATTGCCTGTTGGCGGCACCTTTAAGTTACCTTAAAACGAGTTGGCAGCTGACCAATAGTCCCTCGCACACCACCTGAAAGCATTAGGTCAGTCAAAACGAGAACCTTGCTATGATTTGAGGAAGAAATTGTAACCTTATAATGACTCGCTTTTCTTGATACACGCAGTAATGATGAAAAGGGGTATAAAAATACGCCAAGAAAGGTATAGGGGTTGGTGTTAGATGGAGTTGTAATACAACGGTGAAGAAATAAATGTGGACAAAAAATAACCACTGGCAGGGTCGAACCTGCGACCTTCGAATAAAGCGTCTGTTGCACTACCATTTCAGATACCATGATGGCAACACCCCGGCTTAATGTCATATGTTAGTCACCCGTGGCGTATGTACACGAAACGTGCTATACGGTCATTAGTTACGTGTCTGGAAGAAAATGTTTCACAACATACGTGGCGGGATTTTAGCGCGATAGCGTTAGAGAGCTCGTGTCGCATAAATTCCGCTACTGGCGTCGGCACCGTTGGCTGTGTGCGAAAACTTTCTGTGAGCGAAAAATTGAGAAAGAAGCAAATAAAACAAAAAAAGTAAATGTAGGGTCTCATTGAGCGTTGAAACCGCGCCGTTTGCGTGACAATGAGGTGTCCTACCACGACGCCACAGTGTTACTTGCGGCCGCTTTTTGAACAACACTACATAACTCCTATGTAGTTGAAGGAGCCTCCTTAACGCATATTGTTGGACAGGTGTCACAACAAAAACGAGCCCATCTAGCAATTTTTAGGCGCATTTGGAAGGCCATCAAAGTGCGTCAAAGAAGGCTGGGATAGTGCAGTCGTCGCCGGTAAAAACACACAGAAACTTTCAATCAGCTCTGAAATTGCACAACCATGTCCATCTGGTGAAAACATATCATGCCTTTCCAGAGACATTGATCAAGCAAACAGCAAACGCTAGATAATGTGCTGCTATCTGTGAGGCATTGTGAGACTCCTTCTCACCTCTGAAATGGCGAGTGCACAGCGTGTGCCTTGGAGGTCATGCGCCTTTTGCTTTAGATCAGGAACCAGTCAGTACCAATTGGGCGCGGCCTTGAGTGTGTGTGTGTGTGTTTCAGTGTACCATGTGCGAGACATTGTGCAAAACTTAGTGGTTGAAAAGCGCACTTAGGCCGTGTTTCGCTATCGTGTTCAAGTATTAAACGCGAATTTAAATTTAAGGGTCTGTTTCGCGTTGTCATAGCAATTCCCAAGGGGACATTCATCAAACTTTATTACCTTCATGAAATAACCTTGGTGTGGCGCACAATAAGGGTTATAGATAGATAGGTAGATAGATAGATAGATAGATAGATAGATAGATAGATAGATAGAAAATGGCTAAGGTACTTGGCTGCTGACCCGCAGGTTGCGGGTTTGAATCCCGGCTGCAGCGGCTGAATTTTCGATGGAGGCGGAAATTTTGTGGGTCCATGTACTCAGATTAGTGTGCACGTTCAAGAATCCCAGGTGGCCGAAATTTCCGGAGCCCTCCACTACGGCGTTTCTCATAATCATATGGTGGTTTTGGGACGTTAAACCCCACATATCAATCAATCATCATCGTTAAGAAATAGTTCACATATATTTTTATGACACAGATTAGGGAACTGTTTCACAATAAAAAAGTCAGGGAGAACCATGAAGCAGTGGACAAGCTTGGTCTTTTAGTACCGAGGTCAGTGTGTGCCGCAACGAGCTAAAGTGCGTTCCGGAGAGCCGCAGTGAAGTTCAATTATTCAATGAGCCAGCTATAAAAAGTGGAAAAAACAAGCATGTTGATAAGCAAGCGACGTCATTTGTGAAAAGTTGTATATTACTTCTTTTTTGGGAACGATTTGAAATGACATGGCTAATAACACACGATTTCTGCTGCATTGCTTAGTATCACAGCTATTGTCTTGAAGTTCCTTACTTCTTTTTTATTGAGCTGTGGTGAAACCTTTTTTTGTGTGTATATCAGGGCCGTACCGAGATATTCAGAAAAGTATCCCAGAGTACAGCTATTGAAATATATGCGCTCGACACTGAAATACAGATACAAATATACACTTACTGATCTCATGAGGTTGTCGCAGACATACTTTTGAAAATAGACAAAAAAGCATTTCGGAATACGATTACAGGGCTGAAATACAATAATACAAAATTTTGAAATCCATTTTTTTTCAACAGTAATGATGCTACGCTAAATCATTAATAGGTGCAGCCCATTTTATTTATTATTCTTACATTCGATTCAAGTTTGAATGTAAAGATTATCACTGCGATTTGCAATCAAGGCCAGCGCAATATATATATATATATATATATATATATATATATATATATATATATATATATATATATATTGTGATGTAGCAGTAAAGGCAACCTTTATTAGGCCCGGAAGACACGATGAAGCGCCCACGCCCAAGGCACAGAACTCAGACAAGCCAAGTCCCCACAGCAGAAGAAGATGACGACCACTCATGATGATGAATATTTGTAAAGATAGATGATGTGCTTAATGAATGCCTACACTAACTTCCCCCCCCCCCCCCCACGTGAACGCGGTCATCCTGACCGCAGTTCTTGACCGCATTTTAAAGCGAAGATGAACGCTGTATGAAAGGCTTCATGCGGGATACGTGGACTATTTCTGCTGCCCTGTAGCGGCGGTCCATCGGAAGAAGAACGGGTGCCACGCGATAATTCACAGGAGACGTTTGCTCCAAGACAGTGTAGGGGCCAATAAAACGTAATTGAAACTTCTCGCACAGTCCGGGAGTGTGAATGGGTGTAAGAAGGAGGACTTCGTCACCAGGGCTGAAAGACACGGCACGATGGGAGGCATCATATTCAAGCTTGCGATCCTGTTGCTTGGCTTCAGTGTTGACGCGAGCCAGCTGGCGGCAATGAAGTAGACGAGACACGTATTCTTCACTTGAAGATGAACATGGTTTGACAGGCGCAGAGAAGAACGAAACATTGAGGAAAGAAGAGGGGAAGCGACCGTGGACGAGGTAGAACGGCGAGTAACCGGTTGTGCGCTGTACAAAGGTATTATACGCAAAAGTGACAAATGGCAAAATGGTGTCCCAGTTTCTGTGGTCGGGTTCGATATACATCGCAATCATGTCTGACAGTGTACGATGGAAGCGCTCAGTCAGGCCGTTCGTCTGAGGATGGTAACTGGAGCTTGTTTTGTGTGTAGTGCCGGCTGCCTTGAGCACTTCTTCGACGAGTGCTGAAAGAAATACTCTTCCACGGTCGCTCAGGATTACACGAGGAGCTGCGTGTCGAAGGATTATTGCTCGAAGGATGAAGTCGGCCACTTCCGAAGCTGATGCAGAAGGCACGGGAGCTGTTTCGGCATAGCGGGTCAGGTGGTCGACAGCTGTAACTATTCAACGATTGCCCGTGACAGTCATAGGAAGCGGACCATACAGGTCAATGCCAACTACCTCGAATGGTTGCAGAGGACACGGGAGCGTTTGTAATTGTCCACTTCGAGTTGATGTAGGTAGCTTGCGACGCTAACAAAGGGCGCATGAGGCAACGTACTTCGCGACACAGGTGGACAAGCCCGGCCAGTAGTAGTGACATCTTATGCGGTCATACGTTTTCTGGAAGCCCATGTGTCCAGCAGACATGTCGTCGTGATATGTCTTGAGGACTTGAGCCCGAAGAGAGCGAGGTAGAACGGGCACCCAGCGTTGACCATCAGGGTGGTAGATATGACGGTACAGGACGTGGATGTTGAGCTTGAATTGCGTCAGCTGTCGGCGAAGACGGGCGTTAGGGGGCCGGAAAGTCCCGTCAAGACGGTCCATGATGCGGCGACAGTAAGGGTCAGCACGTTGGTGAGATAAGAACAAACCACACTCGCTTGAAGAAGTTGGGTCCAAAGTAGTTAATGACGAAACATGTAGGAAAGAGACGGCCGAAAGCTTCTCGTGTGCAGCAGTGGCGGGTTTGTTAAGCGGCTCCGAAGAGAGCGGGCAACGCGAAAGGGCGTCGGCGTCTTGATGCTTGTTTCCCGACTTGTATGTGATAGTGAAGTCGTATTCTTGTAAGCGAAGAATCCAGCGACCAAGGCGGCCGGACAAGTTCTTGATTGTCGAGAGCCAGCACAAGGCGTGATGGTCCGTAACCACAGTAAAGTGGCGGCCGTGAAGATAAGGTCGAAACTTTTGTATCGACCATACGACCGCTAGGCACTCCTGTTCGTTGATGGTATAATTCTTTTCAGCAGGGGTCAGTGCACGGCTCGCGTATGCGACGACTTTCTCACGTGAAGATTTGTCTCGCTGTAGAAGAATTCCACCAATGCATCGACCACTAGCGTCTGTATGCAGGAGCGTAGGCGCGGTTTCGTCGAAATGGCAGAGGACTGGTTCGGATGTGAGTGCACACTTCAGTTGGGCAAACGCCGCTTCACATTCAGGAGACCACACAAAGGCGACGCCTGATCCGAGCAACTTGTGCAATGGTGAAGCTATTGAGGTGAAGTCTCGAATGAATCGGTGAAAATAAGAAGCGAGGCCGAGGAAACTGCGCAAATCTTTGGCTTTTTCAGGACGCGGGAAGTGTTGGACAGCGGAAATCTTGTCAGGATCGGGACGAATACCGTCCTTGCTTACGATGTGGCCTAACACTTTAATCGTCTTGCTCGCAAAACGGCACTTCTTGGTGTTCAGCTGAAGGCCTGCGTTTGCAAGGCACGTAAGAACTTCGTCCAGTCGTTGCAAGTGCTGAGAGAAGGTTGACGAGAAAATAACGATATCGTCTAAATAGCACAAGCAAGTCTTCCACTTCAAGCCTCGTAAAACTGTGTCGATCATCCGCTCGAATGTTGCTGGAGCATTGCAAAGGCCGAACGGCATGACGTTGAATTCATACAGCCCATCTGGTGTTGAAAACGCTGTCTTTTCTTTGTCATCCTCGTGCATGGGTATTTGCCAGTAACCTGAACGCAGGTCTAGGCTTGAAAAGTACTCAGCACCTTGTAGTGAATCCAAAGCATCGTCTATGCGCGGCATGGGGTAAACATCCTTGTGGGTAATCTTATTAAGTGCTCTGTAGTCCACGCAAAACCGCACGGAGCCATCTTTTTTCCTTACTAAAACAACAGGGGATGACCAAGGACTCGCGGAGGGACGTATAATGTTCCGTTGCATATCGGCTACATTTTGTTCAATGATTTCACGCTCGGATAAAGAGACGCGATATGGTCGACGGCGTACGATGGAAGTGCCATCGGTCTGGATACGATGCCTAATAATGGACGTCTGTCCCAGAGATGAGGAATGGGCATCAAACAATCTCCTATGCTTTTGTAGCAAGGCAAGCAACTCATCTGTCTGTGAAGAGGTCAGTTCTGGACTAATAGTCGCAGCAAGAACAGAAGCGCTTGATGAACGTCCAATAGAAGGAAGGTCAGAACACGCTGGCATAAGAGAGACAACAGAGACAGATTGAGATTCAGAAACGCAAGCCATTGTGGTGCCTTTAGGAATGAGAATTTTCTCAGAAGTCTGGTTTGTAGCGTAGAGAAGTCCGGAGCCATTGTGGAATCGCGCTAGACCTGAAGCAAAGGCTATACCTCTTGCGAGACAGCGTGCAGATGGTTGGACAAACACGTCACCAGAGTCGATCACATTAGAAGTGATGGCAACTATCCGCTGATGACCAGGTGGTAGCTCGGTCTCTTCAGCAGCGAGCAAGCGAACGGGCTTGTCATCCGCATACAGGGCATAGTCAGTTTCCATCATATGAACAACATTTTCTTTACAGCAAATGGAAGCGTTCGCCGTAGACAGAAAATCCCAGTCTAATATAATCTGGTGGGCACACGAATTCAGCACAGCAAATTGTACAAAATGAAGAATACCAGCGATTAAAACACGAGCGGTGCACATAGTGGCAGGTCTAATGGCGTCCCCTTACGCAGCGTGCAGTGTAGGTCCATCATAAGGGGTGGTGACTTTTCGTAGACGTGAGCACAAAGAACGATCAATCACAGACAAAGAGGCACCAGTGTCTATTAAAGCGTCCACGTACACACCTTCTATTAAAACAGCTATCGTATTATATGGACGCACTGGAGGAATTTCTGTCTTTTCGTTCGATGCAGCTTTTCCTCCAAAAGCTGCAGAGGTTACTTTTCCGGGCGTTGGTTGGTGAATTGCGAAACAGGTCGCAATGGAGACGTGGAACGGCGGAGGGGTGAGGGTGAGCGGCGTCTAGTAGTGCGGTAGGAACTTGTTGGCTCAGATGTCGCAGTTGGAGACGGTGAGCGGCGTAGCGGCGGATCATAAGGACGACGTTGGAAAGCGTACCAGCTTGTCCCATCATCCCGTCCGTAGGTGTCGAGTCCACGACGCTCGTCCTGCTGACGCTTCCGACAGACGCGTGCAATGTGGCCCCGATAGCCGCAGTAATAACAGATCGGACGATGCGGCCGACACGGTGGGTGAAAGGGCTGGCTAGTCACACTCGGAGTTAACGAAGCCAGCGGGACAGGCGTCGAGTGTGCGGGCATCGGTTGTACCACGGGTGGTGAGCCAGCGAGGACTTGTGCGTACGTCGGTTGGAGTCGAGGTACTGGAGTGTCTACAAACGCTGGCCTGGTCATGGACGCCAACTCCTCTTTGATAACATCCCGCAAAACATTGTTGGAGGGGGGAGGTGGACTCGGTGTCATTGAGAGGCCGAAAGATTGTAGCTCTTCCCGTATAAGCGCCCGGATCATGGCACGCAATGAGGAATCAGTCGTGGTAGTGGTTTCAGAGCTGTCCGGCAGTAACCGTTGGGATTCAAGTTCTTCCAGGCGTTGGCACGTGGCAACAACGTCAGCGACCGTAGTCGGGTTCTGAATGACCAAGGCATTGAACACGACCGTGCCTATCCCTTTTAGTAGATGACGAACTCTCTCTGATTCAGACATGGACGTGCTGAAACGGTGACAGAGAGCAAGCACATCCTCTATGTACGATGTGTAGGACTCACCGCATTGTTGCTTGCGAGAATCCAGTGTCTTCTTCGAGAGAGCTGAACGAACCGCCGGGGTGCCGAAAATTTGGCGAAGCTGTTGCTTGAAACACGTCCAGTCCGTAATGTCCGTTTCATGATTGAAAAACCATGTTTTCGCTACGCCCGTGAGGTAGAAAGAAACACGGCGAAGCTTGGTAGGATCATCCCAGTTGTTAGTGGAACTCGCTCGATTGAACTGGTCCAACCAATCTTCCACATCTTCACCTCGAAGTCCGGCGAACGTGGGCGGCTCACGCTGGTGCGCGGTGATAATCCACGATGGATAGGCCGTGGTAGCCGGGGCCGTGGAGGTAGACGCAGAAGCGCCGGTTGGCTCGTCCTGAGGCATGTTACCGGACACCTGGTACAAACGACGACCTGAGCGCAGCTCCAGGAGGCAGATCGGGCTGGGATAGGACGGAAGATCGTAGAGCACACTCCACCACTTGTGATGTAACAGTAAAGGCAACCTTTATTAGGCCCGGAAGACACGATGAAGCGCCCACGCCCAAGGCACAGAACTCAGACAAGCCAAGTCCCCACAGCAGAAGAAGATGACGACCACTCATGATGATGAATATTTGTAAAGATAGATGATGTGCTTAATGAATGCCTACAATATATATATAAATATATATATATATATATATATATATATATATATATATATATATATATATATATATTGTTAAGACGTTTATTGGCGGACACTCGTTGATGATTCACGACAGTCAATGCGGGGACCGACTTTCTGCACGAGCTGCTCTTCTTCTTATGAAAAAGGCGACCCACAAGAAGGCACTCGAGAGGACGACCCACTGTTTGAAGGCTTTGCCACAACTACCCCGGGTACGAAAAGGGAGCCGCCTGGCGACCTAACAGGTGGTTACAATGAGCGGGTCATGGCAGGCCTTGAGGCGCTCCACGTTAACAATGTCGCGTCCTCGACGGCGCATGTCCGAAGATGGTTCAATTGGTTCAATCAAGTAGTTGACAGGAGAAGTGCGTTTGACGACACGGTAGGGGCCTTCGTATTTCGGCAATAGTTTTGAAGATAGGCCAGTTGCAGTGGTAGGGATCGAGAGCCAAACAAGCGCTCCAGGGAGGAACGTGGGCGCAGTAGTGCTGGCGTCAGCGCGAATGCTTTTTTGTCGCTCTTGATCGTGCGCAGTAAAGGTCTTTGCAAGCTCTCGACACTCTTCAGCAAGCTTGGCTGTAGCAGAAATAGGCGCCCACTCAGACGGATCTGGCCTGTACGAAAGTATCTTGTCGATGGTTTGCGACGGGTGCCTTCCATATAATAAAAAGAAATGTGAAAAGCCAGTAGTGCTCTGAGGGGCGGTATTGTATGCGTAGGTGACGAAGGGTAGAATGGAATCCCAATTTGTGTGATTGGCGGCGACGTACTTGGAGAGCATGTCGCCGAGCGTACGGTTGAAGCGTTCGGTGAGGCCATTTGTCTGCGGGTGGTAAGCAGCAGTTTTGCGGTGAACAATGTTGCACTCTTTAAGAATGGCTTCAACGACTTCAGACAGGAAGACGCGGCCTCGGTCACTGAGCCGTTCCTGGGGTGAACCGTGTCGCAAAATGAATCGTTGGAGCAGAAAGGAGGCCACATCGCTCGCTGTAGCCGCGGGGAGAGCAGCCGTTTCGGCGTATTGCGTGAGGTGGTCCACAGCGACAATGGCCCAGCGGTTACCAGCTGACGTCAGTAGAAGTGGCCCATACAAATCGATGCCAACGCGCCCAAAGGGCCTGGCAGGGCAAGGTAGAGGTTGCAGACCTGCCGGTGATAGGTGCGTTGAAGCTTTTCGGCGCTGACAATCTATGCAGGAGCGAACGAATTTCTGCACGTAGCGGTACATGCCGCGCCAAAGGTACCGTTGGCGAATGCGGTGGTAAGTCTTCGATACCCCGGAGTGCGCACATTGCGGATCGGAATGAAAAAACTCGCATATGTCAGAGCGCATACTGCGAGGTATGACGAGTAGCCACTGGTGGCCGTCACCATTGTAATTGCGCCTGTGGAGGAGGTCGTCGCGAATGGCGAAATGGTGGGCTTGACGACGCAACGCGCGAGTGGATGAAGTGGATGGATCAGCCAGCAAGTCGATCAGTGAGGCGATCCATTGATCCTTGCGCTGTTGAGTAGCAATGGTATGAATGCTAATGGAAGAAATGGCAAGGTGAGACGCGGAATTGTGGGCGTTGTCGTCAGGCAAGGGAGAGCGTGACAGGGCGTCGGCGTCAGCATGTTGCCTTCCATTGCGGTACAGCACGCGAATATCATAGTCTTGCAGGCGAAGTGCCCACCGGGCGAGACGGCATGAGGGATCTTTCAATGACGACAACCAGCATAGTGCGTGATGGTCGGTGACGACATCAAATTGGCGACCATACAAATAAGGTCGGAACTTCGTAAGGGCCCAGACGATTGCCAAACATTCCTTCTCGGTGACGGTGTAATTAGTCTCGGCCTTAGTAAGCGTACGGCTTGCATACGCCACGACATATTCCGGGAACCCTGGTTTGCGCTGCGCAAGGACTGAGCCAAGGCCGACACCACTGGCATCCGTGTGTACCTCTGTAGGGGCCGTAGGGTCGTAGTGGCGGAGTATGGGAGGCGACGTCAACAATCGACGGAGCGTTGTGAAAGCGTCGTCACACTGTGATGGCCACGATTGGAGAGGCCCGTTACTTCCAAGGAGCTTCGTCAGCGGCGATATGATAGTCGCGAAGTTTCGAATGAAGCGCCGAAAGTAGGAACACAGCCCTACGAAACTGCGCAGTTCCTTGACGGATGTCGGCTTGGGGAACTCGGACACGGCCTGAAGCTTAGCTGGATCAGGGAGAATTCCGTCCTTGGACACAACGTAGCTGAGTATTGTCAGCTGCCGAGCTGCAAATCTGCACTTCTTTAAGTTCAGTTCCAGACTGGCGTCACTCAGACGCGTGAAAACATGCCGTAGGCACTGAAGATGCGTCGAGAAGTCCGGAGTGAAAACGACGACATCATCGAGGTAGCACAGGCACGTGTGCCATTTAAGGTCACGCAGAACAGTATCCATCATGCGCTCAAAGGTGGCGGGCGCGTTGCACAGCCCAAACGGCATGACGTTGAATTCGTACAGGCCGTCGGGGGTGACAAAAGCGGTCTTCGGTCGAGCGTCCTCAGGCATAGGTACTTGCCAGTACCCTGAGCGCAAATCGAGGGATGAAAAGAATTCTGCTCCTTGCAGGCTGTCAATAGCGTCATCTACACGCGGTAGTGGGTACACGTCCTTACGAGTGATCTTGTTGAGGCATCGATAGTCCACACAGAACCGCACAGAACCGTCCTTTTTCGTGACGAGAACGACAGGAGATGCCCAGGGGCTGCTAGAGGGGCGAATAACATCGCGGCGAAGCATGTCGTCGACTTGCTCGTTGATTATACGGCGTTCTGTGGGAGATACGCGATATGGACGCTGTCTCAGTGGTGGCTGTGTGCCTGTGTCGATGCGATGTGTAATGGTGGATGTGCGCCCGAGAGAAGGTTGGGCGACATCAAAAGAAGACCGGAATTCTTCCAACAGGCCCAGAAGCTGGGAACGCTGGCCAAGCGTAAGGTTGTCGGGAACGGAGGGACCGAATACATCATCGGATGATGAAGCAGATGTCGAAACAGCACTAAGCGTACTGGAACTTGAGCAGTGCATGTCATCGGGTTGATCCATAACTTGTTCCATAACTTGTTCGTCTTCGATGGGTTCCACGCTGCCGAGACATTCCCCTCGCACCAACGTAACGCTGTACGGGGATGAGCTCACTGCAAAAATAGTGGTGCTGCCGTGAGTGAGTTGCACGGTCGCGAAAGGAACCAGCAATCCTTTTCTGATGAAAACAAGATGAGATGGCGAGAGGAGTGCAGCGATGTCAGAAAGGCTTGCGCAGTAGACCGACACCGTCGCGGACGAGTTTGCAGGCACTTGGGTGTCATCTCTGACGAGTAACTTGCTTGCGGCAGATGGACTGTCGGCCGGCGTCAAAGAAGAGAATCGGGTGAGGCTGTACGGAGGGAGAGCCCGGAGAGTGGCGAGGTCACTTTGCGCAGTAATCGGCTAGGTTGTGCGTCCGTGACGGATACGGCGGCTCCAGTATCTACAAGGGCAGATGCGCGAACGCCGTACACAAGTACGTCTATCACGTTCGATGGGCTTTCCTGAGGGCTTCCGCAGCAGTTCGACAGCGTCGCAGCCCTTGCCTTGTGGACTGCGACGACTAGTTTTCCTGGTCGCCCTCGAGTGGACGTGGCCGCATCGGTGACAGTGAGCGACGTCGCGGAGATGGTGAACGGCGGGTAGACGGAGCGGGGCGGGACGACGGTGACATAGGTGGCGGTTGGTCATAAGAGCGGCTTGATTGGCTGGGAAAGTTCGAGGCGACCTGCGGTTGCTTCACACGATTGCAATAGCGTGCTACATGACCGACGCGACCGCAAGCAAAGCAGATGGGGCGATTGTCAGCAGTGCGCCATCTGTTCGCGGGTCCCATCCATGTCGCAGAACGCGTTGGGCGAGCCGGCTGCTGATATGAGAGCATGGTGGGCGGCACTCGGGGCACGTGGGTGACGTCGGCGTATTGAGGCGACACAGTTTCTCCGAAGGCGTGGGGCCTCGAGGTGGTTTCGGTGTAACTTACAGGGCAATCCACAGCAATCGGTGGGGGCGGCCTGGCTACAACTTGGGCGTAGCTGAGTGGCGCAGATACAGGAGGCGGCCGGTGGTATTCTGGAACGACCTGCGCGATTTCCTGCTGAATGGCTCGGCGGAGCGGAGGTACAAGTGTACTTGATGGCTGCTGAGCATGTTGCGGTGGAGCAAAAGCCAGTAAAGAGACTTGGCGGGCAACTTCCTCACGCACGAATGACTTGATTTCGGCGAGTAAGGTTGTGTGGTCAGGAGCCGCTGACAAAGCCGAGAGACCAGCATCACGTGGTGGCGATCGACGGGTCATCAAGCGCTGCCGCCGCAGCTCGTCGTAACTTTGGCATAATGTAATGATTTCTGCCACAGTATGAGGGTTCTTGGCCAGAAGCATGGTGAAGGCATCGTCGGCGATACCTTTTAGAACATTCGAGATTTTGTCAGCCTCTGACATGTTCAGGTCGACTTTCTTGCACAAGTCAAGGATGTCCTCGATGTAACTTGTGAAGGACTCGCCAGTCTGCTGTGCTCGTTCACGTAAACGCTGTTCGGCTTGCAGTTTGCGAACGGCTGGGTGGCCGAACACGTCAATGACAGCGGTCTTAAAAGCGGACCAGGTCGGGAAATCAGATGCGTGGTTATTGTACCACATTCCGGCCACACCCGCAAGGTAGAAGAACAGGTTACCGAGTTTAGCTGCCTCATCCCAATGATTGGGGACGCTCACACGTTCGTACATGGCAAGCCAGTCCTCGACGTCGGTGCCATCCGCGCCGGTGAAGACAGGAGGATCGCGGATGCGGGGGACACCAGGACATGGCGTCGGTGTAGGAGGGAGCGTATGCTGAGCGGCGTCCTGGTGCATGGTAGAAGGCACGGTACGGGATCGAAGCTCGAAGGGCATCGAATGCGAACCAAAGATGTTTGAAGGGGACAGCACTCTCCACCAAATTGTTAAGACGTTTATTGGCGGACACTCGTTGATGATTCACGACAGCGACAGTCAATGCGGGGACCGACTCTCTGCACGAGCTGCTCTTCTCCTTATGAAAAAGGCGACCCACTAGAAGGCACTCGAGAGGACCACCCACTGTTCGAAGGCTTTGCCACAATATATATATATATATATATATATATATATATATATATATATATATATATATATATATATATATATATATATATATATATATATAGACGTGAGGGATTGGCTCGCCATTTACGAGCGCGTGAGCGTCCCCGCAAACAAATAGGACGAGGACGGCAAGTTGACGTACTTAGTGTTCTACCTCGCGGGCGTAGCCAGATTGTGGTACAAAAACCACGCGTCTAATTTTGCAACCTGGTCCAATTGTAAGACCGCTGTAATCAACGTTTTGGGCCGCCCTGCCGTTCGTAAGCTGCAAGCCGATCAGCGCTAGCGTGTACGCGCTAAGCAGGCTGGTGAGTCATTCACCAGCCATATTGAAGATGTACTGCACTTGTGCAACAAATCCAATCAAACCATGCCCGAGTCTGACAAGATCCGAAACATCATGAACGGCATTGACGATGATGCCTTCACGACGCTGCTTGCCAAAAAACCTGGCACAGTGGCTGAGGTCACCACATTTTCTCAGAGCTACGAGGAGCTCCGCCGGCAGTGTTCGATGACACGTCGCTCCCCACCACGAGCTGCAATGCTTGCTGGCTTGGAGGCCAGTTGTGACCAAGTGGCGTTGATGACAGACGTCAAGTCCTTCATTCGTAAGGAAATTGCGTGCCAGTTTGCTTTTTGCCCTTTTCCCACCCACCGACTGTTCAACGATAGGCCACTACCCTTCTACCTCTCATCCAACGGGCGATTGAGCAGAAAATTGCGGAGGTCATGCCTGCATACCACCCTCAACAACCGGCGGCTCCTGCGCCCCTCAGCTACGCCCAAGTTGTCGCCAGGCCACCTCAAGTCGTTCCAGCACCGGTCCCTCTGACTTACCCCGAAGCTGTCTCTTGGCCTCCGTCCTTGGAAGCGGGTATGCCCGCTACGTATGTTGACGCAACCCCTCAGCCTCATTTTCAGCCCACCATGCAGCCTTTTAAGCCACCTTTACGGGCGAGACTTACCCCAGCGAACTGATCGCGCACACCCGACAACCGGCCCATCTGCTTTGCTTGCGGTTACGCCGGCCACGTAACCCATTATTGCTCTCCAGTACAGCCTTCTCCCATTTCTTTGCCTGTTGCTGGCCAGCTTAGCCGTCCGTATAACGACAAACTGACATCTATGCCACAGTCGTCTCGCCCAGGTCCGTCTCCTCGAAGGTCGCCGTCTTCACGACGTCGTTCCTTGTCCACCATGCGGCCTAGTTCGGCTGCTCATGAGCGGAAAAACTAGTCGTCGCAGTTCCAGAGGCAAGGACTGCGACGCTATTGCAATGTGAAAGCCCTCAGAGCAGCCCATTGATTGATATGTGGGGTTTAAGGTCCCAATACCACCATATGATTATGAGAGACGCCGTAGTGGAGGGCTCCGGAAATTTTGACCACCTGGGGTTCTTTAACGTGCACCAAAATCTGAGCACATGGGCCTACAACATTTCCGCCTCCATCGGAAATGCAGCCGCTGCAGCCGGGATTCAAACCCGTGACCTGTTGGTCAGCAGCCGAGTACCTTAGCCACTAGACCACCGCGGCGGGGCCTCAGAGCAGCCCATCGAATGTTATTGACGTGCTTGTGGACGGTGTTCGTCTTTCGGCTATTATTGACTCTGGCGCTGCCGTAACAGTTATGGACGAAAAACTTTGCCACTTACTTCTAAAAGTGACGACGACACTTTCTGGGTTGTCCCTCCGTACTGCTAGCTTGCATCGTATTTGAAATCATCCTACAGCAGAGTGCACAGCTCGCGTTGTCATTCACGATGTTCTGTATGTCGCCCAGTTTATCATCATTCCGCAATGCTCTCATGACGTCATCTTGGGGTGGCACTTTCTCTCCCGCCACGACGCCGTGATCCATTGTGCCTTCGCCGAGAGGCACTGGGATCAATACCCAGCGCCTCCATCAATTCGTTAAGGCGTTTATTAGCCGGCAACCAGCGATCATACACTATGGCGACAGTGACGGTCAAAAACGGACTCCCAGCACGAGCGGCGTCCTTGTTGAATAGCCCCACTAGAAGGTAATCAACAGTTTGACCCATTCCAAAAATTGCAGGCTTCGCTACACTATATATATATATATATATATATATATATATATATATATATATATATATATATATATATATTTATTTATTTATATATATATATATATATATATATATTTATATATGTATATATATAAATTTATACAATATATATATATAGGAGCACGCTTACGAAAATTGGATACTGTTTTACTCTACCATGGCACGGCTTTCGTCAGGATTAACAGAAATGCGAGTATGTGGCTGCTTTTATGAGCAGGCATGAACACGTGCGATTAGCATATGAGTGTCACAAAATTTTAAAACAGCCCTGACTCCGCTAAACAAACCATAAGAAATTGAATACCATAGATAAGATACTGGGCATGTAAAAAGGCATTTGTAACATTCACCAATGATGACGGTGATCCGGCATGAAAAACGAAAAATTATGTGATAACCTTTAGGAAGTAGAGAATACGTTAGGGGTGCTTCTTTGAATATTTTGCAAAAATGCGGACGTCAGGTCATCGTAGAAAGGCATGACACGCTTTGCCAACGCGTTTTTTAATGCCAGATAACCAACTATTGAATTTGTGAATCAAGAACGATTCTCGATTTGCGTGATCTTGGTGTGATTTAAAGCCTGATTCTACTAGCGTCACTGTAATCTTCTCAAACGATTGACCTGGTAGATGAAAATGCTTGAACAATGGGAGATGTCGCAAACGGTTTACGTGTGATTTGTGACTGTTGAAACGAATACAAAAGGATGTCTCGGTTTGATCGATGTATTGCTAGTGGCAGATTGAGCATTCAAGTAAGAAAATCATGTTGCTGCTATTGCAGTTCCCATTCCCTTCAATCTCAAGTGAAAAGTTGAATGCCGCACTTTTAGCAACAGACGCAGTGGTCATGTGCGCACAAACTTTACATCGCGGTTTGTTACAGCGGTGACAAACAACAGAAGCAATGAATCTAGTCTTGTAAGAAGTTATTATGTCGCGCAATTTCCTTGATCTCCAATGTACAACTCGTGGTGATTCAGTGAAAATGTCCATAAGCCGATCGCTCTGTGTCACTAAGTTGTAATGTTTTCTGAGTACATGCGACACGTTAGGAATATATGCAGAATGGGTTCGAACGAGGTTGGTTCGGGAAGTATGCGCTAATCGCTTGCCCTTACTGATGAGATCTTCACGATCTAGACAATTGTCCTGCTGGAGAGCATCGTCAATTATTTGTGAAGGATATTGTTGTTCGGTTAATGCTTTACGGAGCTGGTTACAGTTATGAATATATATATATATATATATATATATATATATATATATATATATATATATATATAATAACTGCCCTTTTTTGTGTATTGCCGTGCACCGACTTTTGTTCTGGACACTATCTTTTTGTCCACATCTTCAGTTCCATCTTCATCTCTCCCGGAAGACGTCGCCGCTCGCGTAGCCCGCTGCCGTCAAATCGGCCGCGCCAACACTGCTACCATTCTGGACAAGAGAAAAATCTGACATGAATGCAAAGCGTCAAGTTGTTTTGTTTGGCCCGGGGGACGAAGTCCTTTTGAGAACACCTGTTCGTGCACCTGGGCTCTTCGAAAAATTTCTTCACCAATATCTCTGTCCATACACCGTCCTGGAACGAACATCCTAAGTCAACTATCCCGTGGCTGCTGTCAACGCGGCTCCTGATCGTCGTCACCGCCACACCAAGATCGCCCACGTCTCTCGACTGAAACCATAGATTCGGCGTCCCAACCCTTTCTAACTTGCTGCCCTCTTTCGCGAAGGGGGTGAAGTAGTGTGAGCGCTGACTTTGTACTTCATCTTTATCTGTATAGTTGAACCATTCTAGTGATCATCATCGTATGTTACGCGAGCTCGGCCTCTTTGGCTCATGCATCTGGATTAAAAAGTAACCTGGTTACAGCCGTACCGATTGTGGTCTCATTATATATATATATATATATATATATATATATATATATATATATATATATATATATATATATACATATATATATATATGTATATATATAAATATATATATATATATATATATATATATATATATATATATATATATATATATATATGTGTGTATGTGTGTGTGTGTGTGACATAATAAGGCAAAGATGGTTGGTAGAAGCCGAGAAAGCGGAAGTGCTTTTTGGAATAAACATGGCGTATGAGCCAGGCTACGCCTGCCACTCATCACAGTGTCACAGAAGACCTCGTCACCACTTCATCAACTAGCCTTCATCATCGAAGATCTCAGCGAGACGCAGTGACCGAACGCGGGCCACAGAAGTTCATCGCCGCTGGACACCGTTGCAACCATCACGCTGGAACTATCGACTGACCTTCCCATCCCCAAGTACACCGGAGCGGCCGACGATGGACCCGTGCAGGACTCGTTTAACCTATTCGAGCTTCACGCCGCCCCTGCATCCTGGTTGGAACGAGAGATGGTTACCAACTTCACTGACTACATCTCTGGTGAGGCATTTAAATTTTATTTCACCCGCATCTTTGAAAACGACCAGTCATGGCAAAATATCAAAGAAGACATGATTACTCGTTTTACCTACTATGACAAGGGCTTCCTTATTACCAAACATCTGGATAAAACCCCCCTCAACCGCCACCATTCACGCTCCTAAGGTCCCTAAGAGACGTAGCTTTCCATCAGGTTGCTCTTCTGCAAGAAAATCGGCATTTTCAACGTCGTCGCTGCAAAATACGACATAAGACGTTACTCACCCTACTAATGCCCTGCATGATTTGCCCTGCATACATGGTCCACCACCTGGTTTTCTATCACGCAGCTCTTCAAAGGATCTTAACATTCACAATTAGTGTCATAAGGACGCCTTGTTCACGGTAGAAGCGCTGACGCATGAGAAAAATACTGAACGACGCTAAGACGACTCGAAGAGTGAAAATCAGTCTTCACGCAGTAGAGCAGCCTAATCCCAATCTCACACACTTAGCCCAACTCCTGGTTTTCCATCGATTGGCTCTTTTGTGGCTCACAACGCACATCTCAAATCTTGCTCGCTCAAAACGGCCGGCATAGAGATGTGGAGCTCAGACGATGCTGCGCAAAGCCCTGGACTTACCATCAGAATTCATGCGCCAGAACAGCTCGCATTGTTAGTTTCACAGAAAGAGGGCCATTCACAACTAAACTCTGACCGAGCAACGCTTGTTACGGTGCTGCCGTTCAGTGCGCAGCCACCTGAAACTGTAAAACAAGAAGGCTAAGGCATGGGACGTCGCGCGCTACCAGGCACGAGAACCACTCGCAGTGAACAGCGAAGAAGCCCCTGAAGAGCTTTGTGTCATTTCTACGGCACCACAGACTTGCCGAAATCTGCACTTTAACCCTAATAATGCCACGTAACCTGTGGTACCCTCATGCAGAGCTCACCAATTCAAGAATCGAACAAATTCAAGTACATCCTGCATCAAACCTCGTATACAGTTGTCTTCAAGAAGCGTCTGTAGTGAACCACGTCACCGAGGCCTCGGAAGAGCATGCTAGCAATGATGGCGCACCACAAACTATGCCCGATAAGGAAGACACTAGTGCGCAATGCACCAGCTGTCTACAGGACACGTCAATTTGTGAAAGAAAGTAATGTACGATTCTGCAAGAGGCTCCACTTCAGTCATCTCCTCAGCAATATCAGCAAAGCAAGCATAGCGAAGCCCACAAACTCATGCGACAACGAGAAAGACTGCAACCAAAACTTCGACGAACGCAAAATTCAACGGAAGAAAACTCACCAATTGAAGAAAAGCGTAAAATAAGATCTTCAACTCAATAACCATTCCAAGACGTCAAAATTCCTCGCACAGAGGAAAGTCGCCAGAGACGTTTTCTACACCTGCGGTTACACAGACGACAAAACTACGGAAAATGCCAAGAAAGACGCGGAAGCACTTCTTCCACACCACTAGTCCACAAGCATCACGCCGTCATCAACCCTTAAGAAGCACGCATTCTAGCTACAATGTGTCTGTCGCAGCCACGACTCTGAATCCAACGCATGAGATATCCAACCTTCCAACGCTACAAGGACTCGCAACCTTGTTCGTTCCTTACTACTAAACGGGCTGGGCAATCATCATTTTCCACGCTGAAAACATAGTTATGCTCTCCAGAACACAACAGCCAACCTCGCCCACATGAGGTCTCCTAGATATCACCAGACTGCCTTTCCTGTGAACGCTTTTGTGCAAGTGCATGGAGCCGCCGTGTGACACGAAAGTACTGCCTTTTCTGGCATCATTTTTAAATTATGAGACTGCACTTGTTTATGCACTACAGACTGTAGCTCGTGCATTCTTTCGGCCTCAGGAGGAATCATGTGGCGTAATAAGGTAACTATTGTTGGTAGAAGCCGAGGAGGAAGTGTTTTGTTTAGAAAAAATTTATTGCCACAAACGTCAATAACACTCAACAGAACATTTCCTTCTTAGACTTACTCTAACGATGATGAAAAACGGACGTCATTTACATGAACATGGATGTGAGATGACGTTGAAAGAACATGTACGTTCGAAGGTTCACACAAACACAAACACAAAAGATACTTCGAGGTAAACAAGAGACACAAATAAATAATAAATATGTATATTTCGCATATTTACATGTTGGCAAGCCATTTCTGCCGGCGCATTGACAGATCAGCCTACCAATACCAGGCCGGCCGAAAGACAAGTTTCACTCGTCCGTCATAGACCGACACAAAAGAGCAAGACCAGTGCCGAAGAAATTCCTCTTCACCGAGGAACAAGAGCTCCACCGACAAAACAGACAGCAGCACCGAGTACAATCGTTCTAGGATCGGGTAGAGCGCGTGGTGGCGGCGTCCCGCTGCAACCGCCTCGCAGCGGTTGCGCCAGAGGCAGAAACAGCCGGCAACAATGAGAAGACATGCGAAGCGGCCTCGCGAACAACGCCCGGAAGAAACGAAGCGATTTATTCTGAGGCAGTAAAACCTGGCATGTACGGCTCTGCAAAAAACGCAAGCAATGACACAATGCCTCAGAAAATGCTGAGTTTTTTCCCGAAGGGAGCAGTTCGGACATGTTGCTGACTGGACTTGTTTAGAGAAAGGACTTATGGCGCAAAGCTCCTTATAGCAGCACCCGTTCGGGTCTCGTAGCCGTGTAGTGTGTAACAAGTATAACACTTTGAGCTCAAAGGTGGTGCCGGTGAGAGATTTCTTCTGTGCGTTGTTCAACAATGAAAGATAGTGCTCAATGTACATGCCAATGGCTGCTAAGGGGGAATGAGAGACAGGAGAAGTCGGCTTTTAGCTAACGCGCAAGCTGCGCATTTTTTATTGTTCAACAACGCACAGAAGACAAGAAAGGGTTGCTACGTTATACTCGCTGGGCGTAACCTCCTAGGTTTTAGAAAGGTTTAGCGAGCGTTGGGCCACAGTGCCATGAATACAGTGAACTAGTATATACCATGAACTCGAGGTGGTTAAAGGTGGGAAGTGGACACAAAGCGCAGGCCGTAAGAAAATGTGCGTTTGCCTCCTCTCAATCAGTCCTTGGAATGTTCGCTGGATGACAGTGCTTCTATATGAGGAATATATGATGAAAAGATGCGAGACGGTGGTACTTGGAGTGTTGAATAGGTGGACGAACGGACACACAGACAGATGCATGGACGGACTCTCGAATGGCTGCACGGACGGATGGACGCATGGACGGACGCAGGAGCGGGTGCATGGACAGAAGTAGGAACGGACGCACAGATGAACTTGCGGACGCACGAACACGCGCACGCACGGATGGGCGGATGGACACACGGGCGGCCACACAGACGCAGGCATGGATAGACGGAAGCAAGAACGAATGGACGGCGGATGCTTCGCCCCACTATCCATCATTCAACCGGTGGTTATGCTGCCATTTTTTCAAATAAACATGGCATGTGAGTCAGGCCACGTCTGCCACTCATGATAGCGTCACACGCACACACAATATCGAACTCAATATATATATATATATATATATATATATATATATATATATATATATATATATATATATTCGATATTGTAGATACATCGTTGTTTTGCGCACATGGTTGATGCATAATTGTTTCTAAAACAGTAGCTTTTCTGTGAATAAGGCAGTTTCAATTCGACCAAAAGAAGAGACTCGTGAACTCGTGCAATGGCTTTTCACCTCTAAAAAGTAATGATTTGAAACATTCCGGCAAAAGATTACAATTCTGATTCCTCGATTCTGCCATCACCAGTGTCCGGCGTTTTATCTCATGAACCATTCTGTGCGTATAGAGGCTCTTCCACGACATTTACTATGACGTCCACCGGTGCCACACCTCTGCTTTTACGAACACAAGAATGCCCTCCTTCCCCTTCGCAATCACATAGTACTGTATTTGTCGAAGTAACAATATACCCATGTCGCGAATAGCATCGGGACAAAATTGATGCACTGTGACAGTATTTCACCACTCAGATACAAATAGATTTTGAATGGTCATCTTGCTACAGAAATACAGGTGCTTAAAAGGACCTCTAAGACAATATGACAGTGCTATTGCATCCTGATACTGCCTTACCCTAGTTGAAATAACTGTGACCTTTTGTTCATTTTTTTCCAGATGGCCGTACTTATTATGAGATCCGGGTAAGAAACGATTCTATTTCAAAGATGCCGCAACGAATCTGCGAGAAGCGCTTCAAATGTTTGGCTCATAGAGGAACCGTTGTTTATGATCGAGATTGTCAGAATGTATAAATAACGCTCAAATAAATGCACCAAGCAGTGTCTTGGGTGACCCAATAGTTACAAGCCGCCCATTTTTCTGCGAGTCTGGCACTGTGCGTTCTCTTCTACATACATGGAGTCTGTTAAAAAAAATAACACAACAGACTGTTATTGGGGCGAATGCTTTCGATGCCACCTCCAATGCCAAAATTAGCCAACGGCGTCAACATGATTGATGCAAAAAGCATCAAACGGGAATGACTTCACCACACGCCATCATACTGACGCAACCGGCCACTAACATTTAGGTGTCACTATGACTTCATCATGCTGTCATTTGTGAGTCAATCATGAAGCATGTTCAAAACGAAGATTATGTGGTGGAAATACTTTTTCATTCTAGTAATTTCGTAGAAGCTTGAAGTTGGGATCTCGGTTCAAAATTCAAGTGGCTGTCACGGCTTGCTGTCACTGGTAGGAGAGCCAATGGGCTCTCCCTGTTCTCACGTGCGATCCGGGTCAAACTGAGTGTGTTGCCCTTATAAGGAACGTGATTAGGGAGCGTAAAGCTTGCAATGCATTCGAACATGAAGGCAATGCAAAACTGCGTTAGATAGAGAAGGTGCTGGAAGGAAGTACGTCAGAATGATTTGACTCAGAAGACAAAAAAATGGCGGATTTCTTTTCGGAAGCGTCTCGAGATAATGCCTAAATAACTCCGTGAGTATTCGTTCCGTCACTCACATGATATTTTCGTCAAACAATGTGCAGTACGGGACCCGAGAACATTTGTGTTAAAGAATTAAGACACGGCACCTGCGTGTACTAATATAGGTGCATGAAGCATTCATTTTTCTAAAAGTGAGTACCCCAAAAGCGGCATGAGGACTTTATATAGCTGGCAGGTTAAATTCTGGCACGCACACTGCATTATTATCTAGGTTGTTTGCATTAGCTACAGTTATTTTCCCACTTCTTTTTGCGTTCAGATCAGAAGGAGGTAATTTTAGGAAATTTCGTAGAGCAGGCGTCACATGCCATTGATCGCACCAAATTTTCTGGGAAGCGGCTGTACAACTCAGCCTTAATGACGGCTCTGGCCATCACAAGGTAGTTTTGTTTTATAGGGAATAAGAATAACTTATTTGTGTGTTAGCCACTTCGAACAGCACGGAAAGAAAGCAGAAGAAATATCGACCAGAAAACAAACAGGAACCTAATTGATACTAAACTATCAGCTACGTTTGCTTCGGTGAAAGCATATATGAACCTTTAGGAGCAGCCACAAAAATATTAGCAATCACACTCAAATATGTATATGCCTATAAGCCTACATGCTACAATCATTGTCGAGATATTGCAGCTTTCTTCAATTAAAAAGTGCAGGTTGCCCACCCAAACATTTTAATTAAGTTTGTAGATCTGAAGCGTTTCGGTAATTTCCCGTCCCCTAGAACAGTAGAGGACTTGAGGAGCCACGTGAAGTGAGGGCGAATTGCAGTGCAATCTAACGGAGTGCCGGAATAAGGACCCGCCCAATCCTCTATGGAACTGAAGGCGGTATCTCATTTTTTACAATACAGATTTTATAGATTAGTTTGTGTGTTTCAGCCTTCTCCCAGTCCCCGACAGATTGCTGATTAAAGGCAATGCCACATTTTGCAATTAATCAGTAGATTGCCTCCAGTGACCCCGAAAATACATTCGCACGGCAATTATATCCCGTGCCACTTACGTCAATCAGTTTGAAATTTCTAAACATTGCTGAGTGACATCGTAGCATTAAATAATAGAAAAATAAGCTTTCTGACATTAGGGGACCGTGATAGTTTTTCCAGGGTGTTGCATAACCGGTTACAGTTTCTCAATTGTAAGGAAAAGCGAAAAGAGACATGGAGTGCGTTGTAGTGGTTGTTAGCTCTCGTCTCGCGCAACCGCAGTAATGAACACTGCCTGCGCTAGCCTGTAGTCTGTATTATAGAACGCCCTAGCAGCCAATGTAGAGCTACTAACAATATGGGTACTTCAGACAGCCAACGAATGGTGCGATTCGCGCAAAGCGTACACCATGACCACGCACTCTATATGCTTGAGGCACCGCACAGCTCACACAATTTTCTCACGCAAGTGAAGCACCTGAAGTACAGAGAACTACTCCATTTTTCGGAAATCAAGAACAAAGCATTCCAGTTGCACAGCACTGGTAGTAAAGATAAACATCAACGTTCACGTAGACCATAGCCGGCCCGAAGCAACTACCGCTACGCGTATCAAAGCAATCATCGTGTGTCGTTTTCATTACCAAGCTGGCATAGATCGTGTTTGAAACCTATGCCACATGATCACCCACATCCCTTAAACCACTAATAAACAACCAAGTTTTTCGTAAATGCAGTGAAAACTTGTTTGTGCACTCAAGAACACGAAGTACCAGCGTCAAGAGTTTCTTATATTATGAGCCTTTTTTTTCTGCAGAATGAATGGCGTGCAAAAGATAATAAGTCAGAAGAGCTACTCCCACGTGAGTATCTCGGTATCTGCAAACAACGAATGTGCGAATGTGGTGTGCTATGGCTTCGTTATATTAAAAATGCTATAAAATGTACTTATATACATCAATAATTTCTAGTTGGGGTAAAAGAGAAGCAGGTTGTACTTTTTCAGATTGCTACGAAACCCCTGGGTTCTGCAGAGTTCAGTTTGAAAACCCGTGGTTCAAGGCAGCGTATTACATTGTTCAGCGCTTCTCAAAATATGTACTGTCAAAAAAACTTGATGACTTATGAAAATGGCGAAATCAACCTGACAGCGCCATTGTGCACTGTGGTGACCCATTGTGTGAGACTGAGTAGAAAAAAATGTGGGCCAACATCTGTAAGCGACGTTCTACAACAGCGAAGGCTGCCATTGACATGGAGAGAACAACTATCTAATGAGTTATGCGTTGTTGTACGACCTACATGCGACCACTAGTACTAATACTGATCCTTTTTTATACCGAGTCATTAAGTTGCATGAACTGTATCCCAAAACGCCGTCCGACTATATACTGTATGAAAGACGTAAGTATTATCGTTGGTCATATCGCAACATGTGTGCGGGCGATGCGTATTACAATTGATTAGTTAATATGTGTGGTTTAACGTCCCAAAACCGCCATATGAATATGAGAGACGCCGTAGTGGCGGACTCCAGAAATTTTGACCACCTGGGGTTCTTTAACGTGCACCCAACTCTGAGCAGACAGGCCTACAGCATTTTCACCTTCATCCAGAATACAGCTGCCACAGCCAGGATTTGATCCCGCCACCTGCGGGTTAGTAGCCGAGTACCTTAGGCACTAGACAACTGCGGGGGAAGGGGGGGAGGATGGATATTATATTCATGTTTTTATTTTATATGTGGTGTTTTACAGCTTTTAATATGTATATTGTGCCACTGAAGGCGTCAAAGTGTTGTTACGGCCACAGTAGGAATTCGGAGTCTACCGGTAGAAGGCTAGAATGGCGAATGCGTACAAGACCAAGCTGCAAAGGGTAGAGTTGAACCTTGGACAGTAATACACATCCAGGCTGAGGGATTGACCAAGAAATGGGTAGTGTTGAAAAAAAATCCAAAAGATCAGAAAAAATGTCTTCTATGCATGAAGTTCAAAATGGAAGAAGTATTGCCCCGCCGTGGTGGACTAGTGGCTAAGGTACTCGGCTGCTGACCCGCAGAGCGCGGGTTCGAATCCCGGCTGCGGCGGCTGCATTTCCGATGGAGGCGGAAATGTCGTAGGCCCGTGTGCTCAGATTTGGCTGCACGTTAAAGAACCCCAGGTGGTCTAAATTTCCGGAGCCCTCGACTACGGCGTCTCTCATAATCATACAGTGGTTTTGGGACGTTAAACCCCACATATCAATCAATGGAAGAAGTATTATTATAACAAAATCGCAAACACTACCAATGCAAAAAGACTTTCGTCCTTCACCCTTCTCGATTATTATTGCTCCTCATAGTTAAGCACATTTGCCGCCTAACATTTTCCCCCTCACAGGCAAAGCGCACCACGTTCTTCATGCAGCGTTTCGGCTATTGTAGGTTTTGAACGAGCCACATTCGTGAACTCTGTCTAGTTGCAGCGTCTGCCACTATCAGTGAGGCGTGAAATGCGGTAGTCGACTGCGCTCAGATGGTCAAGAAAAATGAACGGTCAATTGTTATGGGCAAGCAGTTCTTGGCCCTAGCCACGTTTGCGCAAAGGCTCCCGCATCAACAAGAGGTCTCCCGGGTAATGAGTGACGTGTGGATGCTTTCTGTTGTAATTGAGTCAAGATATGTCTTGTGGGACTATTCTGCGTCAAAGGGCAAGGTAGCTAGCTTCTTCGCCAAAACAAAGAGCGCTTCCTAGAGGAGTACTGTAACTATCAGAAAATGAGAATATCGTATCTATTCTTGAAAGGGGGGATCGAACATACGAATGGGTTGTAGCCTGTAGTGTCTTGCTGGGAAGTTTTAAAGACGTGTGCGTCCCAGTTCTGATGATTCTAAGCCACGTACATCGAAAACATGTTCCCCTGACTCAGAATTGTTCGCTCGATGAGACCATCATCAGTGGTCGATAGAGCACCGAGTGTCTGAGTTCCGAGTGACACATACGGAGGAGTTATTCTATAACGTCTGCTGTAAACGGATGTCCACCGTCACTTATGAAGAAGTGGGACGGTTCATGACGCAGCATGTTAAGAATGTAGAATCTGAGACGACACTTGTCCCACACTATCGAAAGGCCGAGCGGCTGTCTGTCATTACCGAGTAAGTTGGTCAGCACAACACAATGCATCTGTTGTTTTTCAATGAGCGCGGAAAAGGGCTCAGGAATCGGCATTGACCTGATGGTCAATGCTGATTTGTTGAAGTGAAAAACATGATGGCGTCTTAGGTTCTAGATATTCGGCCGGAGAAGCTGCGAGCTTTATTCACCAGGCATTAGGTACAACTGGCCACGTACAACTCAACCGGCTGGCACATGCGCAGCTAGTAAAACTGTTCCTGTGTACGAAGAAAAGTGGGCGCGCCGTTTTAGCGGAACTGAAACGACGTCATAATGCATGGCGCGCAAATAAAATTATTGTAGTGCCTTTGGAACCACCAGCAGACAGACAGTAGGCACCTGTGTCCGAAATGGTGTTCTTGTACAAAACCCCATCACAATTGCAAAATTGGGCCTCCGGAGTGGATAGGTTTGCGATTGATAGTAGCGGATTCAAGCTCGCGTTCTTTGGCTGCATAATTTTGAAGATGAATTTATAGGGTAGCGTTGGTGCCACGGATGCAATTAAATGATGAAAATCTTCAGCTCAGCAAACTGTACTGTCAAACGGCATCCTCGAAAGGCGATATGTATCAGCGTGTTTTTTGCTACTCTAGTACAATACTGTGACGTTGTACTGTTGCAATCGGAGTGCCGAGCGTGCAAGACGGCCTGCCAGATCCCCAAAATTTACAAGGCAGCACAAGGAATGACAACGTGTAACTACTTGGAGAGGACGACCGTATAGGTATGAGCAGAATCGCTGCACAGCGAAGACGAATGGGATATTTCTGTTCGGTCAAAGTGTAATTGCGTCCTGGCTCAATTTATGCGCCACTGGCGTATGCGATGACGTGCTCCTTTTCATTACATCGCTGTACAAAGAGTGCCCTTGTGCCGAGCCGCTTGCGTCGGTTCGACCTTCAGCCGACGCAGAAGGTTCAAAGTCTCAGAAACTAAGCTGTGACGTCAATAGGAGCTTCAATTGGTTGAAGGAACTCTCATTCAGAAGTTCATTCATAACTAGAACTTTAGTGGAGAAGACAGGCCAGGGGAAAGTGACTTCAGCAAAGGCGGAATAAATCACTGAAAATAAGAACACAAGCCTAAGAAGTTCTGAAACTTAGTTCAGTGATTTGGTTTAACAGCTCGAGCAGCAGCTGTCTTCTTGGGGTCAGCCGGATGCAAACTATTTTGACGAGGTGCCCAAGCAGCCATATTTCTTGCTCGCAAAAATGACACTCTTTCGCATTGAGAACCAGGCCAGAATTTCTAATGTATTGCAGAGCAATGCCTACCCATTCGGTATGCTCACTGAATGTACGTCCGAAGATCCCAATGTCGTCAAGAAAACTCATACAGATGTTCCATCTTAGGCCGCGAATAATGGGGCCCATGAACCCTTGAAATGTAGCGTGCGCCTTACGTAGGCTCAAGTGCATCACATTGAATCCGTATAGTTAGTCAGGGTTAACACAAGCCTTACTAGGTCCGGCAACTGTTTAACAGCGTATCAATTCGTAGTACTGAAATGGTACCACACATTAGCACGTATGCCCACAAAAAAAGGGAGAAACACGAAACACAAGTCCTGAATTTCAACTGAACTTGCATTCACATACGCAGAACATAGACGCTTAATCGGGGCTTCACACAGGTAACAAAACCTTACATAAACGTACCATAACCATAGTGATTAAAAAACAAACAAAAAATTATATATCTATTATTTCAAGTAAAATATTTTTTTATTTTAAATAGGTATGACGGAAAGCTGGTGCATGACATTATTTGTTTTTGTATCTACCAAGCCTCAATACTCTCTCAAGTTTGGGCCGTGACATTGCGCTGGTTTCTCTAAACAACTGTAAAGATAGTAGAGGCTTGCCGCATAAAAGAAAGATATAGATTCATGCATCAACTACCGCCACAGTTAAGGATGAACAAAATCAAGCTTTTGTAAAGGGTCGAAATATTGGACGATGCACTCGGTGCGCAATTCGCATTATCTGACACCTGGTTGCTTCTTTGTTGTTTTATAACGCTTTATTACTCATTATACCATGATTTCTTTTACTCTATCAAGGCTGCCTAGGGCCAATTGGCAAGATAGTTTCAAGCACCGGCGTGGCTTCTTTGTAGAATAGTGCAGGAAACCCGAGTTTTCATCCCATTGCGTCCTTGGTGTTTTGCAGCAAAAGCTGTTATCAAAACTCGGGTCACGCGCCATCATAGTTTTCTGCCGCGGCCACCGCTGCCGTCGTAACCACATCACACGAAAACTTAGCTCCGATGACCTGGTGGGGCTCCAACCCAGGTCTGAAGGTGCCTTCCCTTCCCAGTTTTCTACCACTGAGCTACGCCAGGGCTTGAGACTTGTTCACAAACTTGCCTTAGGCAGGCTTCATGTCGGGAAAACAATCGCGTTAATACGACTTATAAACCGTTTCAAAACCGTGAAATAACAACCACTCATCACACAATGGGAATAGCATAACAGGTTGGTCACTCAATGCTCCAGCGCAAAACAAAAGCTCGTTCTTCCTCACGTATTACTTGAGGCGGATACCCACTTCAGGCATAATTCCGCATCGTAGTCAGCCACTGCACTGCCACAAAGCTCTTTGCTAGTGTTTAGCGAATACAATGCTTCTCAAAAGAATCCCGAAGGAAAGCTTAGCGAATGCTGGCATACTACCCAAACATTTTTATTAGTAATGCCGTTGTGGGTATGAAGCTAGTGTGTTCTCAGCAGTTACCCGATAAGTATTCAAAAAACAATCTAAAAGGCCACTCTTCTTGCTTTCGTGCTATGACTGTGCTGCTGCTTCCGCGCATGCCTGGCTCTGTTTTAATAAGCAATTTTTTCTCCTATTACGTGTGGCAGTGGTTACGAGCACCTTCGGCGGCGGCAGCGGCGTCACACAACTATGGTGCGCACGTAACCCATGTTTTATTCTCATAAGGGCTGTCGCTGTAATAAGTCAATCACAAAATTCGTCGTTTGGGGTTGGACCTGAAGATGAAGAGAAGGCAAGTTACCGACAGTCTTTAAAACTGATTCTCGAGGTGTACACAGAGAAAGGTTGAATTAATTTCTGTAATAAAACTGTTTCGCTACTACTTACACATGATGGCACTTCCTGTCATTAGGTATCGCATTCTCCTAGAAGCATGCCGCAGTGGCCGAAAAGCTGAAGTTTGACAATCAACTCTTGAACTTGAGACAGGATTCATTGAAAAAAGGCCTAATAAACATTAAGCTTATCAGCTTGATACTCTCAGACGTCAACAGAGTCCTGATGGGGTAGTGCGTGTTTACAGGGCAGGCTAGCTTTAATATGATTCGTTACTGGGACGTAATATGATAATTTTACATGCTCGTTCGCAGCGCTTACGCATTGTTAACTCTTATTTATTTTTTACCGTATTTCAGTTTGTGAATACTAAAGAACGCTTGTGGACGTACAAAATCAGTAGATCTGGACGAATTCGCTGCCAGAACAATCTAATGCGTTTTATAACACCCGAGCACATTGTTTACAACAGGACTTTCGTGTACAATGGAGGAAGGTAAGGTTACTTTTTTACATTCACACGTGCGCGTTTTTCATTGTTTTTATTCACAGGCAGAGCATTGTCCTACAGGGACAATTTTCCGCACGACACAGGAACTGGATGGACGTGAGCACTACAGGTAGGGTAAATTTTTGTAATATTTTCGCAAGTATTCAACAGCTAACGCTAGAATCGTACCTATAAATAGAGGATTTAGTTGCAACAATTACTGACTCAGAGGCAACTTTTTATCCCTTGGCATTCTTTTAGAACTTTGAAATTCAAGTATCCAACACAAATCAATTGAAACAATGATTAGACTTTCCATAGAACACTCCGAATGATTGGAAAGTATTTTTGAATAATAGAAGGAATGGGGTGTTTGTTCATGTGTGCAGATATTTTATTATTGATGACCTGGTACTACTTCACCATCGAATGGCCCTTGCTTCAATAAACACTATATATCATAATGGCATTTCATTTATTCTTCACAGCCAACGAACTACTTTAAACACAGCATTCGTAAAAGTGATAAAGTTGCAAATCTAAAGACATGAGACACAACCATTGCTGCAGGCCGGGTTTTCTTATTCTACCTTCGTGTTCTCTTTCTCGCGCTGGCAGAGTGCGCGAGCCAAAGCACCGTTGCCGCTCAATAAGATAACAATCGGCCATCACTGCGAGCGCGCGTAGCTGCTGAATTGGTCTCTTGAAGGGGGCACGGAGAATGTGAGGGGGGAGGGTCGGTCACATGCACACCGGGATCTGCCCTGTTGAACTGCCATATACTCCGGTGGGCGGCACTGGCTGTGCTGAGGTGGTTGTCGTAGGTCTTGATCCTTATACGACGGTGTTGGTGTCGTTGCAGGTATTTCATGTGAATGAGAATGGCTGTTAGGGGGAAAGTCGTAGCCACCGCTATCAAAACCCTTGTTGCATTCTGTCGCTCCTCTCGTCACAAATAGCCACCACTGTCCCATTTCTCATCGCATGCTCATTGAAATCGGAGGTTCGATTTGGCCGGTAGTTGAATAAACCGACGTCCAGTGGGTGCAGAGAGACTGCGTTGTGATTAGACTGGTAGAATATAGCCAGAGCTTTAAGAAGGTGCGTTCGTTTCACGTTGATGCAGTCGTCCCTCGATCTAGAGGCGATATGCAGTACTGTCAAAGCAGGGGCGTCATTGCTTCAGGTTTCGGTAGCGGGCACAGGTGTGCCTTAGCACACTGTTTGGTTGATTTATGTGTGCCGTTTAACGTCCCAAAACCACCATATGAATATGAAAGATGCCATGGCACGCTGTGTTTGGTCACATAATGCATAATTAGTTTAAAGATGTGGCGCTAAAGTAGGAACGGAGAAAAACCAAGACGAGACTGAAAGAATGCCTACTGAAAATTTTTATTCTGAAGCATTCTTGATACCGCGATCACTAATCTTTCTAGTTCACATACTGCACATGCAGGAATGAACGAACACGATATCAGAAGATCTCAGCCAAGGATCTTTGATGAAATAAAGAAAAAATACACCGCAAAGTGAAGGATTGTAGAGAGAAAAAAACAACAACACCTGTGAATACTCTAAAAACTGTGACTATGTGGAAATAAATAAATAAATAGATAAATTTTGATAATAAATAAAAGTTTACATACAATTCACGAGAAATGATTTTGAATACCTCTGCATCCAACTGTTCGCATTGACGATTCTCCAACTGTTTGTATTCATGGTCACGGTAGAATGACATTTCGTCCTTGGTTGAAAAGCTTCGAATAACTTGATTTTGAACAACTTCACATTCATTTGAGATTGAATAACGTACTAAGACCACAGAAATACACAGTACTAGTGTAACTGACACCATCTTTCATTCGTAATTATTGGTGAGTGTTCCCTTAAACAGTCCTTAGCAACGAGCCATATCTAGCTTGCATAGACCTTAGCGCAGTTCAGGGCCGTTTCGGAAACAGTGCTTGTGGCGCAACGCAGAGAGGGCTTTGCCTGCTTCTTATTGCAAGTCGCCTTGACACCTCTTGAAGAAGTGTGGCTACAGAACTTCACCAGAGAAGATTACTGGTACTTGGTGCTAATTTGCCACTTTTTTTAAGTTGCATGTGATTGTGGGCGTCTACTGCAGAAGTTGTGGTTTTTTCTTTCTAAGCTACAACTCTGGACCTCGGCGTTCCACTTTCAGGGTCTCCAACGTTTCGGACTTAGTGACTAAAACCGTATATGGAAACCCGGCTGTAGTAAGCCGTGATAACCTACAAACAAAAGTATCATATAGTAGGTGCTCACATGTGTTGAATAGCCGAGAACGAAAACGAATTGTAGCGATTCTCCAGACGGCGTCATAAGATTATGAGAGACGTCGCAGTGGAGGGTTCCAGAAATTTTAACCATCAAGAGTTACTTAACGTGCACCTAATCTAAGCACACAGGCATCAAACACTTTGGCCTCCATCAATAATGTACCCGTCGCGGCTCACTACGTAATGACACTGAATAACAGAAATATGAATAGTAATCCAAGATTAAATGTCTCAACGCCACCATATGATTATGGGGGACGCCGTAGTGCAGGGCTCCAGAAATTCAGAGAAAAATGCACAAATTCTGTCCCACGACAACGGTAATTGGAGGGAGCCTTAAGAGGTGAGACATGGTAAATAATGAGGGATGTTTGTTCAAAGACCGTGTAATTTAGGTGCATCAAGGTAATTGTGTAATCTACAGAATCAAAGACTGTGTAATTACTGCACGCAAAATTCGCGTAACTGAACCATTGCTTTTAATTCGTCCACTATGTTTACATAAGGGCAGGCAATGCCAATAAGGTAATTACATTAATAATTTGCTTGCCATGTATGCCAAAGATTCGCGAAATGCATTTGTTTCAGCTGCCACCGTCAAAAGTCAGGAAGTCGGCATACACTCCTACTTCTTCAGCCCGGAAAGTGCATTCAATGATTTTTTCAAGTGTGGCTGTTTTAAATTTGCCTGTCGAGAAAAAAGCGCTGATTATTTGTGTCTGTAAGAAAATTAGAGAGACCAATCCTGGTGTGAGATCTCAATGCTGTTGGTGTCACGTTTGTGGCTGTACCCCTTTTTTAAAAACATTTTGCCACAGTAGAGTTCAAACAGCCCAGCCGTGCAAAGGTCTGCAAACATACCCTATTTGCTACTCGTTGTGTAGTCCTCAAGGTATCACCTGATATCGCCGTCGATATAACCTGAATGGTTAAACAAAGTTCATTGCACCTCGCGTGCCAGATAAGCTGGGGAAATGTAGCAAATCAAAGACAACTTTTTTGTTCAACGCTAATCATATAAAGCAATGTAAAGTTAGAGTAAGTAACGGTGGAAATAGTGCGCAACTTATGTGGTGCCCTCACGTTGAGAAGTTCTGAGAGTTTATTTTTCTCTGCTTATGGCTGAAGGTGTCCACTATTTTTTTTCGTTTCGCCCAAAGTTTCAATAAGGTTGGCATTCAGGCCAAAGACACTCCCTGAATCATCTCAGATATTTATACAAGCAACTTCATTCAGGCAGAACAATAATGATTTGCTTCCAAATATGCCCGTATAGCTTTGAGTTTCAAACTTACATTGACAAGTAGTCAACAACCCATTCATCATCGTAGATACTCCAATAAATCTTCATCTTGCAGCCAGAAAAGAAATTCTCATGCCTAGCGACTCTACTCTAGCGTCTAAGGCTTCTTCGCTCAGTGCGTTATTTTACTGCATCATTTAAGTTTCGCCATCATTTGAGCTGCTAAACAATGTCCAGGCACCTATTTGTCCTTCTGAAAGCACGAGGAAGCTTATTGCATTTAATTTCCTCAAGGCATAAAACTGCCCAATTTTTTCTTCAGTAGGTGATGTTCTGAGAAAGCCTCCATAAATAATCGCAATGGAAGCATAAATTTTTTGCAACAGAGGTGAGCAAGCATTTTTCTGCAAAAACATACCTTTGCAAGACGTTTCCATGCCTGAAAAAGGCATCATACTGCATTCATGGTAGAGGTGAGCCAGAGCAACTTTTTTGATCAGGGCCTGTAACTCATCCTGAGCATAGGCACGTGCTTTTCCTTTCCTCATCCTCGAAAGTGAACTGTGGTCACTACAGTACTGTGCTCACGCAAAAGTTTTTCAGAAAACATCATTTGTTCAGTGAAAAGGTTATGAGAAGTCACCGGCGTTGCTCTCGTAACAGACGGAAGTTAAATTGTCATTCGACACCGCAGGCAACTACATACAAGCCAACGGAATCAAAAGGGGGCCGTACATCACTTGGGTACGGCGATGGCGCTGTCACTTCACCGTTACAAACTGGTACTGCAGCCAGGTATGTCTGCTTGGCATTTGAAAGCTGGAGTTCATCTGATGCACCCCCATGAGCGACGGAATAAGGGTCAAGCCCCGTCTCTCCATCGCTGCCTGCAGAGAGTGATTCGGGGTACATCAGCTCGATGTTTTAAATACGTCGCTCAAGTGCCGGTTCTTGGACACAGTGGCTTTGTACTATATCTTATACGCCTTCTCATGTAGAAGATTTGTTGTGTTTGCTGTTTTGCCGCAAAATAGTTGCATGTGTCGCAAAAGTTGACTAAGAGTACGGTCGCCGAGGTTCATGTCGTGAAGCAATTGCCGCAGTCGCTGCAATTCGGGGGGCGTGACACGGCGTATGAGAGTTTCTGCTGGCGTTGCATATGCTGGTGAGTGCGTGTAAAAAAACCAGTATATCAGTGAATATGGGTGGCGGGAGGTTGCTTACGACGCAATGGTATTTGGTCAAGTCTTCTGTGGTGCGTCGCGCTGCGAATCAGGCTTCCACTTTGATGAACCAGAGTGCGGGGTCCGCAGTCCAAAAGAGTGGCAGTTTTCCGTCGACTGAGGAGAATGTTGGTGTAGCGTCCATTGGGGAAGGCGAAACCATAGTCGTGGAATCAGTCCTTGACATCGTAGATATTGCGACATTGGTGCTCAACTCCAAGGGCTGCACAAAAATTCCGGGACACCACTGTTGAATTGCACTGCTTGACCGAGCTGGGTGAGCAGGTCGCGCAAGCGAGATAAGCCGTACGTGTTCCAAACAACCACTGAACTTTCATTTCCCTTGAACGGCACGAAGAAAATTCACTTGGTTCCTCGTGCTCGCGCTGATGGCATTCGCGCACAGGAGTGCCGTTTCACGGCTCTACACGTTGTTTTATATTCTTTATCGTCACGTGGGTTCTCTATTTAGGATAAAGACCTGCCAATTCCTGCACTTATATTGTGTATAGTGTGTTAAACAAACAAAATCGATTGATTACTGGATAGTCAGTAAACTTTCATTATGTTGCGATTAATGAAACGCATTAGGTGAGTACTATATCAAGTAGACAAGCGAATGAGTCTTATAGTCCATACAAAAGAAATAAATATTTAATAAGTGACAGTTCCGATGAACGACGTTGGTTATAGAAACAAAAGAACGTTAAAGTAAACACAAATCAAACGTGCTAATCTTCGAGTCTCCTCAGTCTATTGCATAGAGTGACAGGCGTTTTAATAATAATAAAGATACCTTATCTCAAACCTAGAATTAAACAGAGATGAGTGAACTCATTGGCTCACTAATTCAGGTTCATGATTTGACGGATCGATGGTCAGATTTCGCATACTGGGCCAATGGTCAATTACCTTCCATAAAGATTAATAACATATATATTTCCCACACACCACCATGCGGACTGATAGGTTCCCTATTACAGGGGAATATCTAGGGGGGCTATTTTCACGACGTCTATTTCGTGGACATGTCTAATTCGCCCGAACGCTTTCAGTTACGCAAAAAAAAACAAAAAAATGGTAAGTTGTGACGTCATGGCACGCATGACCACGTCGGTGCACCGAATCTGCCAGGCCATTCCGAGCGTAAAAAGAAACTACCTCAGGGGATGAAATAAAAAACAATGCTTTTAAACAAAGTTGACAAGCTTACGCGTGCGTTCGAACTTGTTCACATGTTTGAAGAGCCATGCGGGGAACGCGTACATATCTTTCAGGAGCGTCAGGCGGGCGGCCTCGATTAACCTAATTTAACGGCAAACTTGATTGGAGTCTACTCATGGCATCATAAATGTGCGTCTGAAAGCGGATCTCCGGGGGCAGAGTTTGTCGAGGCGAAACGTCTTCCCTCTTTTTCATTTGGGTCAAGAGTTGTCAATGCTGCATGTCGTCAAAATGACGTGTCGGAAAAAAGAACAGAAATAAGCGTCGCTGTCAAGGCAATAAGAGTAGGCCCAATTATACAGGACCGCGAATTCGACACCGTTAGGATAGCTTCCCAGGCTGGTTTGCGTGCCTTATTTCTTTTCCGCCATTGTGCGCTTCTTCACTTTTAAAGACGATGGTCTCTGTTGGGGACCTTTGACGGCGGAAAAATTTTTCTCTGTTTGTCCACCCTAACGATACCTTAAACGGCATCAAACGGCATCAAACGGCCAACCCCATTCGCAGCGCCAACCAATATTGCTCTCGGTTTAGCGTTCATAGTTTTGCGATTGCCAATTTAAAAGCAATTATTGCGCATATAAGAGGCGCCACAACAACACTTCTATGTTTTCTATGTCAGCCTTTGTACTAGAAGAGGCACACACAAATAACTCTAAGGAATGTAGCGTTTGATCGCGCTGTGCTGATAGTGCAACGCGATGCTCAAAAAGGTGTTTCCAACGCTTTGCTACGGCGTCACGGTGGTGACACCTTCCGGTCGCTTTGCGTTCTACACCTTATCGCCTCCGAGGCTGGCGCGCATCTTTCTCCGCGGGCTGCACGTTTTCGTTTCGAAAGATAACTGCCAGATGACACTTGTGTCTAGCGTGCCTAGATGCGCTCATTGGCCTCCGCCACACGCTCGAGGCACTCTAACGCAGCGCCTGTAGAATACCATTCACCGAATGTTTTGCTCAGAACATCAAATAGACGTTTTGTTCACTCTCTCCAGACGCAAGAAGTCTTTCGACGACATTTACAGTGTAACATGTAGATTCGGGCCAATTTCTTTAGTAGGCGTTTAGGGTGTCTTGACCTCATTCTTGCGTCCGTTTTTGCACGCCCTGTCTCTTATACAACGACTTTATACAATGTTCGCGAAATGTCTCTCTGACATCCTCACTGCATTATTCATATTTCAGATTTGGAACCCAGATTTCTCTGCAGAGAAACATTGATCTTTATGGCAAATAATACCTCATGTGGAGTTGTAAAGCTTGAGCCAGTACGAAGTATGATTTTCTTATTATTATACAATGCGCGAAATTTCTCATACATTCAATTATGCCCCCTCCTAGTTTTTTACGTAGCTTGCAGCTACTATTTCGAAAACAAGGCTAAAGCAATTTCGAGACCATGAGTAGGAATTGTATAGTTTGCAGCGAAACGAAAAACGAGTTGTATGTTGTCTAAGACACACTATGATCGTCATTAATGGCGTGCTTAAAATTTCGTTCTTTGTAAATGCACACTACCACTTTATGATGTATTGGATCTTAGCAAGATTTTTTGATCCAGAGAGTGGCTTACCATGAAGTTCGAGGATACTTACGGTAAAGCTTGTATATACAAGCTATTGTCACTTGTAGGGTTGCATAAATGGGCCTTCCTTTTAATTGAGCAGAAAGGATTATTATCCTAAGCGCATGTGCTATCCCGAAGAAGTACTCTAAATTTAGGCGATGCACGCTGAGAAGGAAGGAAAGGAACTGCAGACTTTGGTGCATTTGAAAGCATAATACACAAACGAAGGGTCACAGGGAATACTGAAAAAAAGGTGTAAACAGTCGTGTTCGAGAATTTTTTCTCTCTTTACTGTTTTTTCTTACCCTAAATTCTGCCTGTTTCTTTGAAACCACATGGTGTGTAAAAGTTGCTTGAAAACTAATCAGTATTCTTTTTCTTTTATGTAAAGTACCGCGAATCTTTCTGCTCATGTTACATAGCAGGTTGATACAATGATCTTAGATTAGCAAAATTTTCTTCAATATAAATTTCCATAAAGCTCGATAGTCTAAATGTTATGCCATCTCTTGCGGCTATCATTCTCTCGGATATATCTTCTATGGTTGATACAGCCTCATCAACTGATGTACGTGAAATTCTTGTGCATTTTTTGTCTTTGATATTACTAAGTATATTTGGATGACGAAACCACGACGCTGGAAGTGCAATAATATGCAAATATGTTCAAGAATAATGCCCTGCTAAATAATGTTGCATAAACTTGCTACTTATACCAATTTTCCTGTAGGTATATTGAACCTGATGACGCTATCTGTTGCTCATTAGTTCCAGACGCCTTCGAGTTTCTCGTTGATCAGCTCTTACAATGCACCAACTGGTAATACATGCGAAGCATTTACATACTGCAGTTACTTTGACTACCTATCTATCTAATCTCTCTCTCACTCTCTCTCTTTATATATATATATATATATATATATATATATATATATATATATATATATATATATATATATATATATATATATATATATATATATATGTGACGCTATGAAGAATGGGCGACGTGGCCTGGCGCATACCACATGTTTATTGCATTCTGATCTTCTTGCTTCTCTGCCTCTACTACTAACTCCTAACCATTGCTACTTTCTTACGTTACAGGATTCCCCCTCCCCCGAAAGAAATCGCGTCAGACGAACATAAATGAAAACAAAACATGCACGGCTTAGAACTGAACACTGTCAAAAAGAGAAGATCATTCCAAGTCCGAGGAAATTTCCGTTAACACACTATAGCTTCACAGGAGAGGACAGCAATTCGGGGTATCAAGTACAGCTCTGGAGGGCGAGGCTGGCTGTTGCGCTCTGGACAACATAAGCATTCTTTGAGCGTGAAATCAGATGGAAACACAGCCGGTATTCTTGCGATGAATGAACGTGGTGTCATGGCCTTGAAGCATTGGCTGGGTGATTTGCGCAGGTGTCGAGCTAATATTTGTCTTGATTGGAACCGATGCGTCGCCACCCGTTTGCGTTCTTGTTGACCGAGGCTGGTGCGGTGATTTCTGCGTCCTTGCGGAATACAGCGTATGGTTTGGCACCTTTCTCGACGTTGTATGTCGTGTTGCCTGAGTCTTGATCTTGACTGGAGAAAGCTTACTCGACATCTCTTGGGAAAATATCCTGGATTCAATGCTTTCTTTGTTTTGAGCGAGAAATCTTGAATATGTCGTTGGTTTGGTTGACACGTTTGTAAACGGCTTTCCATAAACCACGTGTGTTCTTCCGAAGATGATTCCATTGGTCGTCGTCCTTGTTCGTATAGCCCTTGGAATCTCTGTTGTTCTTGGACTTGCTGGCATTGATGATGTTGCTGCGAAAAGACCTGAGGTGGCAGCCCCTTTTCACCATGATACTGACTTTCTAGGCAATCGAATGTGGTGTCGAGTGGGCAGGTAGTAGTCTCTAGGCTGTTGTGCTGCATTTCGGGTAATGAAGGTAATGCTTCAGAGTTGATAGATACATCATCAGGGGCTTCTTCTTCGCTGTTCGCGGCGAGTGGTTCTGGCGCCTGAACCTAGATGGTAGGTCCAGGGCTTGGCTGAGTATTCTCCGAGCTCCGCAGCTCTATCCCGACCATTGTGAGCGTGCTAGGTGTGAGGTGGGCGTTGTGAGCGACGAAAGAGCCAAGTGACGAAAAACCAGGAGGTAGCCCAATTGTGCTAGATGGAAAATAAGCTGATCCAATGTGTGGAGACTGATTTTCACTCTTTGAGTCGTCATGGCGTTGTTCGGCATTTTCCTCATGTGTCAGCTGGTCTACCATGAACAAGGCGTCCTTATGACACGAATAGTGACCGTTAGGAGCCTTTGAAGAGCTGCGTCGTAGAAAACCAGGTGGTGGACCATGTATGCGAGACGAAGCATGAAAGGCATTAGTAGGGTGAGCGACGTCTCGTGTCGTATGTGGAAGCGATGACTTCGGAAATGCTGACTTTCGCGCAGAAGGAATGCGCGCTTGACGGTTAGGTTTTTCCCAATATACGCATGTCCTTCTGTAAGTGAACGCATGTGCCACTTCGTCTTGAGGCACTTGTTGATTCGCGCCGGACTTTCGAATGCTTGAGGACTGCTTAGAAAATTGACGATAGTGTGCAGTTGTCTCTAGAGGGTTGGGGATGAGTAAGTCTTGGTCATAGTCATTAAAACGGGTAATCATCTCCTCTTTGATTTTTCGCCATGATTCGTCATTTTCAAAGATGTGGGTGAGGTAAAACTTAAATGCCTCACCGGAGATGTAGTCAGTGAAGTTGATGATCATTTCCCGTTCCGACCAGAATGCAGCGGCGGCGTGGAGCTCGAATAGGTTGAATCAGTCCTGTACGGGTCCGTCGTCCGCTGATCCGGTGTACTTGGGGATGCACATGCGTGACATAGAAGTGGCACATGCGTTTACTTACAGAAGGCCATGCATACATTGGGAAAAACCCAACCGTCAAGCGCGTCTCCCTTGTACACGAAAGTCGGCATTTTCGAAGTCATCGCTTCAGCATATGACACGAGACGTTCCTCAACCACCTGATGCCCTTTCCTCTTCGTCTCGCATACGTGGTCCACCACCTGGGTTTTCATCACGCGGTTCTTCAAGCGCTCCTAACGCTCACCACTTGCCTTATAAGGACGCCGTATTCATGGCAGATGACCAGGCGCAAGAACCACTAGCAGTGAACAGCGAAAAAGAAACCCCTGAAGAGCTTCCTGCCATTTTTACGGCACCGCAGACTTGCCAAAATCTGCAGTTCAAACCTAGTAATGCCATGTCACCTGTGGTGCCCACATGCAGAGCTCACCAATTGATGAATCAAACAAATTCAGAAGTACATCATACATCAAACCTCGTACACAGTTGTCTTTCGGAAGCGTGCGCAATGAACCACGTCACCGAAGCCTCTGAAGAGCCTGCTAGCAATGATGACGCATTACCAACTATGCCCGACAAGCAAGACACCAATTCACCAAGCATCAGCTGTCGACAGGACACGTCAAACACCGAAGGAAATGAATGCCCCATTCCAGAAGGGTGCCACTACAGCCATCTCTTGAGCAGCCTCAGGAAAGCACGCAAAGCCAAGTTCATAAACTCATGCTACAACAAGAGAGACTGCAACGAGGGCATCGACGAACGAAAACTTCAACGGAAGCACACTCCCGAATTGAACAACTTAAAATTTAAGAACTTTGATCCAAGGGCCATTTCAAGAAAAAAGACGTTTCCGGATGGAGGAACACCACCACAGACGCTCTCTGTGCCAGCGGTTACACAGACGACAACACCACGGAAAATGCCCATTAATACGCGGAGCAACTTCTTGCACGCCGCCAGCACACAGGCATTTAGCCGTCACCATCTCTCAAAAAGCACGCATTCTAGATACAATGCATCTGTCGCAGCCACGACTCAGAATCCAACGCATTAGACATCCAACCTTCCAACGCTACAAGGACTCCCAACGTTGTTCGTTTTTCGCTACTATCCAGGCTGTGTCATCATCATTTTCCACGTCGAATGCATGGTTATGCTCTCCAGAACGCAACAGCCAACCTCGCCCACCTGAGGTCTCCTAGATGTCACTGGACTGCCTTCCCTGTGAATGTTTTTGTGCAAGTGAATGGAACTGCCGTGTTACATGAAACTACTCTAATTTGTGATATTTTTTCCTATGATGAGACACCACTTGTTCATGCTTCATAGTTTGTAGATCGCGCCTTTTTTTGGGGGGAGGGGGAATCATGTGACGTATGAAGGTAGCGATGGTTGGTAGAGGCAGAGAAGAAAAAAGTGCTTTCGGAAAAAAACAAGGCGTATGAGCCAGGCCACGTCTCCCATTCATCATAGCGTCACACACACACACACACACACACACACACACACACACACACACACACACACACACACATATATATATATATATATATATATATATATATATATTTGAGATCTAACAGACAATAGTACCGAGGAAAGAAGTATAGAGGAAGGTATCAGATCGAATTATAATGTAATTTTGAAAACAAAAGCGCATAAAAAGGTAATTTGCAGTAACCAGGAACTGAACCTGTGAACTTCGAGTAACGCGTTAGATGCGCTACCACTGAGCTACCATGGCGGCTATCCTCCCAGCCACTTTATCGGGTATATATGTGAATTTAAACGTGAGAGTGTCAGTAAGTTTCACCAGTGGCTATGACAGCAAGTGGGTACACTCTTTACGAGCCTGTGTGGCGTCACGCAGCACGTGAACCAATTACCAGCTGCCAGCTGACCATTAGTCTCTCGTATACAATATAAAGGCACCCCGTCTGTCAGCCCGAGACCCTCGTAATGAATACATGAACGAAGTGTTTGCTTAAAGGCTGGTTTTTTCATGTTTTGACACAATAATAATAAGTTCTAACAGAGGATAGTACCAAGGAAATTATAGGATAAGTTATCAGATCGAATTGAAGTGCAATTGTGAAGTAAGAAAAGTGAGCGAAAAGACAACTTGCCGTAAGCAGGAACCTATTTACAGGAGGTGAATGTTGATGTTCTCTTCGTTCTGGTGGCAATCTGATTGTTACCTATTGTGTGAACATAATAAATAGGGTTACATATTTTTGGCGTCATATACCATAGCAGGGTGTCTGCATAGTATAAAATTGTTGTTGGTTTTTTTTTTCACCATCAGCGAAACTATTTCCATCTTCACATTATATTACTCTACTTCATGAAAATAGTGTTAGGCAGATTAGGGATTTCTTGCGGGGCGAAGCTACTTATAGCGTGGGTTTGTCCATTCTTTGTATGTTGTTTGAATGATACGTGAGGTTTACCATCCCAAAGCCAACATATGATTAAGACAGGCGTCATAGTGAAGGACTCCGGAAATTTTGACCACCTGGGGTTTTTGAACGTGCACCCAAATTAGAGCACACGGGCCGATAACATTTCCGCCTCCATCGGAAACGCAGCCGCCACAGCGGGCATTCGATCCGGCAACTTGCGGGTCAGCAGCCGAGTACCTTAGCCACAAGACCACCGCAGCGGAACCGTCCTTTGTATGTATGTATGTATGTATGTATGTATGTATGTATGTATGTATGTATGTATGTATGTATGTATGTATGTGTGTATGTATGTATGCATGTATGTATGTATGTATGTATGTATGTATGTATGTATGTATGTATGTATGTATGTATGTATGTATGTATGTATGTATGTATGTATGTATGTATGTATGTAGACGGTGGTCGCGCATACCCGCTCTAGAAAGTGTATGTGCCACCGGGGTTGCGAGACTGCTGATGGCGGTACTTGGAGTGTTCACTAAATGGACGTACGGACGGATGCAATGACGGACGCATGGTCGAACGGACAGACAATCAGAAGAATGTACACGTAGATGTACGGATGAACGGACGCATGGTCGGACGGACGGATAAATGTACGCGCGGACGTACGGACGGATGAACGTTCAAGTGGACCAACAGACGTGTGAACGGACTCATGGATGGACGTACGGAAATATGGACGAACGCATTGATTGACGCATAGATGGTCACATGGACGGACAGAAGCAAGAACGAACAGTCATACGGAAGCAAGGGCGGGCTGAGGGACACTTAACCCCACTTGTCATTATGTCATCATTCACTGCGTAGATATGCTCTCATTGGTTTCTTGAAATAAAGTGATAGTGAAAAAGCGAGAAAGATTATGGACCATCTCCCCTAAGAGGATCCTGATTGGACGCGCAACAGTGGCGACACGCACGGCTTTGACCAGGTGGCAACGCTCGTCAACGCAGGCGCCGGAAGAACGCTTTGAAGTGAAACTTAGTGTAGCGATCACTCGAGTGAGCACTTATTAGAAATCCAAGGAGACTAGAGGTGGGTTGGGTTAAATCTAAGCTTCATGCGGCCGAGCATTTCGGGCGGTGTAAAGGGTGAAGCAAGAAAGAAGTATGTTAGAGTTGGTGTAGAAGGCGGCAGCTGCTGATGCTGCGGCAAGCCTGTTGCGGGGGATGCAGAGAGCGACATCAGTGCGCACCTGCGAGGATAGAGTGTGGTGGGAATGCAACTTCAACGTGCAGCTGCGGCTTGACCTACTTTGCAGCAATCCAACACCTGCGGCGCAGGAAACGCTCCGCGGTGCGTTCGTACGGACGTAGATACTTACGGTGTTACACGTGTGCGCGAAAGAACGGCGTCGCATATGAGAAAGGCTTTAAGACTACGCAGCAGCTTACGGCAGAGGAGGGCTCCAGGCTCGCGGCATTGTCAAATGCCAATAGCACAAGATAATTGACAAAATGTCAATCAGGCTCTTAGCCAAGAATACATTTCCGGGAATGAGGTCTCGTAGAACGCCTTCAAAAATATCTCTTTTAGACGCAACGCAGCTCTGTCACTAGCCTGTGTAACGCTGTCTGTTCGTGTCCCAGTGCGAATGGGCTGCACCGCGCTCCGCCAGCCGGAGTTGCTGTAACTATGCCATGTAGGTTAAGTCATACTTGCACGTTCACGTCACTTTCTTTCTCACAACAGCAGCTGTTGCCTCCTCCGCCAGCTGGCAACACGCTTCTCTTTCGCTCCACTGTCTCCAGCGCCCACAACTCTCGACCACACGCCGAAGGAAAACACCCACATTATGATTCGCGCGTCCGCAGCCGCCATTAGGAAGCGGCCTGTCATTGCAATAGCAGCAGGCTGCGTCGGCTCGGCTGCTGCGGACGTGTGGCTAAGTCTGCCTACTCTTTTGGCTCGTTCATCTGCGATTAAACTTATGTGAAATTCAACCCGCCTTCCGTGTCTTTGCGTTGCGCCCAAACGTTTATTCGAGTAAATGCTACACCCAGTATTGCTTGAAACATTCTAGTTCACTATACTTCCAACCTCTCTTTCAGCACCAGCGTTGAGGCCTGCTTCGACGTGGGCAACGCCATGCGCTCTGCTGCTGCTTCGCACCCTCCGGGGGTTTTCTTCCGAGAGATGATTCATAGTTTTTACGATTTGTACTTGGTAGAACACTACCCTTCATCCGATGTTCGGGGAGAGGGGAGTGGGCCGAACAAAAGGGGCACATCCCATTTGCTATGGGCCTGGTCAGAGAAGGCTTGAAGACAAAGATAACCACGTAAGGCCGAGGAAAGAGAAACAGAATTCACATATAATAACTAGATTCGAAATTGTTGACAGGTATATATTGATATATAGCAGTGAGGGTTCCAAGAGTATAGACGTAATCAATGGATAACTCGCAAAAATGCAAAAGCTGTACCTTCAATTTCATGCCCCGCTGCGGTGGTCTAGTGGCTCAGGTACTCAGCTGCTGATACGCAGGTCGCGGGATCGAATTTCCAAAGATGGTGAAAATGTTGTAAGCCCGTGAGCTCAGATATGGGTACACGTTAAAGAGTTCCAGGTGGTCGAAACTTTCGGAGCCCTCTACTACGGCGTCTCTCATAATCATTAGTTGGTTTTAGGACGTTAAACCCCACATATCAATCTATCAATCAATCAATTTTAGTCGCGCAGCCTTTGCAAGGCCACCAAGAGTGATGAGAAACTTACCATCGTGTTATCGTCTCAAGTTGTCCCTTTATTGTCACTTTCCTAAAAGCTGAAATCTGGAAATTTATCAGAAAGTAACTCTTAAATGATGTAAGAAGACGTTGCATCATGACGTCTTCAGATAACGTCATCCTTTGTGTTGAAGTTGAGCCGATAATGTAGGCAGTGCGAAACCAGCTGAGGGGCGGAAAACTTACAATGTTTCCAAGTATTGACGAAACGCAAAACCATGATAGATGCAAAATGATTTTGTGGGCGTGGAGTGGGATGCATTATTTCATTGAAATTGAAACAGTATAGGTTTTGCCTTCAAATTGTTTTAGGCAGTCTCATACGTCAAGCGAGATTGTGCTCTAGTGCGGACGACTCCCGGCACCTAGTGAAACCGGCGTAAACTATCAACGTGCGTTATCGGAGTAAGAACGCAATCGCTACAGCCATTACTATTTTATAGTGCTCTAGCTTTAAGAACTACTATCAGCTCGGACATCCTCGGAAACTACGCCAGATCGCGACGAACCCTCCGAATACACGGAACCCTTGCTGTCAAAAAGTCTGCAGAAAAAACAGAAACATCCACTAGATGAAGCGAGGTTATTTTAACTGGGATGGGAAACCTTACAGGTAGACTTCAGCACTACCAATAATAGCGCATGGCGTGAGCCTGTGATTATGACAGTCTCACTTCGATGTAGAAGCATACCAGGATGTTGTCGGCTCCAGCAGCAAATCAATGACAGCTATTCTTTATTATGGAGGTACGCATTTGATTGATTAATGATTGATAATTCGGATGTAACGTCCCAAAACCGCCATATGAATATGAGAGACGCCGTTGTGGAGGGCTCCGGAAATTTCGACCACCTGAGTTCTCTAAAGTGCACCCAAATCTGAGCACACGAGCCTATAGCATTTCCGCCTCCATCAGAAATGCAGCCGCTGCAGCCGCGATTCGATCCCTCGACCTGCGGGTCAGCAGCCGAGTACCTCAGCCACTAGACTACCATGGCGGGGCATACTCATTTGAAGTGGCACATTTGTAACAACATGCTTGTCTTTCTACGGGAGAAAGTGCATTGTTTAGAGCTGTTAGATTACTGTATTACTGACCTAAGTCCAACTGGCTAAGCAGTGAGTGATTGTTAACATATTGATACGTGTATGAAACTGTCACCCCGACACAGCTGAATTGGCACCCAAATGAAGAAGATGACAACGTGGTTGTAGTGGGTTGGACTCTCGAGCTTCTCCCGTTCGCCTGCATGACTGTGCGCTCTTTAAGCCGTTAGCAAGACCAGCTCTCGGTGAATAAATCTTCCCCGTAACATCTTTTGGTGGAGGTGCGGGTTCTTCACACAACCCGGCTCTGGAACTCCGCAGTGGACGCCAGCTTTCTCCAGCCGCGATGCCTGAAACTGGCACTCAGGCCTCGCCATCCGCGCCGGCTCCATCACCTGTGATTCCCCCCCATCTTCTCGACCCTGGCACGTTTTCCGGGACGGACAGCACGGACGTCGAAGAATGGCTCGCATTATTCGAGCACGTCAGCAAGCACTACAGGTGGGACAAAACGCGTATGCTGGCAAATATTCTGTTCTACCTAAGGGGTACGGCACGCGCCTGGTATGAGACGCATGAAGAAGAATTAACCAGCTGGGACACATGCAAGCAAAAGCTTCGCGATTTGTTCGGTCGGTCAGTTGCTCGTCAGATGGCAGCCAGGCAGGACCTCGCGTCGCGTGTTCAATCATCGACGGAGTCGTACGTCACGTACATCCAAGACGTACTGGCACTGTGCCGGAAGACGGACAAAAACATGTCCGAGGCGGACAAGATCAGCAACGTGTTGAAAGGCATTGCTGATGATGCTTTCAACATACTAATGTGCAAGAACTGCACCACTGTCGACTCCATCATATCCGAATGCCGACGATTTGAACAAGCAAAAAGCAGGCGAATCACCCACCACATCGCGAGACTACCAAACACTGCTGCGACTTCGTCTTGCGAGGATTCTGCAGCGCCCCGTTCACTTGCGCCTTCTGCCAATATCGCAAGGATTGTTCGCCAGGAGCTGGAAGCCATGGCACCCGCTTCCTATCAGCCCCATGCGCAAGACCACTGGGCAACAGTCTCGCTCATTTAAGCCGTCGTACGCCAGGAGTTTGCTAACCTGGGCGTCCAGGTTCCCCAGCCGCAGCCCATGAGCACTCCTGTCCACAACGCTGACCACCACTCTGCCCCACTTGTCGCTGCGGCAGCTTCGACTCCTCGGTTTCCACCGCGCTACCAAAATCCATCTGAGTGGCGTACGCACGATGATCAACCCATCTGTTTATCTTGCTCTAGAGTTGGGCACATCTCCCGCCATTGTCGCAACAGGGCGTATTTCCGGCCAAGCTTTCGTAATATCGACCGCCGTCAGAACCGTGGACACTATTCGCAACCCGGTTTTTCGGATGACCATATTCAGGACCCTTCAGCTCGCCGTTCATCTCCACGCTCCGAACCGTCCTACGCTGACGTCGTCGCCCAAAGAAACTGGTCAAGCCGCTCGCTGTCACCTCAGGGTCGGCCGTCACGCTCCCCTCAACGCCGCCGCTCTCCGTAACCGGCTTATTCTGGCCATTCCCCGGGAAACTGACGAGTGCACCTCCTGGAGGTGGCGCTGCGTTGACGACTCGGAACGAAAACCCTCAACCGGCTACAATTTCAAGACGCAATTTACTTCGGGTGTTCGTTGATGGCCACGCCGTTACTGCTCTAATTGACACTGGTGCCCAAGTATCTGTTATGAGTTCTACACTTCGATCTCGCATGAAAAAAGTTCTCACACCAGCTATGTTCTCTACTGTTCGAGTTGCTAACGGAAGTCGAACATCGGTTCTTGGTATGTGCACTGCCCGCGTTACTGTTGCTGGCCATCACACTTCCGTTCTCTTCGCAGTCCTCGATGCTTGCCCACACGACGTCATCCTTGGAATTGACTTCTTAACTGCCCACTCCGCCCTCATCGATTGTTCTACCGGTATCTTACGGCTCGAATGGCCTTTGTGCTCCCATTTCACTCCTCCAAGTCGCACTCGGCTACGATTCGTGGAGTCTCTACGGCTACCGCCTCAGGCTGCCATGTACGTTCCTCTGTCGCCCTTCCCATCCGTTCCTGATGGAGACTATCTGGTAGCTCCCCTCATTGATTTGACCCTTACGCACCACATCGCACTACCACATACTATAGTGATTGTTGCTAACAACACGGTGCTACTTCCAGTTCTGAACTTCTCTACGTCGACCCAAGTTCTTCCCCAAGGCATCACTTTAGCCGATCTTTCCACCCTTGACGAATGTTCGATTTGTTCTTTTACACCTGACACTAAGACCATGGCGAAACCTGTCATCACGTCGCAAAATAAGGCGTTCCTCGACAAAATGATATCCAGCGACCTCTTACCTTCCCAAATCGCGGCGCTCCGGGGTGTTCTGTTTTCTTACCTGGATATCTTTGACGTCGACGACCGTCCCGTCAGGAAGTGGAGCTGTCTGGGAAGAACAGGAGACGGCTTTGTCATGATCTTTCGTAGCCTCACAAAAATTACCCCTACCTAAATCAGACGCCGTCTTTTTCACAGACAGTATGTTCGTCTGTTTCTTTTTAACTACATGAATTTTTTCAAAATTCTTAGGAGTACTTTATTTTCTTATTTCAAGACATATAGGCATTATTCTCTTGGTTTGAGTACCAGGACACAAAGGTAGGGTAGGGTGGGGCAAAATGCGACAAACTTTGCCTAACTTCCTTTTGATTCCCCTTTAACATGGCCCCTTCAGCTTTTAGAAAATGTGTGTTATGCTGTAAAACTCACTTCACTATTTGGCGCAGTCGATTACAACCTAAGAACGAATACACGCTTGTCCTAAACTCATAAGATTCATCACAGGCCCACCTAGGAAAAAATTTCCATAGCTGTTTCATGGAGCTGGTTCATACCTCCGGTATTTGAAAACGTGAACGCCTTAGCGGGTGTCAGGTTAAATGATAACATCAACTCGCAAGTCTGAATTTACGATAGCAATTAGGGAAGAAGAGTTCCTATATTTCTACAGGTGAAACTTAAACGATAAAACAGGACAAGTATGCATGTTTTAGAAGGGAAGCAGAGTTCAGAATTTTTTTACGTAGGTGAATGTACGCGCTGCGTGAATTGACGGACCGAGCTTGAGTCCATTGTAACGTTGAAACTAAGTGTTAAATCATAGGCGCTTGGGGAACTGTGTGCTTCGTGTAGGCATAGGTGCGGCATCTCATTGCTGCAAAAAGAAATAAAAGTATGAGGTTTCAATAGTCAAAATCAATACATAATAATGAATCACACACACATCAAAGGAGCATTTGCAGTCTGCGAAGTCTACTGTAAAATGAAATGCAAAACAAAATGATGGGTTTTGTGCAACGTTACTTCGCAAGCCGTATCAATAATGATGTAATGGACGCTATTCACGTGATTTATTCACAGCCAGCCAACAATGACACATAAACCCAATGAGGGAGATGTACCAGTATCAAGGCAGGAATCAACCAGACCAATGTTATTTTTACGAAATGGGTAATATTGGGGAACGCATCGTTTAACAACAAAAGTATACCCTGGCCTTGCAGGGCAGATAGAAGCAGCAAGCGGGGATGAAATGACGTGTGGAGTTTAACTTCACAAAACCACCATATGATTATGAGAGACGCCGTAGTGAAGGGCTCCGGAAATTTCGATCGCTCGGGGTTTTTTTACCGTGAACCTTGATCTGAGCACACTGGTCTACAACGTATCCGTCTCCATCAGAAATGTAGCCGCCGCAGCTGGGATTCGATCGCGCGACCTGCGTGTCAGCAGCCGAGTACCTTAGCCACTGGACCACCACGGCGGGACAAGCAAGAAGGGATGCAGGTGGTAAAAATAGCGGTAATTTAGTGCGACACAGTTGCAAATAATACGATGAAAAAAAGAACGAGAAGGACACTTTCCTTTTGATAGCATAACAGCAGTTAACAATGTCTTTGGAGAAAAAACAAACAATCAGCAAGCGGCTCGAGAACTCAGCACATTGCAAATGCCGTGAACAAGCACGAACTAGATTGATTGATTTGTGGTGTTTAACGTCCCAAAACCACTATATGATTATGAGAGACGCCGTAGTGGAGGGCTCCGGAAATTTCGACCACCTGGGGTTCTTTAACGTGCACCGAAATCTGAGCACAAGGGCCCACAACATTTCCACCTCCATCGGAAATGCAGCCGCCGCAGCCGGGATTCAATCCCACGACCTGCTGGTCAGCAGCCGAGTACCTTAGCCACTAGACCACCGCGGCGGGGCCAGCAAGCACGAACTAGGAAAACGTGACCAGCAATCTTAGACTGCAATTACCTACAAAATGTAAGAGCATTGAATGTAGTTGGAAGTGTGAAGCTGTTTGTCACCACTCACCTGCAAGCTGACGCATACACAGTCTTTTGTCCGACTAACCAAGTGGCTTGCAGACAGCTGAAGACGTGTTTAAGTCGTACCTGTTATATCCAGCAGCAAAATTCACAACGCCACAATCTCGAAAGATCGTCATGGATTAAACACCCTGACGAATTGGTAGAAAGGCAAATCCGAAAGACACACGCACAAGCAAAACACAGCACACCGCCTTGCCCGTCCTTGTGCTCGCCGAACACAAACCGTATGAATATGAACAGTGCGAATGCGAACCTAGTTGCGCTGAAAAAAACGTCGGGGGTTCGGCGGCACGGGCGTCGGCGCAATGCTTTTAGTGTGTTCTTTTACTGCAGTCACAAAATCAAATACATATACTACATATAAAATTTATTAAAGGTCAAATCGTAGATAAAAATAATAAATAGTACTAGTATGCAAAAAAAAATAAATACTGATTACTTTGTAGTGTATACACCGCTTGCTATGCTAGCGCACCACTTGTCGTGCGCAAGCAGGTTTTTAATTGTGCACTCACAGTTCTTGTTGAAGTGTTCTAATTAGTTGTGCAGCTAAAGAAAGCCACGTCTGGGCTTGCTTTTTTTTTCTCGTTTTTTGAAAAGCCTTTTGCACGTGTTTCGGCGGCGGGAAGAGAGTGGAGTTGATTGGCTTTGATTTCTTTTACAGAAGAACAGTGTGTGTAGGCCTTCTTTTTGAAGTCCACGTTTGGCACGTGTTTCGGTGTTTGAGATCAGCTATTACGATATTTTGATGACTTCACGCTGCTCCTGCGCGTGTTACACGCGTTGAAGCAGCTGTATTCGTAGGCCTTCTGTTGTAAGCTGGTGCTGCTTTTATTATCTGCGTATTCTAAAATGAATAAAGTGTTTTATTTGGTGCAGTTCAGCGCACAACAAAAACTCTGGCCCCTGAGTATGAATATGGGCGCACATATCTTTGTCGGGGGTGTCCTTCAGGGGAGTAACCTTTGCATGATGAGACCAGCTACTTCTGTTCCTCCTTCCCTTCCTCCCTTACAAGCATAAGCCTAAAACTATTGCTCCACCGTATTTAGACATGTTGGCCATCTTGTTCCATTTGCTTTTTCGGGGGAGTAACAGTTGCTGTCAAAGACGAAAAGCATCCGCTGCCCCCATTTCGGCTATTTTCGGTTTATAATGTAGTCCAATCCATATATGCAGGCACTGGATCTTGACAGCTGAAGTAATGCCATTGGGAGGTTTCTGCTGCGCGTTGTTAAACAATACGAATTCGCACCCTCCATGTTAGTATTCTGTCTGTCATCACTCATAAGCAGCGATAGGTGTGTTCTAGTAGGAAACAGCGGTCCATCACTGCGTGCTTGTTCATGTTTCTCTCCTTTGCAAAGCTGCGATGAGTGCCAGCTTGAACGTTGCCGCCATTATAAGCGTTAGCACTTGCTGCTTCGCATCGGCAGAAGTTTTATTTTAGAGGCAGATGGCACAATTTTTATTTCCACATTGCATTGAACTGAGAATTGCTTTTAGCAGTAATTATCTTGTTGCTTTCCTCTTGTTGTCCAAAAGAACTTGTTGAAATGATTAGACCAGGAATGAAGCACACAGGTATAATCGCACAAGCACACGTCTCACACTTTAGCTTTTTTAGCGATACAACACCAAATCAACGTGATTTATTTGGCTCAGTTGCTACAAAGAGTATGCGATAAAGAGCACACCTGTGAAAGGTAGCACGAGAAATGTTCATTGAAGATAAGTGTGGGTTCGCTCTTCTCGTTACTTGGTACTAACTGCAAAATGCATTGGCACATTAAGATTCCTAAAAGAAACTACTTTCAAACAGGACGTGACTCATGTAGTCTACGCTACTGGGCACATACGCGAGGGAGGTAGAATGGACAGCAAGATGTGATATTGTTTACGGCATCGAAACAGTGTGAATGAGTTTTTCTTGCATCAAAAACCAACACTGTTCACGCAGTATACGACAGCTACCTTCTGACTGCAGCTGAACTCGTCTAGAAAAAAAAATGACTGCATTTCTGGCTCAGCAATCTTTATTGAAAGAACCGTAAACCATTGAAGCGAAAACCATGAATGATAGGCGGGATAGCCCGAAATAGGAAATATCAAAAGCTTTTTGCAAATACAGGCTAAAAAGAGCGTACATAGACTGAATTTTTGTGCAACTATATGTAGCCTTACGTAGCGAAATCTGCTTAATGCCACTGCAATGAATGAAAAAAGCTGAAGAAGGCTGGCAGGAAACGCTGTGGTTAAAACCATCTGATGTGCCTACTTTATCATCTGCACTGCGATGGTAACGTTGTGAGCTTGTTCACTAATAAGCATGGGTTACAGTTGCGATGGTGCCAAGTTAGCTACGTGCCTGACCTACCTGCCGGTATAATATGGTCGCCACAGGGGTATTTTGCTTTATTAAAATGCAAAGCCATTGAACAAAACACGAAACTCCTATAGATTGACTGACATTTATTATTGATACCAGTATAAACATTGTTTATATAAAGTGTGAAGAAAATTAAATACTCTGGTAAAATATTTCATACTGTTATTCATGTTGTCTGTATAGCCCCTGACATCTGGGACTGTAAATGTAGAAAGAAGGTTGGTTCCCTGCGACGCGTCTAAAGTATCTTCGGCATCTTTCACTGGGTATACTATACGCAGAAGAGTTTATAAGGCGGAGATCATAGTAAAAGTTGCTCTCTAGAAAAAAAAAACAAGACAGTTGGTTTCTTCATCATAAGAAGCAGTCAACACGAATGGGAAACGTCTTCTTAGAGAAGTAGTTTTAATGTTTACTGCACATTCATGCAGCAGAGTGTATAGAATGTCTGTTGTTGCTTGACAGCTGAAAAACCATGTAACCTGAGTGCATCTACGTTGACGCTTTGTGACACGTTTTTATTTCGACAACTAATGCCTAGTGAAAACTAATGATTATTGATTAAAGTTAGCCTAGTGGTCATGAATACCTGTGGTTGTTATAAAAGGTGAGATGGAAGCAAAAGGGGGATTGTGTGACAGCCAGGAGAGTGCGTCAGTGATTGTACGCCAAACTTGAGCTAATTTAATCACGCAATGTCAGTGGTACCGAGTTATGATGTGCGATTTCAGAGAAACGCACCGCGCACTGTGTGGTCTCTATGAAGCAGCGTATGTTAAACGTCTTGAGGGGCTGTCCCGTGCACCCGCCCATATGTCGAAGTGAAGCCGCAGAGGTCATATTTCTCAGAGTAAAAGGAGGCGGCAAATGCATTGTTCTATCGTCATGTTCTCTGTGCTTCCAGCCGTGATTTCCGTCACAGCAACGTAAATACCAATTTGTTACTCTTAGGAGATGAGTAAATGTGGGAGTGACATTGACACACACCTGAATAACTGTTGTTTTGACACTTACCCTCCAGGTGTGTTAAAAAATGGTACTCAGGGTTATCAGTACGCATTATAAAGCACAGGCTACATGGACTCGTTCACGTGGATATCTACCTTAAAGTAAACGACACATTAAACGAAAAACTTTAGAATACTGTTGGCGTTGCCAAATGAAAGGCCAGCAAGAAGTAGCTCTATATGTTGTAACAGAAAGAACAATAGCATGGCCAACGAAGAAGGCTGCCAATAAATAGTGAAGCTGCTAATACCTATAAACATTTGGGGATACGTATGATGGGCATTGGTGCACTCCAAACTAATTCTCACCTTTACCTTACGTACATCAATTAATGGACAGTTTCTTTGCAAGAGGACATGCAAGTCACAACCCGTGAAGTGGACACTACCACCGACTTGCCCAAAACTGACTCTCACCTTCTCTTCATGTGGGATGCACACGCTGGCCTCATGCGCAGTTGGCGCCGGCAGCGTCACAACAACAAATTACGCCGCCGCATCGAAGTGCTAGCGTACGAAATTGATAACCACAGCCTCGCCCTCGCGAGACAGCAGTGGGGTCAGCTGTGTGACAGTCTCAACGGGCAGATGAGCTCCAAGAGAACGTGGCACCTATAACGACACTTGCTCAACCCCTGTGCGTCTTAGTCGTCTGCACAAAAACAGCTTCCCTGGCTGCTACATCGTTACCCTGGCACGGACGTCGAGCTGCTCGAAGAGTTGACTCGTCGTTACGTGAACCTCGCCCAGCCGAATGCGCCACCAAAGTGCTTTTCCCCCACAGCGGCAAACCAAACCCCCGGCTGGTGTCACAGGTCCGAATAATTAGGGAAGCGATCGCCTGGGTAATTCCAAGGGCTGAAGTATCGGCGCCCCGCACTGCACCATTAGAGCGCGGACATTTTAAAAGTGGTCCTATTTAGCGCGCCAGCGGGCTCTGGCAGTGGCCCAAAGAACAAATCAGAGCCGAGAGTTGATAAACAAAACAAAATGATATTTCCATTTGATGGCAGATCGAAACGATACACAAATATGCACACTCGACAATAGTTGAATACGATAGTTCACCAATCAAACAACGTACTACGTAGTACAATCATCCACACACAAAGCAACGGACACAAACAACAATACGCACTAAAATACAATCTCATGCATCGAACAACAAAGACACTTAAAGACTAAAGAGTTCAAAAACTTATTCAGTCCCAGGTCCTTGGAACAAAATTCTGAATGATACTCTTCCGAGAATCACTCACTTAAAGTCCAGCGCTGTTGTCTTTCCACTGCCCCCGAAGTTTCTCTTCCAGGAAATCTTGCGTCTTCAATTGGCCGCTCTCCAAGCACCAAACTTTTTCGCAGGTAACACGTCGGCTTCCCACACGTAGGTGTTGCAACGCGTCTTCACTCGCTGGTGGTAGACACACTCTTCTGCTTGTAGCACGAGTCTGCACCCCTAAGGTGGAAATCATCTTCGTTACCTGGTTTGTCACTGAGGACCGAGCATTCGCCGACGACATGGCGGAACCACCCTACGCACTCTGGCGCATAATTTTTTCTTCTTCTTCTTTGTCACTGAGGACAAAAGGCTTCGCCGACAGACGCGGCGGAAACAACCTAAGCACACTTGCGCTAACTTTCTTCTTCTCCTGATCTCACATTTCTGCTGTTCGGTTAAATACCTTCCGCGCTATATTCCAAAAGCTTCTCATCGTTTCGTCGGCACGATGCACAGCCAAAGCTGGAGAAAGAGCGAGACGTTTCGAGGGCCGTCCGCGACTCGTGACGCCACTATGCATCACCCCGCCCCTCCCCTTTGAGAACCTTCCAGTGCTTGCTAGGACGCCGCTGTGAGGAGGTTGGTCGGTGAAACCACGCTTCCGAGGGGAAGAGATGGCGCACCCGGGGAGTCCTTGGATGCTTGTTTTCTTCTTTATCGTTGACCTTGAGGCATCTCTCCGCCTTTAGTATCGTTACTGTCACTAGAATTCGGCAGCGCGTGCTTTTTCGGAGCGCTCATTTGTGACAACTGGACGAAGATATTACGGGGACGGAAGTGTACGCCGCAATGCTAAAACATCACACGACGTCGGCGCCTGGTCCTGATGACGTAAGCAACAAGTCCCTCCGAAATCTCGACGTTAGATCGTTGGCTGTGTTCACGTGGTACGCTAACAAGTGCTGGCGCTCGGGACACATACCACAAGATTGGAGACACGCGAGGCTCGTATTTACCCCCCAACCAGGCAATAAGATGGACTTCGCCTACCTATGTCCTGTAACGCTCACATCTTGAATTGGCAAGCTAATAGAACACGTTGTCCTTGCCCGATTACAGACCTACGCTGAAGAAAAAGACCTTCTCCCTCCCACGATTCCCGGTTTTCGCTTCCACCTACCGACGCAAGACGCGCTAGTGCAAATACACCACGACCTCCTTCCTACCCCGCTGAAGGCCGGCACTCGCACCGTGCTCGGCCTAGATCTTCGTAAAGCATTCGACTCGGTACGACACGAAGCCATCACCTCAAACCTTGCCACCATTGACCCGGGTGAACGTACGTAAACCTACGTATGGGAGTTCCTTCCGAACCGTATTGTTGAAATATCGTTAGCCGGTGGCTCCGCCTTTAAACACCTCACACGTCACGCTGTGGACGACTACGGGTTCAGACGGCGACATAGGCGGGACCACCGAACGTGCGGCTGACGCCATAGCTAGACACGCGACGTGGGGGCGCCTCAAGTGTTTAATGAACCAGTCGGCGCTTTTGCTGCTTCGTGGTCCCGACTGCCATCGGAACATGTACCCTCCCTAACTGGCCATCCACGTCTATGTTAACGCTGTAGCCGTACTACAGGTTGAGCACATGCGCATTTTAGGTCTATTCATTCAATCAAAACAACGGAACACAATCGGAATGCCTCACCGTTGCCGTCCCTCAAACAACCCGCTTCGTTGCTCACGTGTCCGCTGGAAAGCAAGGCATGAAAAAAAGAGCTACTCCAGCTTATCCACGCCTTTGTAATATCTCGTCTCACATACACGCTACCATACCTGCGCCTAATAGGATGCGAGAGGGGCAAACTTGTGGTGTACATGTATCCCGAAGGAGTACGGCCACCAGCGTGGGTCCGGTCTTAGCAAGCCGCAGGGCACGCGTTAACCGTCGCCGTCGGGAGAACACGATACTGCTCAAGTCGCAACAATTTATTGTGGCGACTTGAGAACTTTATGTCGGGACATGAGAACGGCAGAAAAAACGGCAAAGCCAGCGCAAAGGCAGCTGGCTAGCCTCCATTCCCACAAACTGGACAAAGTTATCCGAAAATTGTAAAGACGGCTCTTGGACTCATTCGCCCGACCTCTACGTCACATCTCTTCTTCCTCGGCATCCAAAGCACTGTCGAAGAACTCATCGAGGCGCATAGCCCAGCACAGATTCAGAGAATGCGCGATAGCAGAACCAGCCGCTGGATACTCGCTCGCATAGGAATCACCGACTCGCCATCGGGCGCAGACCCGGTCTATATACCACCAACTTTACGTCGACGTTTTCTCATCAAACCACTGCCGAAAAACATGTTTGCAGGACACCACGACGGTAGACGGCGAGCACGAGCCCAAACTTTGCACGACGACTGTGCCTCGTGGCGCTATGTGGCCTACATGGGCGTGGCCCGCTACCCCTCTCCAACAAGAACGTACGCATTTAGCCTAATAACTACTCGCACCCGCCTCAACACCGAAGCAATCTTGCGAGTAGCAGGCGCTCTCCGTGCCTTCCGCCTCGCCAAAGCTGAGGAAGCGGCCATTGCTCTCGCGGTGTCCTCCGGGTTCACTACGACCCTCGGTGACTCGAAAACCGCTATCTCCAGTTCGCTCGCGGCACCGTTGCTTCCGATACCTTGTGGCTGCTTGAGTCCCTCGCCTTCCATGTCTTTTATCTGGGTCCCGGCGCACGCAGGAAACCCGGGGAACGAGGCCGCCCAACGACAAGCTCGAGAATTCGTCAACCGAGTGGTAGGCCCCACCATGAACCCAGAGAACTACGTCGAGCCCTCATATCCTATCACGAAATCGCTCAGAACTATCGCTTCGAACATCGAACAAAATCGCCGCTGCATACAAAACTCACGAAACCACAATAAATCACATGGCGCCGACTCCAAACGAACTCGTTCCCGTGCCCACGAGTATACGCACACATTTATCCCGGTCTGTTCAGTCCGCATTGCTCAAAATGTGGCTCCGTCGCCTCCTTCTCTCATATACTATGGGACTGCAGCGAGAATCCACCCCCGCCTGATCTACTGACCACTCCCTCATCCGAGGCATGGGAACGAGTGCTCCGAGATACGAGCCTAGAAGTACAGCTCCGTGCTATTCAGTGAGCTGACGTCATTGCAAGCGCGCCCTGATCGCCATTCCTCTGTGAGTTTCATTTTGACTTAAATGGAGTTGTTTCTTTCTCTCTTTGTCTCACCTTTACCGGTGTATTATGATAAACCACCGATCGCGCGCCTATATTTCTCAGTCACAATCATCCGAAAGGGTGTTGTGAATTATGTAAACCCACTTGTTGTACACCCCTTAATATTTTTGACCGTGCTAGAGATGTATGTGCACAATGTTATATATATATATATATATATATATATATATATATATATATATATATATATATATATATATATATATATATATATATATATATATATATATATATATAGGCAGGCATGGTGGTTGAGTGGCCGTAGCGTTGCATATGGTCCAGTAGATCCTCCGTGAGCGGTCACAACGTGGTTTATTTCGACGTTTCGGCCTAGAGTCTGGCTTGAGGAAGGCCAGACTCTAGGCCGAAACGTCCAAATAAACCACGTTGTGACCGCTCACGGAGGATCTACTGGGCTATATATATATATATATATATATATATATATATATATATATATATATATATATATAAATATATATATATATATAGGGAAAGATGGAGTCCGACGCACGTTGGTTTTGCACGCTATATTCTGATTGACGTTTCGACTGGTGGACCAGCTGTTGACAAAGGCCAGCTGAAACGTCAGTCAGAATATACCGTGCAAAACGAACGTGCGTCGTACTCTATCTTTCCTTATTCTACCGTGGCCAGCGTTACTTCCTTGCTGCAAGTATATATATATATATATATATATATATATATATATATATATATATATATATATATATATATATATATATATATATATATATATATATATATATATATATATATATATATATATATATATAAGCATATTAGAGCATCAGTAAATATCGTATATCAATAGCTGCACTTAAGCTGCATGGAAAATTTCTCAATAAATGTTGATGTTCCAGCGTTCGTTTGCATTTCCGTTTCATTGGCCGACATTTACCTCGCTCTATACGACATTTGAAATACCCTGCTGCTTTGATTAGTCACAGGATTTCTGACAGGTTGAAAGACCTAACTGATTGGCTGACTTTTTGTGATTCCGACTAAAAATTGTTCCTGGCAGCCCGTCTTATTCATCGCTAACTGTCAATGAAACAATGGTCCAATTAATTATGTTGTCCTTTAACAAAATAAAAGATGATTACACTCTATTTCTAACAGGCCATCATGCACGCTTTCTTATTTGAAATACCACTGAGCTTTTTTTATCGCAGCAGCTGTTTCATTTACATAGAGATGCACATATTCTCAGACACTGAAATACTTCGCATCAATAATGAAGTCGCTAGTTTAAGCAATGATTTCTATTCAGATCTATCATTACGGATAAGCTGAAAGTGACAGAATGCAGAGAACGTACAAACATGGAACAAAGCACGTTTACACTGAATCGGATGAGCTCACTCTACTGCAATTGTTGAACATTCTTGACACGCTGCAGCACAATTTTGGGGCACAGCTGCAAAGCACAAGTGAACATGTCCAAGGGAACTCATCACTCTGCCGTCGCCTATTTTTTAGGAACGCTCGCGAGTCGTACATTGTACGTGTGAATGAACACGAACAACGCTAGTGCACTGTACCCGTACCGCAAAAAGAAGAAAGTGCAGTTCGCTAATAATGGCATTTTAATTGACCACCACTAACGTTCCGTTACAACACAGAAAGATCTGGCACATTCATATGCTCCCAGAACATTTACTGCATAAAAAAAAGCAACCTTCATTGACACTCCATCGGTAAAAAAAACATGTTGCCCAGGATCTTATCAGCGATTGCTGAGCGGTAGATTATTGTTTAAAAGAAGCTGATCGCGCAGCAGGGGCATGGCTAGGCATCATGCAGGAAGGAGGGATAGAAAAAAGAAAGAAGGGGGTTCGACCATTAATTATATACATATTTTTCTGTGGTTGCGTACGTGTGGATCAGAATAAGAAGCTTTTTTATTAAAGTTGATGAAATCCTGAATTAAAAGAAGCACAAATATGACTTTATTCACCACATACATGCTCTCAACTTTGCTATAAAAGTAAGAAAAAGCGCTCATTACAATTATAATTTATTCTTACCGTTGCACAGGTTTTTCCGCTCATTTTACTTCAAGTGCCAGCCAAATAATCTAGGCGCAAGTAAATTTAATCTAGCCACCACTATAATTAATCCAAGTACCAGCCATTTTAATACAAGTGCCACTGAAATGAGTTCAGCCACGAGTAGATTCAATCCAGTCGCCAGCCAAGGTAATCATGACTGAATCGCGACTCCAAACAGACCCAGAATTTTCAGGAACGTGTGGAGTGAATAGCTTTGGAATTAATTTAAGGGAAATACTATGAGGATACTTATTGCAGAAACAAGCGCCACTGGGTACCAACGTCCAGCGCCATGCCTGATTATGGGCCCAGTATGGCGCTGGTACCAGCGCCTCCCAGCGCAGGTACTGGGACGTTGAAGCGGCAGCGTCTCAGTACTCTTCACAAAATGGCTTCACAGGGGTAAAACGCAGAGTCTGAACTCATTACTTCTTGATCTCTACCCGAATACGCTACTAACTACGCCACGCCAGAACGTGCCTATGGGGTTGTAAAACAACTATTTATCCGAAGAACGCGCCATTCAACTTCATCTTCACAAGTCGCACAGTAAAGACTGACACGATATTCTTTTAAAAATAACAATTGCGTCTCAATTCGACTGTGACTAACGGCTTCCCGGCACCGAATGACGTGAAGGTATTCAGCAAGAGCGCAAAGTTTTTTGAAGCATCTACATCTTAACTTTCAAAAATCTCAAATTGACTGGAGTATTAGCCACAGATTGCCAGCTGTTGCTGCCAAGAGTTTTTTTTTTTCCTTTGATAGTCGGTTCGAGCATTTGCTACTGGTCGACAAGTACAGATGATTTACCTGTCTTGTTTGGTAGATATTCACGCACACGAGTGAATATTGAGTTCGTTTTATTATCGCACAAGCGACGATGTAGCAGTACACATCCGGCGTGCCATATAACATATTTGCAGTTATATCGATGCCTGCAACTAAGAAACCGCCAAAAAAAATGACTAATGCAATCCGCTGAAGAAGTATGCCAGTATGTTAGTTCAGTAACGCGTACAAAATACCAACTCACCATTGCGTATTCTTACGTACGAGTCAGAGAAGTACCGGCTCCTGCGCTGAGCCTACGTTGCTGAAAGCATGCCACATCGATCATCGCCTCTCCTTGCGCGGGCACCGCACTTGCGGATAAATGGTTGATTTAGGCTCAGGGATGTCTAAACTGTAGTTTATAGTCATTCGTACACTTTAGAATTGTGCCCTTTTAAAGTAAAACGCACCGGCAGCAGGTACCCCGACGCGGGCTTAGCGATATAGGCCTCACTGGGACGGGGCACTGGGTAGGTGAGTTGCGATGCTTGAAGTTTCTGCATTTGAGCTTAGCAATATTTTTAACTTTTATCTAAACTGCACCTGAAGTATGTGGAAGGTCAAACAATGTCATAAATGCATTTACGGAGTGGCGATGGCGAGCGACAGCCGTTTTTCTGGCCTCGACCTGCAGTATACAGCGGGCGTGCCAGTGTACAGATATATGCAGTTCAATCAAAACCCCCAATTAAAAAATACACCCATAGAAATACCAATGCAATCCGCTAAAAACGTATGCCAGAGAGTCATTTCACGGAGACTACTAAATTACCAATTGAAAATTGCGTGTTGTTACATATCAGTCGGAGAATTACCGGCTAAGTGTGGCCAGCAGTCACATATATACCAACGCGGCTGGCACGACAGGTTTATTGCTCGCTGGGCCGGGCACAGGGTAAGATCGCTCTGGACGCGTTGAGTTGGTATGGTTGAAGATTCTGCATTTGAGCTTCGGAACATTTCTAACTCCTACCTTAAGAAAGTAGAAGGACAAGCATGGCCAGACAAACATTTATGCGTTCTGGCGGAATCGAACGAAAACTTTTTTTCTTGCCTCCGCTGGGAAACCTTGCGAAGCGATCGAGAGAGCTCATTTACGTTTCGTGAAATTTGCGATGAAAACAATTTCCTGTTTCTGTTAGTGGTGGCGTGCAGCTCCAGGCTTACAAACACTGCAACTTGGCATTGTTACAGCAATACACGGATGATGCGTATATGGCCGGTGTACGCGGGGCATATGCGAAAAAGATGCATTATAGTTGTCGCGATACGTACTTGCGCCGCAAAAATTACGTATGCTCGGTATCTGTAAGAGTAGCATTTCTCCCTGCCATCGAATCAATCATTTTATAATCAACGACACTGGAACAAACCACGGAACACGCTACAATAACGTGCATGCTGCGGCTGCGCTGGTAGAAACAGTGCGTGCTCCAGTATTCACCAGCACTTGCCAGTTAAAATTCGAGCGCTTCCAGCGTTTCGCAGTGTGCACCAGCATCACAGCGGTTGAGCTAGCGCCCCTACCATTGCGACACAGCTTTTTCCCAGTGCGCCCAGCGAAGTGCCAGTGATTGCAAGCGTGTACCAGTGTCTCCAGCGTGCACCAGCGCCAAAAAACCTACTGGCATCACGCTGTTTTTGTAATAGGATTGTGGAGAATAAACAATGAATGAGTCACTAGTCACACACTGTGACTCACGCGACTTCACCACGCCCATCACCCACGCACGCACTATCCACACTTTCGACATGCATAACAAAGAAAATGCCGTCTACGCAGTATTAACTTGATACTTAATGCCCGATCAGGGCATTACCCTGGGCATTAGGTATGCGGTCAAACATGTATGTCGTCAGAGTGCGTTTCGTTCAATAGACGCAAAGTCTAATGCTTCAGGGCTAGCGGTGACGTATGTGCCTTCCCTAATAATTTCAGGAACCGATAAGCGTACGTCAGGCTGCCGGAGACTCCATAACTCAGTCGCCCGCCGTATGTCAAGATTGAAGCCAGGTGGTAACCTGTCCCAGTGTTTCGTCACAAAACCACAAAACGAAGCATGGCACCTCCACGCTGTGAAACGCGCTAAATAATGGGACGGAAGCCGTGGTAAATGCCAAATGTACACTCTCAGTGTCTCGACAATGATATACGTTGCGACCGGCTGTTCTTGCACGATAACAATGTTTTTGAGGTCTCCAGCTTAACAGGTATGCAAGTGTGCTGAACGAGAAGCTGGGTACGTGCTCGTTGGTAAAGCGACATACTGAAACTGCTAAGTGCGCACTGAGATGTTAAAGAACACTAACTTACACAGGGCTAAATCCTACTAACAATAATTGCGGAACAAAGACACAATATATGCATTCTTTGCCCATCTGCTCACGGCAAGTTATCTTTTCACCCACTTTTCTTTCTTCACATTCACAATACAATTGGGTCTAATAACTTCCCCTATACATTCCTTGGCTATATTGTCTCTTAGATTTCCTTATTATTGTGTCAAAACACGTAAAGACGAGCCCTTAACTATCCACTTCTTTCGCGTCGACTTCTTTTCTATATATACACATATATATATATATATATATATATATATATATATATATATATATATATATATGAAAGAATTGTATATGTAGGGGCTCGTTGTTCCGTGTTTTGACACAATAATAATGAGATCTAACAGATATATATATATATATATATATATATATATATATATATATATATATATATATATATGTGTGTGTGTGTGTGTGTGTGTGTGTGTGTGTGTGCGTGTGCGTGTGTGTGTGTGCTTCCTCCTTTGATTGTCTTCTATTTAATGCGCGTCTTTGCTTATTCATTACGCGTGTTCATTTGCCGACAGCTTGAAGCCACATTTGCTCAGAGCGTGGGGTGTTTCCTGTTTGTTTTGACTTGCCAACTTCGTATTTGAATCGTTTAAGTAGTAGCGACACAAAGCATAGGCAATGTGAAGAAGGAAATTTCATTTCAAAGGGCCTTTTCATATATCTATAGATATGTATACTATACGGTGAAAGACGTGGACTTCAGCGCCCAAGGCTGTATCAAGCCGAGATTGTCCATATTATTAATAGTGCAATTGTAAGGCATGCGGCTTTGCACTACAGTTCTTGCTTTTGATATGCTTCACTGCACGGCATTTGTTTGTGTGTTGAACTTAAACTTCATAAAACCAGTTCTTGATCTTTAATTGCAAATAAAGGCTTTTTTGTTGTACTTCATAACGAATGTCATGCATTTGAGTCCTGATTTCATGTCTAGGGCAGCAAATAGGATTTCACTCAGCACACTCAAAAAATGTCTTTAAATAGACAATTTGTTTTCTTTCTAAAGCCTGTGCAAGCTCTGTTTTTATCAAAATAATCATTTCATTTCATTCGTGGGATAACTGACTACGTCAAGGTCTATGTCACCACCAACTTTGTTGATGCTTTGTATTAAGATACAATTACATTTTATATGAGAGAGCAATAAATACTATGCCTAATATGCATCCTAAAAGCACTGCCCGAGTCAGTATTTTTGCAAAGTAACAGGAGCAACTAAGATAAGAACTCTGCCCCTGAAGGGTGTAGCGAAATGATTTGCGTCCAGGTGCTTTCATTGGGGCCTACTGGAAGGAGGTAGCTCTCAAATTATAGAACTTATCGCATCGCTATTAGGGTAAATTCTATAAAGACAACCCCACACTGTTTTTGTATTTCGGGTTTATTACGTCCCCTCCCCCATTTCTGTCACTTGGGTGCAATCTTGCTACCAAATTCTGACACCCTCTCTGTCATTTGCGTATCCTTTTTTTAATACTCCCCAGAAGTTGTTTATGCCCTAAGGGGGAAATTTGGAAATACCGCCATTTCGAGCTTGTAACATCCATTTCGTGGAGTATGGGTAGGAGTTGGAGAAAGAAGTATATACCTATATGTGTTTAAGCTGAATTACGGTGTGGCTTTATCCATTTTTGCCATTTTTGCCGATATGATGGACGAATAATATTGGCTGCATTTATCTTTGCAAACGTTGGTGAACGTCGGCATCCGATAATGATCTAATGCATATTTAGGTGAAGCAAAACGTCAAAGTCCAACGCAATCTCAATAGATAAACAAATGTTTGCCAACGTTGCCCCGAGTTTTTCCAAAGCCAGCGTGCCCACTGGGAACCAGGCTAGATCACAAAAGGAAATGCCCCATATACCACCCAGCCTTATTACTTTGCGCCCTTCAATGAGATTGCTGCAAAGTCTTGCTCACTGGGATCGAAATGGTAATTTCACGTCTCAGTAAAGTTACTATTTTCTAGTGTTACAACTTCAGATGTCACAAGGTGAATCAGCCTTCGAAGCTGGCCGTGTTTTAACCTATAAATCAAAGTAACCCAGGAAAAAACAAGAAACTGAAGCAACTAGCTACAAAAAAATTGGCGGATGCTACGTACAGTGAGAATCGATGATATGCGAACCACGAATGAGGAAAGTTAATGTCACTTTGAAATCAGCACAACATTACGAGGCAGACGTAAATCAAATCGTACAGGACTTCCGTGTCATGACTGTCATGTTTGGATGTCTCATTTACTTTCCTCGTCTATTCACGTCACGTAATACCGAATTTAGTATATCGGAAACTAGCGAAATGGCTGCGAGTACGCTTTGAGCGTAGCATGTAGTCATGTTTCACATGGCATGCAAAATATGATTATCATGTTTGGACGTGTTCTTTATCTTCGCTGTCTGTTCACATCATGTGATGATAAACTGAGGAGCTTACGTGGCTCGAACAAAACACAGGTGTTTCCGAGAGCCTAAGTTGTGAGATTTTGTTACAAACTGATAATGGATGTGAGCTCAACTCATAAAACAGCGAAAAAGCTTTACAATCACCTTGACTAGAGATTGAAAATAACGGTTGTCAGAGTTTAACGTCCTAAAACCACCATATAAATATGAAAGACGCCGTAGTGGAGGGCTGCTGAAATTTTGAGTAGCTGGGGTTCTCTAACATGTACCCAAATCTAAGCACACTGAGCCTGAAGCATTTTTGCCTCCATCAAAAATGGGGAATCGGCTGCCGGGATTTCAGCCCGCCACCTGCGGTTCAGCAGCCTAGTGTCTTAGCCCCTAGACCATCGCAGCGGGTGTAGGCTAGAGATTCATGCAAGCTACTTTCTGTTGAATTGTATGTAGCTGTGCTGAGCTAATGTCAGAATCACACGTATCCAAAACTAAGGATCCATCATTTTTATGGTAAACGTGATTTTCATTTTTGAAGTGATGTCATTTTTTATGGCATACATCAAGGCATTCATCTTTTTGCAAATGGGCGTCATGAATGAGAGACGTTTGTTTGGGAACATGATTAGTCCTAAATATGCGAATATTGATCGACGTTACCAAAAGAAGGCAATAAAAAATATTGAATAGAACGCTTATGCAAATATACTTTACGTCAGACAATAAAGACTGTAGGTTGAACTTCTCGTTGTTTTTAAGTTGTCATCGACTGCTGTACATTGTGATATCTATTTTCACGACGTGAGAAATAATTGAGAGTACGTACAGTCCGTGAGAGACTCGACTTTAAAAACACCGCAAGCATGGTCAACTGTCATGAAGAGTAATCTTTCAACTCGTTGGAATGTGCCTAAAAAACGAAGCAAGGGAGATGATTAAAGTTTATACCACCTTTCTTGCAGAAATGTACAAAGAACAAATCACATAAGAAATTGTATTGATCTACCACCATTTGTCAAACTTGTAAATGTCTACAAGACCTTACAACATAAGAAGAAGAGACACATGGCATACAGCATTTTCGCAAATTAACTATGATATTGAATATCTTACAAAACATTTTGAGTTGCCTCACATCAAAGGCATTGCGTTTCGTATGTTTACAAACAAGCAGTAAAAAGAATATTTAGGTTGAAATCTTAGACAGCTTATTTTAAAGAGATCATAAAATCTTGAATTCATTTTCTGTGTGTAGTATTTAAAATGTATCAGTATCAACTTGACAATTCATGTTGTATTTGATTAGACGTATATTTTAGCCTTTTTAAATGTACATGCATATGGACATGTTTTATGTATTTTTGTTTTAGTTACGTATAAAACTTCTACCAAGTATTCTTTTTGTTTTTTCTTACGTATAAGTTTGCTAATTTTCATTCTTTCTCGCTTTTTACTCTCATAAGTATACCCTGTTTTTATCTGTTTAGAACCACATAATCTGGGGCTGCCCGGACGATCGATTTGCCGTTCCCTGACCTCTTCCAGCCACACCCTACCTTGAAACATTGCGAGGCTCTTTGCAGCACCCACTGGGACATCCAAACACAGATCCTGGAACGAGCGCAAGCCGTGATCGTGAAGCAAGGCCTGGCAGCCTAGTTGGCTTAGCCTCAATTGATTCCTCACCTTTTCGATGAATAAAAGCTGTCACTCTCTCACTTTTGTTTTTTGCTGATTTTGGCATGGTCTCGACGGTTACAATTTGCTGCAAAATATTTTTATGTTTTGGTTGCTAGTATGTTGCTTGCTTGTATTTTTTATACGACCACGTGTCTGCGGCAAAACTGTTCGGGATCGTACGCCCATACTGTATAGTGATGAAAAACTGCTGCTTAGCCACTTTCCTTTCTTGTCATGAGTCTTATTTTTACTTTTTATTCTAAGTTTTGTTGTTTTGTGTCGACCATTGTCATTGTATGAAAACATTTCTTCAATGCAACTGCAACAATGTGCTTTAATGCTTATTAGGACCAAGGCGGCTTGCTCTTAGTTTCTTCCGAGCAGACACATTACGTGTTCAGAAAAGCGAGCTAAAAGGTAGTAATGTTTTAGATCATTTTCCAGTACGACGTTTGAGGGCGCGGCCATGTGCTCGGCAGACAAGTTGTGTACTGAAACCATGGACCCTTCGTTCATAGATTTTTTTAGAGCTGCAATAATGAGGTGCATTTAGGTTATACAAACAGATTATGTCCTCACGCATTGCTTAGAGAAAAACTTCAAGAACCGCTCTTTTGGTAGACGTTTACTCGGTATGAGTTATATCAGAGCAGAGATACGGGCCTATGCTAAAAGCACTGAAAACGAATCCCGGCAACGCGTGTCCAAGAGCATTTCCTCAGATATACGACAACGTTCATAAAATAAAGCGAAGGTGCATGCGATGTTAGGTAATTCCGGTAGCCGCCTACATGACTTACACGAGGAGGCGTGTCACACTCAACACATTATTGGCTTGCACTGGAGACCACGTGCCGACCTTCAGACAGTACTGGATAACGGTTGGTAGTTGAGGCAAAAGTGTGTTGCCTGTCATATTGTGTAGCCGAATAATGACTGCTGCTTAATTACGCTGCCAAGTAGCACATAACAATCGATGCGTTCTAACTGCTAAATACTGCCTCGTACTTTCGCAAGTAGTGCATTCTGTTGGCTAATAGAGGCTAACGCTCCTACGTTTTTGCTTGAAGTCCGCCACAGAAGCTAACGCTTGCTGTTGATGTTTTCCTAAAGATTGTGCGTAATTTTATTTGGCTGCTGGTTCCTCTCGACCATTAGAAGCGATAGTTAAGTATTTGTTGTTAATAGTGCTCATAAATTTCTGACACTCTTCCATTCGTACTGTGTGGCTCTGGTTGACGTCGCTGAACTTTGCCAATGAACACCTCAGGATATGGACGAAAGAATGCTGTGCGTTCGAATATGCGATTCTGTCTGTCGTCGGTAAAAAATTCTTTGAGAACAACAGCGTCGTAGACGTGTCTTGTAGGTTCTCAGCAGACATCCACTGCACAGCGTGCTCGAACACGTTCCTCCGTCTCTTTACGCATGACTCTGAACCGTTTTATTGGGCACGTAAAGCTCAGTTTCTGCCACATACTGCTTAACATGTACTCATGAAGTGCGTGAAGTGTGGATAATTTGTTGCGACCTTTGCACAACATTTTTATTAAACTACCTATAAAATTACGAAACTCGCAGCAAGCGCCTTACGTGATCAAGCCCGTATTTGGTTATGCATGGTGAACATATTCAAGACTATCCGGGGTGTGCCTTTTTTTGCATTTCTATTCGCCTCTCCTCTTTCACATATTAGTTTATTTAAACACTTCTCGATACCTACAATGCTTAACAGACGACAATAAATAGGTGCACAATTCATTTTAAGCCAAAAGGGTCTCCCGGCAAAGGTATGTTCAGTTTTTACCCGCTTGAGGTGTGAGAACTAGCGAGCAAGACAGTGTGAAATTGCGGGGACTCAGAGGGCTATTAGGCCTCACGGTAGATTATTTTAGCAACACTAGAAGCATTAGGCGTCTTGAATAAGAAGCAATATGTTAGATGATGCGATGAAATATTAGGTTTCTTAAAGTTTTCCACATGTGTTTCTGTGAGACCTTGTTCACTGACTCATAAGTTTCTGATACGTGCATTGAAAAAAGTGATCTCATTGAAGCCCTTGTGCCCAGTAAAAAAAAATGTCCCCATAGTCTGATGTTTACATTGACTGCATAGGATTGTAACTTTTGGGTTAGGAATATGGTGGTTTTGGGACGTTAAACCCCAGAAATCAACTTTTGGGTTAGGAATGCGTGCTTGTTGGTCGTTTTGAAATTAATATTAATTCCAGAAAAAAAAGGTTCACGAAAAATGACTTGGAAGACTAGAAATAGCAGTGTGGGGCCATCCGCGAATGAAAGGTTGTTCAAAAATTTCTGCATCGTCCTATGCAGGACAAGGAATGAAGCTTTATATCGTAACATAGGGGAATTTTGGCACGTATTTGAAGATCCCTTCTTGAATGCGATTATAGTGTAAGTAACAGCGTGTTGGTATAATTGAAATCCTAAAAACATTGAATTTGTACATAATTTATCCACACCTTTGTGAAATATAGTCATCCGATCCGTGTGTACTGCATCAAGTATTCCAAGTGTTTGAAAGTCACACCTGCGAACAATACACGTGTGAGTCCAGCAGAAGGTAAGTAGCGGAAACAGAAAAACTTACCTTCTTCCTCTGAAGAATGTACATCTTTTGTATGAAATTGACAATGGTTTAATTTCCTCAATCATATCTAATTCGCACTTGAAGGAACCTCTGTTAGTTGTTTTGACAGTCCATACCGGCTCCATTTGGTTGTAGAACTGAAGTAGTATTAAATCAATATTTCAATGTATATCTGACACATGTTATGATTCTATTCAAAATATCAAGCAGTTCCCACCTACCTTGGAACCGACGTTATGGGAAGCATGTAGAGGAAAGATGACTGTATTAATTTGTTAATGAACAAGACGTCCTCATATTACGTTAAATATATGGACAGACGTTGCACGAATAGACAAAATTTCAACAATGGCAGATGTCCGCATAATCAACTGTTCGCACTTGCGCAACGATACAAACAGGAACACGAGTATTAGCAATACCTGAAGCAATAAGCTGATATCAAGCAGTGGTGCTCGCGTAGGTGGCGCCCCTAGACACTACTACATAAATCAACTTCAGTGAATGCCAGTAAATTAGAATACTGTGGACGTTATCCCGATGTGAGGGCTCTATGATAAGAGTACATATATGGTATTTACAAAATCGCATAGCCAGAACCGCAACCACAATTGACATCACACAAGCATTAAGGTTTATTTGAAAGCTAGTTCTAAGACCTGGCATGGCTATGTGGTAGACTACATGATTACCACGCAGAATTATGGAGTTGCATTTGTGCTAAAACTATGATATTTATTGTATGCGTTTGTTGAGTCAACGCTGCTGATGTCAGATTTTTCTTATTACAAATGCGTTAAAATTACTCATCTATGTTCACGTCGTTCCTAGAAAGGTAATAAGTATCAGATATATATATATATATATATATATATATATATATATATATATATATATGTATATTTATATATATATATATATATAGAGAGAGAGAGAGAGAGAGAGAGAGAGAGGAAAGGCAGGGAGGTTAACCAAGCTTGGCTCGGTTGGCTACCCTACACTTGGGGTGGGGGAAAAGGAGAATAATGGAACGGAAAGAGACAGAAAAGAAGAGGAGTAAGAATAAGAAGCATAAATAGTCAGCTTGAGACTACACAGCATGGCCTCGCACAGTTCTTTCATAAGCGGTCATGAAGTTTGGTGGTCCTTAAAAAGTACAAGAGTGCTTTCGTGGCTTTGCGCGTATGGGAAGCCGTCGGCCAAGGTCCCAGGTTCTTCTCTTCTGTAATCGGCCGTGAATCCAGCTGAAATAGCTTGGCTTCCATAATACGTCGTTCGGTCTGGTATGCTGGGCAATGACATAGAATGTGCTCTTGTGTTTTCTCGCAGGCGCAGGTGTTGCTTGCCGAAGTGCTCGCCATTCCAAGTAGAAGAGAGTACAAATTCGTAAATGCCACGCCCAACCTCATGCGACACAGTAAAGTTTCAGCGCATCGTGGGAGCCCGGATGGCAAACGAGGTTGCAAGTTTGGGTCGATCAAATACAGGTGTGTGTTGGAGAAACCCTGCGTATTCTATTGTAGGAGAGATATACAGCAAGCAAGTGATTGTAGTAGCCTTGCAGCGTCCGTTCTCAAGAGTGGTATGGGCGTGCGCTGGTCTTGGTCATGAGCCGATTGAGCAGCATCATCCGCGCGGTCATTGCCCACGATTCTGCAATGACTCGGCAGCCACTGAAATACAATATCGTGACTTCCTTGAGCGCTTCGTGGTAGTCGCGCCTAATCTGATATACTGATTGTTCCTGTAACGCGTGCTGCATAATAAACCGTAGGGACTGTAAGGCTGACCTGGAGTCGCAAATTAATTAAGTTGCTGCCGAAGACTGTACTTTACTGCACCTTGAAGTGCTGCGAGCTCTGCTGCTGTCGACGTCGTGGTGTGAGAAAACTTGTACTGAAGCAACACATTTTCAGATGGAACAACCACTGCTCCTGTAGAGCTGTTGGAATTAGTGGAGCCATCGGTGTAAACATGTATGCGGTCGAAGTACCTTTCGCCAACAGACGCAACGTCAATTGCTTCAGGGATAGCGTTGACATGCGTGCCTTCTTAACGATTCCAGGAACTGATAAGCGCACGTCAGGTTGACGAAGACTCCATAGCGCAGCTGCTGGATGCATCGCAAGTTTGAAGCCAGGCGGTAGTATGTCCTGATGTTTTGTCACAATACCGCAGTACGAAAAATGGGGCCTCCGAGCTGTCAAATACGCTAAATGATGTGACGGTAGCCGTGATAAATGCCGAATGTGCGCTCTCAGCGTCTCGACAATAATATGCGTTGCGGCCGGTTGTTCTTGTGCAATAAAAATAGTTGACACTGTCGATCAGCATCTTGAAAAGCCAAGGCATGTCCGAAGTGCTTGGGCTTGTACGGTTTGCAGTGCACGTATGCTAGTCTTGCACGTGTTGGACAGGACTCGAAGGCTGTACCGGAGAGTTCCGAGAAAGAGGGATGTGTTAAGCTGCAACATGGAGTGCACGGATCGGCCCCATGATTTTTCGGCGACGAACTTGAATACATTCTCAATGCCAATGAGCTTTTTCTTCAGGTATGTGAAATGCAGGCTCCAGGTTAGGTCACAATCTACGATGACACCTAAGAATCTGAGTGCTCTTTTATGGGATTGATCTGCCAACGATGCACAATGGGTAGAAAGATATCGGTTAGCGTGTAAACGCCACCGCTGCGCATTTTTCTGTGTCGATAGTCAAACCTTGCTGGCAAAGGTATGTCGATGTCATTGTTGCAACTTTTTGTAGTCTTGCGCGCACTTGAGGCCGTGTCACGCCAGACGCCCAAATGCAGATATCGTCATGTAGAGAGATATATAAGCCGTCTGTGGCAGCATTTCGGTGAGCCCCAAAAGAACCAGGTTGAAAAGAGTCGGACTCAATATACCGCCTTGTGGCACCCCACGACTTGTGAAATACTTATTCGTAGACCCATCTTCAGTTAGAACGAACATAGATCTCCTTGTGAGGTAGCTTTTTACCTATCGAAAGATAGGACCTCCAAGTTCAGCTGCTTCAAGAGCATTGAGAACAGCCTCATGGGTCACGTTGTCATAGGCACCCTTCACGTCTAAGAACAGAGCTACCGACAGCCGTTTCTGAGCTTTCTGATGCTGAACAGAGGTCGCTAAGTCAATAACGCTATCAATTGAAGACCGACCTCGGCGGAAACCAGCCATAGCATCAGGATAGATGCTACAATGTTCCAGGTACCATTCCATGCGTGTAAGCAGCATCCTCTCCATGACCTTGCCAACGCAACTTGCTAGTGCTATAGGCCGGTATGATGCCAAATGGAATGGAGACTTTCCGGCCTTCAGAAAAGGCACCAGGCGACTACACTTCCACTTATCAGGCACCATTCCATCATGCCGAGACTTATTGAATATGTCCAGCAGACAGCGCTGTGCCTTCGGGCCTAGGTGACGTAGGGCAGTATAAGTCACTCCATCCGGACCTGGGGACGATGAGCGTCTGCATGTGTTCAATGCCGCATGAAGTTCTTTCATGGTGAATGCAACCTCCATTTGCTGATCTCGTGCGACTGGAACATCCTGTCGCAACAGATCTATCGGTATAGAGATGTTGCCGGCGATCTTTGCACAAAATTCACCAGAAACATCAAGCTGTGAGCGACGTTGATGTAGCGCCAGAGCGGTGAAGGGATGACGCTGTTGCGGATGCGAGTGAATACCTCGACGAGTCCTCCATACGGGAGACAAGGGCTTTCGAGGGTTTAGCGAGTCACAAAATTTCTTCCACTGTTGTTCATGAAGTTTGTGCATTCGACGCTGGATTTTTTTCTGAATGCGTCTGGATTCTCCGAGGTCAGAGATAGATTTCGCTTGTCTGTATCGCATTTCGGAATGTCGGCGGAACGCTCGAAGTTGTTCCAACTCTTGGTCGATTGCCGTGCGTCTCGATTCTTTCGAACATATCTTCGTGGAAGTCTCCATTGCACAACTAATCACTTCTTCAATGAATTCCGGTGATTCGTGCATGCACTTGCTCTCCATTGATATCTGAAACTCTTCCCAATCAATAAGTCTTGAATGTCCAGGGGAAGCAGAATCATCCAGACCTCTGCCTGTCACGTACGTGGGGATATGGTCGCTGCCATGTGTTTCAATATTTGTAAACCATTGGACTTTCGTGACCATGCTATGCGACACTAATGTCAAGTCCAAGCAACTGCTGTAAGTTACTCCTCGGAGATAAGTAGGGCTGCCATAGGTAGATAGGTAATCAACTTTATTGATTCACGAAGGAATCATTTGAGGGGGGGTGTGGTTGGGGAAGTGGAATCAGGATGACGACGAGTCCTCGGGCTGCTCTAGGTGGCCGGACACTGCTGTGCTTCGGCAACCCTTCTGGCCCAGCTCACTGTCCGGAGCTGTAAACCCGGTTGCGAGCTGCGCAGAGCAGCCTCCCATCGCTCCTGGTGTTCTGACCCTTGCCACGGAGGCTTGGGTTTGTTTGAACAATTCAGAAATATGTGCTGGAAGTCGGCTCTGGTGCTAGGACATAAGTTGCAATGAGGCGAGGTTTCACCACGTGTAAAAAGAGAGAGAAGAAAATGAGTCGTTACTGTGGCCGTTTGAAGTCTGCGCCACAAAGCCTGGTCACTTCTGGAGAGAGATTTATGTGGCGGGGGATACGTTAGGCGGGAATTTCGGTAAAATAGCGTGATATCGTGATAGCTGAGGAGTCGATCCCTGGCACTTCGAACCGTAGGCAGGTCGCTGTGAGCCCGGTTGGCGAGTGCTCGGGCTTGGGTGTGAGCGGCCGTGTTGCCTGGGTGTCCATAGTGCGCAGGGACCCAGAGGAGGGTGATGAGGCGATCAGGCGGAAGAGATGATTCAAGAATTTTAGCAGCCGGAGAATGAATTCGGAAAGTGGCGAAATTACGAATTGCAGTTTTTGAATCAGAAAAAATATACTAAGCGGAGGAGTGAACAATGGCTAAAACAATTGCCGCCTCCTCTGCTTCCAGGGATTCTGTCGAATTTTGAAGGGACGCACTTGCGACCAGTTTTTGAAATCCATCTACGACGGCTACCACGAAAGCTCGATGATCTACATATTCGGCCGCGTCTACATAGACTGCGGGAGAATTAAGAGGGAAGCGCTTCTGAAGGGACTTGGCTCTGGCTTCCCGTCGCGCCCGATTATGTTCTGGGTGAGTATTTTTGGGGAGTGGCGAAATTAATAGGTTGCTGCTAACAGTGACGGGAACTGTGTGCGTGGCCGTAGTGTGACCAGGAACGTTGATTCCAAGTCGGTGCAGGAGTACCTGTCCTGTTTCTGAGAGTGATAGTCTTTGATATTGGCTGAAAAGATGCGCCTCTACAAGCTCTCCCAGAGTGTTGTGCACCCCAAGTTGAAGTAGTTTATCCGTGGCTGTTGATTTAGGGAGATGGAGCGCAGTTTTATAGGCATTACGAATGAGTCTGTTAAGTTGCTCGGTCTCCGTAAGTGAGAGATAGAGGTGGGGGATAGAATAGGTAATTCTGCATATGCAAAAGGCCTGTATGAGGCGGCGTGTGTCTGCTTCCCTCATGCCGCGATGACGATTAGATATGCGCTTAATGAGGGAAGCTGTATTTTGAACTGAGGTGCGGATCAACTTTATTGTGTCAGCGTTCTAGCCATTTACGGAAATGTTAAGGCCTAAAATATTCATTTTATTGACCCTGCGAATAGGGGTGTCATCAAGCATGACTTGAATGTGACAAGTATTTTGCTTTTTAAAGTCAATTACTGTGAGTTCCGATTTAGTCGCCGAGCAGGTGAGCCCAATATTGTTGGCGTGTTTAACAACAATGTCAGCGGCCAACTGAAGCTTCGATTCGATTTCGCCATGGTTGCCAGTATTGACCCAGATGGTGATGTCATCCGCGTACAAGGAGTGATTGATAGAAGAAAGTTTGGCAAGTTCCCGCGCTAGCGGTATGAGAGTAACGTTAAAAAGGAACGGGGACAAAACCAATTCCTGGGGCGTTCCCTTGCTACCTAGCATGAAGGGATCGGTTTTGAAAGTGCCCAACTGTAGGCAGACGGACCTATTGCTGAGAAAGGCAGAGACATACCTGTGCGTGCGAGAGCCTACGTTTAGTTCACTAAGAGATTGTAAAATCGAGGAGTGAGAAACATTATCAAAAGCCTTAGTCAGGTCCAATGCAAGGATGGCTCTGGTGATGTGTGGAAAAGTAGGATTTAGCACGTCCTCCTTAAGCTGCAGCATGACATCCTGAGTGGAGAGTCCCGCTCGGAAGCCGTACATGGTGGAGGGAAACAGTTTTTCTTGTTCCATGTAGCGATTAAGACGATTGAGAATTACATGCTCCATCAGTTTTCCAGTACATGAGGTAAGAGAGATCGGTCTCAAATTATTAAGGTCTAACGGCTTATTATGTTTGGGTATGAAAGTCAACTTAGCTGACTTCCATTCCTGGGGCAGCGTGCCATGCTCCCATTGTTGATTCTTGTAATCGGTAAGAGCTGCCACTGACTTGGAGTCTAAATTTCGGAGTGTTTTGTTAGTAATTCCATCTAGTCCTGGAGCAGATGTGGTGCGAAGTTTGCTTAGGGCAGCCCAAACTTCCGCTTCTGCAATTGGTGCATCCAAGTCTGCATTGGGAGCTCCATTGTAGGTAGGTAACGATTCTCGCCTTGGGCCAGGAAAATACGTTGTTTTAAGAGCAGTTTCAACGTCTTGCCCTTGTTTTTCTACTTCAAACAAGAGTTTTGTAATTAGCTTATTACTTTCACATCGCGAGGAGCATGGATCTAACATATGGCGAAGCAGGGACCAAGAGTTCTTCATATGTAGAGTACCGTGGAGCCGGTTACATATCTGGTTCCATTGCTGCGATGAAAGTTCGGCTGCGTGTTCAGTTACAAGCTGGAGTGTTTGTGACATTTTGTGTTTTAGTTTACGATTATATTTTTGCTTGAGCCATCGTTTCTCCAAGCTCTGATAGGCCTCCCATAGGTGGAGTAGCCTGCTGTCTACTGGATCACGGATATGTGCTGCGGGGGCTACTTTTTCGCTAAGAGCTACATCCTGTTTAAGCTGAGACGCCCAGTCTTTGTAGTCTTGAATTTCTTTTTTCGGGTTTCGGTCTCGGATTTTGCGAAATTTATCCCAGTCAACAATATGTTTTAAATGAAACTGTGGACGAAAATTGGCATGGGGCAGTGTAATTGTTAGAATGCAATGATCACTGCCGAGGTTGACCCCACTGTGTGTCCAGTTAGCTTGTCGCACATTTTTAGTGAAAGTAAGGTCAGGGGTGGTATCTGTGCTCACACTGTTGCCAATTCGTGTTAGTAGCATGCAGTCAGTGACTAGAGTGCACCTGTTTCGCTGAATGTATTGAAGAAGGCTGGTGCCCTTCCGAGTGTTTCTCCTGTAACCCCAATCTACGTGCGGGGCATTAAAGTCACCCGTTACAACTATGGGAGCAGAGTTTGCTATTTGAACGGCCCTATCAATTGCTTCAAAAACAGCAGTGAGGCCATCTCTAGGATGAGAATAAATATTCAAAATAAAATATGTGCCTTGTCCTGTACGACGTGGGAGAAGTTCAAGAAGAAGGCAGTCACTGTAAAGATCGGAATGATCAGGCGCTATAAACGAGATATTCCTCTGTATATATGTGGTAGCCCATGGGGAGCTAGGACACGAATGTACAGCCTGATAGCCGAGGAGTTTGCAAGCTTCTAAAGGCTCCTGTACGGAGATGACATCAGGGGCCCGTGTAGACCGCTGTATATAAAGTGAGAGGTGGTCTCTTTTGTTTCTTAATCCACAGCAATTCCATTGCCATATACAGAGTGAAGAGGGTGAAGATGAGGCAAGGGTGCAGGAGGGGGTTATGGCTGCGAAGGCGCTGGAGAGGGTTGAGATTGTGGGAGAGATTCGAGCCAAGCAACTAACACGTCTAGAATACTCTCTATTTTATTGAAGCGTTCAGCAATTTGCGTAAAGCCTAAATCAACCTTTTGTTTGAGTTCGCGGTGTTCTTTCCGAATTTTTTGACTGGTGCTTTTAAAATCGTCCTCCGATGACTCGGGTTGCTCTGTCCTTTTCTTTTTTGCTGGCTGTGGAGAGGAATCTATAATATCGGTCCCTGATTTTGCTGCCATATCAGGCTCTATGACAGAGGGGGAGATAGATAGGGGTGGAGAAGACGCGGAAGGGGCAGCTGTAAGTGTACTTAAACGTTCCAGCACCAGAGCCAACTGTTGCTTTAACTCTTGATTCTCTCGCATTAGACGTTCGATAGTCTCCTGAGTTTTAGAATTTTCTTTAGCGTTAGAGAGCATACAACAGGAGCAGGAGGCTTGCTTTGCCCAGCTCACCTTTTCGGGTTTGGTGCTGAAGTCGCGGCTTTGTGATGCACTTCGTCCAGGGCTTTTGCCTTTGCTGCCACGGTTTCGTCCAGGACTCCTGCTTCTGCTGCTACGGTTTCGTCCAGGACTCTTGCTTCTGCTGCTGCGATTTTTATCGTCGATGCTTGGAAAAGACTCCTTCTCGAGCTGGAACTCGGGCTGCTCCTGCTGGTGCTCTTGTTGCGACCTTTGTCGTGGCCGAGAAAGACGGCTGAAGCTACGCTGAAAGCGTTGCTTGCATGCCCTGTCACCCGTCTTGTGAGCGCCTCACAGATGACGCACTGCGGTGTGCAGGGATAGTCCTCCGGGTGTCTCTGTCCGCAGCTTGAGCAAGTGAGGCGATTTGGCAAAGGACATACATCTCGTCGGTGGCCGACTTGTCTGCAGTTTAGGCACGCTTCCACCTTCGGTCGAAAGTTGAAAATGGCGTAGAGGATGCCAAACATTTTGACTGACGGAGGAAGCTCCTCAGCCATGAAGTGAATGAGCACTGAGCGTGAGGTACGCCCCATGTCTCTTGCTTGGACTATTGGTAGAAGGGGATTCGCCCGACGTAATTCTTGAAGCAAGTCCTCAGGTGATTCATCATTCCAAGTGCGGTAGATGATCCCTGCCCATGCCCCGTCCGGGTGAGCTATGTACGCGTGAAATCCCAGTTTTTTACCACGTAGCGTGAGTTCTCGTATTTTTGCATAGTTGGCAACTCGGTCGGCGCAAGATGTGGACACGGTGAAAATATTTTTGGCCAGATTGGTGCACACAAGATCTTCGTCGGCAACCACCGAGTGTAGTCCGCTTTTGGCGACTACCGCCGCTGGTAACTCTACGTCGTTGTATTGGGCCAGATCTACGCCCGCACTCAGACGAAAGACAATCTTGAAGTCATTGACTGGCAACCGTGGCAGTCGTTTTAAGCGAGGACGCGCCACAGCTGTGCTGTCGAGCTTTGAGGAAACGCTGGGCGGTGATTCCGTTTTGCGTGCTGGCGTTTCGGCAGCTGGCGCCTCTTTACTTGACTGCGTTCCTTCAGTTTCTTTTGACTGTTGTCGAGGTGAGCGTTATCGGGCATTCAGGACTACACTCTATTCTTCTGGGTTGAATTCTGTGGCATGTAAATCCGTGCCACTCACCATGTATGCCATTGCGTTGCCGAAAAACTTGTGCACGCGCGTCGAAGCGCGAGCTCGACGCCGGTGCCGGTGGCGTTAGGGCTAACGAGGCGGCGTTCCCCCCCCTCAACAAGAGTTGATGTTTGCAAAGCTCCTCAAGAACAAAGAGGTTTGAGGCACTCACCAGCAGCGTCGGAAACTTGCTGAAGTTCACGAGAGACCACTGTTGGCACCAAAAAAGCAGTCTTGGTTCGACAAAAACTTCGTAGAATACGGAGCCCATGCGAGGCACATCAGCCTTGCCTGGCCCCCTAGCGGACCGAGGGCTGCCGTCGTTCAGCACCTGAAGCCCGTGCTCTGATGCGAGATCAACTAGGTTCGTGCCTTTTCGATTTGTATGATGCTTTCGCACAATGGATGATGGGCGTTGAAGTCACCCATCAATATCCAAGGTGCTGGAGTCGTTGCAAATACACCATTTATTATCTGTTGATCTAGTCGACGTGACGGCGCCATATATGCGCCTATCAGCGTAAACGACAAATTCTTCTTTTTAACATATAGACACACGTAGTGATTTCCATTGTGAGACTCTCTTCTTTGGAGAACGTAAGTGAGTCCTTTACGAATGGACACAGCAACTTGACTTCGCTCAATGCACGATAAAGAAATCAACGATTCATAGCCCGACAGTCGAGGTATTTTGAAAAATGCGGTTCACAAATGATGATGATGGGAGACTTATTTTCGAAAATGAATTGTCTGAACTCAGCCATTCTTGACTGTAGACCTCTTGCGTTCCACTGAATTATGAAAGCACGCTTGACTTTTTCTCGGAAAGGCTGACGTGGTCTATGGTGCGCCATCTTGTTACTGAAGTCCGGCAAGAACTGGTTCTAGTGTGTCCAAGATTTGCAGCGCGAATTTAGCGGCAGGGATCTGTAGACTATCCAATAGGTGTGCGAATAACACTCATGAACGACCTCAATACAAAAAAACTTGTACCTCGTGGGCGGACAGACTGCCTGCTGGGGGCATATTCGTTGTTGACTGTCGATATTGTGGTTTCGTAGACACGTGTACCCGCGGCAAAGCGGGCCAGTCAGAGCCGGATGTTCTCTGTTGCGCCACAATGTCTTCCGGCACCTCTGTACGTACCCCACCTGGTGGCGGAGGGGGGAGTAGGTCTCTGTGGTTGTGTGGTGGCGGTGGTGGTGGAGGTGGTGGCGTAAGTGAAGGAACCTTCGGCGCAGGACTGCTTTTTCTTTTCTTTGAGTACCGCCGTCGACGGGAACGTCGTTGTTGAACAACCGTTAGCGCTTCCTTTCGTGAGGTTCCGTCTTTAACCATTTGTGTCAGAATGCTCCTCTCTTTTTTCAGTACTGGGCAGTCTTTGGACGAGGTCTCATGGTTGCCGTTGCAGTTGCTGCATTTTAGGGGAGTTGCTTGGCAAGCCTCCGCTTTGTGGGGTCCGGCACAACGTGGGCATGCTTGCTTGTTGTTGCACACAGCACTAACATGACCCAGTTTTAGACAGTTGTGGCACTGTAGTGGTCTTGGTATGTATGGTCGGACAACGTGACGAAAATGACCAACCTTTACATGTGATGGGATGCAATCACCTCTAAAGGTCACCATGATGCAACGGGATTTGCCAAGCCGGCATACTTGCAACATGTCCGTTGCTCCAGTAGCTGGCTTTATCAGAACAGGAAGATCTGCGTTTGGTATGGAAACATCAACGTCATAAATGACGCCCGTCATCGTGTCACTATCCTGTGGAATGTAAGTACTGAGATAGATGCCTCCAAGCTCCGTGACAGTTTGCAGGGTATGTAGCGCAGCCGGGTGCTCAACGTCTCTGGCCAAGATATTCTTCCGTGGGATGAGTCAAATATTCTTTATCTCATTAGGCACGATAGCTTCGAGACGCGCTGATATCACTTGCCTGTTCATGTTCTTCAGGTTGATGGAAGAGTCGACAGGAACAAAAAGTATGGTATGGCGTTCAGAACGGCACGCCGCCTTCACGGTAGAGACGCTAGCTGGCGAAGACGCGCCGACGATTCACCTTTTATCTTTACGCTTCACTGCAGGGATGAAATCGTCACCGCTGTCTTCACTACTCGCCGTGTACAGGTCAGTGCTGTCACTGGTGCTGTCGTCTTCCCGGCTGTTGCGCTTCCTTGAGGTTGACATCGAAGGTGACGCCAAGTCTGGATTGCGTACGCTGGGGTCTAGATCCATCGCTGCCCGCAGGAGAGCGATGATCCTCAGATAAATCGTAAATTCACACAAAAAACACCAAACGAAATAGGCAGCGTTCGGCAGAAATACACTTCGTTGTCGTCCTCCTTGAACAAAAGACAGGCCATAACTCTGAGGTTATTACAGACAAATACGTTCCCCAGCTCAGCGATCCCACGCCTGTGTTATCCGAACATATACGCGACGGACACGTGTAAAGCGTGCGTGGAAAGAGCCACACTGCGGCGCTTGATTTAGAAATGTGACCGAAAAGGTAATGTCGCTGCCTCCGCTCTCTTTGCGACGCATGTTAGGCATGGACGAAATCCTGAAGCTACGACCACCCCAGGGCAGGGGCCGACCTCCGCCACAGCTGCGGACACTGTTGCAGATCAGCAGCGTCAGCTGCGCTGTCACTGGGAGGCGGTACCCACGAGTGACGAGCTGGCCGACGAGCTTTAAGCCATCCGATAATCCGACAACCCGAGGATGCCACCAAGGTCCAAGAACTTCGAGCAATCACCTGAGGCACCGCCATCGTAATAAACAGAGGGTGGGAAAAGACAGGAGTTAATCCTCTCTTCCCCCACCTCGCTCGGAGGAAACTGCCGGACTTCAAATAAAGTTTATTCATTAACTCATTAGGTCGTCATCGAACCGTTCAACTTTGGATGTCATGCATCGTAACGACTGTACTACCGAGATTACTATGGATAGGTGATAAGGGAAATAGATAAGTATCAAGCATTGTAATAGATTTTTGGACTGAACGTGCACCGAAAATTAAGAAATAGTGGAGCGAGCCAACTGAAACAAATCACTTTCATTTTGCTTGATCGGGCATATCCTTATTTCTACTGCACTTTTTGAGTAAAAACTGAAAAGTCCACACTGAAGAAATCTTGAGCATAATTATAATCAAGCTGCCGCATTCATCTATGACAGTACGGAAAAGAAAAAGAGAATTTATTAGGAGACAGAGAGGACAGTCTGAGTTAACTTGCTTGTGCCTGCTACTCCAAGCAGGGCATTATGTAAATGGGGTGAAAAAATTGGTTCCAAATCTCTATGTTACACCGCAAATGTCATCAAAAGACGTTAGTGTTGCGTCTGGAGGGAGTGAACAAAACGTTTATTTCGGGTTGTGCGCAAGAAAATCGGTGAATGGTATTCTGGAGGCGCTGCGTTAGAGTGCCTCGAGCGTGTAGCGGAGGCGAACGAGCGCATCGATGCTCGTTAGAGTTACTGTATATGCTACCTTTAGGTAGTAGGTTTGCGCCACTGTTTTCCGGGCGCCGCTCCCTCCGCCTGTGGGAGTTCAGTGCCCCTATTCACCGAGCGCCATCACGTGGTCATAAGTTGTTCACTGCACTGCGGAAAAGCCAATGCTACAATGATTCCGGGCAGATGAAGCTTGTTTGACATCGGCTGTTGTTATTTTCGCCGCACTTCTTCAGTACTGTAGTCATGTTGGTCGAGAGAAATGTCGTATCAAGTACATTTGGTGGTAAATTGTCCTACTCACAGCCCATGTGCTTAGACGTGGGAGTTGCTAGAGAAAGATAAGTGTTCATTCAGGAAGATATAAATGTTTGACATCTTTTTATTTATCCATGGCACTTCAAACTGGCTAAATTTGTATTACCCACAGATGCAGCGATTACGGTATACATGCAGAGTTGGTAAGCGTGCGTCGCCTGCGTACGTCTCAATTGGTCTGACTGGTATAACACTACAAATAGAGGAACAATATGTTAAACTAGGCTTACTAAAATCGGCAAGGTGTGGCAGATAGTGCGTAAATTACGTGAATTCAATGCATCTTTCGAACCTTACGCGGAAGGAATGTTGGGCGCGACAGGACTGTTGAACAATGATTCACATCAGCTGTCGTTAGCCGCGATTGTAATACGAGCGTGAGAGAGAGCTGCGCGTAATATGGACGTCGCACGGATACTCTCGATCGCAATCCAGCTTGATTCAGTTGAAGGCCAAAAAATCTACACCTGGCTCCCTCACACAGTTGATGAACGAGTCCAACACAATAAAAAAATGATCCTTAACGGATTGAATTGCGATCAAAAGTGCAAAAATATTTTAATATTTATAAATTGGAAAAACAGCGGGAAGGAAGACGAAGCTAGTGTAACCAACCATAAATAAATAGCTAGTACAAAACAACCACCTTACTGGTTCAACAAGCCGACGCACTTTGTTTTAATATTACATACCAAGAACGTAAGCATCAAATCATGGCTTCTAGGTGTGACTGGAGCAACCGAGTTTACTCGTACCTTTAAAAAATAGAAAGAAAGCGGAAAAAGAAAGCCACGCTAATACCGTTGCTTCTCACTATGAGGGACAATGTAGCCCTCTGAAGCGCCAGCGTTGCTCTTACGTGGAAGCGAGTGGCTTTCCGGCAAGACATTTGAATCCAAGGTGGCGTACCTTGGCGCGATTTTGCTACCTAAAGGTAGCATATACAGTAACTCTAAGGCACGTTAGACAAAAGCGCCATCTATCAGATATCTTCAAAAACGAAGGCGTGTAGCCCACGGAGAAACATGCGCGCCAGTCTCGCAGGAGATAAGGTGTAGAACGCAAAGTGACGGGCAGGTGCCACCACCATGACGTCGTAGCAAAGCGTTGAAAACACCTTTCTGAGCATCGCGTTGCACTGTCAGCGCAGCTCGATAAACGCTACATTCCTTGGAGTTACTTGTGTGGTGCCTCTTCAAGTATAAAGGCAGACATACAAAACTTTGAAGCATTGTTAAGGCGCCTCAGATATGCGCGATAACTGTTTTTTTTAATTGACAATCTCACATGTATAATCGCTAAACATTGAGCAATATTGGTGGCGCTGTGGATGGGGTCGGCCGTTTCATGCCGTTTGAGGTATCGTTAAGACGAACAAACAGACAAATGTGCAGACAGTCAGATAGTCAGCCAGCCAGCCAGCCAGCCAGCTAGACAGACGGACAGACAGACAGACAGACAGACAGACAGACAGACAGACAGACAGACCAAAATTTTCCCGTCGAAGGTCCCCAAGAAAGGCTCTCGTCTTTAAAAACGGAAGGATAATAATAAAGACCGCAAGAGATGGTGCCTTTGTGCTGTAGCCACTTAGCACAGTGATTCACCTGTAGCTTATTATCCAGTCCAGTGTTTTTGAGAAAGTCTAGAATAGCCCCAGTAGTGGTATACTTTTTTAACCCATGGTAGACGAACGCAAGTGAAGCGCTGCTGACTGCTTTAGATTGACGCAGTGGTGGCCGAAGCATTGACTTTGGTGCAATGCAGGCTAGTTAGCACCACCCCGTCGACAGCATAATTCGGCCTAATGACGGTGAGCTGGCACTGTGGGGTCGATGTTCAAAACGCAAAATTGGGCCGATGGCTAAGAAAGTTTTAATAACGTGAGTTGCGTGAATACGTTGACCGAATGTTGCAGAACACATTTACCGATGCTGGGCCAAAGTTAATCACTTGCAGATATATTGCATGGGATTGACGTTCTCAATAAAAAAAAGACGCAAGCGTTCACAGATATGTAAAGTGATCAGAGCTTGCGTACAGCGCAGGGATTCTGCTACACCAAGTACTTCGGCGCATACAGTTTCCTAAAATTAACTAAAGGGGAGTCTCGCGCTACGATAGTTCAGCGATCATGGGAATCATGGGTAGTTCACACATTTGCCTAGTCTTCGTATTTGAGGGCAGCAAATCGTACTTGCGGCTTCGTTTATTGCTGTGTTTCGGTTTTGTTTTCAAAAAACACTGTACGCTTTTCAGCTTCGTTACCCAATTCGGAAAGGTAAGTCTAAAAGAATAAAATGATGAAGCGCAGCCGCTGAACATTTGCTAATAATTGTTTCGTAAGAAAACAGCTCCAAGTCCCACGAACACACATGGAGCCAAAAACAGGCCAGAAGTACGAATATTAGACAAATGAGCGTACGACCCATCATTCCCATGCTCACTGAAGTGACGTACGCTGCAGTTCCCTTAGACACTAGCGCCAGAGTTCCTTGTAGTGTATATTAGGAAACTCTCTGCTTCAGCGGAAGAACCTAAGCTCCTTTCAAATGGCACTTCCCTCTATTGTCGAAACATCAGTTATGTGCAGATGTTTTTGTAATCTAGCCATTTTTTAACAAATATTCTTGTTGGAATGCTTATCGGCCATTCAAAAGAACAATACGACGGAAACAATGACTTAGATTCACTTCCCTTTGTTGGCTAATGGACAGAAGAGTAACGTGGCTGTTGTGCCTTGAACGCACGGTCGGTTGGAATAAGCTTCACGTGGGGCGCACTTCGGTGGTACGCGCAGTAGACAGAAGCGGGATGCGAAGAGAGGTTGTAGTAGCCATATTGATCCTTTCTGCATCTGAATTTAGGCTTGCAACAATCACGAACTCCATAGCTCCTCGGGCTCCTGTGAGTGTGAAACAGGTGAGCTAAAATTTTTGTGTTGTTGTTGTCGCCTAAAAATTGTTGAACCCTTGAACACACTCGTACGTAATCAAAAATTGACATTATGCTTTTTTCATTGGTTAGTCTCAGTTGTAATTGATCTGTGTGATTGCTGAGTAATGCAAATAATCAGTTCTTGGATATGCCAGAAGACCGCAAACTCCAGAATTGGAAATCGTTTCGTTCAAAGCAATACGAAAGCCTCCAGGACGCTTAGGGTAGAATGGAGGGGTGTAGCGTAATTACGCTTCATACTCATCACCTTCTCTTCAATTTGCGTGCTTCGCTTCTCTGTTAAAACATTAACCATTCGACAATGAAGGGAGTGTCTGCGTGCGTAAAACTAGCCATCTAAACTCTTTCATTGCTGCGAGAAAATGATCCTTTTTTCATATTCCCCCGAAGAAAGCTTTTCCCGTGCAAAAGTACTCAACGCGCTACCGGAAACAAAGTTATACCCAATGAATTGTTCTATCCAATTGTAGGTCGTAGAGCAATTTATATGTGGTACGAAAGTTGGAAAGTGTACACTATTTTGTCGCCACCACATAAACAGAAAATTTAAAACACTAAGTAAGCGAAACTTTGCTAACGAAGAAAATAATGATATACAATTGGCAGATGACTGACCCACGAATAGTGCAAAAACAATAAATGCACTTCATATCGATGTTTTTTTTTATTATAGAAAAAACTCAAAACCGAGCTACCATTTAGTTGCTCGTGCCATGTGGTAAAAAGCTTTGTCATTTTTTTTTGTAACATTCAGGTGGTCTCGCGCACATTTCACACAAATTTATGCTTTTAACAAGCTGAGCCTGCTGGTGTTTCAATGCAGTTGGATTGCAGCACCGTGAACCTCGCCACAAAAATCAGATGGTAAATGCAATTTACGAATTCGTCTGGCGTCACGTATTTTCGCGAACCACCTCCCTCCGCATTGGCTGGGGCTCCTAAATTTGCATACAATAGTATTTATCTGGGTTTTTGCAGATGGTAGTGAAAAGAATGAACGAAATTTCGCAGCATCCTGCAACGTCTGGCACCACTTCGTAATGTTGGGTCGAGGTTAGCTTCGAGCAGCCTTCTTGTTGCCAAGAGAAGCTTCGCTGCCGGCGCCAGCCCGTTGTACCCTAGCGTTGGTGTACCACACACGTAACTAGAATTGATCCATGATTGTGAACAAAGGCCAGTAAGTTCGCACATGCGGTTACTGGACGCAAACACCTAAAGGGTCCTGGATGCCTGAAGCTGACAGGAAAGATCCTTGTTGTCAGAGCTTGACACTTAGGTGATGTCATCGGGGTCGGCTTTTGCTGACTCAACTTACGTGTGGTTGCAAGATAGTTTCGCACGGCGCCCGCATCACGTGGGGCAGGTGCGCAGCCATGCGCACGTGACGATGACGCCATTGGAGCTGCAATGTATGTGGACCTGAGTATAATATAACAAGAGAAGAGAAACCAAAGCTCTGGGAATCTGGCTGAAAAACTCGACTATACACGTTATGCGGCGGAGATTTGAAAATATGTTTGGTAGAATAACTCTTCCCTGACTCTGAGAAGCGCTGTGTTGAATAGCTAGCATGAATATGTAGCAATTATAAGCCCAAAACATTGTCATATTAAAAGCTGACACCACAATTTGATAATTAAGTTCCAAGAGTGATTTAAATTACACAATTTTGAGGTTACGCAAGCACAACCTTGAGCGGCTGCACGGTTTTTTTTGAAGATTGTCGGTTAAGCGTATTTTTCGAACAAAACACGCACAACTGAATTGAGCAGACATCTGTGAAAAGTCACCCTGTTGCCAAAACGGGCAAATTAACACTTATCCCACAAGTCCAATGCTCAGACTAACTACCCGATGCGCGAAGTGCACCTAAAACAAGTTTAGTGTATTAAAACACATGAAAAAAGGCATCGATCATATATGATCGATTTATTTTAGGCAGGTAACGGAAGATTGTAGTTACCGTAAAGTGCCTGCTGCAAGTGTCACTACGACTGGTTTTTGGAGGAGGAGGGGTAGGAGGAGGATTGAAGGAGGAACGAGAGGGAGGTAAGGCTGTTCTCAGGCCGGCTGGCTACCCTGTACTGGGGAAGGGGGTAAGGGGTATAAAAGATCAGAGAAAAGAGACCTTGTAAAAAAAAGGAGAAGGTCAGCAGACGATCCACGACGCTGCTTACAGTCTGTCTCTAAGACCACTTGCCCGCAGAAAGCGCAACGACGCTCTCAATGCCTTGCGTGCAGAGGACGGTCTCGGCCAGTGTCCTAATACCCTTTCTTCGGACAATTGGCAATTGTCCATTCTATCTAAAACTTTCGATAGTTCTTTTCTTGGCCCACTGAAGCGAGGACACTCGCAGAGAAGATGGGAGAAAGTCTCTGTGCAGCCACAGTTGTCACATTTTGGGCTGCTGGCCGTTCCGATTCGAAACGAATAAGCATTCGTAAAGGCCACCCCAATCCTTAGACAGCACAAAAGTTTCTCCTCAGCTCTGGTTATTCCTGATGGAAGACGTAGCTGTAGGTGTGGGTCCAAATTATGAAGGCGGACGTTGGTGAATGCCGGTGAATTACACTGAGCGAGTGTCCGTTCTCGTGCAAGTGATCGAAGCCTCGCAGCGGCGTCAGTTCTTGATAATGGTATAGCTGCCCAAGGGGCATCATGATGAGCAGATCGGGTTGCTTCATCTGTACGGTCGTTTCTATCAATGCTGCAGTGGCCTGGTATCCATTGATACGCTATGTCATGTTGTTTATCTATAGCCCGGTGATGAAACAGTCGTATTTTAGCAATTAGTTGTTCGTTTGGTCCGTGACGATATGGCGAGGCAATGCCCTGGAGGGCTGCTTTGGAGTCGGAGAAGATTGACCATGTCTGCTGCGGTTCAACTAGGAACTCCAGAGCGGCACGAATGGTGGCGAGATCTGCCGCCATGGATGATGTCAGATGCGAGGTCCTAAACTTTATCGTGATATTTCTCCGGAATTACCAGGGTCGTACCCAGGAATTTCTTTCGTGGGGGGGGGGGGGTTGCGTGTAGAACGGCTGCCATTTTTTAAGATTTAAACTGGCTTATTTTCCTGAACAAAGCAAGTACATCGCTTACTTGTAATAATTCGATGGCACTTTTCAATTATTTGTACCCAAATAAATAAATTGGTATGTCAACCTCGAATTCTGGTTAAAGCAAGAAATAAGTTAGGAAAATAGCACCACCAAAGCCGGGGACACCGCGACCAACGGCTCCTGATGAAGTAACACAATGTAACCGCGGTACAAAAATGGTATGTGTGTGTTACAAGCTGCCACTCTAGCGTCGCCAGCGCGAAGTCGGCGACGGGAATGGCAGCAGGTTACGTCGTTCCGTACGTAAGCAGAGACAGTGAAGAGATCAGAGACGTATGTGGGGAAAAACAAAACTCTAGTGATATTGCAGCACTGCAGAAGAATCTAGGAATATTGCAGAGGAATCTAGTACAACACTTAATACCAATTAACAAAATACATATAAAATCAATAAATCAGCTTACAAGAGAGAACTATTACAAACTACACAAATCTAACCAACAATAAAACTACAGATGAGAAAGTGCGAAGGTATAAACAGGTGAAGGGATACCTGTGATGACCGGCAGCATTGAGTCCACGACAATCGGATGCGAGAAGTCAGAGAGAGTTCTGGCACAACTGCGATGTCGGCGGTGTTGCAGCGCTGGTGTTTCCGGGAGGCTAGTGCTTGAAGCCGATCTCGGGCAGGTTGAGCTTACTCGAGATACAAGTACCGATGCCTACGTTACAGACGTTAATTTCGCCTCACAACTAGACGAATGGCTAAGTTTAGGTGACCAGCCGACACGGAGCCGCAACCACTTAAGGGATACTTCTTGATCTCCTTCTACACCATGTTGGTCAGCAACTAGACTGCTTAGCAAGGCGAAATCCTGCTCTTAAATCGACCTCCGTGTCCCCTGGTTCTCGTCCTGGGGTAAAAGAGACCTCTACATGGGTCCAATCATGCACGTTTTATTGTTGGAAACTCCACCCTAAAAATATATTGACCACGTCCCTTTTTATTTGGGAGAGGGTCCTCAACTGAGCGAGAGTGACAACCTGTTGGGGTTCTCTCATACGGCTTGTCCACAAGCAGTTTTGCTCGTGGGAATGGTCAGGTTTCTTGGTTTCAGCCGGTGCGTCTTGTAGTCTACAGCTAGTTCGGGGTGCATTGCGGCCTTTGACGACTCTGCCGACGCCGCCGTAGATACAAAGGATCAAACATCGGCGACTAACGTTTGAAGAACACCCTATTCCGTACTTCTCTGCACTAACGGCCAGTCTTTTTATGAGCGAACGGTTCCACCGGTCAGCGGGGGTGTGCGGCGCCCGTTAATTTGCCGTTACGCCGGGTCGCAAAAATGGCAGTCCATGACAGCATGTATGCAAGCAAACAAACAAGTCGCCCGACATTCTGATCTTCTTGTTACCGTTCGCACATTCTGCTTGCTGGATAGTTTCCTTGTAATTGCGAAAGGATAGAAGGGTTGAAGCTTGGGCTAGCTGGGTTTAGCTTTTAATCGACTCTTGAAACATAGAGGGAAGTTTAAACGAGGAAGTTTTTCCTTCTCGGCAACTTGCGAAATTTTGTGAGGACTTGTTCTGGGGTCACTTGAAGTTCTCGATGGATGCTGAGCAGTGCTAGTCCGGTCAATCTGTCGTTGTTCATATGATTTCGAAGGTAGCTCTTCAGCCTTCTCAGTGTGAAAAAAGTCCGTTCCGGGGTCGACGTCGACACGGGTAAAGTCGCCAGGATAAAAAGTAGGCTGTGGATGTTCGGAAAAAAGTCGCGGTTGCACATCTCTAAGGCCTGTAAAGCACAAGCTGGGCGAATATTTTCTTCAATCTGGCAGCATTTGTTCACCCACAGTGTGAACTCTGCTTCGATGACATTAGCCGAAGGAATGTCGCGAAGGTAAAACTGCACTGCATCATCAATATCAGAGAGGCTAGCCGATGCGCAGAATTTCGGCAGCAGCATGTTAAGGCCAACCACGACCATCTTATGGGCATCGAACCGATCTTTTAATTGATTTTTGAAGTCAGCCACCAAAGGCAAATACACATTCCTCCGGTAGTACTCTTCGAGAGTAGCAGAATGTACGTTGCTTCTTTGCATCTGCCTTCCAGTGATGCGTGGTAGGGCCATCTCAACATTTATGATCTTCAGCAAAGAGAGCGACTTCAGACAAATCTTATTAAATTCCGTTTCCGCACTAGCCCTTTTTGTGGAAAGAACGTCTATAACATTCTTTACGTGATCGCATGCTTGAGCCAAGTCAGTCAATTTTTTGAAGAAACTTGCAAAGTGGCAGTGTCAAAGAGAAGAGGTCGCTACAGATCTGAAGCGAAACGACAAACTGGGGCTTCGTAGTGGCATTGAGCAGTTGAGAAGCTTTTGATGAAGTATCAGATGACGCGGCTTCTTCTTACAAATATTCGAGGAATTGTACAATAGGCACGTACAGTTCAAGGAAACGCTGTAGTGCATCTTGACTCTCTACCCACCTTGTTTGGCAAAAGGAGAGAACTGATTTTCTTTTTTCTTGTGTTAAATCTTCTACTTTGTCTCGCAGTTGGTTCGTCCTCTGTGGCGAAGCTCTCACAAACGTACTGGTTGAAGATACGGTTCCCAAACAGTTGCGGATGCCGGGGAGTTTGCATGCGTGAAGCAGAGCAAGGTTCAACGAGTGGGCGCTACAATGCCCGTACAACACTTTGGGCGCTAGTTGACGAATGAAGGCTTGAATACCGTTAAGGTGGCCGCTCATTGATGCCGCGCCGTTGTATCCTTGCCCGCAAAGTAGGCTCAGGTCAAAGTCATGACCTCTAAGGCTGTTCAGGATTGTGATCGCCAGCGCCTTGCCAGTGAAATAATACACAGGAACGAAATCTACAAAATCTTCCTTAAGAATGGGCACTCCCGACGTGTCGTGTCCAACGTACCTTACACATAGGGAAATGTGGGCGGTGTGAGATATATCCGTGGCCTCGTCAGCTAGAACTGAAAAACACAAACCTGAGTTGACGTTTTCCACTATCCTCCTTTGTATGATTTTACCACAGAGGGTGATCAACTCATTTTGAATTTTTGGGCTCGTGTACAGCGCATTCGCCTGAGATGCTTCCATGTGAGCTCTCAAGGCGGCATCTTCACATTTTGCTTTCATCCTAAGCAGTGCGCGGAAATTTCCATCATTTTTGAATGGCAGCACTTCAGACATATTTATCGGACCAGAGTCGTCTGTGCCGTGAAGCGGTACTTCTTGCCTGCCGCAGAAAAGGATTGTTTCTATTATTGGCAGCAAGTTCTTGCGGTTTTCTTCCGCCTGCTTTTTAAGGCCGTGGTCAAGTTGTGTTAAGATGTCATGCTGTGAGCGGGACCGGACTGTTAAAAGTTCTCGGATAACGTTGTTGACATGGCGTGATAACTGCTGGATGCGTGGCTCTTAAAGGCGTCCATGGCTTTCTTGTAATTGGTGAACTCCTTAGTTACAAAACAGCCCAAGCGCTGGTGCTCCCCTTTTTCTGCACACTCGCTTGCGAAGACTACGCAATGTTTGCATAATGCTCCTTGAAGCTTCTCTGAATCAACAAGCCATGGGTAACGATCTACCCAGTGAGGTTGGAACTTCAGATTCCTTGTCACTCTGGCCGGATAATCATAGTTAGCTGGAGGGGTCCACGGATTGAGCAGCAGCTTCTCCGTCGTCTCTGGATCATTTACGCTATTGCTTTCCGATACAAACAGTCCCAAGTCGAAAATATTCGCACTCGTCACACAGAGGGGAGGCGAACCAGAATGTGTAGGTGCCATGCCACTCACCTTCCTTGGGCATTGCCCAGTGGTAAAGGCGTCACTTTCCCCAGCGTTGACTGTAGAACAAAGATCACTTGGAGTTGCACTGCGGCCACCATCATTTCCCGGTGGCGCATGGGTGTACTGCTTGTGTTCGTTCTCAGGGGATTAATATAAACCGTTGCATTCTCCTGAGTCGCTACAGAAGTTCGGACGCGCTTGGCTTTCCATCAGTGCTGAGGAGGGCCAAGTTTATTCCTTCGAAGGAGGCGGTTCTTCGCCGTCCGCTTCATCGGTTCGAACTTTCTTGAAGTAACACGCAAGACTCCTTTGCTGCGTTGTTGCAGAGTGTATTTTCGTTTTGCTGCCGCAATCCTGTGCACGCACACAGAAGTGGCCAGTGGCTCCAAAAAGACGTTTGCGACTGCTTCGACTGCCTGGCGTGAACGGCGGGCGATGTTTTCTTTCTCTCTTATCCACTTTACAGTGGCTAGAATGTAGAAATTTGATGAACGCGCCGGCTCCCGCGTGGCGCATGTGTTTTCTGAACGCCGCTACAGCAGGTGTGCATGCAGGCCTATTATAGAACTCCAGCTGCAGCAAACTGGATTAACGCTACTTAAAGACCTTTTCACAGAAGACTCAAGGGGCACTGCATACTCCCCTTAACATACGTGAACCCCCAAGAATGCACTGCCGAGACTTTTGCACTCCCGTCGTACAGTCCAGAAAGGAGGTGTTGCTCTGTTCCTGGGAAAAGTTACCTTTTCACACACGGCTCCCTGGGCGCCTGCATAATTCTCTCTGGGCTGCGCTAAATAAATAGCCGTGACCCCCCAAAAATGCACTTTGTAGGCTGTGACGTCAGCTTCTGTACTCCCGCGCGCAGCCCAGCTTGGCGGCGTTTTTTTTTTCTCCGGTGAAAGTTGACCGCTGGAGCCGGATTGTGTGCCGGCTGTATCCTCGCTTTGTGCGCTTTGTAGGGAGGCGCATATACCTTCTGTGTACAGAAGAGGTAGATTTTCTTGCGTGTGGTTAAGGTTGTTCGAAGTTGCTCGGATATGCCAGTCTTTCAGTAGATGTCATCTTCGATGATGCGTTACGGTGGCGAGGACTACAGTTTGAGAAAAGTTTGCCCTGCACCCTGCGTCCTCGGAATGCGCCGCTGAGTTTTTCCGCTTAAGGGTTTCGTTCCCTGGCAAATTTGTGCACGTCGTGTTGGTGTTGCCATTGCTGTCGAACTGTTTACGTTCACAGAAGTAGACGCACTTTTCGTAAGAATCCAAAGCCGACACGTGCGGTCCGCACAGACGGATAACTTCTGCAGCAGCAGTGCACAAGGAAAGCATCTGGAATCAATAAAAGAGCTGCTACTGTGTGAAAGACGAAAAAAAAAAGACTCGAAGGAACGCGAGAGCGAAGTGCAAAGCTGTACAAATAGGGCCGGTGCGCGTGCGGGGGAAAGAGCGCTGAGGTGTTCTTTTAAAAGGGTAGGTTCTAAGAAAGGAAGAAGAGGGAAGCAATGCCAGGAAAGTTGCTGTGTAACTTTGGCAGCCTGTGGTCGCTGTGAAGGCATGTAAATATTTTATATCACCCGAAAAGGTAAAGCATCAAAAAATTTCGGGGGGGGGGGGGGGTCAGAACCCCCTCAACCCCCCGCCCCCTAGCTACGGGCCTGGGAATTAAAAATGCGCCTGCTGAACTTGTTGAAGTGACCGACCCATCCGTGTAAATGTGAATGCGTCCACTGTGTTTCTCATACAGAAACAGTAATATTGTTTGATTTAGGAACAATTTTGACAAATTTTTCTTCTTTTGCCTTCTGCGGATAGTTATCAGGGCTTCTAGTGGATGTAGACACCACAATGGTAACGACGGTCTTGCTGCCTGCGTGAAGTTCATGGGAATCACCGTGCGATGTGGGGCGATAATAGAGCAGAACGCAGAGCGTGGCCTGGAAGTTGGAAGGGAGACGAGGTGATGCAATTGAATCCGGGCGGCATGTCTTATGTGCGTTCTTAAAGCATCGACACGAATGTAGGTTGTGATAGGGTGTTAATGAGTGATTGCGAAAGTCGCTGCTGAGGATGCGAATCTCGGAAAACCGAGGCATATTCTCAGTGCTTGAGCTTGTAATGACTGGAGGACGCGTACGTTTGTTATGCGAGCCTTGCCAAGCACAGGTAGGTGGTAGCGCATGAATCCAAGAAAAAGTGCAGCGTACAGTTGAAGCATGGCTCGTACCGATGCCCCCCATGATTTTCCCGCAAGAAACCTTGGGACGTGGGTGATCATGGTCAGTTTTTTCTTTATGTGAGTGATATGAGGGCTCCAATGACTGTTTATTGGATTGCTCATAAAGTCTATATAAGTGATAAAATGAGCAGCGGAAAGATAAGTGAGCCTGAAGTATACTTTGATTGCTACAAATGGCTACATTGCTAAGTGGACTGATATAAAAAACGATAAAATGAATGTTGTCGAACTTCACCGGAACTGCACCATATAAAGCCCTAGAGGCACAGTATACACGTAAAAGAAAGTTATGATACTAGGCAGTCTGGAAGCAAGCATTTCTAGGCATCAGTTACAAATAATGAAATCACTTGTGATCAGCATTTAATGAAGCAACGTCTCAAGATTTCTGCTGACAACAAATGTCTTTGTAAGCGATGCCATTTGAGGCAATCGGCAAGAAACTTGGCATGATATATTACTCTGTCAAGCGCTGGCTTCAATCACCTGATTATACTTATCTAGTAAATAGTGAGCATTACCCAATACTAGGTACTCTTGGTGGCTAGTGAGCCACCAATGAATACAACTGTGCATAACCCATCATTAGTAGCCTACAAGAGCCGGCTGTCCACCTACAATTCTCTTCCTGTCTCAATTGTAAGCGAACGCTATACAGGGTGTTTCAGCTAAAAAAGTACCACGCAATGAAATATTAAAATGAGTGCTACGCATCTCCAGCTAGCGTAGTATTGCTCTTAGTATGTATAGCACGTGAGAATAGTTTTTTAATCCTTAAGGCACGGTAATTAATAAAGATTCCTTAATGAACTTTTAAAAGCTGACTCAAGAGAAAAAACTCAATGCAAGACTTTTAGCTTTTATCTAGAAATAACAAGATTTCCTAGTTACGGCAAGATAACAACATTGTTTAAAGTGAGCGAAACGCGCGCCGCTTTGAGTGCCCTCAAATGTGAGTTGAACGAAATAGCGACGGTTCTCGCGCACAAAGGTCGCTTCGACAGGCTATTGGTGACTACGCTAGAAATGAGGCGATGGTTGGATGGGGTCATAAAAAAAAAGGGAGGGTGCGGAAGAAAAAAACGAAGACAATAAACTTCGAAAAAAAAGCGGCTGCCACGTGCATTGTGATACGAGAGCAGATGCTGCATTAGGCGCAGCGCAGACGTTTTTTTTTTCCACGCAAACGATAAATATGAAGCTGGGGGAGAGGGCCCGAAAACAGATCGGGGTCGTTGGCTCGAAAAGAAAAAAAAAAGTGTGCGGTGTGCCGAATGCTGCCCCCGGTGTCGTATCGCAACGGACGTGGCAGCCACTTTTTCTTCGAAGTTTATTGTCTCCGTTTCTTTTTTTCGCTTCCCCCCTCGCCATCTTTTTTATACGTACCATCCAACCACGGTGCAAGAATACTTAAAGTGAGTGAATGCTGGAACTATCCGCGGCCCAATAATGTTCTGCTTCGATAGGAGCTTGTGAGATGGCGGTACAAACTTGCCCCGGCTTCCCATCTCCCTTCTTGGTATAGAAAAGCCCGGTGATGTAGGAAAGTACAGCTGTTCATTTTTCGTCGCCACAACACCCTCACTGCACCCTCAACCTCATTTTTTAACACCCCCTATTTTGTGCCTCCGCTCCATGCGTGTCGCGTGGTTGATATCACGCGAATACAGTGTACTATAGAAGGAAGGACTTCTAGTACACTCTATTGCAATTACCCGGTTTTCTCAGATTTGGAAACCGTCACCCACGTGCCGGATGTGCTTTGCGGAACTTGCCAGCAGCCCGCCACGGTTCTCAGTCCGGCGAGCCATCTGTCGGCACGCCGAAAACGAGAACATGATCGGTCCCTCCTTGATAAGCACTCGCTTCGCGGCGTTTGCTCACTTAAAATATTCTTGCACCATGCATCCACCCATGACTTACTGTCCATCACAGTCACCAATAGCCTGTTCAAACGACCTTCGTCCGAGTGGAGCTTTCTTTAATTTGTTCGACTAACATTTGAGGGCACACAAAGCGCCGCGCGTTACACGGCAATCATGGGGTATTTTTTTTAATTTTGCGTACTCTAAACCAACCCTGGTAAAAAGATTAACCTGCGTTATTATATTACCGTAATTTGAAAGTTGTGTTATTTCTGGATAAAAGCTACAAGTATTGCATTGAATTTTTCTCTCTAGTGTCAGTATTTAGCAAGTTCATAAGCCATCATTGTTATTACCGTGCTTGGCGGATAAAAAATATTCTGACGTGCTACATACAGATAAGAACAATACTGCGCTAGCTGGATAGGTGTAGCACTCATTTTAAATTTTTTATTGCTTGGTGCTTTTTAGCTGAAACACCCTGTATAGGTATCTTCAAATGACATTAGCCAGCAGATCGACAATTCGGCAAGCTGGTGTAAGGGTATCTGGAGCACGTAGTGTTTTTTTAATGACATGGTGTTTTATTGCTGTTAAGGTCAACATGTCCAAGGCATCGTATACAACATATATTTCTGCAATCATATATTACTTTTGGTGTCCTTCTTGTCATGTTATGAGTGATACTCAATTCATTTGATTCACTACTTCTGATGCCATCTATTTTCTAACAAACAATTCAGTACCGCAAGTTTACCATGTGCTTATAAAATACTGCTTGACATACTTGACACTTGGCCAACTAGCCCTGGTCGTCAGGCAGAAAATGGTGTACAGCGCAAGTCACTTTTTAGGGTGCGCACAGCTTGGCATCGTTGTGATCGGCGTAGCGCCAGTACGCAAGGCGTGGCCTCACATTGAAGCGTACCGTTGCACGGGCGCTGAGTGTTGCAGGATATAGGCCCGGTCCTCTGCTACGGCGCTGGAGCACATCACTCTCTTATAGCCCCAACGACAATGGCGCCTTTTCAGTTTGATGCATGGTGGCACCGAATACAATAGTGTTCCAAAATGTCGTTAAGCTGAACCATTGCATCATAAGAGTCAACCAAACTGTCCATTTCATGGAGGAGGAAGAGGAAAGTTTAAGCGGAAAGACAGGGAGGTTAGCCAGTTCTTAGACCGGCTGGCTACCCTGTGCTGGGGAAAGGGGTGAGGGGAATGAAAGAAGTTAAAAAGAAATGTTGCGAAGAGAAAGAGAAATTACAAAAAAAAATGCGACAGAGGAAAGGCAACATCAAAGAGTATAAGACACTAAAGTCTGTCTCTGAGGCCAGTTGTCCGCAAAGTGCGCAGCAAAGCTCTCAAAGCCTTCTGGGCTGAGGATGGGCTCGGCCAATGACCCAGAATCCTTTGTTCCGACAAAGGCCGATCGTCTAGTCTATCCAGAGCTGCAGTGAGTTCTTGTCTTTGTGCGTTGAGGAAGGAGGAGAAGGAGGAAGAAAGTTTAAGCGGAAAGACAGGGAGGTTAGCCAGTTCTTAGACCGGCTGGCTACCCTGTGCTGGGGAAAGGGGTGAGGGGAATGATAGATGTTAAAAAGAAATGTTGCGAAGAGAGGGAGAAATTACAAAAAAAAAATTGCGACAGAGGAAAGACACCATCAAAGAGTATATGACACTAAAGTCTGTCTCTGAGGCCAGTTGTCCACAAAAAGCGCAGCAAAGCTTTCAAAGCCTTCTAGGCTGAGGATGGGCTTGGCCAATGAGCCAGAATCCTTTGTTCCGACAAAGGCCAATTGTCTAGTCTATCCAGAGCTGCAGTCAGTTCTTGTCTTTGCACGCGTTGAAATGGGTGCACTCACACAGAAGGTGCGCGATGGTTTCTTCGCAACTGTAGTAAATGTATGTAGGAGAGCTGGCCATCCCAATGAGATAAGAGTATGCGTTCGTGAAGGCCACTCCAAGCCACAGGCGGCATAGAATAGTCTCCTCAGCTCGAGATATCCTTGGGGGAAGACGAAGCTGCAGATTGGGATCCAAGTTATGCAGGCGCGCGTTTGTGAAGTCTGTTGTGTTCCACTGTACCAGTGTGAGGTCACGTGCAAGTGAACGAAGTCTTGTAGCTGCGTTGGTTCTTGAGAACGGGATGGCTGTGTATTGGGTACCATCGTGTGCAGATCTAGCGGCCTCATTTGCGCGGTCATTGCCATATATACCGCAATGACCTGGTATCCACTGGTACGCTATGCTGTGCTGTTTTTCGATTGCTTGGTGATGAAGAAGTCTTATTTCAGCTACTAACTGTTCATCAGGTCCATGGCGAAAGGGTGACATAAAACGTTGAAGAGATGCCTTCGAGTCCGAGAAGATAGACCAAGTTCCCGAAGGTTCTTTCACTATAAACTCCAGAGCTGCACGTATGGCCGCAAGTTCTGCAGCTGTCGACGACGTAAAATGCGATGTCATGAATGTAATTGTGTTGTGCCTCGCGGGAATAACCACCGCCCCTGTAGAGCTTACTGAAGACACTGAGCCATCCGTGTAAATGTGAAGGCGTCCATTGTGCTTCTCTTGCAGGAAAAGTAATGTGGCCTGTTTCAGGGCTAGATGCGACGACTTTTTTTTATTTTGGATGCCAGGAATTGTAAGAAGGGCTTTGAGTGGGTGTAGGCACCATAATGGTATCGGCGGCTGTGCTTCATGCGTGAAGTGCAATGGAAGCACTGCGCAATGCTGAGCTACAGTTGCGATGAACGCTGAGTGGGGCCTGGAAGTTCGAAGTGAGGCAAGGTGATGAGATGGAAGCCGACCGAAATGTCTTATGTGCATTCTCAAAGCGTCTACGCGGATGTATGCGTTGACTGGATAATCACGTGCAATGATGACTGTCGCTGCTGTAGACGTGCATCTCGGGAGACCAAGACATATTCTCAGGGCTTGGGCTTGGATCGACTGGAGGACGCGCAAGTTTGTTCTTCGGATCCCGCAAAGCACGCGTAAGCTGTATCGCATATAACCGAGGAACAGAACAGTGTAGAGTTGGAGCATTGCTTGTACCGATGCACCCCACGTTTTTCCAGCAAGAAAGCTCAGTACGTGGGTGATCATGGTGAGTTTAGTTTTCATGTGGGCGATGTGAGGGCTCCAGGAGAGGTCGCGATCAACTATGACGCCGAGGAATCGGTGCGTCTTCACGTAGTTGATCGTGTGTCCGTTGATTTTAATAACATATGGGCTCATAGCCTTATGCGTGAATGCTACAAGCGAGCATTTCTCTGACGACAGCTCTAATCCCCGTTCTTCCAGGTACTTTGTCGCTATTGTAGCTGCTCTCTGAAGCCGGACACGCAAACGAAGGCGTGTTACGCCTGAAGCCCAGATGCAGATGTCATCTGCATATATTGATACATGGACAGATTCTGCAAGTGCGTCGACCAGGCGGAGTAGCGCTAGATTGAAATGTGTGGGGCTAAGAACACCGCTTTGCAGCACACCACGACTGTTGCAATGGTGCGTTGTTGTGCCATTCTCCGTCTGTACAAAGAAAGTTCTGCCTTTCAGATAGCTGTGGATTCATTGGTAAACCCGACTCCCTAATCCAACATTTTCCATGACATCCAGAATGGCTTCATGTGATACGTTATCGTATGCACCTTTCACGTCCAAGAACAACGCCGCAGATAAACGTTTCAGTCTTTTTTGATGCGATGCTCAACAGATGAGACCAGGTCTATAACGTTATCAATTGTGGACCGTCCACGCCGAAATCCCGTGATAGCATGAGGGTATACCTCGTGGTGCTCCAAGTACCGCTCTAGGCGAGTCAAAATTATCCTCTCCATCACTTTCCCGAAACAGCTGGTAAGCGCGATGGGGCGATAAGAGGTCAAGTGCAGAGGAGATTTACCTGGTTTAAGCACAGGGACGAGGCGGCTGGATTTCCATGAATGAGGGATAAATCCACTGCTCCACGAGTCGTTGTACACTGATAGAAGGGCCCGTCGAGCTGATTCTCCGAGGTTGCTAAGAGCCATGTACGTGATCCCGTCCGGACCAGGCGATGAAGATCGTTTGCATGCCGTCAAGGCCGCTTGTAGTTCCTCTAGAGAGAAAAAGGTGTCCATTCTTGAATCTCTGGAAACTGGAGCGTTTTCTAGGTGGCGCGTGGTGCACGCGGACGCATGACCGGCAACTTTCATGCAGAAATCTTGTGCTACTTCAATTTCGGTGCGGCCTTGGTGAAGAGAAAGACACTTGAAGGCGCGATGTTGATGTGGCGATGTTCGTAGGCCACGGACGATCCTCTATGTCTGTGTCAAAGGCTTGTGTGGATCCAAAGATTCGCACAGATGTTTACAGCGAAAGGATCGAAGTGAAATGATTCGCCGCTGAATTTTTTTCTGTAGACGCCTTGCCTCCCTCAAGTCGTGAATGGACTTAGTGCGCCTATACCTTCTTTCTGCGCGACGACGGATCGCTCTGAGCCGTTCCAATTCCACTTGATGTTGACAATATTCTGAAGTATGTCGAATATGATAGGTCACTTCTTGAGTAGCACCTCTAATCATATACCTATACATATACCTTATATACCTTATGCTATGCATATACCTTATGCTAGGCATATCATAAGGTATATGCTACGACATACACACCACCATGTCTACAGTTTGGACAAATAGTAACCGATCTTTTGGACCCCCTTCCACGAGCATCTAACGACGATCGAAGGGTGGCAGTGCGTGTTGACGTGATGGCCGTACAATCTTCATGAACTGCGTGTGCTGTGAGGTTTTTGTTTCAATTGAATAATTTTTTGCAAGAGTGTGTGCCGGATGTGATTAGTGACTATGGTCACCTGGCTCTTTTGGACGCTGTAGAAGGTTGGTCTATGCAATTCGCATTCCACAGTAATCCAACACCTCCTCACCTTGAGACAAATGGGTTCTTAGAATGCACGAACCGCACTCTAATGTGCTGGTAACACTTGTATCTTCCGACCATAAAACCTAGGATGCCACTCTGCCCCTAACCACTTATGCATACAATACTCCAAAGGTAACAGTCTATTTCATATCGCTTATGCTTGTCCACCGCTAAGCTGCAAGGGCAAGATGATAACGTTTAACTTTCATAACGAGAATCCCGGTGAATCCCGGTGCCGAAGAAGCCTGGTGAATTGCTCGTCTTCGTACTGTGACACCTTAGCATTAATCAAAGGAACCTTATGACTACCGGCATCAGTCTGTCTAGTACAGCAAATCAGACGTTGTGTAGCTGTGGACTCCACAACGCTAGCGTAAGTTATTCGAAAAGTTGTTACTTCAGTACAGGGGTCTGTTCGATATTTTCGATCACTAGAGCGATTTAACGTACGTGGTCACACGCTTGATGTCAGCTTCATTTGAAGAGCACCGTAACCTATTCTAGCCTAACCTAATCTAACCGGTCGTGCATACTAGATGCACTGGCTAAATTTTGCCGCCCTCAAGCAGTTTCACCTGACGCATTCACAGTGAGTCGGACTTGCCCAGCTGGCTACGTCTAGAAGCGCGGAATGATGTCGGTAAGAGCCGAGCAAAAAGAAGTAGACTTGGGCTGGCGCAGTCTACTGACGTCGTCGTTACGTAACTAAAAACCTCGCGATATTAATAAACATCCGTCAACCATAGTCGTAGCAATATGCCTCTTCGAACAGTTAGAGATCTATACACTACAGTTGTACATCTACACACTACAGTCACCTTCCTTCGGCCTTCGTCTCATGACATCCATTTCCATGGGATCTGCCGAATGGCTTTTAGATGCGAAGCATGTTATGTTCGAGCCATATAGGTAAGCTTTAGCATAACCTCCTTTGGTCTATAGCTCAATCCGGTTTGCGGCGTTACCATCTTTAATGCGCGTGCCTTTCCCCTTCCAATCACTATGGTCTCCCACTCTCCCCCGTCTCACCTCGCAACGCAGACGCAAGCAGCGTCTGCTAGCGGGGTTTTTTTTTCATTGAAAAAAACCGATTTCTCGTGCTGCCCAACTATTCACTAGCCCCGTATAAAAAGGCACTGGATGTTGACCTCCGAAGCAGTGCCAGTGGGCACTTTCTCTTGTGCGTTGTTGCAGAATAAGAATTCGCAGTTGTGGCGTTAACTAAACGAGCACTGTGGGTCTCCGTGCCCAATTGAAGTCTTATGTCTCTCATTGCCCAGTAGCAGCATCGGCATGTTCCAGTACAAAACACTGGCCCACCACTGCGTGCTTTTCGGTTCTTCAGGTTTAACTCATGCACAAAGCCGCAAACTAGCGGCACCGTCAACGCCCCCGCCAGTGTAAGCGCTAGCATCCGCTGCTTTGCGTCGATACATGGTTTGCTTTAGCGGGAAATGGTGTAATCTTTTTGGCATTCATGCCATGATAGGATTGATTACCATGTCACGAACATTACTGGAACCAGTCATTTATGTTAGCCAACCACGTGCGTTATGTCACAATTTATGTTACGTCGCAGGTAAAGGAACATTCCTTGTTGTGCTAGGACATTTCCTTAATTATATCATTATGAAGATGACATCATCATCATCATCAGCCTGACTACGTCCACTGCAGGACAAAGGCCTCTCCAATGTTCCGCCAGTTAACCCGGTCCTGTGCTTGCTGCTGCCAATTTATACTCGCAAACTTCTTTATCTCATCTGCCCACCTAACATTCTGTCTCCCCCTAACCCGCTTCCCTTCTCTGGGAATCCAGTTAGTTACCCTTAATGACCAGCGGTTATCCTGTCTACGTGCTACATGCCCGGCCCATGTCCATTTCTTCTTCTTTATTTCAACTATGATATCCTTAACCCCCGTTTGTCCCCTAATCCACTCTGCTCTCTTCTTGTCTCTTTAGGTCACACCTACCATTTTTCTTTCCATTGCTCGCTGTGTCGTCCTCAATTTAAGCTGAACCCTCTTTGTAAGTTTCCAGGTTTCTGCTCCGTAGCTAACTACCGGCAAGATACAGCTGTTATATACCTTCCTCTTGAGGGACAGTGGCAATCTACCTGTCATAATTTGAGAGTGCTTGCCGATGGTGCTCCACCCCATTCTTATTCTTCTAGTTACTTCAATCTCGTGGTTAGGCTCAGCGGTTATTACCTGCCCTAAGTAGACATAGTCTTTTACAACTTCAAGTGCACTATTACCTATCTCGAAGAGCTGCTCCATTCCGAGGTTGTTGTACATTACTTTCGTTTCCTGCAGATTAATTTTAAGACCCACCTTTCTGCTCTCCTTGTCTAACTCCGTAATCAAGAGTTGCAATTTGTCCCCTGAGTTACTCAGCAATGCAATGTCATCGGCGAAGCGCAGGTTACTAAGGTATTCTCCATTAACTCTTATCCCTAACTGTTCCCATTCTAGGCTTCTGAAAACCTCCTGTAAGCATGCGGTAAATAGCGTTGGGGAGATTGTGTCCCCCTGCCTTACACCCTTCTTGATTGGTATTCTGTTGCTTTCTTTATGAAGCACTATGGTAGCAGTTGATCCCCTGTAGATTTCTTCCAGAATGTTTATATATACTTCATCTACGCCCTGATTCCGCAGTGTCTGCATGACGGCTGATATTTCTACTGAGTCAAACGCCTTCTCGTAATCTATGAAGGCTATGTATAGTGGTTGGTTATACTCTGAGCATTTCTCTATTACCTAATTGATAGTATGAATGTGGTCAATTGTTGAGTAGCCTGTTTGAATTGAAGATGACATGCATGCCTTTTAATCAATAATGTGAAATATTTTTGGCAATGTCGACACCAATATGAACCAAATGACGAGACCAGCAATGCACCACAGTGGAATGAGCAGATAGATAGATAGATAGATAGATAGATAGATAGATAGATAGATAGATAGATAGATAGATAGATAGATAGATAGATAGATAGATAGATAGATAGATAGATAGATAGATAGATAGATAGATAGATAGATAGTGTATTTTTTTCGAACACAAACGCTCGTAATTAAAGTTCGGCAGATTGCACATACCTTGCGAATCAACGTTTAACGAAGCGTGCGGATGCTTCGCAAATGTGAATGAGACTATATGAAGTGGCACTAAATATATGCACAAATCTATGCACACATGTACGTGAAACAGCCACATATGTTTTAAATTGGCAGCTGTTTGCAGTTGCGTGCCGATGCCTACGGCAAGGTGGATATTACAACACCAGAAGCGGTAAGCTGATATCAAGCGCTGGTGTTGGCGCTGGACCTGACGAGAATGGTATCCCTCAACATTGGTACATAAATCAACCTCAGCGGATGGCACCTAACTGCATTTGACACTAACCTGGCATGACGGCTGTATATTAGGAGTGCATATGTATCGTTTATAAGGTTTGATAGCGCGTACTGCAACAGAATTGATGATTCAGGAAGGTTATGGTCTCTTTGCTAAGTATTTCCGAGACCTGGCGTAGCTCTGTTGAACAAAACTTGATTGCCACGCAGGAGGCTTAGGTTCAATTTCAGCTGGGACACTGATATTGATTCATTGCATTCGTTCTGTCAACGTTGCCAATAACAGCTTTTTCTTAACGCTGAACCGTAAAATAGCCCAAGTGTATTCTCGCCATTCCTGAGTAGATGTGAAATTTCCGTCACTTAAGGCACATAGCCGCGTACCAGTGGCACATACCCGCCCCCCTTTCATGTGCTACTGTTCTTTGGAAAGAATTTAATGACTTATGCGACAAGATTGTGAAATTATTGCTGTCATAATCGGCGCATCGCATTCGTGAAACCATTTTACATTGGAGTACTTCTTTTTCCGTACCCCATCTTAAGGGGTGATCTTGAGTTGAACAGCGACGTAGGCGGCTCAGCGGATAAACGAATATATAGATACGCAGATAGACGCTAAAAGTGCTTGCAGTACGTACAGTTATGCTTGTAAAATAAATATGGGTCTCTACAACATTGTTTCCATGCCCGGCCGTGGTGGTCCAGTCGCGAAGGTACTCGGCTGCTGAGCCGCAGAAGGCGGCATTAAATCCCGGCTGTAGTGGATGCATTTTCAATGCAGGTAAGAATGTTGTAGGCCCATTTGCTTAGAATTGGGTGCACGTTAAAAAGCCCCAGGTGGTCGAAATTTCCGGAAACTACCACTACGGCATCGCTCATATACCTATGGTGGTTTTTGGGTGTTAAACCCCGCATATCGATCAACAATGTCCTCCATTCTAGTTGTGGAAGCGTCCTAAGCAATACGCATTGTGGCTATACATAACCTGCGATGGTTCGGAAGATTTAGACACGTCGCTCACAACCTTGCGGCAATCGCAGGGTCTGGGCATCACTCCTGAGTGGTTAGGACTTGCGGCTGATTACACCTTATTCTGCCTGAAAGGGTCCTCGGGCGCTCAATGTGGACCCAACTTGTGACGCTGATGGCGTAAACCCGTTCGCCATTGGTGTGACAAGCTATCCCGATTCACTGTGCTATCAGTTACCTTGTTCTCACCGTATCAGTTATGTCGTTGTTGCGACGTGTACTTGAATTTTTCTTCAAACTTTCCACATGGGTATGCCGCGGAAAACTCTAGAACAGCGCCAACTTTTGAAACGTGAAAGAGTTCGCATTCGCAGAAGCGATGATGACGTCAGGAAGAAAAAACAGGCCCGAGAGACCGTGTTTCGGCAGCAACTGTGTACCAATGATCACCTAGCCTTAAAAAACTCCCAAGCGTTTCCTCGAGGGTGAACATGGTTAAGTGCGAATGCACGGAGTGTTGCTATGAGGGGGAGTAAAGTTAAAATCCGCTGGCATTCGCCAGTGAGTTAACGTAAACTCCCCCGTGTGATCACATTGCGATTCCCAGGAACCATTAGACCCTCTCGGAAAATCTTGGTGAGTTTACGCGTATATGTGAGAGTAAATTCGCACTATAATGATGTTTATGTCTGCGGCCCGCTTCGCCCGCTTGCGCTCGGCATCACGGGCCCTTTGCCGCGCTGCCTTGTATTCAACCGGCGCGACATCTTCAGCGTCGCGTGCAATGCTCGCATTCGATTGCGTTGCACTCGCTGTTGGGGGTATCGCAGTCGAGGTTGATGCCTGCGATGAATCCATAACTATGATGACTTGCCGATCTCGAGCAAGTCATGGCTGTGTGGCCGCGCGCGCGATCACGTGGTGTGTGACGTCGCTGCGCCGTTGCTACAGACGCCCCTCTCCGCTCCTCGCGCCGTTGCTATATGGGGGAGATGAGGAGGCGCACCGTGGACGGTGGATTCAGGGTCACTTATAAAGTGCATTCGCACTTGTAATATGTCTGAGGTCATTGAGAAGCATGGTAATGCAGCCTATATGAAAATCAAAACTTGAGAAAGTTGCGAGTCAGCATCCGTGTTCTGCACGTTCTTTCTTCTAAGTCCTCGTCCCTTAGTGCACTACAAAATAAGTCTAGCCAATAATTTTTCAAGGCTTCATTGTCACGTCTGGTTGGACCCTCAGTTCAACACCTGGGCAGCGCGTTTCAAATTTAGCTGGTTAACCAATTTTATGGCATGCTTGCGCAGTGTTCTTTCATGTTTCTCAAGGTGCAAGTGAAAAGCCAAGGAAAGCGCTTCTGTGCAGCCCCGCACGTTCGTGAAACAGCCGCGAAGTACGTTAAGACGAAAAGTAGCCTGTGTCTATACGACACTGAGGTATTGCTTCACTTTTGTTATAAAGTGATAAAGTGTGAAAAGGGACAAGGAAACAGCGTCCTAGATTAGAAGATCTTATATCATTACAGTACACAGAATTATGATTTTTGTGCTTTACAACCATTATGTAAACATGGCTAAAGAGGCAACATAGAACAAAGCGATAGTTAGAAAGATAAAGGGCCGGTATGGTCCGCATGTTCGGGCAACTTTTCAGGTGTTTTTTTCTATATGCTGCGTTTTGCAGCAGATGTAAAGCTTTTTTGCATGAGGCTTATATACTCATTATTACTGCTTTATGACTAAAAAGAGTGTGAAGTTTAGTGAGACCCGCAGACGCACTGAGAGAGGTGAGCCCTAGCGACATACAGTGATACCTAAGCGATGTACCACGTGATTTATTGAATGACGTGATCAAAGATGATGACTTCTTTAATACCATTCTGTTCTGACACCAATTGCTCGCCATTGTGCGACGTAATTTTGAAATTACGCCAGAAAGGCAATGTGGTCTTCACGTTATCAATAATTCAATATGGGCTCGTCCCAACACTTTATTGTGCCACCATGGCGCATGCGCTGGCACTGCGGAGCATGCAGCCATGCTGAGGCGTGCTCATCCTAACAGCAGACAGCACTGAACCTTAATTCACGGCGCCCCTTCGTACGGTGTCAAGCCATCAATGCCAACATGCTCTACTACATATTAAATACTTGAGTCAAAATTCATGAATGGCTCTATTTAAAAACAGAAAAAGTAAAAACATTTTGCACCTGCAGCTTTAAGGCAAAGGAGCCTTGCCTAATGTCGTGAATTCTAGCTAATACGACTGAACGTTTTCATTGCTCATGTTCAAAGACTCACATTGTGGTCATTTCAGTTTGTCAACACGTCTGAGCGAATATGGACGTACAAAACAACCAACAGAGGATTTGTCAGATGTGAAGTCGTTGAGCTTGAAGAAATATATAATTTGTCAATTACTTTCAAAAGATCCTTGTACATTAGCAACAGAAGGTAAGTCCTTGTTTTCGGAATCCAGCGTAGTTTTATCTAAGTGATTCTTTTTTTTTCATTGGATGGCTTGATGTTCGATTGCGGGGAATATTTGATAACCGTCGCAAGCGACGCATGAGTGTGATGGAAAAAGGTATCATTAAGTATGCACTCACTGAGCGTGAACGTATTTTTGTCACCTTCAGATCGCAAACTCTGCGGCTTTATTTGCTAAGAAGAGCATCTGCTCATACCCATGCGAACCGATATCACCGTGGCCTGCGCAAAATGCATGCGATTCATCACAGCAACACTCCACGCTTCACTTTGGTGGCCACGCCAGAGGGGCACGGTATTCGGATATCGACCTCTCTGCCCTAATTGCCTCCTCCTTCATGCTTGCTGCTCCCACCGCGCCGGGTGCCGTTATTGCACGTGCCACCAGCTACACTGCACCGCCCTCCCTCCGAGACACGTGTCCGCTTGGTCTGCTAGGAGAATTCAGCTTTCTTCGACTTCGAGCATGTTCTTCTGCGAAAGTGAAAAGGCAGCTCTCCTGAACCAAACAGAATAACCCACCTTATCTTGCGAAATTTCAACATATTTAAGCGCCCCAACTTCTGGAGGCCTATAACCGGGCTTTCGCTAATGAATTCTTTCCTGACTCATGGCCCATGTCATCCAATTCCTCAAGTGAGGCAGGTCACCGCGTGTGATGAAATCATGTCAACTCAGTTTCCTCATCTCATTTGCGGAGAAAATAATGAAGTGAATGGACGTTAATCAATTGCACTGGTTTGCGGGTGCACGTAATGTCGTTTTACACAGGCAGTGTGGTTTTCGACCCTGTAGTGTAACGAACGATTGTCTTACAGCCATCGTCAGCCCAATTGAACAGGCTCTTCACGAAAATGAGATGGTTAGCTTCTTGCTGTTTAGTCTGCTTTGGCTAACTGTCCCGCGCCTCCATCACCAGTGCAGTGCTCTTTCTTGGCGTTGAGGACAGGCTTCTCAATTATATTCTGGCCATCCTTGCAGACTGGACGCTTGCCGTGCTCATTGGAGGGGCGACCAGTCCACCACGTCTTGCCCACAGTGGCGACCGATAGGGCAGTGGTTTCAGCCATTTTTTTTACTTGATGCTTGCAACACTTGTGAAATGCCTCCCTGAAACGACAATCGTCCCAGTGCGTCAGTTATACTCGGATGACATAGCCCTTCACGTGCTCGGCTTTACGCGGAGGTGCTTTGCGCGGAGGTCTACGGGCGGATATACAAGGTCTCGCAGAGTACGATGAAACCAGTTAGTGACATCGGCGTCACAACTTCCACAACAAATATTCTGGAGGCGCTGCGTTAGAGTGCCTCGCGCGTGTAGTGGAGGCGAACTAGCGCATCGAGGCACGTTACACACAAGCGTCATCTGGCAGTTATCTTCGAAAACGAAGGCATGCAGCTTGCGAAGAAAGATGCGCGGCCGTCTCGGAGGTGATAAGGTGCAGAACGCAAAGCGACGGGCAGGTGCCACCACCGTGACGTCGTAGCAAAGCGTTGAAAACACCTTTTTGGGCATCTCGTTGCACTGTCAACGCAGTGCGATAAACGCTTCATTCCTTAGAGTTACTTGTGTGTGCCTCTTCTAGTATAAAGGTAGGCATACGAAAATTCGAAGTGTTGGTATGGCACCTCAGAAATGGCGCAATATTAGGTTTTTTAAATGACAGTTGCACAATTATAAACGCTGAACCTTGAGCAATATTGGTTGGCGCTGCGAATGGGGTAGGCTGTTTGGTGCCGTTTGAGGTATCGTTAGGATGGACAAACAGATAAATGTACAGACAGACAGGCCAAAATTTTTTCATCGAATGTCCCCCAAAAAGACTATCTTCTTTAAAACCGAGCGCCATGGAGTTCCCCGTCGTGCTAAAACCCTCCGCGTATTCTGGGGCCTTCACCTTGATGGTACGGAAAACTCTTGACAAACGAATGTGTAGCACCTCAAGCTGACCATCGACAATCGTCTGGGACCATTAGCCATGGCGTGCTGCATTTGGCAGGATGCTTGCCGGGTTCATTCTTGTGTTCGTTCCGTGGACTTTTCGCTCGTGGCAATTTATGTACTCCCGCCTTCGGGTGCACTATATAGGAGACAATGGTCCTTCTGTGGTGCACTACGCACTATCTCTCTGACCCATCAAGCGCCACAGTGGCCAGCCACTGACCGGGACTATTGGCGAGTGATCTAAATGTGCCACGGCATACCTCATCATTTTCGTGTGACCGAGATCACTTAAAGCTGATCTGCGCGCTCTGAGCTCTGTGATGTCCTTATCTCCACGTAACGAGGGGGTCGCCAAATCTTGGACACGTTATCCCGCAGTGAGAGCACTGCAGACTGAAGTCATCGGAGAATTGACATTCTAAGAAAGCGAGATTTGGATGAGAACTAATTTGTTGAATCCTAAGTGTCAACGCCGATGGTCCTGTGAGCACTTTGTGTGGTGGAGGAAGTGTTCTTCTTTGCAGATAGAATTACTCTTTGAATTCGGTAGATGCTCGCCTAATACTGTTAAAAAACGGAACTACAAATGATAAAAGATAAATATTGTGTTGCAGTGATAGCGTGCCGGGTATTTGTTGTCGTAGACCGAATGGTCTTAGATTCAACTCCCGCAGACAGAACTGTATTTTTTTTCGACCATGTGCACTGCCTCGACATTAGTTCTCTGGTAGAAGTACCTCAACGACGTCTTAGTGGACCCCGGCATGAAGGTTTTTGTCCTCATTATAGAAAAGGCAGTACGTACACCCCCTGAGCCAAAGTGCGCCATTTGTCAACAAAGAATTGCTTGTCACACCTGTGAAATGGCATATTACAACTGAAAGTATTGAGTCTTTCAACTAATATAGTTGGCATTAATTTCGCAGTTTTGCACCAGCTTTGCTCAGATGCGCTATCAATAAAGTACTGAAAAACAATCCTCACGAACTCTATCAACCTCTGTTACTGCAGATTTTTATTGTAAGCAGATAATGTAAATAGGAGCTAGTCAATACTGGCTGATGATGAGGCGAAATTTCTCAGCGCAAGACATCGCCTTCGCATGCGAGCATGCACATACTGGTATGGTAATAAAAAGACCTCGTTAAGTTAGTGTGGTGTTCTTGTTACGTTTTGTTTTATTTATAGCCATTATGCCGGTAATATGAATGCTTTGAAAATGATTTTGTGGGTGCCCGCCTCTCAGAACAATCGCATTTTCCCCCCTCCAAAGTCAGGAACACATGAGCAAATGCCTGTACGGTGCATTGACATCATTTGTGAATGGAAGGCGTACCCAAAGCACTATTTTTTACGATGTGAAATCAAATATAATAAAAGTGTTAACACCTCAGCATCTATGCTGAGCCTTCCCACTCAACCCTGCAGCCTTGTAGTTCATAAGAGCCGAATATCCTAGTTGCGATTTTGTACTAGCGTAGTTAATGCTCGCACTCGAAAGAATCTCAAATCCACCTATCTTTGCCGTAGTAATAGCCTAGAAACCGATCTAAGGAGAGGGTAAAGTATCATCTCATTTCTGCAGTAAATGAATATGTAGCACTTTACTGTTACAATCGTTAAGGATCTGCTTTGTATGTTTACTTGTTTTTCAGATGCGTTCATAAACGTTGAAAATATGGTTTACATGCATCCAGACCAATCATGTGCTGTCTTTAGGATCGAGTCACTAATCGAGGTGCTGTAATGAAGGAGGAGGTCCTTTTAAAATGGGAGAAAAGATAACAAGGGAGCCCCGAAACTGTCTGCCGCCAAATGCGACACCTCCGAAGTATCTCACGGCGGAATTGGATAAAAAGGGATTAAAAGGTACAGTGTCAGTGTATTCCTAGATTTACTGCGCTCTTATCTGTTTGCCGTCAGTGGAAAGTGACAGTAAACAACCATTGTTCATACTGGAAACCACTAAACTGAGGAGTGCCACAACGTAGCATCCTGCAGTCATTCTTGTTTTGCTTATATAAAAATGACCTCATAAACATAGAAAATTTTGTTGACTGTGTCATTCAAGCTGATGACAGCACCGTATCATTACACCAAGAGAGCAAGTGATGCACTTCTAAAAAGAAGCAATCTACTAAAAAATTATCGGCCTCGTATGCTACCGATTCCCTTGTAAAAATTGGTACTACAACCAAAGTCGTCGTCCAAACCAAAGTTTCTTTGTCGTCCCAAGAAAGAAATATTTCTTACAGAAGTTGTCCCGACGCTTCAGGAATAACATATTGTTCAGTACTTCAAGTTTGGCGTTTCGGTGTTTTTTATTAACAGTGCATGTGATGGGTTCGTCACGTAAAAGCAACGGCAATCAGTTTAGCTCGAGCCGATTGTGTACTGTGTAAGGTGCGTTATTTCTTACCCATGACTGTGAAGCTTTTCATTTAAAACTGTTTATTTTTCTCAGTTTTATGTTACTGCTAGCAAGTGCTACGACTACTTCTACTGTAACTACTTCTAACATAGGAAAAAATGATCATACAAAAAAACCCTTTTGAACAATTGCGAATGCTTCACACGGAAGTCATTCAGAACCACTTTCCCGCGAGTTGCGTTTGGTCTCCCAGCCAAACATATATGAGCGTATCCTCATTAAACGCTATGAATCAGAAGTGGAAAAATTACCAGCCCTTAAAAGAATGGCCTACTTGTCACTTAGCGTACACATTACGTGCCACTAGAATTCGGAAAATGCGGGAAAGTTCGCATTGCAGAACTACTTATGGGAAAGAAAGATTGTGCATACAGTTACCACGTATCCTAAAGAAATAATAATTCTAGCGTGTGGGGCCAATTGACTTTCACTTTTCGAGCTTCAAATCTTCTTTGTTGCTCGTCTCTTGTTTTTTTTTCAGAGACTATTTTTACGGCAGACTTTCGCTCGTTAAACTTAGCTTATATTACATATTTGGGCGGTTGCCTTCATTCAACACTTCCATTATGATGATTATATTTTCACCTGTGTAAAAACACTGTATTCTGCAAATTTTGATTATTATATTTTCTTTTGTCCTACGTACTACTGTCTTTAAATTGTCAGTGAACGCTTTCAAGCCCATTTTAGGGTTTTTTTTCCAACTGCCCACAACACTACTGTACGCTCTATTATCATGTTGAAAAGAAACTAAAGCTCAAACTGAAAGCAAAACAATAAAGAAGAGGATTGCAAGGCCATCGAAAAAGTCCCAGGATGAGGCACCACTCAGCGAGAGCTTCATGGCGTCAGGAGATTTTGAACAGAGGGCCCATTGGTGAGAGCTACAATGGCGCTCCAGTTCGCGGAGGCACAACCGTTCATCACGGAGTCAAGCAAGCGAGTCTGTCACTCTCAACCTACAGCAGTATGCCATGTACAACCTACTGCTGTAGGTCTGTCGCACCTACTTCAATGCGTGCCTAAATTTGACACCATAAGTTGCAGGCGCAGCGAGTGGCTTTGGATTTCTCGAATGAAAACAGGCAATCATGGTAGCACTGGTTGAGTATTGATGTACATAAAGCTAATTTTTTTACTTGTGTTCTCACCGTGCTGCTAGCATCGAAGCTATAGAAAGTATAAAGTTTGATTAGCTATGCAGTGATGATCTTCATGCGCAAGCCTTTGGGTTCTTGCGTCGTCTCTCATGCCGAAGTCGTGAAATGCCGGTATAACTCCGTAAGCAATTCAGTGTGTGGCTACCGTAATAAGTGCATTGACCTTCAGCTAAAGTGATTTTTTAGCTGTGCGCAGCTAGTGGAATCTGCAATTTTGTTAGCATCATAATTATTTCGGTAGGCCACCGTGTACTTATAAGAACAGTGAAAACTATTTAATTCTCTACGTAAATATATGTGTTGTTGCATTCAGAACTTAAAGTCAGATGGCATTGGGGAAACAAGAGGAGGCTAGAGTTTGTCTTGATATATTCAGTTATAAAGTACCACGGCTGAAGAGCACATTGAGGAAAAATTCATGACACTTATAAACTTTCCTGTAGAATATATCGTACCATAGCAAAAAATATTTTCATAATTTCAGTTAAAATGTTTTGGTGACTGACCTCGACGCAAGCCCTATGGCAGTAAAGATTCAAGTGTATGAGTGGTTTTAATTAAAAATGCTTACGACACATGGTTGTCACTGCCCTGGTGCTGTCGTTAAGTTTGTCAACTGTTACAGGGGGTATGCGCCTTTGAAAGGTTGGTGAGGGTGTGGGGAAGAGTCTAAACTTTAAGCCCTTTTTCAGTTCGCCTGATCTAGTCATGTGCAGCTGTAAACACAGTGACCTACATACAAAAAATGTAATTTTTACTTCCCCCCACCCATAATAAAAAAAATGCCGCCATATCCACGAAGTGAATGATGATGAGTGGGCGAAGCTCCGGAGGTAAACCTAGTAAACCATGAATCCTCCGTACATTTTGCCCGCTCGATTTTATTGCAACGCTCCCCCTAGCGTACGTCGCCGCACTATATCGAATGATGACACGCGCCATATGCGGCATCATTCCTATTTTATAACACCTCGCATCTTTCATGATCAACTACACATACCGCCGTCTAGTTTATAACATCTTGCATCTTTTGGACGGACGAACGGACGGACGGACGGATGGACGGATGTACGGATAGACGGATGGATGGATGGATGGATGGACGGACGGACGGACGGACGGACGGACGGACGGACGGACGGATGGACGGATGGATGGACGGACGGACGGATGGACGGATGGATGGATGGACGGACGGACGGATGGATGGATGGATGGATGGATGGATGGACGGACGGATGGACGGATGGATGAATAGATATGGCTGTACGCTTTAGATCGGGCGGTGGCTGGCGTAATACTTGAAACTGAACGAGAGGTGGCTACATGCAGGGGACGCACAGCCCACGCCTTAAGGAGCTTCGCTCCTAAAAGAAAAAAAATCACAGCATATCCACGAACTGAATGATGATGACTGGGGCGAAGCGTCCATTTGTGCTGCCGTATGTCCGTTCATCTGTCACATCCGACCACGCTTCAGTCCGTCTATGCGTCCGTCAGTCCACTCGTGCTTCTGTAAGTCAATCCGTCTGTAGAGGGTCCGCGCATTTGTCCGTGGCTTTGTCTATTTGTCCATGCGTCTGTGCGTCAGAATGAACAGACGGGCAGAGGTAAGGACGCATGAATGGAAGCAAGAACAAACTGACCGACGACAGGACAAACGAACGAACAGATGGACGGACTCATACACGGACTGTGGCATGGATTAATAATAGCACGGACGAACGGACAGACAGACGGATAGACACATAAATGGATGGATAGAAGTACGGGCGGACAGAGGCACGGACTGACAGAAGGATGTAGGGAAGCACGAACACACGCATGCACGGACGGAAGCATGAAAGCGCGGAGGAATTGACGCACGGACGAATAGAAGCATGCTTTGAAAGAGACATGGAGGGACGCATGGACAGACGAAGAAACGCATGGACGGATGTATGCGTTAGCAAATTGACAGACATGTGGATGGTAGGACGCACGGATGTACGGACGAACGCTCCGCTCCGCTCCACTCATCATCATTCACTCCGCCGATGAGCTGTTAAAGCCACTAACGCCATGAAGTTATAATATTGTTATGAGTAACTTCTTTATAATCTATTTACAACGCACAGAACTCGACGAGCCAGATGGTGCCAGTCCAGAATTAAACGAAAACTCACTTCGTCACATACGGTTAGTGTCCTGTTGAGGCGCTTCATGAGGCCATTTGACTGATGGTACGAAGTAATAAATATCTGCTTGGTATGGCAAGACCTCACGACTTCATGAACTACAGCTGATAAGAACGTGTGGCCACGGTCAGTGAGATGTTGGCGGGGAGCACAGTGCCCTAATATTATGTCGTACAGCAGAAAGTCCACAACGTCGGTAGCGCAACTGGTCGGGAGTGCTCGCGTGATTGCGTACCGCGTCGCTTAGTCTGTGGCAACAGCAATCCATTTATTTCCGGCTGTGGAGAGTGGAAAAGGGCCCAACAGATCGAGAAAAACTCGAAAGAAAGGTTCAGTGGGAACGTCGATCGGCTTAAGGTAGCCGGCCGGGAGGGCAGACGGCGTTTTGCGACGCTGACAGGGCTCACAAGCGGCGACATAGCGTCGAACAAAGCGGGCAAGTCCAGGCCAAAAAAAAACGACGTCGTACCCAATCGTACGTGCGAGAAACGCCCAAATGGCCCGTCATAGGAGCGTCATAAAGTTGATGCAGGACAGTGGCACGCAGAAGCGCAGGGATGACAGGAATGAAGTCTGATCCGAAAGAATCCAGGTTACGGCGATATAGGATCCCGTCTTTCACTAAAAACATTCGTATGGCTGGGTCGCGAGGCGTTGACTCCAGTTTGTCAATGATGGCTCGTAAAGGAGCATCCTGACGTTTCTCTTCGCCAATGTTCAACAGCTGCGACACGGAAAAAAACGTCCTTGATAGCGTAAGTATCGGTTGCTTCATACACAGGGTAGCGGGTTAAACAATCCGCATCCTGTTGTAATCGCCCTGTTGTTAGAGAACGTGTATCCTCGAAGGCGTAGGGCTCAACAAGTGAGACGTCCTGTGAGGTACTTCAGGGAGGCTATCCAACAGAGCACTTGATGATCGTGCAACACGGAATAAGTACCCGTACAGGTATGAACGAAACTTGGCGACTACCCATACAAGGCCGAGGCGCTTGCGCTCCTTGATAGCATAGTTGCGCGCGGCTGGAGATAGCAGCCGACTTGCGTATGCTATAACACGGTCGTGTCCCCGTTGTTGCTGTAGTAGCACCGCTTCTATGCCGTGTCCACTGGCGTCCATGTGAACCTCGGATGGGGCTAATGGATCAAAGTGAGCCAAGATTGGTGGCGTTGTAAGCAGTGTCGTAAGTTGGCTAAACGATGACGCTTGGTCCTGACCCCAGATAAACGAGGCGTCTTTCTTCAAGAGGTCTGTTAGGGGGCGTGAAATAGTCGCAAAGTCCTTAACAAAGCGTCTGATATATGAGCACAACCCTACAAAACTGCGGACATCTTTTGTGGTCCTCGGAACGAGAAAGTTCGTGACTGCGCGAAGTTTCTCTGGGTCTGAAAGCACGCCTTGGGCATCGACAAGGTTACCAAGCACGGAAATTCTACGACGAGAAAAGTGACACTTGGAGGCGTTAGGCTAGAGTCTGGCTCGACGAAAAACGTCCAGAATAGCTGACAACGATGGAGATGCGAATGAGATGTGGGTGGAAAGACAATAACATCGTCAAGGTGGACCAATTCAACCCTTGGAGCAATGAGTTCATCATTCCTCCAAATGTGGCTGTCGCATTGCAGGGACCAAAGGGCATCACCTTAAACTGATAAAGGCCATCAGTAGTGATGAATGCGGTCTTCTCGCGGTTTATCTGGTCGACGGCTATCTGCCAGTAGCTTACCGAAGGTCAATAGTTGAAAAATAAGGAGCACCACACAGGCAGTCGAGGGCATCACCGATGCGAGGTAAAGGATAAACGTCTTTTCTGTAATTTTGTTGAGGTGAAGGTAACCGACACAAAAGCGCCATGTTCCATCCTTCTTTTTAACAAGCACGACTGGAGAAGCCCAGAGGCTGCATGAAGGCTTGATAATGTTTTTCGCAAGCATTTTGCCAACTTCATGTTGTAATATTGCACGCTCTGCCGCAGAGACAGAGTAGGGGCGTCGGTGAATGAGAGTTGCATGGCCAGTATTTATGCGATGGGTGACATTAGTTGTTTGGCATAAAGAGTTGCTGGCAAAGTCGAAAATGCTACGATAGCCCTTGTTGCGACTCTGGGTCCCACGGATCTTAGTTTGGTAGCGGGCCCCCATCCTAGGATTCATCGTCGAACAAGCCAGATGAGGCGCTCGTAAAAACGACAATTTATTTACGTGGTTAGTAATTGAGAATTCGAAATGAGAACGAGAAGTCCAAACTGTACATGAGAGCCTTTGAACTGTAGAACTTAAAATACACAAAAAGTCTTCCGCTTATATAGCGCCGTGTTGCCAACCCTCGGTGCATTGTGCGCCACTTCAGCCAATAGGGCGCTCCATTGTCTAGGTGCTCCACCCACGAAGGAGGGGAAGGACACCACACTATGCATGTGGAGAGGGCACAGTCTACATGATGTCCAAACATGGTCACAAACGCACTGCACCGACGTTTCGCACACGTCACCAAGTTTCGCGCACGTCCGATGATCTTAGCTGACCTTGGTTTCCAAGACTCCCCTGGTAGTTGGGTGAGGTTCGAAAACCCGGCTGCCAGTACACGTGTCAAACTTGCCTGACTGTGTTTGGGTAGGACAATGTAGTGGTGTACCAGCATATCGTCAAAATATGCCACCCCATTTAGCTGATCCTATGGAGAAAGGCGGAAGGAGGAGTGGTCGACTAATCCCTCGTCGTCGAGGCGGGCTCCCGCAAAGGCTACAGCAGCTTGTGCCCTTCCCTTTCCTTCAACCCCACATTCCATTCCTGGTTGTTTGCTAGAATCTGTGGCTCAGCTGCACATATCCGGGGCTCCGCCTCTCCTCAGAAGATGCAGCCACAACCAGTTTGGTTTTAGCTTTCAGCCTGAACTGCAAATACCATGCTGGTTTCGAGATTTCCAGACCCTCGGTGACATCGAAAACGGCCCAGCTGCCTCCTTGTCTGCATTGAAAACCTTGCTAGCAGCAAACACGTGGCTTTTCTTGAGTCGATCTCACAATGGCCTCTCTGGGCCCGTGCGTTTTCTTTGCGCGAACCAGTCCCAAACCTCTCGTTCAGGTTTTGCCGAGAGGAAATTAACCGGTCTTGATGGCACACCCTTGCTTGGAATGCATCGAAATATTTTCATCCCGTTCACAAAGGCCAAAAAACTTCAATAATAATGACGGTCATAACAGTCTCTCGCGCGGTGGGGTGACGATCTCGATGGGCTGAGGTTTAAAGCCACAGTTCTGAGAGATCAGCACTGACGTCTAGTCTGGTGAAGACTGTTCTGGATTAAGTAGTGACCACCTGCTTCATTTTGACTCAACAGACATCACATACGCCTATGAAACACAACCACTCACCTAGTGAGCGCCAGACAATTCCGTCAAACCCCACCAGGCATATTTACCCTTTTACAACTAATTAAAAGAAGTACACTAGTTATTCTGAATTCCTCTCCTACGTTTGAGTGAAACAGAATAACAGTACCGGAAGCACACGCAACCTGAAACCCTGAATAGTGGTGTCTTCAATGTACTCACCACGAGTTGAACGAACTCTAAAACGCAACAAAACAACAACAAAACCTAACCAATGGTCCTCATCTAGGTCACGAAAAAAATATTTCAGAACTCTCGAGAATGCCGTTCGCGTCGGGCACAGCTACTTAAATACTCAGCGTTGCCATGGGGTATCCCTTTCTTTGAAACGTATGTCAAACGTATACTGTTGCAAAACGAGGCTTCAACGCAGCAGGCGGCCATTCTTAGAGAACAAAGGCAGTAGCCCAGAGAGAGGACAATGCTCCACCTCTACATACCTTACTTGGTAATCCAGTAGTTTTCGAGCTGCCTTCACTAGGCTTTTCCACAACCTAAACAGGACACTTGCAAAACAACGAAAAGCTCAAAACGAAGAATTCTCGCATGAGCTCCGTTTACACAAGATGAAAAATTAAGCCTTCGTGCCAGCTTTTGCGCACGCTGTAACCCAAGCTCAAACATTACCGTTCTTCACGTCTCTAGTAGAACACACTCTGACAGACTCAAATATTTCACCCTAAATTTGGCAGCACCTTACAACTGTCAAAATTGTCACTCCTACCTCGACTTTCGAAAACGCGGAACGCTCCGCCTAAAGTATCACACGATACTTAAGCATTCTATAAAAACCAAAGTGACGGAAGTAAACCTTGTGTAATAGTCTTGTTTGGTTATTGTTAACTTATCATGCCCGCACCCTAAACAGAACGCACTAGGTTCTTTGGGCGTGTTAGCTGTACTCTACTCAGAATTATAGAGTGTTGTAATATTTCGCGACTAAACATACGCCTCCGTGCCTTAAGATATCTTCTAAACGCACGTTTGATTGTAAGTGTACAGAATTCCGCGTTTAGCATGAACCCTTTGAAACCAGCTTTTGTTTTGTGCTCAAACCTTACTTGCAAAAGAAAGCATTACTTCAAAGGTTCAAAACTGGAGGTATATTCAAAAGAGCTCGTTTCTAGAAACGCTGGGTCACATTCTGTGGAAAGCTTGCAGCTGACCTTCATGCTTTGAGTCTGGCACGTGGGGGTCGTGTTCTATGCCGCTTTCGCGATCGCCAGAGATCATAATGAGCCCGAGCTTTTAGTCCAACTTTACTATCTCGCCTCACTCGTGATTTCGGCCAGCTTTCTTCGTAACACCGAAGATTCCAGAAGTGCGGGGGAAATAACCGCCATTGTCTTATGGTGTTTGGTTCCACCCTGAATTTAGCACTAGCACCCGTTCTTTTAGGAACTTGTCGACATTGTTGTCGACGCAGATCTGTTCTTTTCAACCGCGCCTTCCTTCTTAGGGACGCGCGTCCCTTTCCTCTACTTCTCTCTCGCCAATTTCGCCTGACTGTACGCCTCAAGGTACGGTTTGTAGAATTGCCCGATGGCTAACCCTTCCGTTTCCGCTGCGGCGTGCCCTCTGCCTCCACCTTTTGTGGTGCCGCACGTCCCCACTTTCTTCTTTTGTGGTGATGCTTACGCACAACCTTTCTTTGGGTGTTACAAACTTCCCTGGTTGCGTCATCGGCAACTCTACAGTTCGGTGTGCCTGTGCAACACCCTTTCTGCAGCCTTTGCCCTTCGGTTTCCCCGCTCCATTGCTCCCACGGCCTAATTTACCTGTGCTATCCCACACAAAACCAAACTCTGGGCCCTCCACAGATATGAACTCGTGTAAATTAGCGTCCTGCTCGATTTCCAGGTAGTTTTTACCGTACGGCCGATCGTGTACGTGCCGCTGCATGAGGAATGTCTCTAACAACACACAATCTCTGTTCATGCTGCTAGGATTAGACTTTTCTTCAAAATGATCCTTCACCAAACTCGTGCCTGTTTGTACACCTATGACAGCCTCGTAATGTACCTTCTATTTCCACTCTATCTGTAGGAAATGCTTTCAACAGTAGCTTGCCCTCGCTGGCAGTACTGTCGGGTTTCAGTAGCGTTTTGTCTTCGCTACATTTAGGACTACCTTTGTCGTTCTCTCTTTCAACGTTCGAAATGTAATTCCCCTGCTGAGGCTCGAGCATGGTCTCCAGCTCACCAATCTCTTCAATGACCCCAACAGGGCAACTGGAACTAGCCTCGGACTGACATGAAACACCCTTTGGACTTGCTACAGTTCGCATATCTTCCCCTATCTCGCTCTCTACATGCACTACCTTCGCACCCTCGGAGAGTCGCGTACTTTCCCCAGGCGCAATTTAACTAACAACGACCTGTTGCTCTTTTCTCTCCGCCGAAGGATCACTTTGCATGTCGCACTAATAGAGACGCGTACCTTTCTGGTGTGGTACCTCGCAAACAGCGGCTTTCTCGGTGACTTCGCACTTTACCGTACTCGCCACTTCACCGCACCTTTCGGGCTCTACACACACTTCACATATACACGACGGACGACGATTCTGACGCAGTTCCCGAATGCGATTATTCGACCTTTCTTACTTCTCAGAAAAGGCCTGCATTGAAGCTTTGTGTATACGCATCCTTTCGGCTTCTGCCTTTTCTTCCTCAATGTCCATGACATAGCGTGAGAGTTTCTCATCGTCCAATTCTGTCCCGACGATCTGCTCGGTCAGTCCTGTTCTTGTTGGGGAGTCCGACACATCCAGGTTCATCTCCCTTGCGATCGCTAGCAACATAGGTTTTCGCAGAGCTTTCAGATTCATGACTGCTTCCGGTACCATTCTCTGTTCCACAAATGATTCCTGCTTTGCAGCTAATTAATCCTGACAACAACGACAGCTCTAGCTTTCTGCCTTGCCTCAAGTTACCTGTTAACTTAGACTGCAAAAGCTTCCTAAAGTTATTACACGGAATCCTGTTCTGCCACTGCTAACCATGCCGTCATACACAGACTGTAGCTAAGCAAGCTATCTCACAGTTATCTGCCTGACGCAAGTTATCTGTTAACCCAATGACTAAAACAACTCTGTCACCGTTAACCTTGCTGTCAGCCACAGACTATAGCCTAAACGAGCTATCGTACAATTTTAATAGTACGTTATGTGGGGCTAGTTGGTACATATTAGGCTGAAATACGTGGCGCAAGGCTGACCGTCTGTCTCGTCGTTTTTTCTCTTGGTCAGCCTTGCGCCACGTATTTCAGCCTACCTTACAATTGTCTGCCTGACACAAGTTATTTGTTAACTCAATGACTAAAAAAGGCCATTCTCCCTACCAGCATTTACTCACACATTATTAAATGCCTGGTAAAGTTTAACAGAAAAAGTTGGCACTCACCTGGCTCGCAGTCTTGCCTCCAGCGTCGTGCATCTTAGCAGCGCCATCCGGTTGCCTCTCGCAGTCGATGACCTCGTGTCATCCTAAAAGTGCCGTTCGGCTGCCTCTCGAGTCGATGAGCTCGGAGCATCCGACCGTTGTCGTCCAGTCACCTCTCGAAGTCGACGGGGTCGTAGCATCTGACTACTGTCGTCGAGTCGTTGCTACCTGGGTTGACGCCATCTCTCCGCTGAATCCAGTGGTTGCGACCTAGGTTGACGCTATCCCACCGCTGCCATCCAGTGGCTACGACCGGGTTTGACGCTATCCCACCGATGCCAACCAGTTCTTGCGACTCCGGGTTCTACGGGTCTCTGTTTGGTAGTGGGCCCCCGTCCTAGGACCCATCGTCGAACTAGTCAGATGAGGCCCTCGTAAAAACGACAATTTATTTACATGGTTAGTAATTGAGAATTCGAAAGGAGAACGAGAAGTCAAAACTGTACTTGAGAGCTTTTGAACTGTAGAACTTAAAATACACAAAAATTCTTCCGCTTATATAGCGCCGCGTTGCCAACCCTGGATGCATTGTGCGTGGCTTCAGCGAATAGGGCGCTCTATGGTCGAGGAGCTCCACCCTTGAAGAAGGGGAAAGACGCCACACTATGCATGTGGAGAGGGCCCAGTCTACACGATGTCCAAAGATGGCCACAAACGCACCGCACCGACGTTTCGCACACGTCACCAAGTTTCGCGCACGTCCGATGATCTTAGCTTACCTTGGTTTCCAAGACTCCTCTGGCAGTTGGGTGAGGTTTGAAAAACCGGCTGCCAGTACACGTGTCAAACTTACATGACTGCGTTTGGGTAGGAAAATGTAGTGTTGTGCCAGCATATCGTCAAAATATGCCACCCTATTCAGCCGATCCTATGGAGAAAGGCGGAAGGAGGAGTGGTCAACTAATCCCTCGTCGTCGAGGTGAGCTCCCGCAAAGGCTACAGCAGCTTGTGCCCTTTCCTTTCCTTCAACCCCACATTCCATTCCTGGTTGTTTGCTAGAATCTGTGGCTCAGCTGCGCATATCCGGGGCTCCGCCTCTCCTCAGAAGATGCAGCCACAACCATTTTGGCTTTAGCTGTCAACCTGAACTGCAAATACCATGCTGGTTGCGCGATTTCCAGATCCTCGGTGACCTCGAAAACAGCCCAGCTGCCTCCTTGTCTGCCACAAAAGCCTTGCTCGCAGCAAACACAATGGCCTTTCTTGAGTCGAGCTCACAATGGCCTCACTTGCCTCGTGCCTTTTCTTTGCGCGAACTAGTCCCGAATCCTTCGTTCAGGTTTTGCCGAGAGGAAATCAACCCGTCTTGACGGCACACCCTTGCTTGGAATGCGTCGAAATAATTTCGCCCCTTTCAAAAAGGCCGAGAAACTTCAATAATGATGACAGTCATAACACCCTCAAGAACGTGGCAAAGCGCTGCACACGCTTAGATGTAAGGTCCGATGACACCAATCGCTCGATGTCGGTGCCCCAAGAACAAGATGAAGTCGAACCACTGACTGAGCTGCAGCAATCGTCAACTCTGAAGGACTCGACATGGTCATCTTGGAGAGCGGTAATTTAGGCCAGGGAGATACCCTGTGGTAGAACTTGGGTGGTGAGGTAGAAATTGACCAGTTGAAGGAAGGCGCGGTTTCTCGTAATTGTCAGAATTATATGCGGCACATTGACCCCATGCTTAAGCATAACGGCAGGAATCGGGGCCACCAAGTAATCACCATCAGGTACTGGCGGCGTGGAGGATAAGTCGATATGTGTGACTGTGTTAGGCGGGAGGCGCGCAAAATCAATGCAGCAGAGGCTGGTTTGCAGTAGGCGTGTCGGGTCGGAAAAAAGGGGTAAATCGAGATGAAGAGAGCCAGCTGAACAGTCTATGAGGGCAGAGTGCATGGCTAGAAACTCCATACCGAGAATAAGTTCATGATGGCAATGTTCGATAACAGCGAAAAGAACGACAGCGCTTCTCTCCCCGATATACACTCGCACAGAGCACATGCCAAGATTTGCGGCAGTTCCTTCATTGGCGACTCATACAGCTCGGTTGAGGGCAGGCGTTACAACTTTTTGAAGCTGGCAGCGATGGTTAGCACTCATAATGGACACATGCACACCAGTATATATCAATGCACTGACACGAACATTGCCGACAGTAACGTCCAAAAGGTTCCGGTTTGTCGTTAACGTTAAGCGAGGATTTCTTACGAAGGTCGTTAACGTAGCTCCACCTTCAGAAGCTGCTCCGCCTAGTTTTGCGGTGAGAGGTGCTCCGAATAGGTCGGGAAGGCAGCACAGCGTTGTGGGGGTGACTGGGACTGACGACGAGCAGGGGACGGTGACCGGTCACAGCGAGGTCTGCTCAGAGGTGCTGCAGGAGTGAGAAATGTTGTAGGCGTTGAAGGAGAAAGTGATGGGGACGACTGGCGAACAGAAGTGGCGTGATACTGAGGTGCATAATGGGACGGTGGAGCCCAGCAGCTGCGGCAGGAACGAGCGATATGACCAACGCGCCGACAGTAAAAACATATGGGCCTGTCATCAAGGGTACGCCATTCGTACGGATTGCGTTGTATGCGAGGAGCAGAAGGGGGCGATACGAAGGCTCAGCAGAGCATATGGCAGGGACAGGATGTAGGCTGACATTCGATAGCTCTTGACGAATGACGGCTTGTATCACAGAGATCGTGGTCGGGGAAGGCGCAGGCGTCGGTAATGGCGTGAATAGCAATTTTGCTGCTTCGACCTCTCGACGAATGATGTGTGTGAGGTTGTCACATTGGTGGGCCTGATGGAAGGCGTCGTCACACGAAGAAGTGGCCGCTCTGTTCGGAAGGCGCACGATGCTTTGGGCTACGCGGCGGGCTTTAGCTTGTTGGAGATGTCGGCATTCTTTAAAGATGGTATCGATGCTCGAGACGTTGTTAAAAACCAGTAGGTTCCAAGCATCGCCGCCAATGCCTCTCAAGACATGGTTAACTTTATCGTCTTGTGGCATGTACTGGTCGGCCTTGGAACAAAGGGCCAAGACATCAAAAATGCAGGAGACGTAGGATTCGGTAGAAGACTGAGCCCGTGTGGGAAGAGTCTTCTTCGCAGCGAGCTGCCGACCAGGTAAATCGCCAAACAGTTCGCGTATCTTTTCTTTGAAGAGATCCCAGCTCGTTATGTCGGCTTCGTGGCTTTTAAACCGTGTTTGGGGAGTGCCGTCCAGGTAGAAAAGCACGTTGGCGAGCATGAGCGTGGGATCCCAGCGGTGAGTAGCACCGACGCGGTCGTACCGGTTCAGCAAAGTGTCAAGATCGATCGTACCATTACCGGAGAAAGTTCGGAGATCCCGGAGGTGCGAGAGTGTGACGTAGGTAGTGGCTTGAACTGATGAGGGCAACGTAGAGGGAGTACCAGCAGTCGAAGCAGTCGAAAGGTCACTGATGGTGCGACCGCTGCGCGTCTCCATCGAGGTGCGGAGGTCGTCCACCTCCACCAATGATGTTACTAGTAACTTCTTTATAATTTATTTACAATGCTCAGAACTCGATGAGCAAGATGATGTCAATCCAGCATCAAACGAAAACTCACTTCTTCTTCCTCTTTCATGCAGCCGTGTTTAGCGGCTGTTATGTATCAATATTCTCAAATGCACATACACACAGCGCCATCTATTGAGCAAATCGTAAACTTGAGGTAGCTACACACTACATGCGGAGGAGGGAACGAAAAGTGGTATACATAGCGTCGCCCCTAAAATAAATAGTTCTGGCTATGCTTTTTGGTGCAGCTGCAAAACAAGAACACCACAGTGTAAACAATAACTATCAGACGCATGTTCCAATAAATCAGTCCTTACTTTTCAGAAGAAGTCTGCCAGAACACTTTGTCTGGACTTGTGGGAGAACTCCCATGGTGCTGGAAATACAACCACCACTTTCCCGCTTAAAAATACATATTTGAGGGAATGCCACAATGAGATATCTCTGAGTTGACAGCCAATTTTAAGAGCTTTAAAATAAAGTATTGACTGGCTTTACTGTTTTCTCTTTTCTTGCGTCTTCATGCCATATTCTTCCATGATAACAGCGGGTGCGTTCGGCTCTATACTAACTGTTATGAGTTGATCCGCTGGGTTTACGAAGGTTATTTTATCAGTTGTGAAGCAGACACAGTTAATGACGCAATAAAAAAATGATTTCACAATGCCGCGCTTGTGAAATTGCTTGTGAAATAACATTGTGTTGGCTGAGTAAAAAAAAACAGAAAAAGTTCCATCATACGAGGCTCACCACCACGAACGCTGTTTCAGTACTGTAGAGCGTTTTCCGATATTTGAAAAGCATTCGATACTGCAAAAGGCGCCGGTATAATCCAGTTTACAACTCGTCTAGTTGTGTGTATTTAAAGTGTACTTGACGAAATACTGCAGCCAAGCGGTTTTTGTGTTATCAATCCAATGTGTAGGTGCACTAATGAACTTTTCAGTCATCTATTTCTGTTCACTCGACCTGAAAATGATCAATGCATGCTCCCTTTACACTGTAAACTGCACGATGTTTTTGAGTTCAGTGCATGGCGTTCCCTGTCACCCAAGCCGCTGCTGTGTTCAAGTACAGGAGAGTTACCAAAGTGTTCTAGATAAAAAAAAACAGGAACAAAGTACGTGCATATAAGTAATGTGTCCGTTGCCTTTCTAATAGCGGACACATTACTTATTGCCTCAAATTGCTTCAAATTTACCTTGCTCATGAGATAGGCTTTACAAAATGATCTTTTAACACACAAGTAATCACTCTGCGTCTTTGTTTATAGGAATTCACTATTTTGTCATCAGAAAAAATGAATTTCGTGGCAAAATGAGCTGATGCATTGAAGTGCACTCTAATATATTTCTAAAAGAGCATCATACATTGGTCCCAGCATCTATTTTGAGCTTCTATTCGGGGCGAAAATTGGTAGTTCTTTAAAAATTGTGCGGAGTTGCCACTGACAACGAAGCCCATAGATGCTGCGTTGAGTCGATGACAGTGAATGCCTGCTAGAGAAGGTGATTTAGAAGCACCGGCCGAAAGAGACCTAATATTTCTGAGGATTCGCGCGTGTGCAAGTGCATCGCGAGACTGGACACGAAGAAATAAGTGACCAAGCATGCGCCGACTGAAGGCTGGAGATAATTAACAATAAAATGAGCGTTTTGACGGTCGCAAATGCCGTGACATGGAGTGTGCGTATTTTCACTCCACAATCCACACAAACAAGTGAATTGCACGGTCTTCTAACGCGCATATTTGCGCAAATGATTCTTGAAAAGGAGAAAAGAAGATAAAAGTGCGCCCGTAAGTGTCTGCATCATAGTGCGACACCTCGACAGTGACGCACATATAGTCTTTCATGCGCATTCAGTTCATTTTTTACAGCAAAATATGTTGTGAGACCACTTTTCGGGTGACGCGCAGTTGCATCTTGTCAGCCGCCGCTGCTGGTGTCCGTAACCACATCGCGCGAAATTTGAAAAAAGAAACAACTACCTTGCACCAATGACACAGTGGTGCATCAACCCAGGTCCGCTGGGTACCAGCCCAACCTTCTACCACTGAGGTACACAGGTGCTTGTACTTGTGAAACGTGCCTTAGGCAGGCATGACATAGCACCACTGGCACAGTGGTGCTCGAAGCGGGGTCCGCTCGGTGCGATCCCAGCAATATTCTACCACAAATCTACACCGGTGCTTGTGAGTTGTTGTTGAACTGGCCATAGGCAGGCTTGATTTCGGGAAAGCAATCGCATAATACAACTTAAAAAGCGTTTTACAACCGCGAAAGAACAACCAGTATTAGCTCAATCCGAATAGCGTAACGAGTGGGCCGTCCGATTCTCCAACCATTTACTAAATCTTGTTCTTGTTTCTCTATTATCTGTGGCGCATACCCACTTCAACATTAATTCTTCATCGTCGTCAGCTACTGCATGGACAGTCCGTACAAAATTCCTAGCAAGTGTTTAGCGGATGCCATGCTTTTCAGAAGAATTACGAAAAATAGCCTTGTAGATGCCGGCTTACTACCTAAAAGCTCATTATTATTGACCGAGTAAGTACAAAGCAAGTGTGCTTGCAGCGGTTACCCAATGAGTGTTTTAAAAAGAAGGCACTGAAAGGCCGCTCTTCTAGCGTTCGATATGACTGTGCTGCGCCTACCACGAAGGCTTGGCGTTTTTTTTTTTCGCTTAGCAGTGAAGATGTTCATGTTCAGCTAATTGGTAGCTCAGAAACTGAAAAAATTCAGAAGATTCCACGTTCCTGGAATTCGACAGTTATGCTAAGCATGTGGAGGGAAAGTGATCGTGTTACATTTTTTTCATTGAGCGACACGACATGAAATGACGCTAAATATCTATGTACAAATGTTGCATGCGCAGATATATGTGGAAGAATTGCAGATGTTTATATAAGCAGTTGCCTGCACTTCCGCAGCGATGCCAACTGGGACATGCATATTAGCAATGACTGAAGCTGATTGAAACGCTGATGCTCGTGAGCATGCTGGCCTTACACACTGCTCCATGCATCAGCTTTTGCGCATGGCAACTACCCACAATTGACGTTAACTCGACGTGACGGCTCTATCAAAGGAGTACATAAGTAATGTTTATAAAATTGTGTAGGCAGTACTGCAATCCCTGTTGACGTTTCACGAAGATTATAGTCTATTTGAAAAGTGGTTCCGAGACCTGGCGTTGCTTTGAGGTAAAATTCTTCATTGCCACGCAGAATGCTTGAGATCCATTTCAGCTGGCCCCCTTACACGTATTCCTTGCATTCGTCGGGTCTATGCTACCGATGTCGAGTATTTGTTATCGGTCGCTCGTTCAAATTGTCGATATGTGTTCTCGTCGTTCCTGGGTAGATACTAAGTAAAAAAAATAGCCCGTGACACATACCCGCATGCAAGTGGCACATAACTGCCCTTGGGTATGTGCCACTGTCTGGTGGGGAGTGTTTGACGACATATGCGACGGGATTGTGACGTTATTCATGTCTTGACCAGCGTGTCATATTCGTCACACGGTCTTACCCTCCCATGGTAATTTGGGTTCACGCTAAATTAAGGGGGTGACCATGGGAGCACCCAAACGTAAACGGCTAGATAGATAGACAGATAGATAGATAAATAGATAGATAGATAAATAGATAGATAGATAGATAGATAGATAGATAGATAGATAGATAGATAGATAGATAGATAGATAGATAGATAGATAGATAGATAGATAGATAGATAGATAGATAGATAGATAGATAGATAGATAGATGGATAGATAGATAGATAGATAGATACGCTCAAAGTCACCGGAGTTCACTAGGAAATGCTTTGAATTCATTAGTCATCAACATAACGTTGTACACACTTCTGCTTCAGCAAAAGCTGAAGTTCGCACGGAAATGCTGCGTATTCAACGAAACGGGTCAGGGCAATATTAAGGCAGCTGGACAATAAATGCGTCTTGCTTGAAGGATGTGCTTAGCTGGGCAGCCCTCTGTTTTTTTACTTTTCAGTTTGCTCTTTCTAAGGGCTGGTGCACGCCAGTGACTAGCAGCACTCACACGACCATTCGTGACTGGCGACCAAAAAGCGACTGATGTTGATACCGGCAGAGGCTGCATGCGAGCGACCGGAAGTCGAAACATTTGGCAGCATACCCACGGAGTGATTGATGGAGAGTGGGGCGAAGAATTCGTTCGTCCATTCGTTCTTGCTTTCGTCCGTCCATGCGATCGTCTGTGTGACCATCCATGCGTCCATCCACTCGTCCGTGCGTGCGTCTGTTCGTGCGTTCATCCCTGCATTCGTCAATGCATCCGCCCCTGCGTCTGTTCATGTGTCCATCCCTGCATCTGTCTGTGTGTCCGTTCATCCTTCTATTCAACACTCCAAGTACCACCATCTCGCCTCTTTTCTTCATATATTCCCCTTATAGAAGCACCGCCATTCAGCGGACATTCCAAGGACTAAACGAGAGGTGGCACATGCACACTTGCTTACGGCTTGCGCTTTGAATGTACTTCCCGCCTTTAACCACCTGGAGTTCATGGTACATACTAGCTTACTGGATTCACGGCAATGCGGCCCAACACTCGCTAAACCTTTCTGAAACAGAGGAACTTACGCCCAGCGAGTATAACGTAGTAACCTTCTCCTGTCAGATAGGGCTCATTGTACATGCCAATGGCTGCTGATCGGGAATGAGAGACAGGAGAATCCGGCTTATACTTTCTTACGGCTTGCGCTTCGTATCTACTTCCCGCCTTTAACCACCTCGAGTTCATTCATGGTATATACTAGTTCATTGTATTAATGGCTCTGCGGCTCAACGCTCGCTAAACATTTTTAAAATTAAGGACGATACGCCCAGCGAGTATAACGTAGAAACCATTTCTTGTCAGATAGTGCTCAATGTACATGCTAATGGCTGCTAATGGGGATTGCAGTGTGCGCGTTAACTAAAAGCCGAATGCTGCTTTCTCTCACTCCCCCTTAGCAATCATTGGCTTGTACATTGAGCCCTATCTTTCATTGTTCAACAACGCCCACAAGAAATCTCTCATCGGCACCACCTTGGAGGTCGAAATTTTATACTTTTTACAGACTACAACGACTACGAGGGACGAACGGGTGCCACTATAAGAAGCTTCACCCCTAAAACGCAACCGCTCTGCGCGTGGTGGCGAGGACCACCCGCAGATCCCACAGGACACCCAACTGACATGCCGTGCCCGCTGCATCGTTTGTAAGGAAGGTCACGCAAAAATCAGTTCGAACTGCAAATATCCTTTTTGGTAAGGAGCCTACCTTGTTCTTCTACGCACCGGGGCAAGCCCCCGACGAAAAGCCACAATCGCAGCAGCCATCAATCCTTCGCACCGATCACTCACCGTCCAAAAAGCAGCCATACCCGCCTCTCGGCCAGCCACAGCAACAGACCGGCCAATCCGGACCCCGAAACCGTGGCCAGTCCCGGTCGAGGTGCTTGTACAGGCCCCGGTCTAAGTCCAGGAGTAAGTCACGGTCCACGTCACGGCTCAAGTCACGTCCGAAGTCCCGATCACGGTCTCGTTCTTCTATCTACCTCAACTCGTTCTCGTTACTTCTTTCCTCCTCCCCTGATTTGTACCAGGAATTGCCACAGCCATCGTCCATGCCTGGGGCCAAGAAACTTGCCTGGGCCCAAGGACCTCCAGCGTCGCTCAAAGCATAACTTGAGTCGTCAACAGATCCACACGTGAGGGAGTTTGGTCAGAGAGAACTCTTCACTTAAGGCACAATTTTTCTTGCAGCAGTCTCAGCCTGCAGTAGTCTCAGCAACTTGCAGGAGTCTCAGCAATTTGCAGCAGTCTTCAGCAGTCTGTTTCTAGCAGCAGTCTCAGCAACTAATGTCGCAGATAGGAAACCTTACACAATACATCCAGTTATTAGAAGCAAAGCTAGACAGAAGCCTCGAGCAACCAGCCGTGACCGCGTCGCAACCGATGGAAGCCGTCCGTTCCCCATCCCAGCCCCAATCGAAGTCTGCGGGTAAGCGCAACGGAAACACATCCATCGCGTTGATTCAAGCCGAAAGCGATATCACTACGGCAGTCTCTAAAGCAGTATCTGCGGCTCTCACGACCTTAGACGCAAAATTTGAAGTCTGTTTCAACATTCTTCAACAGGAAAATGCGGACACGAACACCTCACTGAATGCCCTGAAGAGTTATACGGAGGCCACCAATAATTCACTAACTGCTCTGAAAAATTACACGGAGTCCACCACTGCCAAAATCTATGCAAGGTTATAGCACCACGAGCATCCATCCGCCCACGTTCGGCCAATGAGCCACGCTGAAGTGGGCCCCAAGCCTGCGGTGGCTCAATCATGGCATGCCGCACACTGACCATAAGGCAGTGGAACTGCGGGTGGTACCGTAATAAATTGAGCCACCTGCAGCAGCTCGTACAGAAACTGCAAGCTGATCCGCAGGCAACAGAAACAGCCCTGGATGTTATCGCCTTGCAAGAGACGTCTACTCTCTCCACCCTCCCCAGTTCCGTGGCGTACCATCAGCTTGATACGCATGCCTCCCCCTACACATCCACGCTCGTTCACAGCAGCCTCACAGCTGTACAGCACGAGTTAGAAGCTATGGGCATTCAGCATACGATTGTTGAGATTCCCCACGTGAACGCACAGGCAAGTCGCTCTTCGTCCTGAATGTGTACAGTTCACCCCATGAGAAAGGGATAGACTTTCACCTCTTCATTGAGGCAATTGTTCTCGTCGGTGACGCGCCTGAGCAAGAAGCCGAAACCCACAGATCGCATTTCCGATTGGTAGAAATTCCGCCAGTTGCGTGAAGAAGTCTCCGACACCATTACGGACATCAATAAATGAATCGCTTCCTTGCAAGAGCACGTGCAAGTCACAACCCGTGAAGTGGAGACTAACACCGAGTTTCCCACAACGGATTCTCGCCGTCTCCACATGTGGAACGCACATGCTTGCCTCTTGCGCAGGTGGTGCGGGCAGCATCACAACAAGAAATTGCGCCGCCGCAGTGAAGCGCTTGCTCGCGAATTCGAGAACCACCGCCTCATCCTTGCGAGACAGTGGTGGGGTCAGCTGTGTGACAGTCTCAAAGAGCAAATGAGCTCCAAGAGAACATGGCACCTACTACGAAACTTGCTCGTTCCACCTGCGTAGTAGTCGTCTGCGTAAAAACAGCTTAACCAGCTCCTACATCGTTACCCTGGCAGGGACGCAGAGCTGCTCCAAGAGTTAGTTGCCTCATCGTTACGTGAACCACACCAGGCCGAACGCACCACCGGAGTGTTTTCCCCCGTACAGTGGCAAACCGAACCCCCTACTGGAGGAAGGTATTACGGAGGCGGACCTATATGCCGCAATGCTCAAACTTCAACCAACGTCCACGCCGAATCCCAACGGCGTAAGCCACAAGTCCCTCAGAAACATTGACGTGAAATCGGTGGCTGTGCTCAGGCGGTATGCTAACGAGTGCTGGCGCTCGGGCCACATACCATAAGAGTGGAGACACGCGAGGCTCGTATTTATCCCCAAACCAGTCAAGAAGATGGACCTCGCCAACCTACGCTCCATATCATTAACATGTTACATTGGCGAGCTAATAGAACACGTCGTTCTTGCCCGATTAAAGACCTATGCTGAAGAAAATAACCTTCTCCCTCCCACAATGCTCGGCTTCTGCGCCCACCTATCGACGCAAGACGCGCTAGTGCAAATACAACACGACCTCCTTCGTACACCACCGAAGGCCGGAAAACACGCCGTGCTCGGTCTAGATCTTCATAAGGCATTCGACTCAGTGCGACACGAAGCCATCGTTTCAAAACTTGCCACCATTGACCCGGGTGAACATACGCATAACTACGTATGCGACTTCCTTTCGAACCGCACCGTTGATATGTCGTTAGCCGGTGGCTCCGCCCCTAAACACCTTACACTCAGAGACAGAGGCACCCATCAAGGAGTGGTTTCGTCTCCATTTCTATTTAACCTTGCTATGCGCTCGCTGCCATCTTCACTCGATGGGATCCCGGGTCTTCATCATACCATCTATGCAGTCCCTCGCCTACCTCAAAGATGATGATCCACCACTCATATCTCTCGTCTGGATTCCGGCACACACGGGAAACCCAGGGAAGGAATCCACTCACCGACAAGCTCGAGATTTTGTTTACCAAGTGGTGGGCCCCACCACGAGCCCAGAGAACATCGGCGAGCGTTGATATCCTATCACGAAATCGCTCAGCAATATCACCTCGCACATCGAAAAAAACCACCGTCGCATCACAAAGACACGAAACCACAAGAAATCATATGGCGCCGCCTCCAAACGAACTCGCTCCTGTGCCCGCGGGTATACGCACACATTTACCCCGATCTGTTCCGTACGCATTGCTCAAAATGTGGCTCCGTCGCCACCCTCTCTCATATACTATGGTACTGCAGTGAGGATCCACCCTCGCCTGATCTTCTGACCACTGCCTCAACCGAGGCGTGGGAAAGAGTACTGCGCTATATGAGCCTAGATGTACAGCTCCGGACCATACAGCGAGCTGAGAAGGTGGCGATCAGGCACAGCATGACTGCCATTCCTCTGTGAATTTTTCGCACCTAAATAAAGTTGTCTCTCTCTCTCTCTCTATCTATCTAGCCGCTTACGTTTGGGTGCTCTCATTGTCACCCCCTTATCTTGGCGGGAACCAAAATTAGCATGAGAGGGTAAGATGGTTTGACGAAAATGACGCGTTTGTCAAGACATGGATAATGAAACAAACCCATCGCGTACGTCGTCAAAGACTTCTTGCCAGACAGTGGCACATACGCATGGGCGGGTATGTGCCGCTCGTATTCGGGTATGTGTCGTAGGTGATTAACAGCATCTACACTGAATAGACGAGGACACACATGGGCAGTTTTAACACGCGAGTGGTAAGAAATACCCGACATCAGTAGCGTTGACCCAATGAATGCAAATAAATATATGTCATAGTCCCAGCTGGAATCGAACCCAAGCATTATGCGTGGCAATTAAATATGTCACCACAGAACTACGCCATGCGTCGTAGCAACTTATCACATAGATCCTAATCTTCGTGAAACGTCAATAGTGGTTGCAGTGCTGCCTACCCAATTTCATAATGATATCATATGTACTCCTTTGATAGAGCCGTCACGTCCGGTTAACGTCAATTGCGGATATTTGCCATGCGCTGAAGTTGAGTTGTGTAGCAGTGTACAAGGCCAGCAACTTCGTGAGCCTCAGCGCTTCTTATTAGCTTCTGGTGTTACTAATACACATGTTACATTGGAAATCGTTGCGTAAATGCAAACAACTAAAATAAACGTCTGGAATACTTCAGCATATGTCTGTGCGTGCAACACTTGTACATATATTGAGCGTCATTTCATGACGTCTCGCTCAATAAAAAAATTGCAACACGGTCCCCTTCCGTCCGCATGCTTCGCGTAACGTATATACCCAAGGACGTGGGATCTGCCGAATTTTTTTATGGCATTCGAGTGTTGTTTTTTAAACCTTTTGGGTGGCACTAAGTTTATAGTGAGACAGTTCAGGAGGCTGGTTTCATGTTTCGTAAGTATCGTTGAGAGTCTGTACCTTTTTGCCCCTCTTCCTGCCTTTTGTTTCGTTACACCATGTAGTACGACATTATAAAAATTCTCCAACGTGGCAACCTTTTTACGCCACTCCCAGGACTCCTTCGCTGTAGAGACGGCGTTCTGTGAGCCATAGCAGTGACCTAGGCTCTTTTACGACGATCACCGCGCCGATTGGTTGTTCACTGACCGGCAATGATGACGGGGTAAACATGTGCAAGAACTGACATTTAAAAGCTGGGCTCAGTAAGAGCGAAACTTTAAAACGTAAATTCAAAACAGCTGAAGATGCACCATTTTTTTCTGCTCTGGTGGCGTGTAAAGTGTACAAATTGTGGCAACTCAGAATTGTAACACCTCTAGCGTATGACCTGCCGCTAATAAAAATTTCACCTAACAGCAATGCATCAGCAAAATGCTCTAACATAACCTTCTCTGCATATTTCGTGGATACAAAGATTCCGTGAAAGGTACATGTTTGCAGAACGGTTTACTGAATTTGCATCTACTTTTTTCCCTTTAGGGGACGTTGTTCGGCACGATCTGCGAGTCAGGAGCTCTTCCGTACATCTGACGGTTCACAAAAGTTGTAGTAGTTATTTTTATAAGGTCATAAAATATGAACCATCCTACAAGATGTACGTTCCTGGATGTCAGAACGCACTTAAACAAGGCAGATAGGTGTGCACCCCTTGTATCCCACTACGACAAGTTCTATCTGGTTTTAGACTGAACTGCCGCCGGTAATGTTGATAATTTTTTGAGTAAATACTAATAAAGCAGAGGTTATTACGTACTTTGCTCAATGGCGTTTTTTTCCAAAAAAGTGCGATAAATAACATGACACTCTTCGCCTACAAAGCATCGCAAATTAAAAACTTTGTTTACTTGGTGAGTGCAATTCTTTGCACCATGCACGTTTTCTCACATCCAACGATGCTCATGATGATTTCAAAAGAGTGACACCTGAATTTTTTCACTTCGGGTTGCATTTAGCTAAATGGTCAAGGACCCTGCTGAATGTTCTTCTGTAGCTATAAAATAAAAAAATAAAAAATGGTAATATTTCAGTAGAAAATCACCTGAGATTGCACTACGTCCCCCGCTGTCCATAAACCGCTACCAGGTGTCTAGAGCAGATGTTGTAACCGGAAACATATGTGACGCACAAAAAGTTATCAGAAGTCTAATAATCAAAACAAACAAAACAAAAAACCTCAAAACAAGAAAATCACTGACTTTTAATGACCAAATAGCCATCGCATATGACAAAACAAAATTTTAACAAGAAATGAAGGCTGTTAACCAGAATGAAATAGAAGGCCACGATTTGTATTCTGATGCAAACTGCCTTGCCCATCATGATCATTCACTTTGTAGATATGCATAGATTTTGTAGTAGTTAACCCAAAATAGTACTAAGAATATTACAAAATACATTTCGCGAAATCAGTGCGTATCTCATCGCCTTCCCTTTTTATAATTGTCGACCAATTTTTCTCAACACCACCCAAACTTAATATGTCACCGGAATGCTGCCCTTTCTTAAAAAGACGTATTACAAACACTATTTGCGATATTGGGAGACTGAGGAGCAAGATATAGCATGAGCAACAGCAGTTAGAACACATCAATTGAATTTTGCAGAACGTAACAGCAGCAAGGCGGAGCTGGGGATGACACAAATGGCTCACAGGAGAATTTACGTCTGGCAGTACAATACGTAGATTTACATCAGTAACTTACAAGTGATAATCAAAAAATTATGTTCATGGCATTCCACATCATAATGCTTACGGTATCGGATTTCATACTGGAGATGTATGTTTAGAAGGCGGCTTTTAGAAATTGTTTTCCAGTGTGAAATGGCGGGAAGTAGGGCACATAGTTGTGCGGCCTTAGTAATTCTAGGAGCCGGCTTCTAGAAATACCAAGGCCGCACAACTATGTGCATATCGTCAAACCGCCATATATTAGAAGACGCAGCGCTCCTATCCATTAGTTGCTTGAAAGATGGAGCGTTGCCCCTGCGGCTGAAGCAATCTGATTTGGATGATCGGCCTGGGCTACGCCCATGCTTGCTTTTCTGCTGGCGCCAGATGGTGCGGACAGTGATGCAGCTCTGATCAACACAATACCCAGTCATCGGGTATAGCTTGATTTCAACATACGAAGCAAAGTATTGTGATAGCGCATTTGGAAACCAACATAAATAGTTCACCGTGCATCGCGCTTGTCATAGGCCAGCAGCAAAGTCTGAGACATTTTTGTATTATGGCATAAACTGTGTAAAAAAGTTGTAGAGGGGCGTTAACTTGGAATTTTTTTAACTCCATAGGACTTGCGGCCACCGATTCACACGTTACTGTAGTTATACTGTAACGCCTTGTGTCAATATCAAGTTTTATGTGGCTCAAGTGCGTCCAGAATATTTCGCCATGCTGCCTCTCAAGATAATCCAACATAGTGTTTAGAAGTGAGGATAATCATATCCAAGTTTGAAATGCCAAACCATTCATGCCTTCCCTTTAACAGAAACGCGTTCCTTTCGAGTTATGTGGGCAGGTATTAGATTCTTTCGTTTAACTTCAGAAGTAATAAAAAACCAGCTTTTCTCCCTATTTTAGAGGAAAGTGTAAAACACGGCTTTTGTACTGTCACCAAGCAAAAGTGGCCAATTTATGGGCCTTCCAGTGGTGTGGTAGTTAATGCTGGCCAATTACCATTATCATTCATTCTACACTGTGGTACCTAAATGAGTTTCCATGAATGATTTTTTCTGAACAGCTTCTTAGGTAGCATTTGCCCTTCAGACACATACAAGTAAATAGCGTTGAAATAGTTCACTGTTTTTAAATTGTGGTATGTCCAGCGACAGTCCTGGAAAAGCGCATATCGTTCATCGCCAAACTGTGCCAATCGCTGATGTACCACTTCGTAACCATTACACCCAAGCTCAAACAAATGACAGGGAAATACGTGCAACAATTATGAATATTTAAATGATGCGATTGAATGCATAGGCTCATAACATTGCCTTCGGCATTCACAAGAATGCACGCTGTGCGTGCATTACACCATAGTTGTTTCATTGGTTGCCATGGTTACGTATTTTAGCCCCCAAAAGGGTTTGCGCGCAAAGCTTTTATTTTTTGGAACAGTCACCATTCTGGGTTTTCTGATGCATATTAGTGTGGTGTATTCCTCATGAATGAATTTTATTGAGTTTTTTACGCTCGCGTGAACGGGCAACTACAAATAATAGTTATGAAAGGTAATGTGTACGCACATAGATTATCTAATGAGTGATTTTCAAAGCAGGCTTCCGAATAGTCTGATAGATAATTCTAGAAGAAAAGGTGGCCTTGACGGTGGAGTGAGCGAAACATAAACGTTTGCAGTATACAGGTGCACGCGTCTGGTTGACAATAAAAATCACCTACTGCATTGGTGATAATAATGTTTGCGGGAACAAAAAGGCCATCTGAAATTAAGGCTTGGCCTCTTATATATAAGGTAGAGCCTCTATCCTCTAAGCCACTGCAGTGCTTGAATTGTCGGAGATATGGCCACAGCACAAAAGGGTGCAGATCAACTGCCAGATCTCGATTATGCGGAGAAAATTATGACAGCCGTAAGCGCAACTCGATGGAAGAGAAGTGCTTTTTATGTTAAGAAGCGCATCCTGCAGACTCTTTCGATTGTGAGGCGAAAGAACGAGAAGTTGAGCTGCCGGAAATTGTGGAAATGTTCCCAGAAAGAAGCTGTAACTGAATTAAAAGAATGCTCGAAAGGTTACGCAAGCGTAACAGCACGACATACCATTGCTAAGGATGCATCGTTAGCAAACTTTATAGCAGAGACCATAGAGAAGGCAATGGGAAAGGCGATAGAGCGTCTTGCCAGCAGTATTATTGGAGTCGTGAATGAATTGTTAATATCTCAGTTGACCTAAATCAGTGCTTCAGTGTTATGAAAAATCAGACTTCACAGTATTTGGAGGTTTCAAGGTGTGCAGGCACAGAAAGTCCGATAGCTCCTACACGATGCGCATCTCCTCAAGCAGGACCCTCCAATAAGATACTGCGGGCATATCCAGAACCTATATCAAATGACTCGATGAAATAACCGATATGGATGCGGAATCTCAAAATTTCTTGAAGTGTGCCAGATCTACCCTATCGAAAAAATCTTCACAGAAATCAAAATCTATAAAGTACCTGTCAAAGAAAGACTTCTTGGAGAACCTCTCCAAAAAAGGCTTTTTGAAGAAAGATCTTTTGGATCAAGCGGTCTCTGCGGCGGGTTTTTAGTGTCAAAATAGGCTCCCTAAAAGTATTACAGTGGAATTTTTTATCAATAATGTCGGCTACAAAAAATTTATTGTATATATTTTTTACAAATTTTCCCAGATATTATTACTTTACAAGAAACTTGGCTCAGAACTGGACAAAAAGTTTACCTAAAAATATCGCTTATTTCGTTTAGACAGACCTTGCAGAGGTGGTGAAATTGCCATTTTTTACATAGTCATAGAGTGAAGATTAGCTACCTGTGCATGGATACTAACTATTAAATTATATTATTAGACAGAACTCTGCCAGGCTGTTCCCCTTTTTCGTTTGTTAACGCATGCTTCCCGGTAGGAGTGCAGGACACAAGATGCTTAGATGCAATTTTAGCTTTCTGCAGGAAGGATGTAATATTTACTGGTGACTTCAATTCACACCACGCGTCTTGGGGTTTCGAGACTGAAGTAAATGGTAGGCGCTTGTGGAAATGGACTGTTGATAATCACTTATCTTGTGTAAATTTCCTCACTGTTACGTTCATTAGGAGACAATCAAAGTCGGCGATAGATCTGACCTTCTCCAGCTCCTCACCAAGCATTTTGTCGTGGAAAACATTAGATAGCGCAACAAACAATGACCAGCTTCCTATTGGCTTCGATTTAAACTTTCCCAGGATACTTTTAACTGAAAAAATTGGCTCGTTTGTAAATTATGAGCATTTAAAAAACGAATTAAAATCTACTTTCATATTTCGCAAGGTAATGCAGGAAGACATTCAGTCTAAGAGTCTTTGTGCGGCATTGAAAAGAGCAATAAAAAATTCAACTTTTACAATAACCTCTGGCACAGGTGGATCCTTTAGCCCATGGTGGAACGCTGATTGTATGAGGGGGTATAGAAAACGAAAAGCGGCGTGGAAACAACTTATCCACAACCAATGCCCCAAAAAACTGGTGTGACTATAAATACGTGGCAGCAGCTTTTAAACGTACAATACGCAAAACAAAAGATGACTATGACACTTAACAAATTCAGCTATATTTCAAAGTCAAACAACAGAAAAGCACTTTTTAGATTTTTGCGTTCCAGAAAGATGATACCGCTATCAGACAATATTGATTCTTCAATTCTATTGCCTCGCGAACTCACTAAAATTTTAGAAAACGTTGCTAATTGGTTAGAAGAAAGATTCAGATCAATAATGCCAAAACACGTAGTAAAGCCTATTGCAGGGGAGGAGTTCAATGAGGTGACATTAGTGGAACTAGCGGATGTAGTGAGGCACTTACCTCCTACAGCACCTGGGTCAGATGGAGTAACCTCAGCAATGATAAAAGTACTATACGACATTCCCCCACATAAGCTTTGTAATATGGTTATTTACTCTTTGAAAAAGTCTTGGATACCGGCGTATTGGAAACTTTCCGAAATATTTCTGATACCTAGAAAACAGGGACTTCGGTATACAGTTGAAAATGTGAGGCCAATTTCTCTTACATCTAATTTGGTTAAACTAACTGAAAGAGTTTTGAATGCACGTGTAATAAAATACATCGAGGAGAAATCAATCAGGTGAAACCTAGTCAAATTGGCTTTAAATCGGGATGTTTCACATGGTGTGCACACGTGGATTTGGAGAGCCGTATACAGTTGGCTAGGCGTAGAAGAGAGAATTGTGCATTAGTTACTCTGGATTTGGCCAAGGTGTATGACAAAGTGGAGCATAAAATACTAATAGAGCAGATGAAAATGTATCACTCACAAAACTACATGACAGCATGGGTAGCAGAGTTTATAAGGGAGAGAAAGTTTTATTGCTTTCAAATGGGTTCTTTTTCTAACAAATATCGACAATACTGTGGCATACCACAGGGGGCAGTGCTCTCACCAGTGTTGTTTAACATCTTCCTCAGTTTGATTCGAACACATACCGATATTCATTTATATGTGTAAGCAGATGACACCGCTTTCTCTGCGACAAACAGTGATCTGCAATCACTGTATCAGACATTACAGAATTACCTAAGCATGATAGAAGAATGGCTTGAAAAAATTCGAATGTCTCTAAACGTAAACAAAAGCGCGCTTCTAGCGTTCTCGTTCAGAGATCCTGTCAACATCTCCCTGAGGTATGGCACAGAGCAGATTCCCCAGTTGTATTTACTCAAATACTTAGGAATCATATATAAGAGCTCGTTAAATTGAAAAAAGTCACATTAATCACATTGGGTCCAAAGCAACACGAGCCATGGGGTGGTTATGCAAGCTCTGCAACAGAAAAACGGGGTTGCGAAGAAATACATTGGTAATGGTCAATAAAATGTACATGCGTCCCATCATGGATTTCGGCTGTGTCCTATTATTGGGCAGTGCAACTTATAAAAGGAGACCGCTAATACTATTAGAAAGGGAAGCTTTACGACTGTGCCTTGGACTGCCCAAGTTTGTTGCTAACATTGTGCTCTACATGGCAGTGCGTGTACCGTCATTGTTGAATAGATTCGAAATCCTTACAATCCAAACATTTTTAAAACTATTTTGCCTCAGAGAGAATTGTTTTATGCTTTTATTAAAGAGCAAAGCCTATTTTTTGAAATTTGGTGGTTGCGATTCCACTGCCCACAGATCATGTCCGTTCAATCGCTGCTAGAACCACTGAACGGCAAAATCAAACCTATTTTCTCAACAAGTAAGGTTAATTTAGATCTTCAGATAGAATTTGAGACTATTTATTCGTCTAACACAAAGCAAATGCCATTCCACTATTTAAATGATCGGCTTTACAATTACTTATGTGAACATGAACAACATAATTATGTGAACATGAACAACTAAATTACGACTGATACATCCGCATCAAATGAAAAGGCTGGGGCGGGTATCTTCTCACGTTCCCTTGACTGGTCTTTTTCGGTTAGGCTCCCAGAATACACACCAATATTCATATCAAAATTATTTTCTGTTGTACTGGCACTACGGAAACTTCCTTTGGGCGAATCGGAAGCAGTCGTAATTACAAATTCTTTTTCAGTATGTGCTGGTTTGTCTTCAGGAGCCAACGTAACACTTATGCACGTGTTTGGACAACTCATACCGACAAACTTGCAGAAACTGCAGCTTTTACGGGTACCAGGCCATCGTGGCATATATCTCATGAGATGGCGGATGTATTACCCGCAGTATCTCTTAGCGGTCCCCTTAACCTTATTTTGCCTGATATGGCTTACGCGACAGCAATAAGGTTTAGAACCCTCAGTTTGCATGAATCAGACTGCTCTCCATTGGATAAACTTCAAGATTTTGCACATCTAAGATGCTGCGGGAATAGACAGTGGTGCGCAACACGGCAATCGGAAGTTACTTATACAAGATTGTGTTGCAGAATTCCGCAACTAAATTATTATTTGCATAAAGTTGGTCTAAAGACGTCACCTTTATGTCAGTTTTGCGAGAAAATGAAAACAACAGATCATTTCTTTTAGTTCTGTCGACGATATTCTTATCAGCGGAAAAGATACCTGGAAGCTCCACTTGAAGAAATTAGGATTAGAATGAAATGTGGCAGTAATTTTATTGTTTGGCAGCATTAAATTTGGCTATAACCAAAGGTACGTCTGCTCTGCGGTATTTGACTACCTAATTGAAACAAAGTGATTGTCTTGTTGAAATATATATATATATATATATATATATATATATACATATACATATATATATATATATATATATATGTATATATATATGTGTGTATGTATATATATATATATATATATATATATATATATATATTATTTGTTCTAGACACACCATTACCTCTGTCTCAAATCGCATCTGATTGCCTGCATCAATCCCTGCTCAGATATACTCCTTTTTCAATTTTTGACTTTTCTTTCTATATTTTTTTCAGTCCAAAATTACTTTGTGTTTGAAAAACCATAAACCTTTCCCTTAAGATCCTGCTGCCCGGTTCTTGACCGAGCCCCCTTTTTGGGTGTGCGCCAAAGTAACAAGAACCATCATCATCATCATCATCATCATCATCATCATCATCATCATCACACAAACATTTAATGGCTCAGAGATAATAAAAACGCGTCCAGTGTCTGGCAAACGTTCTTTCGGCGCATACCAGCCACGAGCTCTCGCTCGTGCACACACTTCGTGGTCTTCATTCTTCTAATAAATATTCGACAATATTTACCGCGCCGCGCCGGGGTGGTCTAGAGGATAAGGTACTCAGCTGCTGATCCGCAGTTGGCGGGTTTGAATCCCGGCTGCGGCGGCTGCATTTCCGATGGAGGCGGAAATGTTGTAGGCCCGTGTGCTCAGGTTTGGGTGCACGTTAAACAACCCCAGGTGGTCAAAATTTCTGGAGCCCTTCACTACGGCATCTCTCATAATCATATGGTCGTTTTGGGACGTTAAACCCCACATATCAATCAATCAACAATATTTAACGCACACTGGGGCCTGAGAACAGTTCGAGGGGATACAATCTCTCCAGTGGTGGTGCAACCTCAGATCCCCGTGGTAATTCTATTTTACTTGCAGGCACCAGTCCATTTTTACCCTTCATACATTCAGTGATTAGAACCGTTTTCCGAAACATTCTGCGTACTTTGTCTTCATCAACAATCACTATATGACATTCTTTAGCGCCGTGATTCCTGTGTACTTTTCTCAAATGTGCACTGCGAAGTAGAAGAAAATATTCGCGTAGCCACCGCTTCCAACCGTTTTGCAGTACACGCTGTTGGTGAATCAACATATTCAGAAATGTTGTATCTTCTCTGAGCTCTCAAAGATCGAAAGGTGTAGACAGAATTCTGCATTCTAAGAAAAATGAGATAGAGTGAGAACATTGGCTCGTTTGGGCTTAAAAAGTGAAAGTTGGAGGCCTCGAGTGTTTACCACTTCTTCCGTTACTGCTAGCAACGTTATTTGTTCATGTTAGTTTAACGTGCATCTACCAATTGATCGGCGAAGAAAGTGTTTTACGATTCGAATGAGTCTCTCTCAAAAACCACTCACCATGGAGCCTTTACTGCTGAGAACTTTCACGTCACTTCATTGTTAATACAATAGCCTATAACCTTGTCGTTTTTTATTATAAGGTGCATCAAATCTAATTCTCTAGCAGCCTTCATAAAAGTTGTGCCATTGTCGGAGTAAACAATTCGTGGGGCCCCTCGTTGTGCGCAGAACATCTTAAACGCTATAAAAAAAGTGTTGGCAGTAAGATCCAGTACATGCTTTGTAACACTTTGTAACACTTTAATACTAAGGCTTAAGAAGAAGAAGATATTTTTTTTATTTGTCGCAAAAAATATACACGCATTGAGGTAGAATATACAGAAGGAGGTCCCATAGCATAAGTCTGAAAGGGGACCTCCTGTTAGAAAATGACATGTTGATAATTACAACAAAATGGCAACAAAAAAGTGATTAAGTATTTATTGATAGTAACAAAAACAACGCAAATATGCAATAAAACATGCCAGTGAAAATGGTAACAAAAAATGTTCAGTAATTGTGCATAACTATGAAAACAACGAAACATACAATAAAAATGGCAGTAGAATCAGGAACGAAATGACGTTAATTAATGATATACAGCTATTAGAAGAACTCCAATGTGCATGGGTAATAAATTTGAAAATAACGCACACAGCAATAGCTGTAAATGTAAGAAAACGCCGATATATAAGTGAAGATGAGTTATGATTGCGAGATGAGATGTTTAAGTTCTTTTTTAAAAGCAGCTAATGACAATTGTTTAGTGCTTAGTGGTACTGAATTCCAAAATTGGATAGCTGCAAATATGGTAGTATGCTTGCCGTAGTTAGTGCTCCATATGAATTGCTCACACTACTTCACAATAAAAAAGCATGCTATACACTTTCTTAGCACCACCATCATTGTCCTTCACGAACATGGGTCCTGCAAAATCTACTCCTGTTATTTCGAAAGGCCTAGAGTTACGCACTTGATCACTCGGAAGAGGTGCCACTGGTATATTTGTCACCTTCACGCGACACCGCACACACGTCAAACACTTTCCAACCACGCGCTTCTCGGCTTGTCTGGCTTTCCCCACCAAAAACCTAGCTCGAATCTCGACTAGCGTTGCACCAACACCATTGAAGAGCACTGTTTGGTGAGCCCGCATAACGATGAGGTGAGTCACAGGACGATGGCTTGGGAGTAGAGTAGCACCGGTGTCTTCAAGCAACACATGAGATTCGCGTTGTCAAGGCGTGTTCGTATCCTCATAACACGCTTGTCGTTGATGAATGGGTGGATTTTTTGTATCGATGAACTGTTCTCTGAATTGTGTCCCGCTTTGAGCTGGACTATTTCTCTCCCGTATGTGTCTATTTGTGCTTGTCGAAACCAAATGTATTGTGCTTCTTGAACTTCTTGAGTCGATAACATTCAGTCCGGGCGGTGATTGGCTATGCATCAGTTGTTCAGAAATCGCGTGATCTATGCAGTTACCCTCACCATTTGCATTCTGGCACCAAAATCACAAGAAAAACATCGTCACTCTGAATAAATACTCCTCAGTAGCATATATTTGTATGAGGGAGGACAACTATAGAGTCAGAAAATTCACTCTGCTGGCAAACCTAATTTAGGGTATTTCAATAATTGTTGCTGCACAATTCTTTTATTTCGCTGCTGCTTTTTTGATGATGATTGATATGTGAAGTTTAACATCCTAAAATCATGATATGATTATGAGAGACGCCGTAGTGGAGGGCTCCGGAAATTTCAACCACCTGGGGTTCTTTACCGTGCACCTAAATCTGAGCACATGGGCCTACAACATTTTCACCTTCATCGGAAAAGCAGCCGCCAGAGCCGGGATTCGATCCCGCGACCTGCGTATCAGCAGCCGAGTACCTTAGCTACTAGACCACCACGGCAGGGCTCGCTACTTCATTATGTTGCGGAATAATAGAACAGACAAAATATCCAAAAACGCCTAAATACCTTTCTTGAAACTGCTCGGCGTTTAAAAAGGCACAGTGATCCAGCCAAGGTAGAAAGAAGGGCAGACTTCCAAGTCTGGTTTTCTGCAACACAAAAGTACACAGTCTATACAAGACAAAAACTTCGCGTCTAAGCTAAGCAACAAAAAACCAAGTGGAATTCAAGCCGAAAAAAATAACGACAAACGACAGCGGAACATCGTGTGCCAGTGAATAGAATAAAAGAGTTCTTTAAGAAGACTAAGACGAAAAGTTTACTGACACAACTTTCTTCAGATTTTGTTAAAAGTTCGCTTATTATCCTGGTGCCTTCACGAGGTTGAGCTGCAAGAACTCGAAAGAGTCACGAGTCAGTCCTCTGTTGCTGTATCTGTATTTGCGCATCCGAGTTGTAAGCATTGAATGCGAACCATCGTGATTCCGATTCTTACCTAAACTACATCTAACTTTATCAGGCCAAGAATCAAGGTGTTCACAAACATGAACTAGTACTACACCGTTTCAGCCACTGAAGATCACATTGCTGATTCAAAGATTCGGCATAGTCCAATTTATGATCTATGATAACTTATTTCTGTTATTTAGAAATGTTCAGTATCATTTTGAAGTATAGAAAGGTAGACATGCAGTGTTATTCAATTTAACGTTAGGAAAACTAAAACAAGTAAACACACTCATGAGGATGTTGATAGGTCGTTTCGCAAATGAGTTTTGAACTGCGTAAAGACCCAGATGAATGAATGATTTCGAACTTTCGCCTCTCTATCCCTAAATGTAAAACTGATTATTATTGAAGAAATGTAACTAAAGAACTTAAGGTTTTCTGTGTTGAGAATCAAAGGCCCAGTGCCCCCAAAGCCTGCCTTACCTATTGAGCAGAATACAAAAGCTAGCGCATTGAGAATAGTTTTAGCCCTATTACTATGTTTGGCCAGTGCATATGCAAAAAGGAACTTAGTTTATGCAATATGATCCGTGGAAAAGTATTCCACAATATGAATGCGCCTTGAGGACAAGAACTTTAGCGACAGCATTATTAATAGCTTAGTTGAGGTCGACTCACTTGACCTGTCCGAATTTGCGTTTCCCTTGATTTTTGACCTAATTATCAAGAACATCTAGATACCTTGCAGCCGCGTCATGATTCAAGACACCTGGATTCTTACGCTTAAAAAACTATAAAGGGCATTAGAGAGGCCGATTTCAAAAAGACACAAAAGCCGAATACCCATTATCTGAACGAGCACATTTGACATCACCTCGAATTCTTTTCAATGGTTTTCAGTGCTCTTTCTTCTTGGCGGTTTTATTGTAGTACCAAGGTGGACAAACTACCTAAATGATGAGGTTACTGGCAAACGATATAATAAATAAAAAAGATACAGTAAGCACGCCTTGCAGACCTTCTGCGTAAAACAAGCATAACCCTGAGGTCTGGGAGACACGACTGCAGTAATTCCAGGACGTCCTCTTCAGCGAATTTTTAAAGACCCTTAAACGTGCATTTGCAGTGCCCATACATTGTAGCTCCACTAAGACAAATATAAGAGCGTTCTCTCGAAGTGGGTGACAAGTCAGCACGATGACGGCACTACGGCGATGCTCCCTTCTGCAGCTGTGTTAGCCTCAGAGTGAACGCGTTAGCACAGAATGAAAACTGCGACTGCGCATATTTTTTGCATCAGTGAACAAACCCTGCCCTTCATATCACAGAAAAGACGTATTATTCTCGCGATACGAGAAGTTTTCACAAAAATATGAGGCAGTTCACCGTTTCTATATAAGCCGACAGCGGTCGCATATCAGCTGCACCACGTTTATTGTAGGCGCAATGGCTAGGTAAATGTCATCGTCTGACATTTCAACTTTAACTCACCTGGTTTGAATTGAATAGATCATTCTTCAGTGCTATTGCATTGCACTGAAGTAGGCGATGTAGGCGCGATATCGCACGGGCTCGCAAGCCATTTAAAATGGCCTGAGTTCTGCCGCTTGTTTTTGTGCGCCCGTTGATAGGTTGCGACACCCTGCGAGCTATTCGCTTGTCGAGCGGTTTGAGAGCAAAATGTACGCTTGTTGATAGGTTGCAGCACACCGCAAGCGATTCGCTTGTTGGCTGGTTTGGGAACGAAATATGCACTTGTTGATAGGTTGCAGCACACTGCAAGCGATTCGCTTTTTGATTGGTTTGAGAGCGAAATGGACGCTTGTTGATAGGTTGCAGGACACTGCAAGTGATTTGCTTGTTGACCAGCTTGAGAGGAAAATGTGGGCTTGTCGATTGGTTCTCGCCCACTGTAAGCGATTTGCTCGTTGACCGGTTTGAAGCAAAATGCGCTCTTGTTGATAGGTTCCAGCACACTGCAAGTGATTTGTTTGTGGACCGGTCTGAGAGCGAATGGTTTTCCACGACCATTTAACAATGTGACTCGTAGCGGTCGAAATCGTTCCTCCTAGGCAACTTTTATCAATGCTTTCAAGAGTGATGTTCAAATAAAACATCTTGACGGCAAGAATTTTTCACTGAATGTGTAAGGCTGTAACCGCATTGCGAGTGCCAGCGACGATGACGAACTAGCTGTTAAAGAAAGCTGACAAGGATTAAAGTCCATTTCATGTCCTCCGGGGCGTTAATATTATTCACATCCGTTAATGATTTTGATTGTGTTTAGGTTATGACATACTTCAGCGATATAAAAACGAAATAGATAGTTTTTCTTCTGCATTAATTACAGTAGAAATATTGTGGCCATTATGAACCAGGGCTTGTCGAGAGCGCGCTCGAGTTTGAGCACCGATGTTAATTGTTTAGAGCGGTGACACGTGAAGGGACTCCCTGGGTCGATGCCCCTTTGCTAGCTTTGAACGTTATTCAGTGGTACCTTCCGAATAATAGTTGGTATCACTGCATCTTTTTGACGTAGAACAATTCAATATTGTGAAAAGCATCCGTGCGCATTCTTGTCAATACTTTGATTTCGATCATGCTGATAGAACCGGCAACATTTGACAGCAGAAAATGGTAGGCAGCTGGCACACATGCGCTACTGCATATTATGGGTAATAATTCAGTTCCGTTGAATAATCCACTCCCTATTCGTGAGTTCGCAAGTAATTAAGATGTGACATATTTGAAAACGTATCACCATGTTAAACATTCAGCCCCATGCAGCAGTCATAACGCTTCTCGCTGGTGGTCTACTGCGGCGGCAGATCCTCCAGGCAGGCTTGCTACATTATACATCGATTGCCACCGACTTCATACGTCTATTCTAGTTCGGACAGTTTTCTCTTGCACACACAGGTTTTCGCAAGGCGTCATATGTTCAAGGTAGGGAGAAGAAATATAACCTTTGCACATAAGTGTAATTTCGGAAAGTAATTTGGTCTCCATTATTTCAGTGCAGCTATCACTTCATCCGGTGAAAGCGGAAAAGGCTGCACGTACGCACGTCCTATCGGTTTCAATGCTACCACACAGGTTTACCCTGCTGAAGGCGCCATCTTAAATCGTAAGCGAAGTAACCTATGTTTCGTTCGCAATATGAATTTAAAAGCGCACTATAGTTTTTTTTTTCAATTTCAAGAGGACCGCCCTTTTGCTCTTCCTATGACGTGTTCATCAAACGCCACACGCGAAACTTTTCCTTGCATATTCTCTCGTGATTGGCGCTGACAGTTCTACAAATACGTCATGCACGACTCATATGTACATGTTTCTTTTAGGATTGTGTCTCGCAAAGCTAGCATAAATTCTAGAAAGATTTATTAGCAGCCAAATATTTGTCCTAGTCAGCCAACCGAAGTCTGTAGTAGTGAATTCATGCGTGGTCACTCTACCTCTATTTCCCATTGTTCAGACATTTCCCTTGATTTCGTGTTGCCTTTGTATTTCAGACCAGTACTTGTGCATTGTCTATTTCACAAGTTATGGGTGCAGCCTCAATACTAAATATTGTTGTGGATAAGCCAGTGTCATGCGAAGGTTATACCTTCGCATGACACTGGCAGGCTCTAGGCAGGCTATACGTGTACATTATGCCGCTTAAAATGCAACATTGTCACCCTCTTCCAAAAATATGTGACCACAACATCTCCATACTCCAATTTCCTATTGTTTCAAAGTGGAGAGAGAGGTAGCTGGGCTGCGTTTTCTACTGTATGCACTACCGGCTACGTTAAGCTTCGTATTCAAAGTGTGGCAATATACAGTGAACTGGCATGAAAAAAGAGGCTGTCGTGGCCATATTCGCCATTTTCTTCACCAATGTTACAATCGTGGTGCCTAATAGAACGAGGACTATCGTGTCTTTGGATATGAAGCAGGTCAGTTACTGTTGTCCCGTACTTATAACGTACATAGCATTAAACGCCAAGACGGCATTTTCCATGCGATGGACACGTCCTGCAAGTATTATTGTTTGTTTTTGTTTGACAAGTCTTAGTTGCTCTTGATTGGCTGACTTGATGGCTCGCGTTGTACTGTACGTTTTTTTTAGCTACGTATACCACAATTGAACCATGTATTCAGTGTTTTTAATAATAGTCTTCGTTCAATTCTTCAAATGCTTGTTGGAACGGGAGACTGCCCCACGAATTAAATAGAAAAAATGCTAGAAATTGTCTTTCCTTCCACTCTATGTGGGCACGATTTTCTTCTTTGTTCCTATATTATAAAATCATGACCTGGTGTGCCTATTTAGACTTCTTTACCTTGTTAAAGCTTATTAAAAATGAACCAATGAACCATTTTTAAAATCAAGTACATTTTCTTCGTTTATTTTATCTATCTATCTATCTATCTATCTATCTATATATGTGTCTGTCTGTCTATCTGTCCTTCCGTCTGTCTGTCCGTTTGTATTTTTTATATTGTTTGCCTCTTTCTCTTTCCCTTCCTCTGAAATGGTTGCATCACCCATTCGAGTAATTGCATTGAACGTACGCAAAGTGGCGTAACGGGAGAACGCATGCAGTGCGCACGTGATCAAGCAGCAAACGAGAAGAAGGAGACGAAGAGAACAGTAGTAGACAAAGTTTCTTTATGTTCGCACTAGGCGGATCGGTGTCAGGCGCTGGGTGACGTATATGCCAGAGGTGGTGACAGTTTTCGTAAACTCGTACGGGACCTGGAAGGAAAACAGTATCATTGCTGAAAATCATATTTGAGCCGGAATCGAATCAAGGCAATCTAGATGGCTTCATAGACTCTACTTCAAAGTAACGCAAGTGCCTCAATTTGTTAAAAAATAAATGCTTGCAACAATCATGCCACAAGAATGTCAATGGCCGTGGCAGTGTCGTTATTTAATTTCAAAATGTGGCAAACGTTACAAACGTTACATGTGCATGACTCCCCAGGTTAAAGTGAAGCGTAACGTGAGTACTAATATTAATGACCTCTATGACCACTGTGTCTGATGCGCAAATTACCACCACGCCGTGTGCAATAGAGGACAATAAAACTGGCACAGCTGTTCTAATATGAGTGGTTACATTACATCGAATCATGAGCTACTCTGTACAGTCGTCTACATGCTTTACACGAGCGCTTCGACGCGCGATCTGGACTACATTTACTGATGCCAGCCGCCAACAACTGCGCGATCTTGCCGGCGCAAACCTTCGGGATGATTGGGTAGTATGACCGCATGCAAGGATAATATCTCGGCCACAGATCCCAAAGCTTCGGGGCCCTAGCTTCAAACAACCTGTTTAAGGGCATGCTGAGCAGCATTCGAGCTGAGGTTGCTAATGACTGTACATGCCAGTGTAATCGGCTTGTCTAGTAGGTCATAAATATGTCCGCAACTACTCTCAGTTTATACAAAAAAGTCATCCCACGTCGTAATAAATTGCTCAACGCGGAAACTGTGAGAGAAAATGCGTGCGGCCGACTGCAATAAATGAAATTCAATTTCATGATATGTTGGGTTGTGTATTCACTTGAATAAGGTCTGTGGCCATGAGCGACCGCAGTGTCGCATCAAGAAGAGAACGGACCGTACGGATGACGCGTCCCGCACAACGACTCTCTTCTATTGGTCCTCATAACGCTTCTAGCCAGCAAATCGGCTGCCACTAAATGAGTTATGCGTACACAACACGCATGATCCTTATAAACATTTTTATATAAGAAGCACCTTATGGTCGAGCTCAATCCGAGTTGTTTGCCCACTTACCCCGCATGCGCAACTGCCAGAACGCGTTCCTGCGCTTCCGCGTTCAGCCCTGTGTAAGGAGCTGGATGAGACGAGGTGGCCGGTCCGTCTTACACTCTCTCAGCAATTATGTAATTAATGGCATCGGTGAACGAGGTTCTGCAGATGCGCGATGAACACACGTCCTCACGTGTGGCCTGGTGACTACACTCTAAAAATTGCGGAGGATATCGCAGGAGTAAAAAGGCCAAGTCACTCTTCAGGGCGTTCGTGTACTCCCGAAAAGCATCAGACAAAGAGAAATTCGTTTTTGCTCTGTATGAAACAAGAGAGTGAAACAGCTTCCTACCCTTTCTCTTTTGAGAGAGTGAAATGCCCATATACATTCCAGGCATGAGAGAGTAAAACGGGGTTATACTCTTGCTCTTGATTACTTTTAGATGCGTCGGCACACCGCGAGTGACTAGCACTATCTTAACCACACATATATGCGGTAAAACGTACTGCGTCTGTTTGTTCAAATGTTAGAGATGTTTAACAAAAGGAACAGCGTTTTCATCGTGCACCAGTGAATTCAGCGCTCTAGAAGGCAATTGGAGCCCTTAATATACACTTTTTAGCCTTGGATCTGAGTAGCGAAATAAGCCAATACTACCTCGTTCAATCGGTCACGATTGAAACTCAATTCAATTGGCTGTGACAATCTCCCTATATTAATATTCATGTTTTTCGCTACGACCATTGCACATGGGTGATGGTGCTGTAAGCCTAACGTACGGTATGGCTGCAGAGAAGTAAGGTGGGTTTAGTCGTAGAACGTGAACAAGAATGAGCAAAAATATGTTCAAGGGAGTAAAAATAAAAACGAAATTGTTTAGCGTACACTTCACATGTGCGATTTTGTAGGCAGAAATGACTAACCACTTAGCAATTCAGTGCTAATATCGTTGATAAAATTGGTTTTTTTTTATTTATTTATTACTGTAAGCCTTTCTCAGGCTCATACAGGGTGGGCGAGCAAATATACACAGTCGCGTACAAACCAGGCAATATCGCACATAGCGGAAGAAACAGAATCACAAGATGATGGTGAAAATAAAACTTGTACGATGAAAGCAATTGTACAAAATCTTGGACAGGTCACAAAACATCAAGGTATCAGCAGGGGGTACTGTGATCAGTGTGTTCAGAAGCGCTCACAAACATAAAAAAAAACAAAAGTTGCTTTTAGTCTTCATAAAACAGGCTTTCTACATTCCGAACAAATGAATCTACAGAGGAAGCGCTCACAAACATAAAAAAAAGTTGCCTTTAGTCTTCATAAAACAGGCTTTCTACATTCCGAACAAATGAATCTACAGAGGAATGATTAACGCATTCACGTGGCAATTTGTTCCACTCTTCCACTGCTGACGGGAAGAATGAATATTTAAAAGTGTCACAGCGTGACAAAAATGGTCTAATGCACTTATTGTGGTTGGTACGACGGGAGTGATGGTTAGGCGGCTTTATATAGTTGTCTTTATCTATGTTTAAACCGTTGTGATACAAAAGAAAAATAAACTTTAAGGAAGAGACACGGCGACGGGCTGCAAGGGTCGGCAAGCATGCCCGCCTGCGCAGCTCAGTGACACTGTCATGCCTCGAATACTTAGAATAGATAAAGCGAAGGGCCTTGCGTTGGATCATTTCTAATTTGTCGGAAAGATATTTTTGGTGGGGGTTCCAAACAATGCTGGCGTACTCGAGGATCGGCCTTATGAGAGATTTATATGCTATCATCTTTACATTAGGAGGCGCCAATGCAAGTTTTCGACGCAGGAACCCCAGCTGGCGATAGGCTTTTGTGTATGTGCTGCTTATATGTGCATCCCACTTCAGTTTACTTGTAAAGGTAACGCCCAAGTATTTAACAGCGTCGTTTCTTGCAATGTTTGTGCCGACCAAATTGTAACTAAAATGCTGGATTGTTTTTCTGCGAGTTATGCTAAGGTAAGCTGTTTTTGACACGTTAATTTCCATTCCCCACTCAAGACACCAACATGCAATATTAGCTAGTGTGGTATTAAGTCTAAGCTGGTCATCAGTTGTGCGGATAGTGGTGTAGATCACGCAGTCGTCAGCGAATAATCTCATTTTAACGTTAGGCTCAAGGCACATATAGATATCATTAACATATATTAGGAACAAGGTGGGTCCTAAAACAGAACTTTGTGGTACTCCGGAAAAAACTTCCAATGAGTCAGAGGCTGTGTTGTTTACGGTTACATACTGGCTTCGATTTGATAGATACATTTTTATCCATGCTATTATGTTACTGTTAATACCAATAGACACAAGTTTGTCAATGAATTTACTGTGAGGCACCTTATCAAAAGCTTTGGCGAAGTCTGTAAATATGGAGTCGGTTTGCAATTGTGAGTTAATAGTAGTTACGAAGTCATGCGTTATTTCCAAGAGTTGAGTAATGGTAGACAGGTTTTTACGGAATCCGTGTTGGTTTGGGTGCAATAAGTTGTTGTCTTCTAAATAAGTAATTATTGCCTTGTTGATTACATGTTCCAATAATTTACAGCAGCAGCTAGTTAGCGAGATAGGCCTGAATGTTTCTATGGACAGCTTGCTCCCGCCTTTATGAATTGGAATAACCTTTGCACACAACCAGTCGGCAGGTAAAGAAGCTGTTAGCAGGGATGCTTTAAAAATTGCTTCAAGGAAGGGACATAGTTGCTCTGCGTAGCGTCGAAGGAATACATTTGAAATATTGTCAGGACCCACTGATTTCTTAACATCGATCTGCAACAGCAGGTTCAGAATACCTTCCGTAGTGACAACGACATCGGGCATTAAAAAAGGATGCATCGGAGCAACAGGGCTGCTTGGTGCGCATGCTCGTGTAAATACCGACTGAAAATACATATTGAAAGCATTGGAAACGGTCTGTGCGTCCTTTACGATAGTACGCTCAATTTCTACTTCAGTTGTTGGGTTTTCAGGCCGTGCCAAGAAACGCCAAAATTTTTGCGGCTGATCCGTCATGAAGCGAGATAACGTATGTGAAAAAAAAGTTTATCTTGCATTTCTAATTTCCGCCTTAAGCTGAGATGCAAGTTCCTTTAGGATGATTGGATTCCTCTTTTTCTTACGCATTCTCTGTACCCTTCTTTTAAGGTGAATAATAGGGCGATTGATTCATGGTGTTTTTCTTTGTGTGCGTTTTAGTTCGTTGGGATAAAATTTTGTTCACAGTACGTAATTATTTTTTTCAGTTGAATCCACATACCATTAACACCCTCACATTCCTCTAGAGAAAAAGTCTCTAGTGCTGTGTCGAGGTAATCAATAACACAAACATCATTAGCTCTAGTGTAGTCTTTCACGGCTATCCGTGAATTTGTGCCATCGGGTTCGGTATTTAAGCATTCAAGGTTAAAAGTTATGATTAACATTTTGTGGTCAGATATTCCATCTTCTACAGTGGCTTTACCGGATAGCTTATCGGAAAGAAAAGCTAGGTCTAGTATGGAGCGAGTGTTTTCTTGAATTCGGGTTGGTTCCTGGACCAACTGGGACAATGAAAAATTGAACATTAAATCGTATAATAGCTCGCTGTTGGCGGTATTTCTAGTACTTGTTAAGTTTTCCCAGTCAATAGCGAGATTGAAATCTCCAGTAAGTATCAATTTGGTACGGGGGGTAACCTTATCAACCAGATAGCCATGTATTTGTAAAAAGTAATCATCAGACGCATTTGGCTTTCTGTAGATGCCACCGATCAGTACTGGAGCATCGTGAGCAAATATTGTGCACCAAACGCTTTCGTGATTCGCGATACCCCTTTTCTCTACGATATTGCAAACCACGTTTTATTGCAATGGCGACACCGCCCCCGCGACCGTCACGATCTGACCGAAGTAGGCAGTATGAAGAAGGAACAATTTCAAAATCAAGAATGTCTGGGTGTAGCCACGTTTCAGTTATCACGACAATATCAGGAGTGTACGAAAATAACAATTCTTCTAGCTTGTCAGTTTTGTTAACAATGCTACGGGCATTCAAACATACCAATGAAAACGGTGTGGCGGCTTGCGGGTGTCACGCGTTGCTTTTCGCGCGACCATCGTGACGTGCCCTTCTTATGGAAACTCTTGCATTTTTTGCTTCATCCCTTACGTACAAGTCGTCATCTATCTTTAGTTTATCGAATACAAGAGTGACCTTAGCACCATTGTCCCGATCTTTCTTTGCTGATTGTTATAGCTTTTTGCGCAGGTCCCGAACTCGTGCGGAAAAGTCTTCGGATATCGATATCGCTGTTCCCTTCAGTTTGTTGCAATTACGAAGGACTAACATTTTTTCAGAGAAAGTGTACAGCTTAAGAATTACTGGCCGCTCTCGATTTTGTGTTTTCCTGTCGATTCGGTGCATGCGTTCTACAGATGTAACATTCACCTTGAGGATGTCTTTAAAAATGCCCTTAACAATACGCTGTTGTAAATCTGCATTTTGTTCGTTATCACCCTCTTCCACGCCATAGATTATTATGTTATTCCGGCGGCTCCTGTTTTCCAAGTCTTCTACCTTAACTGATAGCTCTCGCACCAGTTTGTTTGTTTCTACGGTCATCACCTCATGCTCGGCGAGTTTATCCTCAAATTGCTGTAGGCGAGCTAACTCTTTTTCCATGGCGGTCAATCTTTCCTGTACGTTGCTTACTGTAGTTTCTACGTGTTTTAAGTTTTCAGAAAGAGCAGTGAGCACTTTATTCGTCTTAGTTTGTTCCTTTAGAATTTTCTTGAGGAGCTGGCTATTGAAAGTGGCTTCTGAACCAGACTCTGAGTCTGAGCGGGGTCCAGGGTTTAACTCCACATCAACTGATGTTAACAGCAGTAGCCTAATAACAAGAAAACAATCACAAAATGAAGAAAGCAGACTCTGTGGGCCCGGCAGCACTACTAAAGTGAGCGAATCGTCTCTAATAGAGCAGACAGAATGTTTGTCACCCACCTGGACGAAAAAGTAGAAATTCATGAGCAACCGCCCGAACACGGTGCTGCCAAGCCCACTGAAAGACTGCTGAAGATGGCTCCGGGTTTTATGCTGAAGCTCAAGCGTGTCCGCTGACGTCACTCGGTTGACCACATGGTAGGGGAGGGGCACTTGAGGCGCTGCTTTCCATGATGGTTCTTCGTGGACGGGGCTGTCCGGCGCAGGCGCGGCGATGTTTCCCCGTGGTGGGAAGAGTTCCGCCGGGCCAACGACGGAATCTACCCGCAGCAAGGCGGTCTGGACGAAAAAGTAGAAATTCATGAGCAACCGCCCGAACACGGTGCTGCCAAGCCCACTGAAAGACTGCTGAAGATGGCTCCGGGTTTTATGCTGAAGCTCAAGCGTGTCCGCTGACGTCACTCGGTTGACCACATGGTAGGGGAGGGGCACTTGACGCGCTGCTTTCCATGATGGTTCTTCGTGGACGGGGCTGTCCGGCGCAGGCGCGGCGATGTTTCCCCGTGGTGGGAAGAGTTCCGCCGGACCAACGACGGAATCCACCCGCAGCAAGGCGATCTGGACGAAAAAGTAGAAATTCATGAGCAACCACCCGAACACGGTGCTGCCAAGCCCACTGAAAGACTGCTGAAGATGGCTCCGGGTTTTATGCTGGAGCTCAAGCGTGTCCGCTGACGTCACTCGGTTGACCACATGGTAGGGGAGGGGCACTTGACGCGCTGCTTTCCATGATGGTTCTTCGTGGACGGGGCTGTCCGGCGCAGGCGCGGCGATGTTTCCCCGTGGTGGGAAGAGTTCCGCCGGACCAACGACGGAATCCACCCGCAGCAAGGCGATCTGGACGAAAAAGTAGAAATTCATGAGTAACCACCCGAACACGGTGCTGCCAAGCCCACTGAAAGACTGCTGAAGATGGCTCCGGGTTTTATGCTGGAGCTCAAGCGTGTCCGCTGACGTCACTCGGTTGACCACGTGGTAGGGGAGGGGCACTTGAGGCGCTGCTTTCCATGATGGTTCTTCGTGGACGGGGCTGTCCGGCGCAGGCGCGGCGATGTTTCCCCGTGGTGGGAAGAGTTCCGCCGGGCCAACGACGGAATCCACCCGCAGAAAGGCGATCTGGTTGCGGTAATCGTTCCTTTTTTATTGTGAAAAAAAAAACGTGTCGAATAGACGTTTCGTTTTCCTTCATGGTGACTTGATTGGTAGGCCGTACCGTGCCCCAGACTTCCGTGACGCGCTGCTTGAAGTGGTGAGTGCAGCGGACATAATAGAAGTTGGCCAGTATCAAATGAGTCATGTATGGATGGTTACATGTGCAAGCAGCATGGCGAAACAGAAACTCGTCACTTGTGGTGAGCTCCATGTAAAAGGGCTGAAGTGCATGGTGCTAGATCCGGAGACCAAGAATAATAGGCTGAAAGTTCTTCTTGGAACGGGAGACTGCCCCACGAATTTAATAGAAAAAATGCTAGAAATTGTCTTTCCTTCCACTCTATGTGGGCGCGATCTTCTTCTTAGTTTCTATACTATAAAATCATGACCTGGTGTGCCTATTTAGACTTCTCTACCTTGTTAAAGCTTATTAAAAATGAACCAATGAACCATTTTTAAAATCCAGTACATTTTCTTCGTTTATTTTATCTATCTATCTATCTATCTATCTATCTATCTATCTATCTATCTATCTATCTATCTATCTAGGCTTTCACCTCATTTTGAATCGCGACGTGTTTAAGAGGCGTTCCAAGCTTACGGTGTTGTGAAGTCCGTTGAGAAAGAGAAATAGAAATGTGCAGGAATAGAACAATGGATGCCAACAAATAGGGACGTTGCCTTAGACCTCAAGGACACCATAACTGTTAGCTCAACACCCCACCTTATGTCAATATATGGTCACCAACGCCTCGTACTTATTTCCGATAGGCCTCCACTGTGTCTTCGTTGCAATTAATGGGGGCATGTCCGTCGACAGTGCAAAACACAGAGGTGCTTGCAGTGTCATCGATTTGGTCACTCGTCGGATGCCTGCGTGTCGACTTATGCCAACAAACTCCGGTCTGTCCAAGGCACAGAAAAGCAACATCTGGCTGATCTTATGGATGCTACTGAGGTAGTTGATGCGACCGGAAAAGCGGTGGGAGGAGCGAAAGGTGCCCTAAAGGAAGCTGAACACTTGTACATGGATACCCTCGGCACGCAAAATAACAGCGCTAACGACGCCAGTGAAAGCATAAAGGAATGCAATGTTGCAGGAGAACACCACCTGGAAGACCTTAAAAACAAGCCTCCTCACAAAGAGGAACAAGAAGCAATGGATAGCGGTCAGACAAGAAAGCGTCAGGCACCGGTACCGATGAAGCAACAAGTGCACCAGACACGAAAAAGCAAGTGTGCTCAGGTGGTGCCCGTGTCACCTCCTTTGGGGACCGAGAGACGCGCCACCTATGCCAGCGTCCTCAAGAAGATGCTCCTAAAAAGTGCAAAGGAGGTAAAGCCACAGGTTGTCCTGTGACTAAAGGTGACCTACAAAAGCTTCAAGATATCAAAACGGCTACCGTGCTAACGTTTGCCAATTGTGTAGCGACACTCAACGTACGTGACGACTCGAGGAACTTAAGGCATCAGTGGCAGTCGCACCACGTGCTTGAGCACTACAACATTGATGTAGTTGCAGTGCAAGAGAGTAAGATTTCGGCTGCTAGTGACACCCATCTCGCACTGGAAGGTTTCCGAGATTGCAATTTATACATCAGCCTAGCACGTGGTGCATCCGCTGGATGTTTTTTTTTATCAGAAAACACTTTAATCATACTTTGGCGTCGCTACTTGTTCACGAGGAAGGACGCCTTCTTTGTTGTGACTTTTTTTTCATACCCATAAATGGAGGTTTATCTGTGTCTATGTTCCTTCCAAATTGAATGACAGGAATGCTTTTTTCCTCTCTATAACTTCGCTGCTAAACAATGACAGAGCTTTGATAGTTTTCGAAGACTTCAGTTGTGTTTGTGACGCGAGAGATCAATCATATATAACAAATTGTTATTATTCAGGTGCTACTTTACTGCAGAAATTTTTGAATGACCACAATTTAATGAATGTAGGAGCGCATGCACGTTTTCAGTGAAGTTCACGCACTTTCAAGGCATCTTTCATGCTCGGCTTGACCATGTGTATGCATCTCTAAGTCTTTGGTCTTACATTCCTAATAATGCTGTAAAGCCATATTTTTTACAGACCATTGCTAGGTGACCGTTTTTTGGGAAGACACATGGAAACTTCACGTACAGTTGTTGCGCGAAGAGCGTTTTGTTAAAATAGTAGGACAATCGGAGCAGGAGGTAACACAGTGTCGACAGCTGCCAATTTCCCCTCAATCGGAAAGGTTCAAAGAAAGAGTTAAGTATCAGGCAAGTAGTATTTCATGTGAAATAGCGCAAAAAAGCTAAAAACGCTATCTTTATGATTTACCTCATAAGCTGCATGCTTTTGAAAGTCACTAGCCGGGATTGTACACAGCCGAGATCACTGTGATTCGAGCACAGATACAAAAACATGATACAGATTTCTACGGAGGAGCAAATATTCGTTACCGTGTTACCCATTTTACTGAAGAGGAATCCACTAAAAATACCTCGGAGATCAAAAGAGATATGCACTTTCTACACAGATACTGCTAATTGGGTCGCGGGGTTCTCTTTGCACAGAGACATGTGAAATAAGAGCCACATTTGAAATTTATTACAAAAATTAGTTCACCACGGCTGAACTTCAGGAGAATCTTGAGGAAGAAGCTGACCATTTGATTGTTCTAGTGCCTCCGTTACAAGGTGATGATAGACTCACTGTATATGGGCCCATAACCGGATAGGAAATGAGATTTGAAGTAACAACGTTGCAGAAGAACAAATCTCCTGGCCCTGATGGCCTTAGTGGCGAATTTTACATAGATTATCAGGAACTTCTGATACCTTTCGTTGAGAAACTTTTTAAAGAGGCATATGAAGGTGGTGAACTTCCTCCTTTTAACAGCACCATACAACACCATTCCCAGAAAGTGCTGATCCTGACGCATTAAAGAGAGATACCGAATATAAGCCTATAACGTTATCTAACGTTGACTACAAAATATTTGCTAAATTGTTGACAAATCGGGAACAGACAGTGATTAATAAATGTCTAGATTAACACAAAACATGTGTGATTCGCGGTCGCTCTAAACAGACAAACATTCATATTGCACGTTCAGTTCTTGAGTGTATTGATGGTAGCATGAACCAAGTAGCCCTCCTTTAAATAGACCTTGGAAAAGCATTTCATAAGGTACAGCATGCTTTTTTGTTCCGGCTCCTAAGACACCTGCAGTTGGGTGATGTACTATACAATGTTATCTCACTCTGTTATAAAAAGTGCACAACTAGGCTAATTGTAAATCGCACACTTTACAATATAATAGAGTTAAATTCATCTATACTCCAGGGATGTCCGCTGTCACCTTTGCTTTTTTCAATTTATCTGGAACCATTATGTTTAGGTGTGCTTCTAAAGTCTGGCATAAGATGCTGCCGATATGACGCGGAGGACGGTAAAGTTCTAGCTAATGCAGATGACATTGCCTTCTTTTACGCTGATAAACCCAGCGTTCAAGAAGAAGTCAACACTACTTTACGTTTGTGTGAAGTCGCTGGCGCCAGCATAAATTTTGATAAAAGTAGTGGATTCTGGCTAGGCATGTGGGCCCAAACTTCTTCGGTCTTCACAAATATTCATTGGAATGCAACTCCTATGAATTACCTTGGTGTGCCTCTCGATAACTATCGTAACAGCGGCCCACACTGGACCTCTGCGAAAACTACGATCAGCCGAAAGGTGGGAACATGGCACGGACGGGAGCTTTTCGTTTTCGCCAGAGCGAAAGCGTGCAATATATTCTTTGTATGAAAGCTTATTTATATTCTGCAGGTGTTGCATTGCTCTCGGGTACACATTCAAGCCTTTCATAGGATATTTGCCTGCTTTCTTTGGAGCTATTGCAGGGAACCCATGAGATGAAACAATCTTTTTCGTCCACTTGAAAAGGGTGGCCTCGGCCTTATGCACTTTTTCGTGCGACAGTTGGTGTTGCGATTTTTTTACCTCAAGGATGTGTGCCACCCATTTCTATTAGCGGTTCATCGTAACCGTCTATGTTACCACCTTCCTTTTACTCATGTCACAACTAGCGTTGCTAAGGAATTGCCGTTACGGAGATTCCTAAAAGAAATTGTTGATACTGTCAGTTTTTTGAAAGCCAGGTTTACCTTAGAGTATTTGTATACTATTGACAGAACAAATCTAACTGCTGCACTTTTGAATAACCTTTTCCCCGAACCTGTTCATCGAAAGCCATATTCGCTTTTGCCTGGTCACAATGTAATATTTTGTGTACGTAGAATGTGTCTATCTCCTTCAGCGAAAACATTTTTCTTTAAACTGCACACTTCCACGCTGCCAGTGAAAACGTGGCTGAATGAAAAATCAATATACGTACCCTGCACAGTGAATTGTAGACTCTGCAGCTAACCTGAGACTATAGAGCATTGTTTTATTCATTGTCGTGACGCTTTTTTATTTTTGGGACATCCTAAAACAACAATAAGAAAAGAACTTCCAATCACAGCTCAAGGTATTAGGTTCCTTCCGTTCAAAAAGAGTCTGACTGATAATACTCCTTACGACTTGTTTATATTGTTGGTACTTTATTCATTATGGAAAAGTCGCATAATTGATAGACACGCCGAGTCCCCATGGTCGACGAGATCGATCTTCCGAGAAGCAGCTGCTCAAGCGCGCAGCGTTGTTTAGACTTTTGACCCCATTCTGGATTGGCTTCCCCTTCTTGACGCTTGTGTGTGTTTGCCTGACTTCTGATGAAGCACGTAATACATACGTCACTGATTCACTGATGATGATTTCATGCATAAAAGAACAGAAGGATTGTTCATGTGCTGTAGTGGTTAGGGTGTTGGGCTCGAAATCAGTAATCTGCAGTGCATATAAAGGTCGTCAGTTCGAGCGCTGCTCACTCATGTTTTTTTCAGTTTTTTTGTCGTAGTGCTTGTATTTAGCAATTATTACAACCTGCGCATGAGGAAATCTGTCAAGACAATTAACAATGTCAATTTGTTAACGAGTTCTGCTATATTTTTCGGGAGATATACTGCTACTCTCTTCGGAGGGGTTTCGGTACTCTCCTTCGGGCAGAGTTATGTTACTCTGTTGAGGCGGAGGGCTTTGACCCGTTATGGGGCAATCACTTGATTCTGCGTCAATAAGATGTGGCTTACTCTGGAAAAGAAAGTGAAATGTGGCGCAAGAAAGAACTCTCCCAAAGAGAGTGCCCAGCACTCTCTTAGTTTTTAGAGAGTACCCCAAGTACCATGCTCTAACAAGGTTTCGGGGCGAGTAACAGCAACAGAAACTACAATGAATTCATGGTGTGCTGCATTTGTGAGGAAGCGTTAACATCGGACAAGGTAGCATTGATGAATGAAACTTCAGGTGAATCTATGCGCTGCTTCTCATGCTACTCGCGGTTTCCTTGAGTGAGAGATGGTGGAATTTTTTATGTCCACTTTTGTGCGGTGAGAATAACTTTTATATGCTTGGCTATTCTTCTGTAGAGTAGCAGCAGTGACAACAGAGCTAAATAACAGTGACCATGTGCCATATTTATATTGTTCTCATACATTTTCATGATGCGCAACCTCAATAGTGGCACACATTTAGGGTACAATTGCATGAAGCGATCCTATCTGATTGCTTTTTAAGTAACTTGATATTGCAGATAGAACACTCACACTTCAGCTCTCGGACGTTAACATTGACAATATTGCATGCTTTTTGAAATGTGAAATAAAATAATTGATTGAATGACCATAACTTGATTGATTTATTAAATGACCTAATTAACCGACGTTTATGTTTTCATTATTTTTTGTCGTCATTTCAGTTCGTCAACACACCTCAGAGAATATGGACGTACGAAACAACAAATAGAACAGACATTCGATGTGAAGTCGACCAACGAGAATCGATAAGCCATTTGTCCATCATGTTAAAAAGGTCTTTCCTTATCGGCGGAAGACGGTGAGCTTGGGGATTGTTTTCATTGGTTCTACATAACATGGATACTTCTTTTTCACAGGTGTGACATGCAGATACAAGGAATCTTTGATACATTTCACAAAAGGCGAATGACTCTCTTTCAAAAAGGTTCGGATGAATGATTTACTCGATTACAGTAGTCACTGATTGCATTTGTTTCAGCACAACGTCACAGGCAATACATTCTTCACAAGGGCAAATAATTTACGGACAAACAAGAGGTATTTATTCGCTTATTTAAATCTAGCTGTCTACGTCAGGTTGCTCGTTGTGACCAGTTTGAATCAATACATGCCAGAAATTACCAGAGAAAGGTAAGAGGAGCACATAGCGTATGTATCTGACAAGAAACACAGACATGACTAACATGGCATGCTTTTCACGTATGTGATAAATCTCTTTCCCATAGTGTACACGAAATTGCATACGACGACGCATTGTACGCGAGTGTGCACCACATGTCCATTCATCTCGATATCTGGTAATGACCGCTAAAAAAATACTACAATTTAAGAAGCGTTGCGAAGTGTACGCAAGATCACAGCTAATCCATTGTGTCAACATGATGAGTGCGGCAAGACGGCCGTCTGCTTGCCTGCCTGCCTGTCTGTCTGTCTGTCTGTCTGTCTGTGCATATGGTTGAATGGCTGCACTGCCAAAGGAGCGTGGGATAGCCCTAAACTATAAGTAGCTTTGCCCTTAAAACACACTGTCATTTCCAAAGCCCAAGTGTATAAGTGACGCACCATGCAATCCAAGATGGCTGCGGGAGGATGATCAACCGATGAACTGGGATGGGAGAAGATAGGACGCACATACGCACTCCCCGTGCTGCTTTCACCAGATGAACTCTTTATCATCATGTGAATGTATATTGAACCAAAGTACTTTCTCAAAGAATTGGAACTGTTCGTGAACTCACCTTTGCCGTAGTGCAAAAGGTGGTGTCAGCTGATTGACCGTGCATCAACGATGCTTTGCATAATCCTTTGCGTGCTATACGAAACTGCGCGAACTAGAATTCAGGTATGAACTGAATGGCACTTCGAGATAATTCGTGCCGAGCCTGCCTGGCGCATTTGCAGCAGTAGTGGGCTACTAGCAAGAAGTGCAGCATCGTGGCTGCACAGGACCGATTGTTTAACGTAGTGATGGTTTGCAAACCTATTACGCCATCGTCACCACTTGCGCTGTAAGCATCATGCAGCTGCGTCTTTAGCGAAACAAAAGCACTTAAAGGGACACTAAAGTCAAATAACAATTTATATCAGAGTGAAAGCTTAGTGTGTGACAACATCTGAAACGACAATATTATCAACAACAGTGCCATACTAGCCGAGAAATTAAGGTAAATGCACAGGAACACAATTGCCGCAGTAGGACATTTTCAATATGGTACCAACCACAACAGAAGAACAGTCTACAGTTAATCACTAGTAATCGATTTAAAAGCACTAAATAAAGAACCTTCCGTACATCAACAGACGCAACAAAATTCTACTTGTTCGTTTCTGTTTGATTCATGAAAAAAAAGAACTGCCGGACTATGGGGAATAGCATGAGTAGTTCGAAATTCAAATTTCGCGTTGTTATACTGGACAGGTGGTGCCATCTAGCAGAGTGCAGTTGAAGGAAAAGCGTCTGCAACCTCGGAGGCAATGACGAAAAATTGATCAATGACCGTTGTTGCTGCTGTGGCTCCCGCTGCTTTCGGTCTGCTGCTACTAGCGCAGTAAAGCCGGGCAACGTTGTGCATGGCAACAGTGACGTTAGAGAGTCCGGTCGGTCCGCCTTTGAGGGGGGTATTTAAAGTGTGCTAACCCGATGCGGAGCACTAAAATGTGATTTTATTTCAAGAAATGCCCTTCCTTGGCACAAAAGTAACACTACGAGTATTCTAAATCGCCATTTCATTAATCAACATCGACCTAATAGTTAGCTTTAGTGTACCTTTAACTTCCTTTAAGTAGTGCTCTTGTCATAGTCATGATCAGACTCCAACAGTCACTGCATTCGCTGCACTCGGATGTTGCATAGTTCATCAGGGCGATCGAAACAGAGATATCAAAACGAATACACGCGCACGATTTTCGCAACGTCAGAATTGTCAAAATTTGTCAAACAACGTCATTCGCATGGCACAGGTGAAGTGCAGGAGAAGTTAGCGTGGACTGTGATCGTAAATGCACATTTCATTGCTCTAATCATTTCGCTTCGCTGGTCAAGCTCGAGCGTGTTGGTGGCATGCGGTGCTTTGTAGTATCCACTGTAATTGGGCTACATGCAATGCACACACAAAAAGAATGCGTTTATATTAAGCTCGATGAAGGGTATTATACAATGAATAGTATTAAAGCGACTTACGATTGTGAAATAACATTAACGCATGACAGCCCCTGGAGGGCCACTCGATGCTTGTGAGCTAGCAGCAGATCGTTCATCATCTCTGTCACTCTCAGCGCGTTGACCACCATCTAGGTCCAGTGAAAAATCCTCGACATCAAGACAGTCTCTTTGAACATCGCTGCTGAAAGTAATCTGAGAAATTTTCTCCGGCGAAGCGCCTACAACGCATCATCCACTACGCACAACACCAACACGGCGTCACTCACCACGTTTATCTTGGGGTGCGGTGATCATTTCGCTGCAATACCCACCAAGAAAGGAATCGCTTACAGTGTGCTGCCATCTATCAACGAACGCAAAAACAGGCGACGCAGCGTAGTCCATGGTTTGGAAGCGAAAGTCAAGAGCCTGCGCTACTTTCCGATTACAATGAATGCTATAAAATTCATGCACTGCAAAAGCACTGACGAATGTTTACGCACGGAAAATAAGGCGAGTTTTAACTGAAATGGCGAGACGTTAACATTAAACCAACTAAAGTGTCCGCAGAACACCTCGCAAAGCTGATATGTGTACTCTGCAGGATATAATCGAAAGCACAAGTTGCCGCGTATTTTCACGAAAACTTCGCATCTCGTAAGAACAAATTACGTTGATGGTGCCACAGATGGTCCGTTATATTCACTGATGCACAAAACATACAAAGTAGTTTGTGTTCGTTTCTTGCTAACCTGTTAACACTCAGGCTGGCACCGCCCAACAAGGAAGCGTTGGGAGCATCTGCCTACTCATCATCCTCGAGAGAACGCTTCTGAATTCCGTTAGGCGGCGCAACAGTCTTGGAACATTGCGATTAGCGGTAGCCTCACGTCAGACAATGAGCTGTCTTTGAGAACTCACCCCCGTATTCATAAATGCTCCTCGACTCGACCCTTCACTTGATACGCTCCTCGAGTGGCGTTTTCCCGTTCACAAACGGCCCTTCACTTGAAATGTTTCCTTCACCTATGAAAATCTGAAGCGTTTGCTCGAGTTTGTTAAGGAAGTGAACGAGCTACCTTAAATCGTCCCTCGACTGAAGTTTCCGCGTGAAAATGACGTCCATGGCGGAGCCCATCTTGCTTTGATGGCGTTTTTCGATTAATTAGGCTGCCACCTCCACGTTCTTTCGGTAGAGGTGGTACGCAGTTACTACGGAGCTGTCTTCGAATGGTTCGGCAGCTGTTACTTTGGCGCCGGGACTGGCAGGTGTGGTGCCAAGATGACCGCTCGACAGTGCCGTAATGTGTTGTGTTTCGTGCACGAGCCAGCGAATTACCTGCCCTCGGGTGTGCGTATACTCGCCGTGCGAGTGCTTTAAAAATTATTGCGGACACCAGTGCTTTGAAGTGTTTCGATGAAACTCGCACACCGCATCAGTTCAAGCGTGGCACGAAAGCTTGACAAGCTAGCAGAAAGAACACGTAATGACAAACTTTCGATGCGCTGCATTCGCCGTACTTTAGAGTGGCTTTTTCTCCGGTCAATCTTTGCTACCTTAACCAAAACTTACGGCGAAGCATACCTCCATTAGACGACCGTCTGTATCAACGAGAAGGTAAGTTCTCCTGTGTTTTATATTTTCATTTTTTGCTGGTTTGGTCAGATCACTATTAGAGACAGTTTACGAAAAGCAAAACAAAATGCAATTGGGCGCAATGAGTGTGCTGCTGTTGCTACTACACGTGAAACATAGCTTCCATATACAGTTTCTATGCAGCTCAAAGTACTGATACGTGTATGGAACTGTCGCTCTGGCACACCTAAAATGGCACCCAAAAGGAGGAAGACGACAACGTGGTTGTTGTGGGTTGGACTCTCGAGCTTCTTTTGTTGGCCTGTATGACGGTTCGCTCTTTAAGCCGTTAGGAAGACCGGCTGTCGGTGAATCAATCTTCCCCGTAACATCTTTTGGTGGAGGTGCGTGATCTTCACACAACCCGGCTCTGGAACTCAGCAGTGAACGCCAGCCTTGTCCAGCCGTGACGCCTGAAACCGGCACTCAGGCCTCGCCATTCGCGCCGGCTCCATCATTTGTAATTCCCCCCTCCCCCATCTTCTTGACCCTGGCACGTTTTCCCGGACGGACAGCACGGACGTCGAATAATGGCTAGCATTATTCGAGCGCGTCAGCAAGCACTGCAGGTGGGACGAGACGCTTATGTTGGCATATATTCTGTTTTACCTACGGGGTATGGCACACGCCTGGTACGAGACGCACGAAGAAGAATTAACCAGCTGGGACACATGCAAGCAAAACCTTCGCGACTTGTTTGGTTGGTCAGTCGCCCATCAGATGGCAGCCAGACAGGAAATCGCGTCACATGTTCAATCATCAACGCAGTCCTACGTGACGTACATTCAAGACGTACTGCCACTGTGCCGGAAGGCTGACAAAAACATATCCGAGGCGGAAGAGATCAGCAACGTGTTGAAAGGCATTGCTGATGATGCTTTCAACATACTATTGCGTAAGAACTGTACCACTGTCGACTGCATCATATCTGAATGCTGACGATTTGAACAAGCTCAAAGCAGGCGAATAACTCAAACAATTCATGAGACTACCAAACACTGGTGCGACTTCGTCTTGAAAGATTCCGCAGTGCCCCGTTCACTTTCGCCTCCTGCCAATATCGCAAAGATTGTTCGCCACGAGCTGGAGGCCATGGCACCCGCTTCCTATCAGCCCCCTGCACAACACAAGTGGGCAACAGTCTCGCTTATTCAAGCCGTCGTACGTCAAGAGTTTGCTAACTTGGGCGTCCAGGTTCCCCAGCCCGCCAGGCCCGTGCCGCAGCCTATGAGCAATCCTGTCCACAACGCTGACCACCACTCTGCTCCACTTGTATCTGTGGCAGCTTCGACTCCTCGGTTTCCACCACGCTACCGAAATCCATCTGAGTGGCGCACGCACGATGATCGACCCATCTGCTTTTCTTGCTCTCGAGTTGGGCACATCTCCCACCATTGCCGCCAAGCTATCCTAATGTCGACCGCCGTGATGACCGTGGATAATATTCACAACCCGCTTTTACGGATAACCATCTTCAGAACCCTTGCCCTCGCCTCTTATCTCCACGCTTCGAACCGTCCTACGCTGACGTCGTCGCCCAAAGAAACTGGTCTAGCCGCTCGCCGTCATCTCAGGGTCGGCCATCACGCTCCCCTCAACGCCGCCGCTCTCCGTCACTGGCTTATTCTGGTCATCCCCCAGGAAACTGACGAGTGCAACTCCTGGAGGTGGCGCTGCGTCGACGACTCGGAACGAAAACCCTCAAGAGGTTACAAATTCAAGACGTAATTTACTTCAAGTGTTCGTTGATGGCCACACCGTTACTGCTCTAATTGATTCTGGTGCCCAAGTATCTGTAATGAGTTCACCACTTCGATCTCGCCTGAGAAAGGTTCTCACACCTGCTATGTTCTCTACTGTTCGAGTGGTCAACGGAAGTCGAACATCGGTGCTTGGCATGTGCACTGCCCGCGTTACAGTTGCCGGCCACCACACGTCCGTTCTCTTCACAGTCCTCGATACTTGCCCACACGATGTCGTGCTTGGAATTGATTTCTTAACCACTCACTCCGCCCTCATAGATTGTTCTACCAGTATCTTACGGCTCGAATTGTCTTTGCGCACTGCTTTCGCTTTTCCAAGTCGCACTCGGCTACGGTCCGTGGAGTCTCTACGGCTACCGCCCCAGGCTCCTATGTATATTCCTGTGTCGCCCTTTCATTCCATTCCTAATAAAGACTACCTGGTCGCTCCCCTCATTGATTTGACCCTTACGCACCACATCGCACTACCACATACCTTAGTGGTTGTTGCTAACAATATGGCGCTACTTCCAGTTCTGAACTTCTCTACGTCAACCCATATTCTTCTTCAAGGCATCACTTCAGCCGATCTTTCCACCCTCGACGATTGTTCGATTTTGTTGTTTTACCCCTGACACTAGGACCGTGGCAAAACTTGTCAACACACCGCAATATGAGGCGTTCCTCGACAAAATGATATCCGTCGACCTCTTACCTTTCCAAGTTGCAGCGCTCCGGAGTGTTCTATTTTCCTACCTGGATATCTTTGACGTCGACGACCGTCCCCTGGGCCGCACAAGTGCCGTAACCAACCGCATCATCATCGGCGACGCCAGCCCACTCCACAAACACCCTTATTCCGTGTCACATGTTGAGCGCCAAGTTATACAGATGGAGGTTGAGAAAATGCTGAGCAAAGACGCCATTGAGCTTTCATCGAGTCTTTGGGCATCCCCTGTGGTCTTAGTTAAAAAGAAGGACAGCACCTGACGCTTTTGCGTCGACTATCACCACCTGAATTGGATCACCAAGAAGAAAGTTTATCCTGTAGCCGAATCGATGATGCGCTCAACTGCCTCCACGGTGCCAACCACTTCTCGTCCCTTGAACTTCGATCTGGATACTGGCAAATTTTGGTGAACGACCGCCACCGCGAGAAGACATTATTCATCACACCCGATGGCTTTTACCAATTCAAGGTCATGCCTTTTGGGTTGTGCAATGCCCCGGCTACTTTTGAAGGTATGATGGACTATCTTCTCCGCGGCTTAAAACGGTCGACCTGCCTTTGCTACCTGGACGATGTAATCGTCTTCTCGCCCTTCTTCGAAAGCCACCTGTCTTGTCTCTCGGCAATCCTGAACGTTTTTCGTTGCGCTGGTCTCCAGCTGAATTCGTCGAAATGCTCATTTGGACGCTGGAAGATAAACTGCTCGTTCACCTTGTTAAAGCCACTGGTGTTCAACCGGACCCTGACAAAGTCAGTGCAGCCCGAGAATTCCCGGTTCCGCGTACCACACAAGAAGTTCGCAGTTTTTTTCGTCTCTGCTCATATTTCCGCCACTTGTCTTCAACTTCACGGATATTGCTAGGCCCCTCACGGATCTCCTCAAAAAGAATGTGGCCTCTTCTTGGGGCAAGGACCAAGAACATTCGTTCGCATCGTTGATTACCGCCCTCACATCACCACCTGTGTTGACTCATTTTGATCCAGCGGCTCGAACAGAGCTTCGCACCGATGCAAGCGGCCATGACAATGGTGCTATACTCGCTCAGATACAGAATGGCACAAACCGTGTGATAGCCTACGCTAGTCGCCTTCTGTCGGAAGCGGAAAAAAATTATTCCTTCACTGAGCGGGAATGCTGAGCCCTCGTATTGGGCCATTGCGAAACTACGGCTGTACTAATACGGACGTCCGTTCACAGTCATCATGGACCATCATGCGCTTTGGTGGCTGTCGAAGCTTAAAGACCCCACAGGAAGACTCGGCTCATGGACACTTCGATTACAGGAGTACACGTTCTCAGTTGTGTACAAATATGCAAAGCTGCACAGCGACGCTGACGGCTTATCCCGGCACCCCCTTGATCCACCTAACTCCAATGATTTGGAATCCGATGCCTGCGTTTTAGCCATCACTGACTTCCTGAACGTGGCCGACGAACAGAGCCGAGATCCATCGCTGCTCACCATCATTGACCGCCTGCAATCGCGTCATACTGACCCTTCTCTTAGCAGATTCTTGCTTCAAGACAGCGTTTTGTACCACCGCAACTTACACCCCGATGGCGTTGAACTTTTACTCGTCGTACCACATCACCTGTGAAACGATGTTCTGCGACAATTCCAGGATGCTCCAACTTCTGGACATCTAAGAGTCTCCAGAACTTACGACTGCGTTCGACGACGAGTATTCTGGAAGGGTCTCTACCGCTCCGTTCGCCGTTACGTCGCATCTTGCGACCTCTGCCAGCGCCGAAAGAAGCCTGAGACTCCCTCTGCTGGTCTTCTTCAACCTAATGAAATTATAGCCGAGCCGTTTTATTGAGTGCGGTTGGACTTGCTAGGTCCCTTTCCTACTTCTACAACTGGAAATAAATGAATTGCAGTGGCAACAGATTATGCTACACGGTATGCAATCACTCGAGTGCTACCAACCAGCTGCGCAACCGACGTTGCCGACTTCCTGCTCTATGACATTACTTTGCAGCATGGCGCTCCATCTCACCTGTTCACAGACCATGGTCGCTACTTTCTATCTCGCGTGGTTGATGATCTACTCCGATCCTGTGCTACCCGTCACAACTTCACCACTTCTTACCACCCTCAGACTAACGGCCTTACGGCGCGCCTAAACTGCACATTGACAGACATGCTTTCTATGTACTTATCTGCCGATTACACTGACTGGGACATGGCTCTCCCTTTCGTCGCCTTCGCCTATAACTCGTCGCGTCATGAAACAGCAGGGTACTCCCCATTTTATCTACTCTTCGGACGTCATCCCCTACCGCCCTTCAACACACTGCTTTCATCAGAACACCCATCCTCCATTTCCTACGCTCAGGATGCGATCAGCCATGCCCTCACGGCACGCGCGGTAGCTCGTGCTCGATTATTGTCGTCGCAGAGAGTACAAAAGTCTTTTTATGACCGTTGACATAGGAACGCCGTTTTTTCTGCAGGATCTCTTGTTCTCCTGTGGCTCCCATCTCGAGTTGTTGGCCCCTGTGAGAAACTACTATCGCGATACGCTGTGCCCTACCGAGTCCTTCGTCAGGTCACGCTTGTGACCTACGAGATAGCCGCTACCACAAACTCATCGGCTGCTGCACCCAGAACGGAAGTGGTCCACGTTTCTCGTCTCAAGCCCTACACCGCGAACTCGCTCATTTAACAGGCACCAAGACGGTTTATTATCGGCCGGGGTGATGATACGTGTATGGAACTGTCGCTCCGGCACACCTGAAATGGCACCCAAAAGGAGGAAGACGACAACGTGGTTGTTGTGGGTTGGACTCTCGAGCTTCCCCTGTTGGCCTGCATGACGGTGCGCTCTTTGGGCCGTTTGGAAGACCCGCTGTCGGTGATTTAATCTTCCCGGTAACAATACCAATTAACAACCAAGCCCACCTTCAGGGGATCAAGGAGGGGGTCATGCTCTGTGAAAGTTGCATGTACGCGAGAATGCATGGAGTGTCGTATAAACACGCAAACATATGAAATAAAAATACAGCAGATACACAATTAGATTATTTTTATTTTAGGATTGAATCCCCCCAATTAAGAATTGCTGGCTGTGGGAATGATTCGTGGAATGAGATAATAAAATTGTAGAACCTTATGCCTGGTCAGCTGCCCAAGTGCCTGAGCCAAACATGTTTCGAAATAGTCAAAGCTCAATAATTCGACCGTGTCTGTTCTTGAACGCTAAAATTAATAATGAATGTGTGCACCTCTATTAGTAAATAAAAATGCAGCTTCGGGGTACAAGCTATTACGTTTTTCTAATATTATTTCTTGCCTCTTTTGCGCAGGGGACAAGCTGCTGAAAGAGGAACACAGAGCAAAGGTCTCCTAAAATGTGTCGTATTAGCAATGCATTGCAGAGTTTCACGACTATGACTCGCTCTCTGGATTTCGTGCCGACTTGTTGTGCCCCCGTGATCTCCGACGACAGCGCAGCTCTGGCCGACTGGCTCTTCCTACGCCATCTTCTGACGCCGACAAGAGCTCTCGCTGAGTGGTGCTCCGTCCTAAGACTCTTGCGAGCGTGTCCATCTTCCCTATCTTCTACTTACTTCCGTATGTTACTGTCCCTGCACCACGTTCTCTCCTTTCCCTTTTCTCTATATCTATACCTTTTAGTCCTATCCTTTTAATCCCTCTTTTATTCATCCCTCGTAAGCTACTGTTTAAGTGTCGTACTATGACGCACACAGTTACGGGGCTCACTTTTTACTTCTTTTTTCTTCTAAGAATCACATAAGTTCCCGACTGTACAAAAAGGACAAAAGCTGCAGTGAATCCGTGAAGCTGCTCTGCATTAGGCACGCTATGTTGTCTACTCCCTCAATCTTATTTATGATGTCCTCCGACCTCGTACTTCACCTTTACAGTGTGTAGGTTGCGTATGTTTGATTGATGAACACTTTGAAGTTGCATTCTTTTGTTTGCCACGTTGCTCTTCACCAGCTACATGAAATAAAGATTCATTTGCCATTCACAATTTTTGTTTTGTTCATTTATCAATACATATTTATTGTCGTGTTAGTCTTTTCATGATAAGACCCGACTTCAAAAACCACTTCTCCAATTCTACAGGAAAGTAGTTCTAGAAAACTCAAACTTGTTTTATATAAAGCAGCACGACTCCTCTTCCACAGAACTGAGATGGCGTGGTTCTAATCGGTAGATGTGCTAATGATGCAGCAATAGCGAATATTTTATTTGCAGGGTTCTGAAGAGGTGTATCCGTGATGACTGCAATACTCTTGAGCCTTCTTCAACACTTTGTTGACACTCGTCTTCAATGAATCAGCAGTGTAAAATACGCTGCTTCTTGATGACATTTTTTCGAAGGTTGAGAGAACCTACAGGATTATTTTCAAAACAGAACAGTGCCTAAAATTAGACACGGCTTTAGTTTTATAATTTCCGAAGAATAAAACATCGCCTCTAAAGTATGTACTGCCAAGGCTTTGGAATGCAGCACAGTCCCCATAATCCTTCTCAATAGGTATTCCCAGCAATCATATTCTGCAAATAAAAGCGAAAACATAAGTGCGAAGGTCATTCGTGCACTAACGAGTGTGTTTCTGAGCTTGCAGATGAAGAAAACGGTAAAAAAGTTTTAAGACGTTGCCCCTTTGTGAACTTGGAGACCAAAGCTACACAGATTGAAAGGGTACGTCTATTCAAGTCTATCAAATTAGGCACAATGACAAATGCAGGGTAAATAGAACAAAGAAAAAAACAATAAGTGATTATTCAGATATCCTTGGAAGTGTAAATTGTTAAAATTGACACACACACAGACACACACCAGTTCCTGTTAACTGACTATGTATTCTGCTAATTGTTAAAAGCAACAACTTTAAAACGCATTTTTCGCCAATACTTAAAGAAAAGCACACAATCGCTTTTTTCAACTTGCGTAGCAGTGTAATTTGAAGGCTCAGCCAGCCGCGAGTATAACATGCCTAATTTTTAACGCTATTCTGGTATAACCTTGAGTAGCAGTTGCGAGCATTGTCTTCCAAATTTCCTATTATACGCAGAGGAACAACTACGAAAGCGCCACCTTCATACTCGCAGCAATAGAGAAAAATAAACCTTGTACAGGCCCCTGAAATTGGGAACTGTGCACGTACTCTCGTAGTGAAAACGAATTTACGTACGAGTAATCTTTGTATGCAATCCAGTGGTGAATTCCAAAAGCACGCCAATGTAATGTTATACATAGTAAAATTACTCAATCAAACACGTTATCCATTCTATGGCTACATTAGGCATCAGAAGGCTCTCAGCAAAGTGAAAGTAAACAAAGCAACGAACCATCTGTTGTGCTTCCTGTGATCACTCACGTAGTTTGTTAGTCAACCCGTTGAAAGTATACGGTCTCAAATGACACACACGTAGACACTTCCGTGAATATAAACTGCAATCAATAGACCCATACGAGACAAAACAAACTAAGCCCATAGAAACGCCAGCAGACGAAACGCCATGAGCTGTTTGTTCAGCTGCCTGGGTACAGTGTCTAGAAATATATATTTTTAGACACTGTAGCTTGGGTGCGATTGTTGCCAGACTTGAGGCAGAGGTTTCGCTAACTCTACCAGCACAAGGCTTAGGGAAACCATGCTACCCTTCTAAATGCATGTATTTTGCTTTAATGTGAATTTGTTAAGAAAGATAACTTAGAAAACCGTTGTTTTACTGTACAGAGGTAGGCATCTAAAAACCACAATTAAGAACACTCTCGTTATCAGGCACTTATCTCGGCGCATGCAGCTCACTTAAGTGAAGGGAGCATTTCCAAGCTTACCTTGAGGAAGTGTAGAGGAGCGTTCGTGAAACGCTGCGGCTCCTTGAGTGGTGGAGCAAGCTCCGCCTTGACTTCGTTAAGTCGAGGGGAGCCCTTGAGTGAAGGAGTGTTTGTGAATACGGGTCTCAGTGTAGTAAACCTGCCTGGTAAGCCGAACGTCTGCGTATAGCTACACAAATTACATAAATGATTATCTATCTCCTAAAACCTGGTTCAAAGTGTGGCGTAGGTATGTTCTTGCTTGCTGTTCTATAGGTTTCACTCCGAATACGTAGTATCTGTTAATTTACGTAAATGCCAATCATTGGTTTGCCTACTAAAAGTGCTTTCGGCGTTCCTATCTAACCATCAGCCCATTTTCCAGTGCTTCCATATCTCTTGAACCTAGTATATTCCAAAATCAACACAAGAAGACATTAGTGGAGGAGAAGCACGCTTAACAGATTATGAAATGAATGTCTTGAACCCTTTTCTCGAGTCATGCATGGTACAAACTCACTTACCACGCCCCATGGAATCTGGGTATACAAAACAAATTATTCACATTCTGTATCAAGCCAGAAACGGCAAGAGAGTTGGGGAACGCCAACAGGACAGCGTGAACAATTACATGTCGCAAAAAGCGTCAGCAGACGCAAAGAACAGAAGCCATTGTTTGAGCCACATGGCAACCCAGGAAATCTGCGTGGCCGTCCGGTATCTGAGAACAAAGCCAAAGTAGTACATCAAAATACTGCACATGATGATCCTAAGGAATGGGTACCCAAATGTAACCGTGCTGGCGGCGAGTTGGGTGGACCACCTTAGTACGCTGTTATGTCGTGAGGCTAGCACCATACCCTTCGGCTTCATTGTATCCAGTAAATTCTTCTAAAAAGGTTTCTGCTTTTGTAAGGGCATTTTGTTCAAAATTGCAATTTTACGTGCTCAGTGCTTTTTTTCATGATGGTCGATTGGAGTGACCAGATGGTGGCATTGTAATTCTCTTCTCGGCGCCATAAAAATTACCCAGCTGTCATTGTGATATTAAACACTGAGAACAAATACAGCGCCATCAAAAACACAAATATTTTTATGATGTTACCACTTTGATGCCAGAATGAAATGTCACTGCTAAAGAAGCAATATTGAGGACGTCAATTAGCGTAACGGGTTGAAGAAAGTATATAAAAAACATGCTGTTTGTCTCTGTAGAAAGCAGTATGACATGAAGTCTGAAACGTGCCTTCAGAGAGCCACTTTATTGGTAGTTTATTGTAAACTGTTTCACCACGAGGGCGATGGAATGATCGCAGCTGCAACAAATTGTAATGTCACGCGAAGAACGGCAAGCACCTGAAAACTTCACCTGAAAACTCATTATATTTCATGAGAAATTAAAAAAGGTTGAGCTCCCCTCTCAGAACCTGCAAGCATCTTTCCTTCATTAGTAAAAGAATGTAGGATTGGCTTGCTTTTGTTCGAATAGTATGTTTGCTCAGCTAATCATGTCATGAATAGTTTAATTCTGTCGCTATTACTTGAAGCTTTACGTTAAACTGGGCCCTGCCCAGTTTAACGTAACCGTTTAACCTAACGTGCCCCAGTCCTCGACGAAATTTACGAGGGCATTCTACACTTCGTTCAAAAACACCCAAGATGAAAGTATGTCAGAACTGAAATGTTATATATTTGAACCTAGTTCACCGAGCGTGCTGAGTTACCTAGAATACCGAGTTTAAAATGGGTCATGTCAGTGAAGCTTTCTCATATCAATGCAGTCATTTGCGCGCTAGAAGTCTTGTCGAGCTTGCTATGCACCTGCTATAGGGCCTTACAGGCAAAGTCGCGGTAGCGAGTGCGTCTTTTGTAGTGGGTGTCCTACTTAGAATCATGAGTTAGTGATAATCACATGTTCGGACGCGACCTAATGCAATGCAAGCTTGTAAGACGCAATAATACAGCGAGATCACATGTTGCATTGAGAATAATGTATACAAGACGCGTATGTTTGTATAGCGTGCAAATTACTTTCGCTGTATTGGCAAGCAGAGGAACTTTATTTTCACGGTGTTTCAAAGAAGACGCTGGCTCTGTGGTAGAACAACGAGTTGGTTGGTTGGCTGTTCCTCAGAGTCGTGGTGGGTTGCACCAGGACTCTGAGAAACAGCGAACCAATCAAGTAGTTATCACTGAAGTGGCCGGGGTTAGAACCTCACTCCGGCGCATAATATTTTATTTCCAGCTTTTTTGATATTTTGGTCGCGCACAAGGTGATTTTTTGCTCACAACCACCGACGCCGACACCGGCATTTCTGCGAAACTGGCTCTAAGACTGTCGCTTCAAAACCTAAGCCGCTGCTTGTGCGAGCCCTAGTGAACAGCTACTTGAAACATGCGAAAGCAGTCCTGTGCTAGCCGAACATTTGTACCGTCCTGTTTATAGAAATATGCATCTTGATTTTTGTTTTATTCGTGTCGTGATGCAGGTGATCTTATTCCCCTCGACATCCACGCATTCGACTCGTATTTCATAGCTCTCACCCTCGCAGGCATGATTGCTGAGACGCTAGTGATTCATGCATGGCCGTTTCAACGGCGGGGAGACGTGGAAGAAAAAGAAGCCGTGTGAAACGGCTGTGTTTGCAAATGCTCTCTTCTGGAAACAGCGTATCGGCCCCAAGCCGAGGATCATCAACATCGTTTCCTGATGAAGACGAAAGGTAAAAATTCGCGCTACCGCGTCTACCAACCGGTAATGACGTTTTGAATTCTGTCTCTCTCTATGCGGACTTGGCTGGTAGACTATACCTAGCTCCAGATTTTTGTGACACTCTGTTTGAACTGCTGACTACTGTGAATGTTGTGGGTGTAGGGCAGTATCAAATGAGCCAGAATGAAGGGTAACCTGTGCAAGTAGAATTGCAAAGCATAAACTTGTCACCCATGGCGAGCTGCGTGTGAGAGGGCGTAAATGCATGGTGATAGATCCGGAGACCATAAATATGAAGCAGAAGCTGCTTCGGCTTACACCTCACTTGGAAACTAGACGTGTAAAAGGGGCGTTTTAAGCTTATATCCTAGTGAAGTCGATAGAGAGAGACGTGGAGATGTGCTGCTATGGAGCAATGGATGACAACGAACCGGGATGTGGCTTTAGAGCTCATTACTGGCATCAGTGCCACCTTAATACCACGCATGACCACCTTTGGTCGCCAGTGCCTAGTGCATATCCAAGTAGGCCTCCGCTCTGCCACCGTTGCAAGCGAGTGGTACATGTTCGTCGACAATGCAAAACACCGCTGCGCTTGCAGTGACATCGCTTCAGGCATCTGTGGGATGTTTGCATGTCGACCTACGTAAGCAAGGTGCGTTCTGGCCACCTTAGTTCAGAGGACCTTCACCTCGACCATCTAATGGATGCCATCGAGCACGTCGATGTGCCAGAAATAGCAGTGGGTCACATCAAAGAACATGAACTGAAGGCCATGGAGCTCATGCAAAGCAGTCACAATGGCGATGCACGTCGATGTGCCAGAAATAGCAGTGGGTCACATCAAAGAACATGAACATGAAGGCCATGGAGCTCATGCCAAGCAGTCACAATGGCGATGCTACAAGCACAAGTGATGACACCCGAGAAAAAGATGCTGTTGGCGAACGTGGCTTGGAAAAAAAACAGGAAAAGTCTGCTGATGATGATGGAGTTGTAGAAGAGGCAATGAATAGCTGCCAGGCAAGGAAACGCCGTTCGCCAGAGAGTGTCGGAATAAGAGCGGCTGCGTATAATGAAGCAGAATACGGGTCTTCATGTTGACAGCGCGTTGCGCCCTTAGAAGTGGTGGAGGAACGCGCCGCCTGTGCCAGAGTACTCAAAAAGGTGGCGTGGCTAAAAAAAGTGCAAGGGAGGTAAAGCCACAAGTTTCACGTGGCAAAAGATCATCAACAAAAACTTTAAAGAAGTTAAAATGGCTACTTCGCTTACCTTCCCCCCCTTGTTTAGACACACTCAAAGAGCGTGGCATAACAAATGCAAGGCATCAGCAGCATCAGCAGCAGTTAAACCACGTGCTTCGGTAACATCACGTTAATGTTGTTGTAGTGCAAGAATCGTCAGCTCTAGATGTCACTTTAACACAGGAAACTTTTCCAAATTACAATCTGTACAGTTACCACGCACGTGGCGCTTCCTCTGAATGCTTTTTATTAGTTATAAAGCAGCTGAGTCATTCTTTGAAGTCACTACATATTGATAGGGAAAACCATCTTCTTTGCTGTTACATCTTTCTTAATTCCGCAAGTAGAGGTTTGTTTGTGTATAAATATGCTTTCACAAAAGTGAATGACAGGAATTCCTTATGGCTGTTTATAACGTGATAGCGTTAGCAAGCTTGTGTAGCAGGAAACCCACCGCCGGCGTCAGCCCCTTTGTTTGTGAGCAAAAAATCATCTGTTGGTCTGTGACCGAAAGATGAAGTTACCGAGATAGCCGCGGGAGGCCGCTACTTGTGCACGTGTGCGCGCACGATGACACTGGAAAAGCTGTGCATTTAAAGAAAAAAAAGTGCTCAAAGTCATGAGGCGCGGTAGTCTTTTTTTACCGTGCCACCCCTTCCTGCTTAGCTTCGAGCGCTTTCGTCGGACGAGAGAAGAGAGAATGCAATTGCAGATTGCGACAAACCTTTGTAACTCCACTCGCGCTGGATGGATTCTTAAAATTTTTGCGGCGTTAAATTTGTGAGGCAATAAGCTTTTCTATTGAATTAATTCCATGGTTACTTGAAAAAGTGTTCCAGGGACCCTTTAACGCAATTCGTTCGACAGGTGTCACGACGAAAATGAGCCTATTCGGTGATAATTGCGCGCGCTGGTCAAATATACTGTGTGCGTGTTTGTGTGCGTGCGTGTGTATTTAACAAAACATATGAATAGGGTGCGGCGATGGCGTAGTGGTTAGAGCATCCGCCTCGCATGCAAGAGGTCCGTGGTTCAAATCCCGGTGCCGCGCAGTTCCCAACCAGATTAAAAAATAAAATCCGCGTGTTGATGGAACCGCATTAAGAGGCCTGGGGGGGCGGCCTCACCAGCAACCACCGCCGGGAACGCACTCTCTCACCAGAGAAGGATTGGCCACCCTGGTGCAGTATCTGGCCACTACCCCCCACATGCATACGTCAAATAACTTACGGCCATCAGTCCCCAGCAGCTAATTGGCAGCAGCAAGCACAGGGTCGGGTTAACTGGCGGAACATGGGAGAGGCCTTTGTCCTGCAGTGGACGTAGTCAGGCTGACGATGATGATGAATAGGTATGCCCTTAGTGGTAAGGGTGCACTAGGGGCTGGATTTCCCTATCGCATTCAACTCTTAAAGCGAAGCTTACGGGTCCTCCATCTTTTTGCTTGGCTGCTAACACTGATAGATGTTTGATTGAGTTAGGGTATTTTAATTGTGTTTGTGACTATAGGGATTGCTCGTATTTTACAAATCGTTACGATGCGTGTGCCGATTTATTGCCACAATCAATTCAATGACCCTAATCTGATAGATGTCGGACAGCATGCGCCTGCCTGATTGACATTTACGCACTATTAGGGTGTCTGTCATGCTCGGCTCGATCGTGTTTAAGTCTCTATAAGCCTGTGGTCATACGTTCACCGCTACACCGTCATACGTCCACCGCTAAAGCGAACATTTTTCACAGACAATTGTTTAAAGACCGTTTTATGGAGTTTTAGAGAATTTTTCAAGAGTCTGACAAATTGGGCATTATGGAAGCTAAACGTACAGATCTTGCATGAGAAGTGTTTTGTCAATACAGCAAAAGAAATGCTCCATTTGGTAACCCAATTTCGGTAGCTGTCGATTTTCGCTCAATAGGAAATGTTCAAAGAAAAAAAATGAAGTGATTAGTCTCATGTAATCTAGCACAAGGAAAGAAAGCTGAACAACGCTATTTTTATTACCTACTTAATAACCTGCATGCTTTTGAAGCAAAGAGCCAATGCTGTACGGGTTTAAAATAAATATAGTTTGAGCACAATACAGAAATATGATACTGAAGCAAACTGAGGAGCAATGATTCATCCTCGTTCTATTCGTTACAATGAAGATGAGCCCCCAAAAGAGCTCTTGAGAATGAAAAGTGACATGCACTCTTCAACTAGATATTGAAAATTGAGTTAAAAGGCTTCATATGCACAGATACCCAGCAAATAGCGGCTGCATTTGAGGATCATTACAAAATCCTGTCCACAACGGCTGAGCTTACAATTGACTATGAAAAAAAAATGGCAGCATATCCACGGGCTGAGTGATGAAGACAAGGGCAAAGCATTTGTCCATCCATTCGCCCTTGCTTCGGTCCATTCATGCGTCCTTCTGTGTGACCATCCGTGCGTCCATCCACCTGGCCGTGCGTGCGTGAGTTCGTGCGTCCGCACGTACATCCATGCGTTCGTCCCTGCGTTCGCCCATGCATCCGCCTTTGCGTCCGTCCATGCGTTAATCCGTCCGAGCAGCCATCCGTGTGTCCATACATGCATCTGTCATTGTGTCCGTTCGTCCATCTAGTCAACACTCCAAGTACCACCATCTCGCATCTTTTCATCATATATTCCGCATATAGAAGCACTGCCATCCTGCGGACATTCCAAGGACTAAACGAGATGTGGCACACGCGCACTTTCCTATGGCTTGAGCTTCTTGCCTACTTCCAACCTTTAACCATCTCGAGTTCATGGTACGTACTAGTTCACTGTATTTATGGCACTGCGGCCCAACGCTCGTTAAACCTTTCTAAAACCAAGGAGGTTGCACCAGCGAGTATAACCTAGCAGCCCTTTCTTTTTAGATAGTGCTGAATGTACATGCAACTGGCTCTTAATTGGCAATGAGAGACAGTAGAATTCAGCTTTTAGTTAACGCGCACGCTGCCAATTTTTTATTGTTCAATAACGGACAGGAGAAATTTCCCACCATCACTACCTTGCAGGTCAGAATGTGAGAGTGGTTATGCACTACGACTATGACGAGGGACGAACGGGTGCCACTCCGGGGAGCTTCGCCCCTAAAAGCTGAACGATTCGTTGCTTTAAGGTCATGTTTACAGGAAGATGATGGGCTCATGATCGATGGACCGATAACTAAGAAGGAAATTGAATTTGCGACCGGAACTTTGCAGAGAAACGAAACTCCCCGCCGACATGGCCTTAGCACGGAATTTCACATGACCTCTAATGAACTTCTCACTCCTTTCCGCGAAGCACTTTTTAAATAGGCCTGTGAACTTTGGCAACTTCCTTTTCCTCCTATGAGGGTCGTACCACTTTGATCTCGAAAAGTATCGACAATGATGCACTAAAAAGTGTAACTGGATATATGCGTATTTTTCATATAACGATGGTTATAACATATTTGCGAAAACTTTGATGAACAGGCTGCACAGAGTGATTACTAAATGTGTAGGCGGCCTTCAAACATGTAGACAAGATGGCCGTTTTATACAAACGAATAACAATGTAGTGCTATCAGTCATTCAGTGCATTAACAATAGCACGAATCAGGTTGCTCTTCTTGAGATTGACCTCGCTAAGGCTTTCGATAAAGTAAGACATGATTTGCAAAGAAAGCTGTTATGATATTATAACTCGGGTCACGCGCGACGCCGTAGTTGGTCGCCGCCGCTGCCGAAGGTGTCCTTAAACACATCGCCCGAAATTAGAAAAAAAAAACAGTACCAGTTACACAGGGGGCTCGAACTCGTTCCCGCTGGGAGCCATGCCAGTATTCTACAACTGAGTTACGGCGGTGTTTGGGAAATATTGGCTATCTTGCCTTAGGAAGGCTTGATGTCGGGAAAGCAATCGGGTTAATGTGCCTTGTATAGCGTTTTGAAACATCCAAAGAACCACCAGTCGGCGCACAATACGAGCAGCATAACGAGTGGATCTTCCGTTGCTCCAACCCATTACAAAATATTGTTCTTGTTCACCTATTAACGGTGGCATATATCCACTTTAGGAATAATTCCTCATCGTCGTCAGCCAATGCATGCAATATTGGCACGGAATTCCCTCCCTGCAACTGTTGAGCGGATACCACGCTTCTCGTAACAATGACGAAAAATAGCATAGCAAATGCCGGTCTACTACTAAAATTTTTTAAACAATAATGCTGTAGGTGTTATCAAGCAAGTTTGCTTGCAGCAGCTGCCCAATGAGTGTTAAAAAAAGCTCTGAAGAGCCACTTTTCTAGCTCTCACTGTGACTGTGCTGTACCTAACGCGCAAGCGTGGCGTTTTTTAAAATACGAAGCATTTCTAGGCGAACTTCAGTGACTTTGGGCATATCTATCTATCTATCTATCTATCTATCTATCTATCTATCTATCTATCTATCTATCCGCCTAAGACTTTCAGCTTTCCTGGCCGTTTCGATAATGGTATCGATACGAAACTAGGTATGGCATACCATGACAGTACGAAAAGCATATTTCACTAGTCATAACATGAAAATCATGACATGTATGTCATGGATGTCATGATTTTCATTTCATGGTCCCTAGCTGTTGCTGTGGTTTCGTTCACATGGCATGTTGCAAAACCTGTATGGTATGACATGATTCAATGCCAAACACAAGCGACCGACCCTAACGTGAAAATTATGACATGCATGTCATGTAACAAGATGACTACATGCCACGCTCATTATGCGCTCGCAGCCATTTCTCTGGCGTCACATATACCAAATTTCGTATTACGGTAAGTGAATGGATGATGAAGGTATGTAAGTGGTGCAAACATGATAATCAGGAGGTGCGCGTCATGTAACAACATGACTACATGCTACCCTCATGATGCGCTGGCGGCCGTTTTGCAAGCTTCCCTGATACCGAATTCGGTATTATGTGACGCGAACGAATGACATAGGTAAATGACACATCCAAACATGATAATCATGACATGCGTGTCATGTAACAACATGACTACATGCCACAATCATTATGCGCTCACGGCTGTTTCACTAGCTTCACATATGCCAAATCTTGTATTACGTGACGTCACTGGATGACGAATGTATGTGATTGGTACAAACATGATAATCATGAGATGCGTGTCATGTGAGAGCATGACTACATACCACAGTCAAGGCACCGATGCATTTCGACGTGACGCGGTGCACGTGCTCACCGGCGTTAATTTCGTCGCTTCACGCATGCGTTGCCACGCCAGGCGCCACTCTTGCATATACTCGCAGGCGCGCGCCGCGCTGCGTTGTTTTGACGCATGCGCGTTTCAGTGTGTCCGGCTTCCCTCCATCACAAAAAGAGGGAGACGCAGTGCTGTCTGGGAAAGGCGTCGGCGCAAAATTGGGCACGTCGCATTTCGCGATGGTTGCCGTCGGGTTCGCCGACGGACGCTGGTCGTGCCGGTCGCTCCTGGAGTCATACTATAAAAGGTGCTCGCGTTTTAGTAAAATTCGCTGGCTAGATTCCGTGCCGATCGGTTGTGTCCTCGCGATCTCCAACGTCAGCGTAACTCTGGCTGACTGGGCTCGCCCTACGTCGTTTCCTGACGCCGACGACCTTCAACGACAGTGTAGCTCTGACCAACTGGACTTGCTCTACGTCATCTACTGACGCCGACAGCAGCTCTGGCAAGCGGTGCCCCGTCCTCGGACATTCCACCTTTCCTATCTCTCCTATCCCCTCGATTTGTCGTCGCTCTCTCTGGCTTACCACCTCATGCTTCTTTCTTTTTTCTACACCTTTATTCCTACCCTTTTAATCTCTCCTCACCCCCATCCCTTGTGAGCTACTGTTGAGGTGTCGCTCGCTGAAGCAGACAGTTACGGGGCTCAGTTTTCTCTTCCTTTCTCTCTTAAGAACCACTTAGTAGTTTTGCTAACGTAGCGTTACTGTGCCCAGCGTGCGTGCGCGTCAACGCTACATTAAAGTATACTGGGCCCTTCATGATGCGCTCGCGGCGATTTTGACTAGTCCACACATAACCAACTTAGTGTTACGTGACGTTAACGGATGAACAAATTATAAGACTGGCGCAAACATGATAATGCTGACCAGCGTGTCGTTTAAGAAAATGACAAAATAACACGCTCATAGCGCGCTTGCAGCCATCTCGCTATCTCCAAATACACTAAATTTACTATTACGTGATGTGAATAGGTGACAAAAGTAAACTACACATCTAAACATGATAATCATGACACGTTAGTCATGTAGTGCCTTATTTACTTTCACTTCGTAACATAGTGCTGACTTTAGAGTGACATATACGCCTTTCTCATTCGTGCTTCGCAAATTATTGATTCCCACTGTACGTGGGATTTGGCAATTTTTTTTAGTTTGAACTGCTCAGACATCGTAGTTAGAAGATGTGCTATAGAATGACTTATCGCCATGTTAGAAAAAGTGCACAACAAAAATGATTTTGAATCAAACGCTTCAAGTATAATAGAAGTCAATTCATCAAAGAGTAAGAGGCGTCCGCTTTCGCCTTCATTTTTCGCTGTATACTTGGAACCACTTTGTTTAGGTGTGCTACTTACTTAGGTATTAGAGGATATAGATATGAAGCCGAGTAAATCAAATTTGTAGCTTGAGCAGGTGACATTGGCTTCTGCGTGGCTAAACCAAGTCTTCAAGAGGCAAAAAAACTACCATGTGTTTTTGTGAAATTTTTGGAGCATATATGAAAACTAGAGAATTCTGGCTAGACGCGTGAGCACTAACTACCTCAGTGTTTGGAAATATTCATTGGAATGAAGCTCCAGTACGTTATCTTGGTGTGCCTCTTGATAACCATCGTAAGAGCGATCATCACTGGACGGCCGCCATAGCCACTATCTGTAGAAAGGTATTGACTTTCAAGGTTGGGCTCTTTCTGTTTTAGGGGTGAAGCTTCTTATAGCGGCACTTCTTCGTCCCTCTTAGCCGTTGTAGGATGTAACAAGTATAACATTTTGACCTCCAAGGTGGTGCCGGTGAGAGGTATCTTCTGTGCGTTGTTGAACACTAAAACATAATGCTCAATGAACGTGCCAATGGCTGCTAAAGGGGAATGAGAGACAGGAGCATTCCGCTTTTATTAACGTGAATGCTGCGATCCCCATTAGCAGCCATTGGCAAGTACATTCAGCACTATCTGACAAGAATATGTGCTGCATTATATTCGCTGGGTGTAACGTCTTTAGTTTTAGAAAGGTTTAGTGAGCGTTAAGCCACAGGGTCATGAATACAATGAACTAGTATATACCATGAATGAACTCGAGGAGGTTACAGATGGGAAGTAGATACGAAGCGCAAGCCGTAAGAAAGTAAAAGCCAAATTATCCTGTCTCTCATCTCCCATTAGCAGCCATTCTCATGTACATTGAGCACTATCTGACAGGAAAAGGTTGCTACGTTATACTCCTGGGCGTAACCTCCTTGGTTTAGGAAAGGTTTAGCGAGCATTGGGCCGCAGGGCCGTGAATACAGTGAACTAGTATAAACTATGAACTAGAGGTGGTTAAAGATGGGATGTAGACCCGAAGCTCAAGCCGTAAGAAAGCGTGCGTGTGCCACATCTCGTTTAGTCCTTGGAGTGTCCGCTGGATGGTGGTGCTCTATATGGGGAATATATGATGAAAAGATGCGAGATGGGGGTCTTTGGAGTGTTGAATAGATGGACGAACGGACACTCAAGACACATGCATGGACGAACTCATGAACGGACACAGGGGCGGATGCATGGACGAACGCAGAAACGGACGCACAAACAGACGCACGCATGGACGGGTGGATGGACGCATGGATGGTCAAACAGACAGACGCTTAGACGGACGGAAGCAAGAACGAATGGACGGACGAATGCTTGGCCCCACTCTCCAGCATTCACTCCGTGGATATGCTGCCAATTTTTTTTCAAGAGGTACAGCATGCATCATCTTTTTTGCATGAAAACTTGTTTGCAATCTAAAAGTAATCCGTTGCTGTTGCGCACATATCCAGGCAATTCACTGCATATTTGCCTGCTTCGTTCGGAGTTCTCTTTTAGAGAAGGGGGTAGTCTTGTGCATTTGTTTGTACGTTAACTGGTGATGCGCCTTTTTTATCCTAAGAATGTGTGCCACCCATTTCTTCTGGGTGTAGTCGGGAACCGTCTTGCTTATACCGCCTTTTTTTCTTTTTGTCATGCCAAGAGTTGCTAAAACATGCGATTGTGGGATTTCTTGAAAAAAATTGTTGAGTCTATGTTTTTGAAAGCCAGATTAACTTTATTATATCTATAGAGTGTAGACAGAGCGACATTCACTGCTACACTTATCGGCACCCTTTTCGCTGAACCTGTTTACCGAACATAAGAATTATGTCGACTTGGTCGAGATGTGGTATATCATGTGCATAAAATGTGCATAGCGGCAGCGACCAAATCGTTTTTCTGGAAGCTACCCACCTCGACAGTACTCGCGAAAACATGGCTTCATGAAAAAGTTTATATGTGCCCTGGTCTCTATATCGCAGACTGTGCAACGAGCCTGAAACAATCGAGCATTATTTTATTCATTGCTGTGATGCGTGTCAGCTTCGGCACGTTCTTAAGAAAACCATCAAAAAATTTTCAATTCTAGCTCATTCCGTTACGTACCTGTCGTTCAAAAAGGCAAGTAACAAAAATGCTCCATACTATTTAATACTCTATTGAGCCTTTATTCATATGTTGGAGCCGCATGATTGACAGACATGTTGAACCACCTTGCTCGACAAAGCTTGATTTCCGAGAAGCAGCAGCCAATGTGCGTAGTGTTGTAGTGACTTTCAACCCTGTTCCCGCGTGGCTGGGACGTCTGGACACGTGTGTTTGTTTACTGGACTTTTTAAGGTTCATTGGATTGCATGAAATTGTGTCCTGCGCATGTGTGCATGCGAGCACAAGTTTTAAACGATGAGTTGTATACCAATATCTGACATCAATTTAATGCATTATTTCGATGCAGAAAAGAAAAAAAGAAGACGCTGGCTTTGTGGTAGAACACTTTTAAGCCACGCAAACGACCGTGAATCGAGTCTCAATCAGACACAGACGTTTTATTATCTTATTTTCAGCTTCTTAAACTCTCCGGTCACGCATAAGATGATGTTTCACTCACAACCGCTAATATAGACACCAAAATTATTGCGAAACAAGCTCTTTACCGTTGTCGCATTAGACAATAAGCCACTGCTAGAAGCGCTAGTGAACAGCTACTTGGAACCTACTAAAGCAATCCTGTGCTAGCCGATCATTTGCTGTGCACGAATGCACCCTTCTGTTTATAGAAATACGCATCTTTATATTTGTTCTCTTCATGTTTTGATATAAGGCACATTATTCCGATCGACATCTATGCATTCGACTCGTATTTCATAGCTGTCACCTTCGCACGCCTCACTGCTAAGACGCTAATGGTTCATGAGTGAATTTGTAACACTGATTGGTTGCTACAGTGTTTTTGTGTAAAATATGAATCTCACCCTCGTGGTCTCAATGAGACAGTTAAAACAACCTCGATAATACTGTAGCAACGAATGATGTCAATCAATAAATTGAAGAAACGTTCAACGTACAGCCCGCTACAACTTTAATGTGAAACGGCATCAGTATGATTCGACAATATGACTGCGATATTTTACAACTTAGAAAAAACTGCCTGTAATTCGCTGGTTAATTAACTTGTTATCTGCATGTTTACTACCTCTTCGCTACTTAGTTGATGCATTTTGACTTTTTATTCTTGTCACTAAAATGTGATGGTGAATATATACGTTGTTATTATACACCTGCACTATACACATTCGCAAGCGTATAAGCTATAAATGACAACGATAAGGTTATGTAGGATGGTAAGAAATAAAAATTCTAGGGCTAGGTTTTTTTTAAACATAACACTTTTCAGTAACTATCGCGTTTGTATCGTTCTACAGGTATTTTCAGAAGCGTTGAAAGTTTGCTGTTCTTAGCTGCAGACTATTCCTGTGCTGTTTTGAAGATCGAGTCACTATCAAATTGTACGTATTTTACCTTCACTCCTACATCGCAAAACAAAATTTACTATTTACTACGGCAGTTTGGTGGGACATACTCATGGCAAGGGAGATTTAGTCAGAAACAAGTATATTCCTCCCCGCAGCGATTGCAATAAACGTGCTGCATGACTAAGATACGTACTCTGCGATACAGTTGCGTTTGACATAAGTACTTAGTTCAGAGATTCTTTGAAAAAAAAAACCGAATGTATCGAGAATTACTAATACAGAAATGCCGATACTACAATACTGTTACCAGTGAGCTTGTTCACAGTAGGCATATTTCTGTATTGCCCTGGTGAAAACATCACGCTGGTGCGTACTCTTCCCGCTCTCTTCATCAACTGCTTTACTCTCCGAATGCGACTGTTCCACACGCGCTTCCCCACGTCTCAACTAGTACGGTATTAGATACAATATCTTCAATGACTGATAAAAAGGGCTAACAGGGGGGGGGGAGCAAGAGGCAAAAATAAAAATATGAAAAAAATTAGCAGATACCACGTGCTGTGGGACTCAACAATATGCAAAGGAAGGTTGATATTTCACTTCAAAATCAGCACTACGTAACAAGGTGGACGTAACTTACGCCATATATGACTTCCATGTCACGATTGTCATGTTTGAACGAGTAATTTACCTTCGTCGTCTTCTCACGTCACGTGATACCAAATTTAGTATATGTGGAGCTAGCCAAACCCCCGCGGGTGCGCTATGAGAGTAGCATGTAGTCATGTTTTACATGACACGCATATCATGAGTATTATGTTTGCACAAGACATTTACCATTGTCTACCTTTCACGTCACGCAATACAAAATTTGGTATATGTGAAGCCAGCTAAACGGCCGCGAGCGCATCATGAGCGTGGAATGTAATCATGTTATTACATGACACACATCTCATCATTATTTTGTTTGCATCAGGCATATACCTTCGCCATTCATTCCCGTCTCATAATACGATATTTGTAAATGTGAAGTTAGTGAAATGACTGGTAGGGAACCGGGAGAGTAGCGTGTAGTCACGATTCGCACGACATGCAAGTAATTATTTCAACGTTGGGGTCTGTTCCTTATGTTCGCCGTACAGTGATGTAATACCATACCAGTTTTGCACTATTTCATGCGAACGAAATTGCCTCAAGAGCAGCAAGACCATGAAATGTTAATCGTGACAGTCATGACATACATGTCATAATTTTCACATTTTGAATTGTCACCTATGCTCGTCATACAGTGATGTTATGCCGTTCCGCATTTTGTATAGATATAATTATCGAAACGGCCAGGAGAGCTAAAAGTCGTAGGTGGCTAGATAGAGACGCGCAACGTAGCTTGAAGAGAGACGCGCAAAGTCGCCGAACATTTCTAATAAATAATGCGCGCATGAAAAAGCAGAATATTGAAGGTGGAAAATAGAGAGACAAGGAGCGTGAGAGACACAAACCATGATAGAGACAACATAAAAGTAAGAAACAAAGAAGACAACAGAAAGAAGAGCAAGGACACCAACATTTATGGGACGTTGGTTATGTGACATGCTTCCGCTAAAATTACATCGCCCTACTGCTATAGCAAAGTGCGCAGTAGGTGGACACAAGGAAAAAACAAAATGAGACAGACAAGCGTCATTTCTCCGTCATCTCCTGTCTGCTGCACAGTTTGCTAAACTATGAACCCTGGACGACTCGCCCAGCTTTCAAAGCTTGCTACAATACCCTGGCCAAATCGGATGTTCTCAAAGAAAGATAATGTAGCACTAATCATCTCACACGTTTCAGTCAAATGCAGCTCATTTGAGCCGGGTAGAGAGACGAGTCCTGCTGCGCCCGTTTTTTACTCGGGAATGAGAACACCATCTCCGCTCTTGGTTTCACTTTCGAACCACAAAGACAAGCTGCCTGAATTTCATTTTCGTTTCGAAACTACTGAAGCCCTGCTATTTCGTTCGCGAAGTGGCACATAATTTCAAAAAGGTGCCTGCAGCGCGTGAAACTTACACGCGAAGGAAGTAATTCGGATAAATAACGTCAACAGAAAAAGTGCACAATTATTTCAAAACGAACATGTGTCTTACCCAATAAAGATTCTGGGGCTAAGGGCATTTAAGCATCAGGACCTTCTTTGATGTGCTGCTTTCGGTTCGGCCTCAACACGGGTTTCTCGAGCAAGAAAAAGTCTACGCACTGTGGCAGAAGAGAACTGGTACAAGAATTGAAGGCCGCCCTCATGCGTGGCGTGTTTGCTGAGTAAATTACTCTCTTTAAGCAAGTAGGGATAGAATAGGTTATTGTTAGCAATCTGTGTCATCGAATAACCGTGATAACTTCTAAAACACTTGCAGGCACAATAATTGAAAATCGCTAACTAATCGATAAGCTCAACTGTCGAAGAGAATTTTCAAAGCTTAAAACCATTAACCTAAATAGAAGAGCACACCTCAATGAGCAGTAGCAACCTCGTAAACTCTGTAAGCGTCTTTTGCTACAATTTTTTGGGTTGTAATATAAAGAAACGTAGTTGTGTCGTATTCAAGTATGTGCGTTTCTGTGTATATGTGTTTGCGCAATGAAACCTTCCAGGCGTCTAAAAAACACTCGCTGTGTACAAATGTTTTCATGTTAATTTCATGGTAGTTATATTAGCAATAATTCTAGCAGTATCATTATATCTTTGAAGTTGCCTCAAAAAATGTTACAGGCTGAGAGTAAAAGTGTTTTCCTTCAAAAAATAAACTTCAGAACTGCATGAATACTTGAAAAATCATAACTGGGGCTCGAAACAGGTGGCACTCAAGTTTCGATATTTCATTTAACACATAGGCTGATTTACCGCATGCATTGTGGCAATGTATTTAATGGGCGAAACTCCACAAGAGTATATAGGTTCATCACGATTGAAACGCTGTGTACGTCAATTTGAAAAAAAAAAACACTTTTCAGATAACAGGCGCAGGGTAGAAATGTTCAGTCCACTGCTTTGAAAACAAGACTTTGAGAAATGAATACAGTTATGTGGTACAAAAAATTATAGCATATTCGTGGAGGGAATGAAGATGAGTGGAGTGAAGCATCCGTGCGTCCGTTCATCCGTCTGTCACATTCAGTCTGTTCGTCTGTCCGTCTATGGGCGCGTCTGTCCGTCTGTCCATCCATCCGTCCATCCGTCTAGTGAACACTCCAAGTACCACCATCTCGCAACTTTTAATCATATATTCATCATATAGAAGTACCACATCCAGCGGACATTCCAAGAACTAAATGAGAAGTGGCTACTACTACGTACATGGGACGTATGACCCACGGCGTAAGGAGCTTCACCCCTAAAAAATTCGGTGAACCCAACGTACCTTGCAAATCGACGCCATGCGAAACATGTGGGAGAAAATGACTAAAGTTTTATTGAGTGAAATGTCATGAAATGACATAATGACATAATTATGTAAAAACGTTGCATGTACACATCGATTTTGAAAATTTGCAGAGTTTTATATAGCCAGTAGTTCTTTGCACTTGGTTAACGATGCCAACAGGAACAAGGTACTAGCAACATTAGAAGCGACAAGTTGATATAAAGTGCTGGTGCTAGCGAGTGTGGTAGTCCTCGAGACTGCTACACAAATCAACCTCAGCGTATGACGCCTAACTACAGTTGTCAATCGGCCGAAATGACGGCTGTATTATAGTAGTACCTACGTAAAGTTCACGAAATTGGATAGACAGCACAACCACAGAAATGTACGTTCCACCAACATTAGGGTCTATATGAAAAGTAGTTTCCAGACCTGGCGTCTCTCGTTGGTAGAATGGTTGATTACCACGCCGAATGCTTGGGATTGATTCTTCCTGTGCCCTGCAATTATTATTTGCATTCGTCAGGTCAACGCGGCCGACGTAAGGTTTTTCCTAACGTTTGCGCATACAAATTCTCGTGGGTGTTCTCGTCATTCCTTGGTATATACTAAGGGCCAGGTACCTGTGGCACATACCCGCATAATATTCACATACACCTCCTTGCGGGTATGTGCTTCTGCTTGGCGCGAAGTGTTTCATGACGTATGCGACAAAATAGTGACTTATTTGATGTCTTGACGAGAGTGTCATAATCAGGAAACCAGCTTACCCTCCATTACTAATATTGATTCAGGCCAAGTGAAGGGGCGATGACGAGAGCACCTATGTATAGGCGGCAAACAGAGAGATAGATTGATACATAGATATGCACACATGTAGACGCCTAAAGTGCTTGCAGTTTAGAAAGAAATGCTTGACATTTAAAGAATTACGCCATTTCCCGCCATAGCAAACCATGTGTAGATATGAAGCACCATGCTCTAACACTTACATTGGTGGCGACGTTGATATTGGCGCTCATCGCGGTGTCGCACAAGAGAGAAACCTCGGGAGGCACAAAACACGCAATGATGGATTCGCGTTTCCTTCTGGAACATGCCAATTGTTGTGAAGGGGTGGTGAAAGACAGAAGATTTTGATATGACACAGAGACCCGCAGTCTGCTTTAAGTTACGCACACGCTGTGAATTATTCTGTTTCAACAAGACACAGAAAAAATCTCCCACCAGAACATTCGAGGTCTCCCATCTTGGTGGTGAAGGTTCAGTACCTATGTATACGGACCAGTCAGTCAATGGTTCTGCAACGCAAGCAGTTTTTTTTTTTTTTCAATCAATGCACTCACTAGCAGGTGGTGCATGCGTCGGCGTTACGAGGTAGGAGAGGGGAGCGTAGGAGAGGAGAGAAATTAGGAGGGCACGTGCATGCGCCATGGCGCTGCAAACGCGGCGGGGAGGAAGGCCTAGAGAAGAGGAAAAGCAAACGTAGGTTAGAAGATGCTCTCTGCGTCGCCATTTCAAGACGAGAGTGGGGAGCGTAGGAAAAAAGTTGCGCATGCGTAGTGTGAGTGTGGACCCCGACACGGCAGAACATAAGCTCGCGCAAGAGATGCTGCTCATTTAAATTATAGATATTCAGTAAGCGTCATTTACTCCACCTTTAAGAGCATTCTTATCATGGGATATAAAGGGAAAGAACATCAATGAAACGTACATCTATGTATTGGCTGCAACGAATAATATAGCTTGGTTGAACGAGGTGGAACCGTCTTTGGGCGTGAAGTATGGCTGCATGTGGCAAATGAACCCATGGATTGGTTTTGCACCAATATCTTCTAAACATGCGAAAAAAAAAGCTTGTCCAGCCGCAGTGGCAGACAGAGCACTCCCTTTGATGACCTCACTTAGTGTGAAGAACATGCTGTGTGTGGCAAGTCAGCTTCTTTGGCTGTCTTAGAGCCTGCACTGTGAAAATAAATTATTCGATGAATTGAAGTGACTCCTAGACAGCTTGCAAATCCTGCGATTGAAATGTAAAAGCTGCCAATCAAAAACGAAATGCAGCAGATATGCACCATCTTGCGTGACAATCGGGTATTTTTAGAAACATGTTCCCACATTTTGCATCTGATATTGTGCTAGGCGACTGGCAGAAATCTTTTGGGCAGGGGGGCATCTTTTAGATTTTAGGGGAGGGGATGGGGGGTACCACCTCATGGAAATGCTCATTTATTGCTCTGAATGCCATTGCGAAAAATATTTCGTGAATGGGGGGAGGGCAGGGGCTTGGTGTGCGACCCTCTGGCCACGCCGCTGATTTGAGCTGGAAGCGTTTGCAGTGACTGAGACCTAAAGCGCCACAGATATTACTACACTTCAAATAAATATTATACTATTCTAAAAGCTAATTTTGCTACAATTCGCACTGCTGTCCCTTGGTTTGCCAATTCTATGCATATATACGAAGCCTTCGACAAATATTCAAGGCATAGTTTTGCCTTTTTGCCTTTTTTTCTTTCTAGGGGACGTCATCCGTTACGATCTCAGAGTTAGAGATTCTGTTCTACCTGGAAAGCCTCGCAAAACCTGTCAGAATTTTTATAATCGCGCTATAAAACATCAACCCTTTTTGACTATTTACACCGCCGACTGTGAGCGGGCAGTCCCACCATTCGAATAGGTTCAATATACGTTTGTCTGAATAATGTAACCTTGTGCCGACTCTCATATGCGCCTCGGCGATTTCAATCATATTGTATCTATAGATGCCAATAAATGAGACAGAGTTATATTCACGACTCGTTGGTGTTCCCCTTTATTATAGTGAGACATATGTGCTCTTTCGATTTCTTTATGAGCCAGTAAGAGGAAAAACCATCATAAAGCCCTCTTTGTTGCATAAAATCTGTATATTACGTAAATGATATTGTTGATGATTTGGAGCTTAAGATTGTCATACGGTGTGGTTATCTGGCATCGGTTTTCTGAAGGAAGTGCATGAAAAACCATAGGACATTTCACATACCGTAAAATTGATATTCTAAGCCACAATGCTTCCATCTCCACATATATAGACTGTATACCAGGCGCTTCGAAAATGTTGTAGGCCCGTGTGCTCAGATTTGGGTGCACGTTAAAGAACCTCAGGTGGTCAAAATTTCCGGAGCCCTCCACTACGGCGTCTCTCATAAACATATGGTGCTTTTGGTACGTTAAACTCCACATATCAATCAATGAAAAGTATACCAGGCGCTTCACTGGAAGATGCACGCAATCCTTTCATTTTCAGTTCAGACGCAGAAGAAGGACATTTGAAAAATTCTACAGATAAGGTGACCAACGTGTTCGCTGTAGGCTCGTACACAACTAAAACATTACAGTTAAATTTCGGCCAAGGCAAGGTTTAGGCAAACTTTTTACAACTGATATCAAGCTTCATATCTGTCTTCGTCACCGAACAAACAGCTAGTCTTCAGTGTTCAACTGAGTAAAGAAAACCAATAAACAAGTAAAAGCATTCCAGCACATCCACGAGGTGTATGATAATGACTAGGCGAAGCTGCGGAGTCAATCTGGTAAGCCGTGAACGCATCTTACATTTTGCCGGATTGATCATATTTGAAAAGACGGGAGAAACGTGGGGTGGTGTAGTATACACACAAACATCAATTTTATTCATCGCCGTATGTTTTAGCGAGATGTGGCTTCCATTGACCCTTCACTAAGACGTCTTTATGGCGAGTGAAGTCTGAGTGGTTCTTGGATCGAATAGTCAGAAACTGGCGAACACTAGATCGATGCAGGTTCCGCTCGTCATCGTTGGCTGCAGATGATGAAATGACACACATCGCAGAGTTCATCAAAATACGATATTGCCAAGGCAAACTGCCAATGCTCTGTATAACGCAGTCGTTGGGAACAAGAGAAGCGCTGACGGGGCCACTACAACAGATGAAGCCAGCCCACGGTGTAAGGCAGCCGCAATGCACGTGCAGGCCCTGCGTGCGCAAGAGCTTCGACCGAGCAGCCAACGCGCGTGAAGATAAAAGCGTTGGTGTTCAAGGCGGAGCCTCGCGAGAAATACTGACCTTCGGCATAGTGGCGTGCGTTTTATTTGTTTTCCGCGCCGTTTTACAAAATTGCACAAATTGTCATTGCATGTTTTGGCACGTTACTGCTAGCAGTACGATTCGGCCATCAAGAAGACAAGAACGACGTAGACACGTGGTTCCTAAGGAGCTGTTCGTCCGGGTACTTCTCGTAGACTAGTTCTGGCCAGCGTTTGTTGTTTTCTGTGTTGAAAGAACCGAACGCTTAATATCATGGCAGCGTGCAGTGCCACGTTCAAAACAAGTTATAAACACAAGCTCGAGAATCTGCAAGATGCAATTTGATAAGCAGGATATTGTGCGATCGTTTACGCACATAGTCAACGGCGAGACCGTGTCAATTACTTGCGATTGACCTGTGATGACCAGCAATGCGATTTTGACTGTGTTCGCTAACGTGCTGTAGTATTTGTGGACAAAGGCACCGCTACTTCAAGGACAACTGCGCTGAGAAAGAGGATGGGTCACCTGCAGCAGCAGTACCCGTCACTCAAGCAGTGCACAGGGTGTGGCTGTATACTCATCATAGCAACTGCGCGTTTTTGCAACAACACTTGAGAACACATTTTCACGTTGCTTTTGTTCAAAGCGCGTGAACGGCGATAGTCTTATTGAGTCAGCGTCGCTTATTTAGCTCGCAAAGCTGACGCTTGGTGTGTGTACCGAACAGAGCACAATTATTACCAGCTGATAATTAAGTTTTAAATGTTGCCTTAGCTTCATCGTTCCTACATACATTATTCCTCATTTTAAATAAATCCCCTGAGAACCTTACTTTACTCATTTTCGGGAGGACACATCAAATTATCAATTTTTATTCCGTTTCTTGTGCACTCTTAAAGGTAGAGCTTCTGTGTTTAGCAATAGAACTGTGCTGATAGTTATTTTTATGTATCTTCTGTTTTGGTGACATTTCTTAAAATGTTATGTTTTTAAATTGTTTTATTTGTGGATGTGAAATGCATTTTCTTGCTCCTTTTTCAGCTTCATGTATGCTTCTCAGTTTTCAGTAAGTTCTTGTAAATTAGTGTTGGCCGCAGAATAGTTTTATCTCCTAGACCACGTGCAGCGAATAAAAGAAGCGTCATGTGCGGGTGCTATGAACTTCACCCTCACATCACACACTTTAACGACAGGCTATTTGTTTTCTCCTTTACCCCCTTTATGAATTGACGTTTGCAAGAAACGTTTAGTTGAAGTTAAGCGTTTGCGTTGCGTGTCCTGTGTAATATTTGCGGCGCTTCCTGCCAAGATGAATTCATACCAACTGGCCCGATACACTTGTTTATTGAGGAATAAGCAGTCTTAAAACAGTGCCAACGGATATGAAATCAACATTTTTGACCGGATAACGAACTGCTATTCCGTGTTCCTTATTCCGTTTTGACCGCCATTGGCGCTCCCACATTGGTCGTTCAAACTGTCAGTCAAGGGACGAGCCGAAAGCCCAAATTGTGGTAACGTCGAAATAGCAAGCAAGCGATCATTATGCAAAAACAAACGCTCTCTGATTGGTCGTTCAACCTGTCAATCAAGTGACGATTCGAAAGCTCAAATTGTGGTAACGTAAAAATGACAAGTATGCGCGCATTATGAAAAAAAGAAACAAACAGAATCGGTTCTGCGCTACGGCATAACAGCCAGCCAGTGGGCCCGTCGCAAATGGAATAGAAAGAATGGCGGTGCCGGCTGAGCCAGCGACCTTCGCTGTTACGTTTAGCTACATGAATGCGGCCTACAACAAGTACCGGAGGGATGTTGAGGTTACTTTTGGCATGCCAGACGAACAGTTTGGGCGCCACTTTCACCTGAGTAAAGCAATGGTGTTGTGATTGGGCGAGCGCCAAACGTGTGGCCTTCGCGTTGCTTCGCCACCGGATTCTTCCAGTCGTCGGTGAGAGGCGAGGAGAGCGTCGCGGTGATGCAGGCCGCTGTCAGCATTTGTGTTTGACGTGTGGCTCGAGCGACCGTCAACGCCGGCACCCGCAACAACTGGGTACACTTCCCGAAAACGGCGGAGCCATGAAGGAGGAATTCCTTTGGCTTGGACCCCTACCCGGCTTGATCGGATGCGTTGACGGCAGCTTCGTCGCATTGAGGAGTGAGCACAGGGGGTCCTTCTAGTGCCGCGAAGGTTATTTTTCCCTCAATGTCATGTTCGTAAGTAGCGGTGTTCTCATTTTCTCGTGCGCATTTTTTTGCTTATCCAGTGAGACGTGGCTAATATTGCTATTGTTTTCCCCAAATTTGCGTCGCGGAATTGCTGATCCTCGCCGTAGACCCACTGTGACCGGGATCGGATGACGACAGCCACGTCTGCGTCGGACCATGAATCTGACTGGCAAGCACCTTCTCAGTGAGAAGTGAATATATACTCTTCCTTTTACGTGTGATGCCACTTTTTTGTACATAAAAATTTCTTCGCGGTATCGATAAATCTTCAGAGCACTGACATTTAAGTGACGTTATGTCGCATGCTACCGGTGCACAATCTCTCAGTTGGGGCGTAACTGGTGCAGTATTTTCAAACGACGCGTTATGTCATGACAACCTCACCGTAGTAGCCATGTTTTGCATAATACGGGGTCAATGTCAGGCTTTTCAGATACTGCGGATTAAGTTTTTTGTATCCTAGGGTCAACAAGCCTCAAGAGATCTTGGTCATTTTGGCAGTATTTACAACACAATTCATATTTCTGCACGTGACAATGGCTACCCCCTCAAGCCTTGGCTTGTGATCCTGGTGAAAGGTCTTCCTCACATAGGTAGTGCAGAAGTCAAGCACAACTCTGCGCATGCTTCATTGCGTTCCATATTGGAGCATTGTAGTGGGCTACTGAAGTTCCGTTTTCACTGCATTCAGCGGCACCATACCCCATTTCTCACCGGAACGTTCTTGCAGTATTGTTGCTGCATGTGCACTGTTGCACATCCATTCTTTTGAAGGTGCCATAGGCTTTGACAGTCTCAGTGATGACAGTGGTGACTAGAACAGCGAGCATGGTAGCTCTCTCAACGATGACTTCCAACCTCGATTCAGACAAGGAAATTCGGAACACTGAATGTACTTGCGTGGGCAAGCTGTCCACAATTGTGCTATCAGCAATTTTAAGACGCGAAGCAGCAAACCCTGCATTATTTAAGGAGAGTTTGCAGGCGACTGCATAGCCCGCAGCAGGAACCGTGGTTGTAAAATGTTTGTGCTACATTGCAAGAGCTTTATCATCCGTTGGTCCTTAACATCCACCGAATACGAAGTGAACCGATGTTTCTGCATTTCCCCCTCAGATGATCTCGCAACCATTTCTGTCAGCAGTAATGGGACACACGTCCACAAGTATACTAGTGTGAGATCTTATGTGATCAGCTGCCATGGTGTTTCTAGAAACATAGCAAGGAATTATGAAGCACCAACCAAGTCTAGCCCACTCACTGGGAAGGAATCATTTTGGTAAAGCATTTTGTATTTAAAATATTGCGTCGGTTCTATAAGCTGAAACCACAATATGATTATGGGGCACGCTTCACTTCAGGTCTTTGAAAAAATGTGGATGGAAATGCTATGCAGGCCTTTTGAATTGCACCTCCATCGATGTGCACCGTAGATCTTTAATCATGTCCATGCGATCTGGGTCCACAGTCAAGCACTGTAGCCACAGTGCGCCAGTACCTTTTTTGTCGCTGCTTCTATCCTGCAGTTGCCGACAGTTGTTGCCGTCGTCTGCAACATGCCTGCGCACTGTCTTCTTGCTTCCTGTCCACGCATCGCCTTCCAACTACACTCAGTGACCTTCTGTGGCATATCCACCACTATAATTCGAATGCGACAACCCATACTAAAACAAATAGTCTAGCATTTCCAGTTCATTTTGGTTATTTGTAAACGCGGAAGCAATGTGAAAGAATAGGTACGCAGCCTTTTTTTCAAGTCGTAACTTGGTAGAAAAATTATTTTATTCATGCTCAAGAATATGCTAAGACGGCATACAATTTTCGTGAACAAATGCACGTTGTGAACCACGGTATCAGGTTTTCAAAGCAGATATTTATTACGTTGCCCACATTGCAAGAAACATCACGCTGAATGAAGCACTGCGTCAAATGGGTAATTATCACTAGAATGCCATATGCATACATGAGGCCAGGCTTGTCTGATGAAATAAAGGCACGTGATATTTGTTGTGTGCATCATTTCAGAAGGGTGACGAGCACACGTAAAAGTAATGTGTGAAGATACCTTCACACGGCTGTGAAAAGGTGGATAACTGAACACTGTTATGCACCACACTTGTCGAATAGAGAAGCTGACTTGCAAGTGAAACAACACTACAGAAAGAATAGTTCAAGTGAAAAAAATGATTATGCCCATGGTCGTTACTGTGGTGGTGGCAGCAGAGGCTGAGGAGTTCGAGGCACAACGGTGGCCAGGGTTGCCAAGCGCAAGCCCCTCACTTCATCGACAAGCTCCAGATTATGTAGACAAATCACGTGATGTACTATAGACACTGTAATCCAAGAATATACAGGAAACACATGTGATGCTCCACATGTTCCAGTTGGACGGGTAGAAAAACGTAGTATTTGCAATTGATTCGGAAAAGAACATAATTATCAAGATAAGAAAAGCCAACCCTTTGTTTTTGCCTATTTAGAACACTGCCCAACCACAAGAAGTCAAACAGATTGGCTTCACTTGGCTTCTTCCAAGCCTTCGCACAAGCACCTTAATGTATCATTGTTAGGTGTGACCTTGTACTTCAGCCTCTTCTACATAGTAAAAGGATTGCAGAACTTCTTAGGTGTACAGCATAAATTCATAGGCATGTTGTTAATCAATTTATTAGTAGCAGAATTAAATACAGCAAAGTTGTAGAAAGTACATAACCTGTGTCGTTCGGATGTTGCACCAATTTCAGCACACCAATGATGTTTTTTGTTTGTACTGTTGAAAAGTATGCTACACCTGTCCATGGCGGGCATTCTTTCATTTATTAGGTCATTTCAATCAGCAGTCATCGAGAGAAGCCATACATTTTTACAAGATGTCTTGTAACTATGTAAAAGTTTTGTGCCTCACTGATTTAGAGACACCACACAATAGTAACAGTACCTGAAACGCAGGCGGCAATGTGCGACCTGGATATCAATTACCACTGCAATTCTGATTTTTTTGGTTCAGTGATCAAGACCATTTTTATACCAAAAGTATTGACGTTTTCCTCACACTTAGAATTTATATTTAAAAAGCTGTGGCTTCGAAAATGTCCTGCACTGTATTGTTACAGCGTCATTCTTTGTTATTTGTCTTTACCGTGCATTGTCTTTACCGTGCCTAAAAAGTTTTTTTATGCCAATTATGCAATCCAGATAAGTAATAAAGTGATTTATGAGGTACGCTAAGTAGGCACATCACACTTGTGTCTTGTATCGACCTCCTGGATTACCAAAGTGTACCCTGAATAGACCAATTAGCTAAGTAATCTCCACTTCAAAAACACAGTGCATCGAACATGATGGCAACTATACGCGATGCTGCCCTGTCTGCAACACTCGTAAGTTGCCAACGAAGTCGCATCCTTTTTGCTCGATAAACACAAAAAAAAGGCCCGCCGCTGCTGGGAAACCCAACCAAGTGGCTTCTCAAATGTTTTGCCTCTTTTTCTTCCCATTTCTCACCGCCACGCGGTAAGATACTATGCCCAACATATATCATACAAATTGTTAGTCAGCTAAAACAATAATGCTTATCAAATCTAATCGTTCAATCATCCCAAATAAAACACCATGCCCTGCAGATAAACATAAATGTTTAAAGAACTGTCTTCTGCGAGAGTTGGAATAAGAAAAAAAATGTACGTAATATGCAGTGGGTAAATACATGAATGCGCACTTCCATGATAGGTTTCGGGTGCTGTAACGACGCTCGTCCACGCATGATCCATCCTTAAATAAAAAAGTGTTGCTTACCTGTCAATAGACGACAAAATCGGTGGCTTCTGCGGCTCACCATTTGTTGTTTGCTACCTGTAAGAACAAAAGCGAAGTAAATATAACGCGATTGCGGTATGCTTCGCTTTGTTTACTTACTTTAGCAAGATGTTCATGATTTGCCATTGCTCTTCGCCACTTGTCATACCTTTTGCCAACAAAAATGCTCCCTGGTAGTCGCGATTACATTATTCTCGAAGAATTATATCCCACAGAACGCGAAATGCGGCTCGCACAGACGATCAGCTTTAGCTGTTTTTTTCACTTTACTCACAGCAGCCATTATGTGACTTGGATTGGGTGCAAAAACGACTAACATTTGGCTTCGACTCTCAACACGCAAAAGTTTATAACTTACTTTCAGCAGTATAATTATTTCATGTCAGCGCTAGAATCCTATAAATCAAAGCTATCCTACTTTACGGAGGACGGTTTTATTTGTTACATGCTCGCGAATAAAATAACTGAAATATACTGCCTCTTTTTTGCACTCAGCCGGACAATCGCTAAGGTGGTTAAATTTTTTTCTTCAAAATACCCAGAAAACACGAGGGATTCTTTTACTCGCGTAAACAATAAATTGAATATACGGCCGCTTTGCAACTTTCAATCAGCAAGACACTAAAGTCTTTCTAATTTCCTCCTCAAAATGCCCAGAAAGTACTAGGAATTTTTTCATATTTCTGCGTAAACTAGGCGAACTGCTGTAATTGTCTTGTATACACACTATGGGTGGCAACGAGCGATCTTCATTGGCCAAGTTCGAAAAACATAGAAGCTTCCGGCATGGGCGGTGCCGCAAGCGTGACGTAAGAGGGAAAACGAAATACGAAATAGAAGTACGTTACACGGCCATTGATGTCTCTGACGTAATATCATCTGATCCTAACCTTTCATACACTCTAAGGCAAAAGGGTGTTAAAAAGGTGCGTGGTTCGTCCTTTTGGAGACTAATGGGGCGGCCACAACCAATAATCCCTTTAAGGACTTACGGCACCGGGTCTAACAGTTAGTCCCCTCAAGGGACTAACATTTAGTCTACACATATACACCTTAGTGAGTAACCGTTAGTCCCACAGTTCACCCCTAAGGACTAACATTTAGTCCTCACATTTGCACCTTATTGAGCAACTGTCAATTCCAACATTTACACCTTACCGGGCAACCGTTAGTCCTACCAGTTGCACCTGGCCGGACAAACGGTTGATCCGCTGAAATACTTCAATCGGATGAACTTTTTGTCCCCAGTTCAAGCAATAATTTTGTTTATTTTCTGCTGGGCCTAATACTTTTTCACCTGTTTTACTGCGCAGTGAGCAAAAAATTCCGCAGAAAAGAACACGCGAAAAAATAGTTAGCCACCTATGTGTTACTGCGTTCACAGTCATGGCAACAACGAAAGACAAAAGTGCGACATCAAGATCTTTTATTTTTCTACACACACGTGAAGTTTCCCCATTCTTTTAAGTGAATTCATGGTGAAGTGCGCAAGTCCAGTCTCGTTGTCAAATCTTGTTCACTGCTTGGGGAGCTCCTCTGACGGAAGCGATAGATGACAGGCATCGCAGACGCCAGCGCACACAGTCTTCAGCACGCCGTGTGCCCCCGGCTGCACAATAAGTATGTAAAATAGTGAGTCACACGTGGCAGAGGTTGAATACTAATGCATATGAGAAATACGTGCAAGGTGAAATGAAAACATATGCGAGATATGACATGCTAAGAATTTCACTGTGATGTCACACATCGTCAAAGACTCATTTCGATCCCCGTAGCACAACAGCTTAGGAGCGGCGGCCGCAGTCACAACTTCACGAACTAACGTGCCGTTAACAAGTCGGCGAGTCCTAAGCGAGTGACGTCGTTCAGCTCGAGCAAGCGAACGCGAGACCAAACACGGCACTGAACGCGGAGTGTCTGCCGCCAGCGAACTTTGAACAGGAGAGCGAGCGTTCGCTTGGCCGCCACCACGAACAGCGCCGAGCTGGTTTGGAGCTAGCGCTGGTGAAACCGACGGTAATGCGGCCCTTTTGCACAAACTCGAGGCGCAAACGCGAGTCTGCCGCCGCGGCCAGCGGACGGCTCCGAGCTGCTTGCAACCGACTGGCGGGAAAGCCAACTGTAATAGCGACCAATTTTCAGTGAGTTCCGACGCTAGCGAAAGCCCCACCAGCCCGTGCTGGTGCACTTACAGCGCGTGACACACTTCAACCAAGCTCTCTACGAGAACCCACAACGTGTTTTCGATGACTCCCAACACAGCGAAGAGGTCTCAGCCCAATATCGTCAGCATGGAGCTCATGGCGGCGGCGATGAGCGAGCGTACGGGAGGCCGACGGAAATGGCGGCCAAATTCCAGACCGTTGCAAGCACATGCGAACTGAAGACGCCGAAGCTGACCTTCGCGATGCATTTCGTGCCTGCGATATACAACACGACCGAGCCTGTTGCCGGCAAGCACGATCCGTATCGCACACACGACAAGTAGAGTAGAAAAAAAGAATGATAACCTACTTGCCTTAGAATCCAGCGCTGTTTTCTGCCCTGAGTCAGACTGAAGTATATATCCGATAGGCCTGTTCTTCATGGCCACCATATCGGCCTTCGCAACTGTTGCTGTCGTGTGTTGGTCGTGACTATCTTGAAGCCAGAGATATGCAGCGCAGGGTGGTGACCTGTCGAGGCTTGCTCCAGACTTCATAGGTGCAGCGAAACGCTAAAGCAGCAGCCCACGCTCATCCAGGCGTACACACAAGCACCACGTCGTAATTCTTAGATCGTCAAATGCAGGCGGCCGCGGTCGAACACTCCAAGCGCGACGCTACGCGAGTACCGCTGGCAAAATACGAGAAAAAACTGAGCCAGCACAGGAGGAGAAGGACATGTGTTTTGTGGAGAAGGACGGGTGGTCACCTTGGCAACGCTTTTCGCGCTGCCTGCAATGCCCGGGCGGTTCATCCCAGTGGAGACTAAGTGATTTCGCGCCGCAAACTTCCCTCTGTTGTTGTTCCTCAACGGTCTATCCCTTCATCACGCTCGCCTACTGGGCTCCGTTACTCTTTTTCGGGTAATTTTGCCTTAGAGTGTATAGTTACCGTGAACAGATATTCAAAACTTTACGAGAGCTCGGCACCTGTTTCTCTTATTGTTCAAAGGTACGGCGCTCGAGCATTACAAAACACAGGATAATCACGCTATAATCAGGCAGGTATTCCAGCACCCATATCCTGTTCCACCGAAAGGAAATTTATCCAGAATGAGGCACGGCAGATTCTTCAAGATGATCCTATCCAGCTTTGGGCATTTGCCGTGGTGCCTGTTAAGAAGTATAACACGCTAAGTTTTTGTGTCAACTACCGAAAATTTAATGCTGTGACGAAACAAGAGGTACACCCCCTTCCGGGCATCGACGACGTGTTAGATCAAGTTTGGTGGGCAAAGTTCTTCTCATCACTAGATGTGAAACATCGATTCTCGAAAATCGGATGGGACAAGCGAGTGACAGCGACAGTGAAGATACTCATGCTTACTATCTCAGCAGTGAGGACTTTTCAGATGACGGTTTCCAACCTGTGCTGAGCCGCAAAGCGAAGAGGAGGAACATGAGGACATCCTCATCCTCAACTATTCAAACTGTAAGTGAAGCGCCAAAATCGAACACTTATACCATCCTGTTTCTGCCTGCACTTCCTACCGTCAGCATGAAACGCCTTAACAGACAGTCTGTGTCGAGGTCTCTGGAAACGCTCGTGCCAAATGAGATCACGAACATAAGAGTGAACGCCAGAAAGAATATACTGGCTGTGGACGTTTTGCACGCAAGTGCGTTGGGCGTTCTGCGCAGTGTAACTGACTTGGACGGCAACCAGGTGCGCTCTCATGTTCCCTTGGGATGTGATGTAGTAACCGGCGTGATCTACGACATAGATGTGGCTATTTCCAATACTGACTTACAGTTTCTTGTCAAGTCAACAACTGATACTCCAATTGTTGATGTCACCCGGCTAGGCAAGTCTCGCTGTGTGAAAATTGCGTTTAAGAGCACATCACTCCCCTCTCATGTGACGGTGGGGTACTTCAGACATGCTGTGCGGCCTTACATTCCAAAGCCTCTCTAGTGCCGTAAATGCATAAAACTTGGACATGTGAGCAGCGTCTGCGAAAATTCGGTGGTATGCCACCGCTGCGCCGAGCCCCATGAAGCGCATAAGATCGTCGCAACTGTCAAGAAATGCTCTAATTGCAATAGATCCCATGAAGCCACATCGAAGGACTGCCCGCGGATTCAGAAGGAAACTGCCATCTTGAAGGAGATGGTGCGTGATCACTCATCTCATCGAGAAGCCGCAGCTAAAGTCAGAAGGCGTCGTTCACGTCGACGTCGGTCTTCAAGGACGCCCGCTACCTCCTCGACACGTTTGCCAGATCCCTCATCAGTACCACCTCCTTTGCCTCCAAGACCACATGCCGTGGGAAAGGCTGCAAACGACAAAGCCAGTGAGCATACGCTAACTGCGACAGAGTGGCCTGCACTTCAAAGGGAAGCAGCATCAAGCGAACCGAAGGAGTTTCATGACGGCCAGTCCGCGATCCCAGTTCGAGGTCTTTCCAACCAAGACAGGCAAGTGACTGCAATCGTGCAATCATTAATTGCCACGATTCGCACGCTACTGAGCAGCATAAAATCTCCGTCTGCTAAGAGTGCACTGCAAATACTGGATGCACTGAATCCAGTTCTTGCTAACGTCGTATAAGCAAAATATAGGCTAACGTCGTATAAGCACAATATAGGCTCAACAAAATCTCATCTTCCGCACTGAAGTTAAAAGTGCGTCGATTTTTCAGTGGAATGCCAGAGGCATGAAGTCCCGTATCTCGGACTTTCGCCAATTCGTTCGGGCCAATCAATTCCCTATACTTGTCATATGTGAAGCAAACGTATCAACGCCTTATAGATTGTCCGGTTATGAAGCTTTTTGTTCAGCTGCTAGCGAAGAACGAACCAAAGTAATTGTTTACATTCGCACAGAGTTGACTTTTCTTTCGCACGCAATAAGTTCAAATGACGACAATCAGTACGTGTGTCTTTGTGTAAAGAAGAATGCAGTTTCGTTCACGCTTATTGGTGGATATATATCTCCGTCATCGCGATTTAACTGCGACAGATTAAAAGACATCCTAATGAGAACCGATGGGCCTTGGATCATCGCCGGTGACTTCAACGCCCATCACATGCTTTGGGGGAGCACTAGGATGAATGCCAGGGGCCGGAACATTGTTACATTCGCTTCCGATTACGACCTTTCCATCATGAACGATGGTACCCCCATATATCTGCGGGGTCTCACGTATGGCAGTTGCCTTGAGCTGACATTGGTGTCACGGTGCTTCTTTCACAAAGTTAAATGGTTTCGCGATATTGAGACTCATGGGAGTGATCACATATCCACCTACGTGACGATCAATGGTATCATGAAAAAATTTCTCTTCCGGTGTTGTAATTGGCACTTACTGGTCGATGTTTACATCGCGTGTTGAGGACGCTTGCCAAGAAGGCCTCGCCTGCAGCCTGAAAAATACCATAGCCGAAGCTATGCAAGCGTTCAAATGTAAATTACCATTTTCGTCTAAAATACCACAGTTTGACATCGAACTGGAAAGATTACGAGCTATACGAAGGCGTGCTGTGTGACGATACAGACGCACAAGAACAATTTACGATCTGAGGGAAGCAAGGCGGCTCCAGAAAAAGATTCAACGACGCATTTACAAGCTGGAGAGCGAACGCTGGAAAGCATTCTGCGAATCTCTAGACCCTCATAAACCACTGTCATATATCTGCAGAACACTTCGTGGTCTTCGCTCCTCTCCGCAACAATGGCACCCTTTTAAAGCTTTCGCACTCCATCATGGAAAAACACAACTCGAGGTGGCTGAAGAATTTTGCACGAGAGTTGCCGGGAATATTATGAACGAGAGCATCAACGCCGTGATCGTTCCTGAGACGCGATTACCAGAAATGGATATTCCAATCACCATGGAAGAACTGAAAGGTGCGTTAGTCGCTTATAAGCGCATGTCATCACCAGGTCCTGATGGTATTACTTATAGTGCGTTGGGACACCTTGGACAAAAAGCCAGAAAAGAACTTTTAACATGCTTCAAAAACTCCTGGCTCAGCGGCAGTGTTACCCGAGAATGGAAAATAAGTCGATTAATACCACTTTTGAAATCGGGAAAATCACCATTGGACTTGACAGCGTATCGCCCTATTGCCCTCGCAAGCTGCCTCGGAAAAGTGATGGAAAGAATGGTTCTGTTTCGTCTCGAGTGGTACTTGGAACGATACACCAAATACCCTTCTTGCATGGCGCGCTTTCGTCGGGGCCGCTCCTCCATCGACTGTGTCCTTGACTTATCGACATTTGTTCAACAAGAAAAAAGTCGCAAGCGCATATCAGTGACACTCTTTCTTGACGTGAAGGGTGCGTATGATAATGTAGCTTACGATGCCATCCTCACTTCTCTCGCAGCAATGGGCATTGGTGGACGAATGTTTCAATGGATAAAAGATTACATAACCGGCAGGGGTTTCTTTGTGCAAACATATGAGGGTACAACTACTGAACATTACACCTACTGCGGAGTACCTCAGGAAGGTGTTTTAAGTCCCACATTGTTCAATGTTGCCCTCATTGGTCTGGTGAAGGTTCTGCAAAAGTCGGTGTGCCTATCCATATACGCCGATGATATTACTCGCCCTCAGGTACAGTTACTCGCCCTCAGGTGCGTGCAGGAATACAGCGGGCAGCAACCCTCACAACAGCCTACCTTCAGAAACAAGGCCTAACTATATCAACTGTGAAGTGCGCGTTGATGGCTTTTACACGCAAACCAATGACGTCATACCCTGTTTACATCAATGGGCAGAGTGTCAAATATGCGCGGACGCATCGTTTCCTGGGCATACTAATCGACGGAAGTCTTTCGTGGAGCCCACATTGTGCGTACTTGAAGAAGAGACTGCTATCTATTGTGCATATAATGAAATTAATGTGCGAGAAAGCATGGGAAACTTCTGTGGCCTCCATGCTACAGCTGTACAGGGCCTTATTTCTGGGTCTATTGCACTACAGCTTGCCGGTACTGACTAACACTTGCAAATCCAATACTCATTCATTGGAGAGTTTGCAGGGTCAGGCACTGCGTATCTGCCTAGGACTGCCCCGATGCGCTTCTACTTATGCCACAATCATGCTTGCCAAAGGCCATCCGGTCAGGACATATAGAGTTGTGGATTGCCTCAGAGCGCTTATTCGACATGCTAGCCGTGTCCCCAACCACCACTTGGCCCTTCTACCCTCCGGAAGACCACGCGCTACGTTTTCAGACGTCATAGCCAAGCACCTAAACAGCATTCCATCAGGATATACGCCAGCTGCGAAAATAGCATGTCTTTTGTGGTGCCTCGACCAGCCGCAAGTACGTCTAGAAATTCCGGGAATCAAAAAGAAAAGCAATCACTCCAGAGTAGCATTGAAGCAAGCAACACTGCTATTATTACATGAGTTGTACTTAGACCGAACGCAGATATACACTGACGGGTCCGTCTCGTCCAGCAGCTCATCAGGTGCCACTGTAATTCCGGCTGCAGAAATGACAATCAAGTTTAAGTTGTCGCATATGACTACATCTACGGCATCAGAGCTTGCTGCTATAAGGGCTGCTTCACAATATCTCGTTCAAGAACGTCCAGCAAAATTGGTCATATTCTGTGATTCGAAGGCAGCGCTTCAGAGTTTGCGGTCTGCCATGCGTAGGAGGAGTCATGACCAATTGGTACAAGAAATAAGACATTGCCATCATGAAGCACTAGCACGAGGGCATGATATTATATATCAATGGCTGCCTGGACATATCGGTATTACCCGAAATCAATTAGCCAATGACGCAGCCCGCTCAGCCCATGAAGGAACCCGTGTAGTCCCGATTCCTCTATCAAGGAATGTTGCAGCTGGACCACTTTACCTGCTGGCTCGAGATCTCACACGCACGTTCTGGTCGTCTACCAGCTTCCAAAGGTGTCAATTTTATGAACTGGATCTTTCGCTCAAGCTAAAGCTACCATCACAACTTTCCCGCACCGACGCGACACTGTTATGCCGCCTTTGGTTGGGGGTTGTATTTACAAAGGTGTACTCCTTTCGCATTGGTATGGCAGACACTCCTACATGCGACTACTGCGGAGCTGAAGAGACCATCTAACACGTCCTGTGCAGCTGCGCTTGCTACGACACACAGCGATGGCAGCTCCAGATGGTTTTGAATCAACTTGACCCCAGACCATTTTGTGTGCAGAAGATACCAGGACCTTGGGCATGTGCATCAGTTGCGCAGAAAGCAACTAAAGCACTGCTACTTTACCTAAAGTCAACAAACCTGAGCGACCGCCAGTAGACTGTGTGTGCTCCCCGAGTGTGCTCGTGATTGTGTGTACCTTCTCATTTCTCTGCAACATCTTTTCTCCCCTTTATCCCTTCCCCAGTGCAGGGTAGCAAACCGGATGTGCGTCTGATTAACCTCCCTGCCTTTCCTTGCATCTTTATCTCTCTCTCTCTCTCGAAAATCGAAGTGGCTGATCGCGATTATGCGAAGACTGCGTTTATTACCCCGGACAGACTGTATGCAATTAAGGCTCTTCCCTGTTGGTCCCTGTTGTGCGCTGGCAACAAATAAGTCTAGAGTAGTGCCAGTTCGGCTTCGAAGAACTTCATTTTTTTGGGCACGTCGTGAGTGCCCAAGGTGTTCGCCCTAATTTTGAGAGATAGCCGCCAACACAAAGTTGAATGAGCCATTTATTATTCATTATATATACGCTAGAATCCCCTGCCAAAAGGAAGGGTGCGTTTTTATATTTGGTTTCATCCTGAAACACCAAGATTATAATGTACATTTTCACGTTCGCCTTGGAGAGATTCAGTGCCAGGCACCTAGTCATCAGGACAATTTTTGGATATATTTACAACGACGTGCTCAACGCTGCGCCTCTGGCTAGTGACCAGCAGTCCAAGGTCCCCTACTGGCTTTGGTAGCTTGGCAGCAACGGCAACACCACCCACTGAACGCTCTGCTTCCTCAATGCAAACGATTGGAAATAATTCATTAATGTATATTTTTGCTAAGTGACACGTTTTGACAAAGCAAAGGACGTCCGCTTTCGTCAGTAGGACCTCTCTCCATGTCTTTTACGAAAGCACGAAGACAGCGAGTGTCGTGCAAGATGAGGGTAAACTCAGTAGAGGAGTTGACGTCTTCTCGAATGACCTGTAGGTACATCTGCGTCACTACAAGCAATCGGTGTTACTCGAGACGTTGAGACTCGTCGCGCATACCTTTGTCCTCGCTACGATCTTTGTGGTAAAAGAGGTGATCGAGCTTAGCGCTGGTAAAGTAGACTGCAGGCTTAACGCAACCTTTTCTTGGTAAATGTTAATGACGCGCCTATTGTTAATTATGTGTGCGCGGGAAAAAAATAGAAAAAAATGTGTTATAAAGTAAACAATCTTTCAGCAAAGATAACAGCACACAATGGTGATGATGATGGTTACCGGAAGAATGGCAGTACCCACAAAGGGGGATCGGCCATGACGAGTGTAGCAGTAGAATTTGTGAAACAAAAAAATATAATAATTAAAGGAGGGAAGAGAAAGAAGAGAGGGGGAAAATATGCCAAAAACATAATGTAAATACGAAGAAAAGTATTCGTGATTAATTTGTTGTGCGTGTTTAAATAATTGCAACCTAAAGTAAATTAATGAAAAATACATATGATAAAATTAAGGTGAAAGGATAGTAGAAACCTTTGTTTAGATGTCCTGATAAATTTAACATGTCAATATATTGGATTTTTTAAAATATTTAAATATAGCCTCGCAAACGTCTCTGTCTCAATGCCTCAGTGCCGGGGACCCAAGGGAGGGCAATGCCGATGTAGAAAGCCTAAGGCCCATTTTTTGAAAACAGTGGTTTTAGATATCTTAGTCTTAGGTTGTGATACTTTCGATACTCGAAGAAGTGCGCAGTCATTTCTGCTTCATTACGAAAGGAATATTGGCGGGATGGAACGAATCCAGTCCTGTGTAATTACAAATGACGGTATTCTGCATCTCAATTTTGTTAATGTAACTTCCAATTGTGTTGTGCTGTACCATGAGCTATTCCATGAATACCTAAGGTGCTGGAAACTTGTGTCGCTAAGTACAGATGATTTAGTATGTTGCTCGTGCAGACAATGTTTTACGAATCGCGTGCACGTGTTATTGCGGGGTGGTTTTAGAATATTTACGACAGGTCCGTTTACAGATACTGCCGCTAAGGTGTCCACCGCTTCATTTATTTCTAATCCACTGTGGTCTGGTACCCAAACCAGACTGACGTTCCGCACACGATTTGGCATATACGAATAAAGTTCTTTGAGACAGCTGGACAAGAGAGATGCTACTAGCGCAGTACACAAGGACAAGGAATCTGTTAACACCACGACTTATGAAATGTGTGATGGCAGTTTACGCAATGCAAGAATGTTTGCCATCAATTCTGCCTCGAATATTGGTGTGAAGTCGGGCAAGTGAAGAGAACAGGACTAAGATCCGTTGTATAAATTTTCATTCCAGCCTTTACGTCAGCTACAGAAGCATTGGTGGCTACCACTGGATTTATTCACGCGCCCTTGTGGTGTTCTTGTAACAGCCACTTTAAGTACCTGGTGGTAATAATTTAGTATTTCTTGGAAATATATAATGAAATTCGATTACAGTGGTGTAGGGGTAAGTACGTTTGGTTAAATTATATCACGGTGTGATACTTGTAATGGATTCAAAAGTTTCTCCGCGAATAATATTTGAGGCCCATATAGCCTAGACCATTCCCATATAAAAATGTGGAACGGCCGTTGAAAAACACATAATAGGAGCGTCTGCGTGAGGAGTCATCTATGTTTAGTTACGTTTTACTTGATAGCATGCGGAAATTGGTTTGAAGAGATGGCAGGTAAACTTCGAGTTAAAGTATATTGTTGGCTACAAGTTTTGGAAGGCCGTGACAAAAATGTAATGCCTTGTGTTCTAAAGACTACAGAAGGTGTAATTATTAAGTGGCGACCCCAGAAAAAAAATACTCACGTAAACTGGTATATTTGGCGTACTTACATACAATCGATCTTTTACAATGTTTGCCTGCGCATTCCGAACCGACTGCTGCTGATTCGTCTTAATAGTCCAACTGCCCGTGAACCTTTAGCTGCTATACACTCAATGTGCTGTCTCCAAATGAGCTTAGCTGTCTATAATATGCCTCGATACTTCAATAAATCTTCCTGATGAAAGTCGGCCTGTCCGTACATTAGTGAAATACGCCCAGGAAAAATCAGCGGGAAAGCAAGAACAGCACTTTTGTTTTCATTCAGAGGCAAACTCAGACTATTAAGTCATATTTTGATGTCATCCAAGTATGCCTGTAGAATGTTGTACAGTGAATGTATATCACTAGAAGGAGCAAAGAATGCAATGGCGTCTGTGTACAATTACGCTTGCAAATCGTTATTTAGAGAAACTGAGCTTAGTAATATATAAATAAAATACGCGAGAGAACTGACCCTTGATGCACACCCCTTGTTTGCTGGCATATTTGAGAATAGCCGTTCTGCGAGCAACAAAATGTTCGTCCGCCTAAAAAAAATTTGTACCCATGCAACTAAATATTCGGAAACCCTGACGCTTCCTAGTCTATAAATCAATATGGTGTGATTTACGCCGTTATATGCCTTAGCAGTATCCGAGGTTACTAGGGCAGCGTATTGGTTTTTGTGAGAAGCAAGCCTAATTCTACTTTCTAAGTCAACATGAGCGCACCATATCGAACAGCCCAGCCTGAATTCTATTTGAGATTTGCTTCAAATGTTATTCCCTTCAAGCCTCTCTTCAGGATCTTTATATAATAATTGGTCCTATTAGCTTTACAAGATTCGAAGTGAGAAAAATAGGCTGAATGTTTTCTATGGCATCACCACGAACAACAACAACGCGAGCTCTATTGCAACAGCCATATTCTATGCCCCGATAGAGCATTCCGTCTTGCTCCTCACGGCTTGTAACAATGTTGTCCAAGCCACTCACTGACGACTGTCAGATGACAGAGAAAACGCACCGAGAGCGAGCGCGTTCCACTAGTGGTTGTCGGTTCTTTCCTGTCATACAAAATGCGTCGAAGAGCATAACGCCGCCTCATATAGTGCGTTGTCCGTAACCTCATTGTCATAACCTTTATTGTCTTCATCGTCAAGGTCATATGTTAAAGTGCATGTGCTGTGCCGCAATGACAGCAAGAGAATCTGTGGCCCGAAACACGCTTGTAAGTCGTCATCAGCGTGATCGTCATCGTATGGTTACGTCGAGGGGAGGAGAAGCCCCAACCATAAGGGGCTTCGCCCCTAAAAGTGAGTATTAGGTGATAAAGTCGTAGCAGGAATGAAAACACTCTGCCACGAAGTACGTAAATATAGGTTGTAGCTGCCTTGCGCTGCACACGAGGGTTTAGATAGATTTCAAACGGCTTCTTATTTGCTTCGAGTGTGCTGCCGCTTTCATGTATAAAAAGTGCGCCCGTCAAGCAACTCATTCAGTTCGTTGCATGACTGCCATGGGTAGACCACATAAATTAGGAACACCAATAAAGCAGCGTAAATAGAGTAATATCTACACAGAGATATGCCCAACGCATATAATAAAAAACCAAACATGACTGCTTGGGGAAGAGAGAGCTTGCAGGATTTCACAGTAGATTAACCGGAATACAAGCGGTCACCAGTAAATTACCTAAATATTCTTAATACCTACAGGAACAACAAGATAGTGGTACGACAAACAAAATATGCAAGCTGATTGCAAGGCACGCAAGAAAGAAGCACGCATGCTTGCGCATATGCTCAGGAAGTGTGAATTGCTTGGCTCCGACACTTCCCGGGAACAGTTCACAGGGATGACAAAGTCTCACGACCATATCCCCCAAGTCCTGGCTATCCAGCTCGCCCATGACATGGATAGGAGGCTTGACCTCCATGTCCCGACGTAGTATTAGCCATGCATATGGCAAGATACGGTACAGCACGTAACTTTTTTTCTTTTTTTCTTTTATAAAGCTCTATAAAGCGCTTTATTCGGTGCAATACAGTGCAAGTAAAAAGTTGGTATATTACAGAAGAAGGTCCCAAAGTAAAAACTGTTAGGGGGACCTCCTGTGAATTCATGTATTAAAATATAGAACAAAGATTGGCAACTAAAGAAAAACAGCAAGCGAATCAAACAAAATGAACGTAATGAAAATTATTATTGAAACAAATTAATATTATTATTAATATTATTATAACGCAAATTATTATTATGCATCCATTCATCCATTCTTGCGAAAAAAACAAATTTGTTTGAACGAAAATGTTCGCCGCACTGATCACAATTTACTGCAGCACCTTTAAATTAATTAGCACGAAGAACATTTTATTCAATAATAAAACAAAATCCGCATTAGCGATTGTGGCATTTCACAAAGGTCTGCTGGACATTCGGATTTCTAGAACACAATGGTGGCTGACTTTCATTAGTATTAGAGAAGCAGGAAATGCATTTAGCTAGAATAATGAGCTCCTTGGTACGCACCAATTACGCTTTTCTACATGTATTTGCACCATCTGCACAGAAACTTGTCATGAGTGCGTCATTTTGAAGAACTCGGGTTTTGTAGAAGCAAACAGTTTACCTAAATACAAGAACGCACATGTCCCGCAGGCTACACCACGCCAAAGAGGTAAACAACGCCCAAGTCACTCTTTCTCGTAGCGTCATTGTCTTCTACTTCAAGCCACAACAGAACACGTGATTAAGCCAAGGCATATGATAGTGTTGAACATGCTATTCTCACCAATGCCCTAAGAGACCTAACCTTCCCACAGCGTATAACAAATTAGAATAACGAATTTTTAATAGGCATAAAATTTAATTGCTCCCAACGAGGTGTTTAAATGCCGAAGGACAGCCAAACAATTGGTGTCCCTCAAGGCTCTGATCTATCGCCAGTACTATTTAACATTTCGTTAAGTTCAATACCACAGAGTGATACGGTACAAGCATATAAATATGTAGATGATATTGCGTTTTTTTTTGCACCTGACGGTGATATTCATATACTACATTCGACTTTACAGTTTTATTTGGCGAAATTTGAAACCTGGTTTCAGAAAATTCATACAAAACTGAACGTAACTAAAAGGGCTATAATAGTTTTTTATTGGACGTGCCAGTGACTATTTTTCTCCAGTACCATCAAGAAATCATTCCCAATGTTAACTGTATTAAATATCTAGGTGTATTATACGATCAGAAACTGAGCTGGCGAGATTACATTGAACATATTGTTACGAAAAGGAAGAGATGCCGTATCGACGAGGCCGGGGATTAGATGTATTCAAAACCAGTGGTAATGGCGTGGCCGGTTCCCCAGCGATTGAGAGGAGACCACCATTCGTCTTCTTCGTCAGGCACACACGCGCGTCGAACGCTAGTATATCAATATACTTGCATGTAGCATAACCCCCAGTTGCAGAAGTGCCGTCTGGGCGCGTCTAAATGGCAACGTCACTAAGAGAGTTGTAGGGCTTGAAGTGCGCAACATGTACAATATCGACAGCCTGTTGAGCACATGAAGACGACGGGGTGGCAGGACCTATTTAATATGTTACAGGAGTAACCACACGAAGGACTTGGTATGGACCGGTGTAGCGAGTAAACAGTTTTTCTGACAAGCGAACTTGACAGGTCGGAGACCAAAGCAGGACCAAAAAACCGGGCGGGAAGTGTACGTCGCGGTGTCGTTGGTCATACAAACGCAGTTGCTTTTTTTAGAGGTCAGAAGGTGAGTACGGGTGATTTCGCGTGTGTGAGTGGCCCGAGTGATAGCGTTCATTGCATATTCACTGGTGGGTACTCCAGGGGTCGGTATGACGGTGTATAGAGGCAATGTTGGTTCTCAGCTAAACAGCAGAAAAAATGGAGAGTAACCGGCAGTGTCATGGCACGAAGAATTGTAGGCAAATGTGACGTACGGCAACGCGAGATCCCAGTCGGTGTGGTTGGTAGAAACATACTTAGCGAGCATGTCTGTAAGAGTTTAATTTAGACGCTCCATGAGTCCTTTGGCTTGTGGGTGGTATGACGTAGTCAGCTTGTGTCACGTTTTACAGGACTGCAAGATGTCGGCTATGACCTTCGACAAAAAAATACGGCCATGGTCTGTAAGCAGCTGCGGTGGGATTCCGTGTTGCAAAATCACGTCCTTGAGGAGGAAGTCGGTGACATCTGTGGCGCAGCTTGTTGAAAGAGCTCGTGTGATGGCATAATGCGAGGCGTAGTCGGTGGCCACGACTATCCACTTGTTACCCGAGGAAGACGAGGGGAAAGGGAAAGGTAGGTGTAAGCCAATGCGGAAGAACTGTTTAGACGGAATATCGAGTGGATGAAGGCGTCCGGTGAGAAGTGTCGATGGTGTTTTGTGGTGCTGACATTTCTTACAAGCCGCAACGTATATGCGGACTGAGCGTGCAAGCCCTGGCCAAAAGAAGCATCGGTATATTCGGTCGTGAGTGCGTGACACACCAAGGTGACCAGCAGTCGGAAGGTCATGAAGTTCATGTAGAACTTCAGAGCGAAGGTGTTTCGAAATGACAAGCAGCAGGGCCGGTCCATCTGGCTCAAAAATTTTGGCGGTATATTACAACTTCATGGAGCACAAATGAACGATGTGACTGATGTAAATATGGTGATTCGAGGCGCTCAATGACAGCACGCAAGGACGCATCATGGCGCTGCTCGTCACCGATGCATGTCATTTGCGAAAGGGAAAAGACGCAAGGCTCGGTGTCGACGTAAGGCATAGTGCTCGACTCAGCAACCGGGTAGCGGTACAGGCAGTTTGCGTCTTGATGTAGGCGTCCGGACTTGTACGTCACCGTGTAGGTATACTCTTGCAGTCGCAGAGCCCAGCGCCCGAGCCGGCCAAGAGGCTCCTTCAGTGACGTAAGCCAACATAGCGCATGAAAGTCAGTTATCACAGAGAAATTTGTGCCACATAAGTATGGGCAGAGCTTTGAGACTGCCCAAACAAGAGCACGACATTCACACTCTGTAATGAAATAGTTGCACTCAGCAGCTGTGAGGAGGCGGCTAGCGTAGGCGACAACTCGGTCGTGTCCTCGTTGGCGTTGGGCTAAAACGGCTGCGATTCCGTGACCATTAGCATCGGTTCGGACTTCTGTTGAGCGAATGGGTCAAAGTGAGCTAATATAGGTCGAGTCGTCAGTAGGGCGATTAGGAGAGAAAAAGCAGCAGCTTGGTCGGTACCCCACGTAAATGTGACGTTTTTCTTCAGAAGCTCTGTGAGGGGTCAAACGATGGTTGTGAAATCTTTCACAAACCTTCTAAAATAGGAGCAAAGTCCTACAAAACTGCGGACGTCTTTGGCTGGCTGGGTACGGAAAAACTGGTGACCGTAGGAATTTTTCCGGGGTCCGGCTGCACACCAGAGGCGTCGACAAGGTGGCCCAACACTATAAACTGCCGGCGTCTGAAGTGGCACTTCGACGAGTTTAATTGAATACCTGCAGTGTGGAATATGTCGAGAATAGCTGACAAACGCTGAAGGTGCGTCTCAAATGTTGGGGGAATATACAACGACATCGTCAAGATAACAAAAACATGTTGACCATTTGTGCCATTGTAGCAGAGAGTCCATCATGCGCTCGAAGGTGGCTGGGTTATTGCATAGCCCAAACGGCATAACCTTGAACTGGTATAGGCCGTCTCGAGTTACAAACGCAGTCTTCTCTTGGTCTTTTTTGTCGACAGCAATCTGCCAGTAGCCGGAACGTAGGTCTATTGAAGAAAAGTATCGGGTGCCGTGGAGACAATCTAGAGCATCGTCGATGCGGGGTAAAGGGTAAACATCCTTTTTCTTGATTCTATTCAGATGACGGTAATCCACGCAAAAGAACCAGGTGCCATTTTTCTTTTTAACGAGCACAACGGCGGATGTCCAAGAGCTCGAAGAGGCTTCAATAATGCGTTTGGCTAGCATCTTGGTGACATCTTTTTGAATTACTTTACGCTCGGTGGCAGACACCCCGTATGGTCGCCGATGAATGGGATGAGAATCACCTGCGTTAATGCGGCGCTTGACGAGTGAAGTCTGCCCGAGTGCACGGCTGTCGATGTCGAATATGTCGCGGTAGAAAGCCAAAAGGCGGCATAGCGCGGCTGACTTCTCAGGTTTGAGGTCCGGGGTGATCATGAAGCGTAAGGTGGCAGCGAGGCACGTGGCATCCTGCGAGTGATGTGGGAGATCGGGACATATGTCTGCCGTAAAACAGGTGACGTGGTCGTCAATCAAGGGTCTTAGCGAGGCGACCGAAATTCCTTGGGGTAGCACTTGCTTTATGAAAGCGAAATCGATAACAGGTAAATATGTTCAGTTAGAGGTCATTGTTAAGACGGAGTGTGTGACAGTAAAGCCACGCGCCAGGAGAACGTGAGTAATCGGCGTCACGATATTGTCACGCAGCAAAGGACGACGCAGTTGTCTATAAGGAAAACAAGTTTATTGGAGCGAACCTGTGCTCCCCTAACAACTGAAAGAACACACAGGCGGCGAAGCAGTGGCCGGCAAAACGACGGGCACGCTAGTGAGCGTCGGCGATCGAATCACGCGGCATCACCTGTGCGGGAATTTATATCCCTCGGCGAGAGTTCGAGAACGCCGTGATAGCGTTTGTTAGAAACGCTGTTCGTTCGAATAGCGCCCCTAAGAAACAACGCTTGAAGCGTTGTTTCTATCGAACAACGCTTCACGCGTTGTTCGATAGCGTTTGTTCGAAACGCTGTGGTAGCGTTTGTTCAAAACGCTGTGAAAACGGCGATAGCACAGGCCGGCGCAGCCAGGCCGAAAAAACAAAACACAAATAAATAAACCCAATGCATGGTTCGCAGCATTACCCCCCCTCTAAGAGTGCATCGACCCGATGCTAACATAAGGGACAGTCTATACAAATTAAAAGTTCGTCATCGTCCGTAGAAAGGTTTTAAGCGAACCACACGGACGACTTCGGGCGCGGTGCGTCGTCGTGATGTACGGGAGTCCCCATCGGGGATCACTTCGTACGTTAGTTCGCCAACACGTCGTAGAATCTGGTATGGTCCAAAATAGCGTCGTAGAAGTTTCTCACTGAGTCCACGTCGTCGAATGGGAGTCCAAACCCACACACGATCTCCAGGATGGTACTCGGTGTCTCGGCGTCGGAGATTGTAGCGTCCGGCATCCACCAGTTGCTGGTCCGTTATACGAGCTCGAGCGAGCTGGCGGGCCTCCTCCGCACGTTGGAGGTATCCTTGGACGTCGGCGTTGAGGTCGTCATCTTCTACGTGCGGAAGCATGGCGTCGAGCATCGTAGTCGGCCGTCTTCCGTAGACGAGCTCGAACGCTGTCATCAGCGCGGTTTCTTGAATATCCGTGTTGTACGCAAACGTGACGTACGGGAGGACGTCGTCCCACGTCTTATGTTCAACGTCGACGTACATAGACAGCATATCCGCGATTGTCTTATTGAGCCGTTCCGTTAGTTCATTCGTTTGGGGGTGGTACGCCGTCGTTCTTCGGTGATCTGTGTTGCTGTAGCGTAAGATTCCTTGCATGAGCTCCGCAGTGAAGGTCGTTCCGCGGTCCGTGATTAAGACCTCAGGGGCTCCATGTCGCAGCACAATTTGGTTAATAAAGAACTTTGCAACTTCTTGTGCAGTTCCCCTAGGAAGAGCGGTGGTCTCTGCGTAGCGCGTCATGTAGTCTGTCGCTACGACAATCCATTTGTTCGCTGATCGGGATGACAAGTAGATAATTCGTTCTCGTTCCGGGGTTGAAATTCTTCTTCACTCGGTCTCTCTCGTCCACTTCAATTTGCCAGTAGCCGGTCTTCAGATCCATGGATGAGAAGTTCTTGGCGTGGCAGAGGTGGTCGAGGGCGTCGTCGATTCGTGGCAGGGGGTACACGTCCTTTTTGGTGATCTTGTTTAGTCTCCGGTAGTTGGAACAGGTTCTCTCGCTTTCCTTGCCGCGCAGCCCGGCTTCTTCGCTTTCCCCACCTTCCTGCCGTTTCCTTGGCTGGCCGTCCGTAACGGCTGCATCGGGCGCTTTGAGTGACCGATTCGCGAATACATTTGACGAGCGAACGATGGAAGAGGCGCTCAAATTGACCGCCGCTGTTGTGCTCCTTCGCGTAGCCGTGCGCTGTAATGTTTGCAACATTACGTCTGCACAGAGCAGGCAGGGGTTCCTCTCTCTTTGCGGTCACGGAAATGGAGGGCGCTCCCAGGTCTTTCGCGGGGATGCATGATCGGTGCCTTGCCTCCCTCTGCGCTATGTGTGTGTTCACGCAGTGTACATTATGACGTAGGAGGCGCGCTATTAATGCGGCGGACGGCAGGGACTGGAGGCCAAGGAGCGTCATTCAGGAAAGGAGAGAACACGAAAGGAAATGCTTGCCTCCTTTAATTTTCTTTCTCGCCATGACGTGTGCATGATCTGATGGCACACATCTCGTTAAGGAGCGTTATCCCGGGTTCGTCGCGCAGTCGCCATATAGCTCGTGTTTCGGATGTCGCGTGATATTTAGGTTGCCGAATACCCGCTACATGCAGAATGTTTTGTTGATTTTCACAGATTTGGAAAATCAGGTAGAGCGCGCGCAACAAATAAACAAACCCAATGCATGGTTCGCGGCATTAATGCCGCGAACGCATATCCAAGGTCCTTACGATCATCGAAGCCTCGGTGACGAACTCAGCGACAGTCTTAGGGGGGTTGCGGATGAGTCGAGCGAAGAGCTCTTGTTTAACTCCCCGCATCAGAAAGCGCACCTTCTTCTCTTCTGACATTTCGGGGTCAGCTCGCCGGAACAGCATCTTCATCTCCTCAGCGAACAGTACAACACCTTCGTTAGGGTGTTGCATTCGCGTCTCCAACAAAAAGGCGGCTCGTTTTTTCCGCACAACCGTAGCGAATGTTTTGAGGAATTCGCTCTTAAAGACAGTCCAGTCGGTTAGGGAGCCTTCATAATTCTCAAAACACGTTCGAGCTGCATCCTTCAAATAGAAGAAGACATGACGAAACCTTTCTTCGTCATCCCACCTCTTAAAGATGCGGATGCGCTCCAGCTTCTCGAGCCACTCTTCCGGGTCTTCACCAGGAGATCCTCGGAATGATGGGGGCTTACGAGGTTGTTGCAGAAGGACGGGAGGGTTGGTAGCGCTGGTCATTATTCCTGCGTTGATCATCGTGGTTTTTACGTCTTCTTTCCTTTTTTTATCCGGGAGCAGTTCAAACTCTGGCTGAAGGCCTTGCTGTCGGCGGCTGACACGAGTTGGGCGTGCTTGTCGGCTTGGCAATGGCTTAGGGTTCATGTACCCCACACCTCCACCAGATGTCACGCAGCAAAGAACGACGCAGTTGTCTATAAGGAAAACAAGTTTATTGGAGCGAACCTGTGTTCCCCTAACAACTGAAAGAATACACAGGCGGCGAAGCAGCAGCCGGCAAAACGACGGGCACGCTAGTGAGCGTCGGCGATCGAATCACGCGGCATCACCTGTGCGGGAATTTATATCCCTCGGCGCGAGTTCGAGAACGCCGTGATAGCGTTTGTTAGAAACGCTGTTCGTTCAAATAGCGCCCCTAACAAACAACGCTTGAAGCGTTGTTTCTATCGAACAACGCGTGAAGCGTTGTTCGATAGTGTTTGTTCGAAACGCTGTGGTAGCGTTTGTTCAAAACGCTGTGAAAACGGCGATAGCACAGGCCGGTGCAGCCAGGCCGAAAAAAAAACACAAATAAACAAACCCAATGCATGGTTCGCGGCAATATAATCACTATCGAGCACGGGAGAAGGTGTTGCCAATTCAATGTATGTGAGAGCTTTAGGCGGTATCCGGAAGACGTAAGAGGTGCACAGGCTGTTCGGGAGTTCAGGGCGAGAATGCGGGAGAAGAGAAAGTTCTAGGCAGAGAGTTCTGCTGGCACAATCGATCAGGGCAGAATGCGTCGATAGGAAGTACATGCTGAAGATTAGGTCCTGAGGGCAATTTTCAGGCACCGTATATGAAACGGGTACAACGCAGACGGTGATGCTAACACGAGCGGTACACATTCCAGTGATGGCGACAGTTCCACCATCAGCTACACGGAGGGTTTTAGTCACTACAGGCGCTGCAACCGTACCCCGCACCTCCACCAATTATGTTACGAAAAAGAAGAGACGCCGTATCGACGAGGCTGGAGATTAGATGTATTCAAAACCAGCGGTAATGACGTTACCAGTTCGCCAGCGATCGAGCGGAGACCACCCTTTGTCTTCCTCGTCAGGAACACACGCGCGTCGCACCTTAGCATATCAATATACACGCATGTAGCAATATTAAAATTATGGCTGCAAGCACTGTTGTGATGATAGGTAGGCTTGGCCGGCTCCGTTTCAGTCTTCGCAGAGATACGCTAATCATGATTTGTTGCATGTACGTTCGTCCGATTCTTGAATTCGGATGTGTACTATTATCTGGTGGACCAGCCGAGAGCGGGAAGCTCTCCATAGTTGTTTAGATATGCCAAAATTAGCAGCTAGCAATGTTTTGTATCAAGAAGCTCAGATACCCACTCCAGCTTGCAGATTCCATAGTTTAACATTTCAAACCTATTTAAAATTTTCTGAATCCACTCTAAGAAGGCGACAGTTTGTATTCTCTGCCGAGCCCGGTATCTTTTTCAATGAGCATTGGTCTCGTGTATATAAACCCCAAGTGCTATTTGTTCAAACACTTCTAGATGGTTTAAATGCTAATATATTCGAGATCACACCATCTGACAAACCAATTGGCCAGGTGCAAATAGAATTTGACAACATCTTCCCAATAAATGCTAAACACTTGCCCTCTCAATATTTTATTGGCTTATTAGAAGAATATTTGTCTTAATTAGGTACTAATATATTAAGTGCAACAGATGCATCTTTAAGTGGCAAGAAGGGATGTGTTGGTATTTTTTCTCTCTCATTATTCTGGTCCTTTTTGTTATGCCTCCCAGATTATACACCAATATTTGAAGCGAATTAACGGACGTTATACTAGCTATTCGTAAACTTTCTGAGACTCATTCGACTGCTGTGATAGTGACTGACTTGTATTCCGTGTGTTCATTATCATCGTCGTTGGCATCAGCAGTAGTAGGAACTTTTAAATGATGAATCCCAGTGAACATTCGTCTAGTGCGAATGATAAGGGTGCCAGGCCATTGTAGTATATTTATAAACGATATGGCTGACACACTCGCGCGAGCATCTCTTGATATTTCGATTGTGCCAATCATGCCTCTGACAGGTTATGTAACAGCAGTGAAGTTAAAAAAAAGTTTCCCTTCTCGAAGACTCATAAAACATTACGTTACCGAATCCAGATTTGTCGCACCTGTACTTCACATGGAACAATAAATAGTGTCCCATGCGTAAATTGGAAGTCTCTATAACAAAATTACGTTGCCGTGTACCAGCTCTTAATTTCTACTTGAACAGGTCTGGTCTGGTGCCATCACCTCTGTGCTCAAGCTGTAATGAGCCCGAACATATCGACCATTTTCTTCTCACAAGTCACCGTTTCAAAAATTAAAGAAAAAACTGTTTCAAAAATTTATTTAAAAAACAAGGGATATCACTTACTACTCCTAATATTTTGTCTTTTGGGGCCGCTTTATTAGGACACGGTGACAGGAGCATTTGCGGGGCTCTCTGAGAATTCCTATGTAACACAAGAAGATTACCTTGCTGAGCCATTGATCAGCTCTTGATTTTCACTAGCTAATCTAGCGTTTATTATTTAGCTATTACACTGTAATGATGTAACCTCCGGAAGATTTTGATGTAACGATTACACCTCAGATATTCAACAAATTCAAATATTTCTCTTCTTTTCCCTTTTGTTCACATCGTGCCAAATTAATCCCACAGTCAAAAAAAAGTAATCTTTTCCCCCTAACCTGAATAACCTAAAGGTATTGACTTGCATTACCTCCGGCTACTTGGCCCATCCCCCTTAGTGGGTGAGAGCCACAAAATAAGGGATCAAGCAAGCAAGCAAGAACACGTGCCTGTCCTGGAAGCGCTAGCAATGCACTTACATAAGGTGGCAGGCATATGTCAAAAGTAATTGCTGAAATGAATGAAGGAATAATCTTTCTTCGAATTCTGGCAGCGCCCTTTGGGTGAGGCGGGGGAAGAGGAGATGAAGTCCTGTTCCTTCCCACCCTCTGTCGACGATGATGGCGGCGCCTCAGGTGACCGCTCGAAGTCCTTGGGCACGGGTGGCATCTTCGGCTTGCCGGACGGCCCAAAGCTTGTCGCTGGTGAGTGCCGCTTCCCTGCTGCGGCGACGCTGACGCAGTCGATCCGTAGCAGTGTCCACAGTCGTGGCGGTGACCAGCCCCTGTCCTTGCGCGGTGGTAGCAGCAACAATTCGCACCTGAATTCGTCCCTTCCTAACATGAGTCGAGAAGTGAGCGGTGGCAGTTACGTCCTCTTTTCCGGCACACTCCAAAAGCATCTGCTGCACTGTGTCTTTTCCCCACACTCTTTACACGCATCATTCGGGTATGGTCTTGGATAACCCTAACGTAGTATCACAGGGATGGGGTAAGTATCTGCTTGTATTAATCTCAAAGTTATGGCCTGTCTTTTGTTTAATTTGTTGTGTGGTGGTAGGTATTTGTGTTTGTTTAGGCTGTAATGTTGTGTAGTTGAATATGTGGTCAGGCGATCACCCCACGACCATTTTGGTTGTTGTTTTGTTTATGCCATCACCCCTCTTTCGGAGGTGTAGGCGGCCACCGAATGAAGAAAGTGTATATTTTTACAGTTGTCTATCAGCACAGGCTTGTCTACTTTTTACAAAAGGGCTTCCCTCCTCTGCGGAAACCAAGTGCGCAGTCATGCGTGCTTTGATCACACGTAATAATAAAAAACGTCCATTTGCTTCTCCCAACCCGCCTTGCGATAAGCAACGGCGCAAAGCCATGTTTAGTTGAAGCTGCGACGTTCACAAACCCAAGCGCTTACCTACACATATTGATTGATATGTGGGGTTTAACGTCCCAAAACCACCATATGATTATGAGAGACGCCGTAGTGGAGGGCTCCGGAAATTTCGACCACCTGGGGTTCTTTAACGTGCACCCAAATCTGAGTACACGGGCCTACAACATTTCCGCCTCCATCAGAAATGCAGCCGCCGCAGCCGGGATTTGAACCCGCGACCTGCGGGTCAGCAGCCGAGTACTTTAGCCACTAGACCACCGCGGCGGGGCGCTTACCTACACATCGCATTTTGAGATGGCAGCCTTCTTACGATGGTGTTGCGTTATTAGGTGTTCACGAAGCAATGTTAGGCCTTCTTAGTCCGAGTACAAGATGGGAAGCAAGCTGAGCTTTCTCGTTGTTGTTTTTTCTGTATGCTAATAAAAGAGTGGTCCCCAAAGAATAAATTCCGCTCAAACCTTAACTGTAAACCAAATCACACCCATATAGGTGCAATAAACTGTCTATAACACACACCCCCACTCCCCAAGAAATGGATGTAACAAGCAGGACTACGCCTATACAATGGGCGTATTTCCTAATTTCCCTCCTACGGTGTTAACATAGTTTCGGGGTGTAGAAGCAAATGTGCACCCAAGTAAGCATAAGAGTATAAGAGTGTAACAGCAAGATTGCACTCAAACAAAAATTGTGTAGGGGCGCAATAAACTCCAAAAGAAAAAAAGGTGTGGGGCTGCTTATGCAGAATTACACCCCTACACCCATGCGAAAAATACCCATAACTCTAGTGTCACCCCCCTCAAGTACACTCCCGTGCAAGCAATAGAAAGCTTACCCTTTAGCTAGTACCTTTAACGCACAGACGTCTTATTCTAGTTGGTTTTACCACAGTGGCAAAATCCTGGGCCTTGCACTGCTTTTATGGCGCATATATGAAGCACGGCATATATCGCTCTTAGATCTAAAATGTAATCCTAGCTGAATACGAAAACATCACTCAAAATTAGCTGTCACATATAACATGACGTTCACACAGTTACAATACAGGCTTCAGACACAAGTTTTAGCTTAATCAAATACCTTTTTCATGTCTGAGAAAGAAGTCATGAAATCAGACGTGAATGGCTTGGCACGGACCTTTAACGAGCAAGGCATATGTATCAGAGTACAAGAGAACAAGCTTTATTTGCACATAAAATTGAAAAAAAAAACTGATTTTGGCATGCTTTGATGCAACACGAAGGCACAGTGCACTGCACCTACTATTCTATCGTGCACCTAGTGGAACGCTCGAAATTCAGCCTTTACACCAAGATTTCTTGCCTATCTAAAAAACACCAATCAATAAGCCTCTGCAATGGGTGATAGAAAAAATATAAACCAATTCGAACAAGAGAGTGGCATTATTTAAAATTTTTTAAAGGAGCCTTTTGTGGACATGTACAGCGTCAATCTTTACGTAAGGAAACAGGAAAGCGCGTGGCCTGTGCACTCCCGTGGATGCTGGCAGCGCGTTAAAGTGAGAGCGAGAGTGACAACAGTTTGTTTTCTTGTTATTTCGCGGCAAGCAAAACAACCATTAGTGCTGATGTAGAAGCGGCGGCAAGATTGCAGCCCCTTCCTTCTTCAAGGCGGTTACCGGCTCCGCCCTCCCCTTTCAAGGCGATTGCCGGCTCTGCCACCCATTTTTCTTTTGCCGAGTGAGGCTTCATTGCAGCGTTGTTTCAATATTTAGGTCAAATTTGTTACGTGTACACCATAGATACTGACACGACCGTGTAGTGGGTTTCTGGCTGTTGCGTGACTAGTGTCGTCATTACTTGTGCGTCTCGAAGGATTTGGTCGGCAGAAAAGACGACGACTAACTCGCAATGCACGATCGAAGCTGTTCCGCTGTTTTCTACACTGTTACTTGCACTAATTTTATCACCGTGGCCAACTGGTGGAGGTGGTGGGTATCGATCCCAGTACCTCTCGCATATAGCACCGCCGTGCAAGAAACTACAGGATTTACACCTTTCCGTCTGCTTCACGGCCGCGATGTTACTACGATGTTAGACGCCATGCTCTTACCTGACGCGATTATGACCACCACCGAAAATGCTGACCAGTATGCGCAGTGCGCCGACGAAGCTCGACAACTAGCTCGCTTGCACATTCGCTCTCAGCAACAACACGATGCTCATAGGTACAACCTTCGGCACAGAGATGTCACCTACCACCCCGAAAAACAAGTATGGCTCTGCAGTCCCGTACGCCAACGCGGCCGCTCTGAGAAGCTCTTGCGTCATTATTTCAGCCCTTACTAAGTTCTTCGGCGCGTCAGCGATGTAAACTACGAAGTAATCGCAGAGCCCAGTGTGCAGTTTTCCCGTCGTGGTGCCCAGCCGGACATCGTCTACGTGGCTAGGGTGAAGCCGTATTACTCACGCTAAAGACTTGCTCTAGTCTTCATACATTTGAAAGCATCGAGTCGATGCTTTTCGAGAGAAAAGTAATGACACGAGCATGTAGTGGGTTTCTGGCTGTTGCGTGGCTAGTGTCATCATTACTTGTGCATGTCGAAGGATTTGGTCGGCAGAAAAGACGACGCCGAACTCGCGCTGCTCGATCGAAGCTCTTCCGCAGTTTGCTACACTGTTACTTGCACTAATTTATTACCATGACAGTATAATCAAGAAGTTAGGGAAGGGTGGTGGCGAGGTGTTTATGTAATTGACACATCTTGGCCCTCTTCTCTAGAACCAAAACAAGCTGGCGCAGCTTTACTGTAAGGGCATCGAGAAGAATGGCGTGCATCAGTGGCTGGCTCGTGACGTCAGTCACCGCAAGAATGGCATCGAGCTGCATAAACCATATTGTGACGATGGAACGCGTTTATTCACAAGATGGGTAATGCAGAGGTGTAGCTCAGTGAAGGAACCACAGCGTCGCTCGCGAGCCAGTCGAGTCTCTTCCTCCTCTTCGTCGAATCTTCGCTAGCGCGTTTCAATTCCCGGTTCGCAGACGATGCCCTCTGGGCGAGTCACTCAGAGGGTTGATGGTGGCACGGTTTAAGGCGCGCAACGTGTGTCAATTGTGTTTTGCTAGAGCGGCGACCATTGCTTGTGACGCTCGAGATTATGTACGTGACGTCGCTGAGGCGATCAAGAATGACGAATGGACCAGAATAGTAGGCTAAGAACTTCTGGCACAAACCACGTTTGCGGACTGGTGTCCATAACCACACAAGATCGCCCTTACTATAAAATACGGAGCGATGGCAGGCGTCGTAACGTTTCTTAGAACGCTGCTGGGATGCCAAGGTTCGGAGGCGAACGATGCGACGGGCTTCTTCTGCGCGGCAGAGCGTCTCGGCTATCGAGGTTTCCACGTCTAGTGTAAAAAGGTATAGTGTCGAGACAAAATCGTGGGGAGCGAGCGTACAGCAGGTAAAATGGAGGGTAACCTGTAGTCTCATGCTTCGCGGTATTGTACGCGTACGTGATGTAAGGTAGCACTTCGTCCCAGTTTTTGTGCTTAGAATCGACAAAAATAGACAGCATGTTCGTGAGAGTCCGGTTCGTGCGCTCTACGAGACCATTGGTCTGCGGATGATATGGTGTGGCATTGCGGAAATGGCAGGCAGACAGACGCAGGATCTCTTCAACGATGTCGGCAACGAACTGACGTCCGTGGTCGCTAATGACAACGCGTGGAGGACCATGGCGGAGAATTATACAGCAAAGCATAAACTGCGACACGTGCATGGCCGTTGCAGCAGGTATTGCAGCAGTTTCTGCGTAGCGCGTTAGGTGGTCAACACAGAGGACGACCCATTGATTGTTACTGCTCGATCGAGGAAATGGACCGAGCAGATCGACACCAACAGTCTCGAAGGGAGAGTTAGGAGGTGGAACAGGATGGAGAAGTCCTGGCGGCGTAGCCGTGGGACGTTTGTGTCGTTGGCATTGTTCACATCCAGCAACGTATTTTTCCGTGTCGCGTCGCATCTTGGGCCAATAGAACCTTTGCTGGATTCGTTGAAGCGTTCTGGCGAAGCCCATGTGGCCGCAGGTTGCGTTGTCGTGTAAGGACCGAAAGACGTGAGCCCGTAAAGTGCGTGGAACAACTAGAAGCAGACGGGCGCCTTGTCCGGAATAATTTTTCTTGTAAAGGACGCCGTCATGAACCGCACAACAGCTTGGGTTTGCGTGTTCATTTTCGGAGGCGAACAGAGAATCTAAGGAGCGGTCCTCTTGTCGGGCTGTCCGGAAAGTCGCGAGATCAGGGAACTCAGAGGCAATAGCACCGATATACTGATCGAAGTTGTCAGCGTCGCACTCAGTCGTCGGTAGAGGAAGGCGCGATAGGCAGTCGGCGTCTGCGTGCCGGTTGCCGCTCTTGTAGCGTACTGTGAAGTCGAACTCCTGTAAGCGCAAAGTCCATCGCGCCAGTCGTTCAGATGGGTCTCGGAAGCCTACCAACCAGCATAGAGAGTGATGGTCGGTGATTACCGAGAAGCGACGGCCGTAGAGGTATGGGCGAAACTTGTGCACGGCGAAAACGACTGCGAGGCACTCCTGTTCTGTGACTGTGTAATTTCGTTCTGCCTTGCTCAACGAACGACTCGCGTAAGCGACCACGTGTTCAGCATTGTCATGGCGCTGAACGAGCACTGCACCAAGGCCGATTCCACTGGCATCTGTGTGAATTTCCGTTTCAGCAGAAGCATCGAAATGGCGTAGTACCGGTCCTGAAGTCAGTATGAATCGAAGCTGCTTAAAGGCTGCTTCGCAATCCGGTGTCCAGTGGAAAGGGACATCCTTTTGCAGCAAGTCAGTGAGTGGTTGTGCTTTATCAGCGAAATTCGGAACAAATCGACGAAAGTAAGAACACAGGCCCAGGAAGCTACGCAACTCCCTGGGGGACTGCGGCTGCTTGAAGTTGCTGACAGCGGCGACTTTCTGCGGGTCCGGTCTCACGCAATTTTATCCACCAGGTGTCCCAGTACTAAGGTTTCACGTTCTCCAAAGCGACATTTTTTTGAGTTCAGTGTAAGCCCAGCTTCCCCGAGACAGGTTAGAACGAGGTCAAGGCGATGATTATGTTCTTCAAATGTTCGGCCAAAAATCACCACATCGTCCAGGTAACAGGCAAATTTCCCATTTGAGGCCCCGTAAAACGGTGTCCATATATCTTTCAAATGTGGCGGGGGCAATACACAAGCCGAATGGCATAACATTAAACTCAAACAGACCGTCGGGTGTAACAAAGGCCGTCTTTTCTTTGTCAGCCGGATCCATGGGGATCTGCCAATACCCGTATCGCAAGTCCACCGCTGAAAAATAGGACGCTGAATGCAGGCAGTCGATGACATCATCGATGCGAGGAAGCGGGTACACGTCCTTCTCAGTTATAGAGTTGAGACGTCGGTATAGTCAACGCAGAACCTGCAGGACTCATCTTTTTTCTTGACCAAGATAACAGGCGCGGCCCAGGGACTTGACGATTCTTGAATCACGCCAGAGGTTAGCATCTCGCTGACTTGCTCTGAAATTACCTTGCGCTCTGACGCGGAAGCTCGATAAGGTTTCTGTCTGAGGGGGTGCGCAGATCTGGTGTCGATCTTGTGACGAGTGCGTGTGCTGGGCGTCTGAGGTCTATGCGACTTCCGTGCAAAATCAAATACTTTAGCGTGCCTGTCCAGCAGTGTAACCAACACTTTGCGCTTATGCGAGGGAATAGACTTGCTAACCATCTTATAAAATTCGTATTCCGTGCCGGATACATCAGCATAGTCCGAATTTGCCGCATTGCCGAGAGCTCGTATGCTGATACTGCACTGCCCTTCAAACATGGCAAGGCGCATTCCCTCTGGTAGTACAACAGACTTGGATGAGCAGTTAACTAACCATTATTTAGTTTTTCCCTCGGTGAGAGACACAACGCAGCGCGGCAGAAAGATGTTTTTCTTCATGCAAGGCAAAGGCAACGGCTCAATCACAATATCAGGAGAACTGAAACTCGAGTCGGCATTCGTAGCAGCAACGGGCACACTGGCAGTAGACCATGCCGGTAGAATAGCGTCTTTAACTACAACGAGGTTGTCGTCTCCGCTACGCTGAGGCTGCTGGGCGAGGGCGGACAACGGAACCTCGCCTGCCCCGCAGTCGACAGTCGCACGGCACTCTTGCAAGAAGTCAATTCCAAGGATAACGCCATGCGTGGAATGAGCGAGCACTGCGAATTCTGCCTTGAACGCTTTACCAGCAACACAAACAGACACAGTGCACACACCTACTGGACACAAAGCCGTGCCGCTGACTGCTCGAAAAGTAGAAGATTTATCCCAATAAAACATAACCTTGCGGCCAAGTCTCTCCTTGAAAGCTAAACTCATTACAGAAACTGTTGCACCGGTGTCTACTAGAGCCATCGTGGGAACATCGTCAATGAATACATGAACCTTGTTATGAAGCATGTGAACTAATGGAGGCATACTTGTGTGCAAAGCGGTACGTCCAGCGACCTCGCCTCCATCGGCCACGCCGGCTAGTTTCCCGGTGGCGGAGAGGAAAGCCACGGCCGGGGACGGGGAGATGGGGACCGTCGCTGGCGCGTAGTAGGTGGCGTCAAGCTCCTCACAGAGGCAGGCGAGTCACTGCGGATGTTCGGCCGGTGCCCGTGCCGCTGGGCAGTTGAATCCGAAGGCCAATAGGCGTAATCGGGCTGTTGGCTTCGCCATGCAAGCATCGCTGGTCGGTCAGAAAACGTCGTGCGTGGACGACGTCGCGATGGGCAAAACCGGGCGATATGTGCGCGAACACCGCACTGGTAGCACACGGGGCGTTCCCGAGGCACATTGAATGCTGCGGTGTGGAGAGGATGCTCAGGGAACTGTTGCCACTCGGACAAAAACGAAGGCGGTTGGCTGTCGTAGCTATAACTGCTGCGGGGCGCATAAGACGACTCGACGTAAGTAGCCGTTGGTGGCGGAGCCCTCAGCCGTGGACTGCGGGTGGAGTAACTGCGCTCGTCGAAACTCGCAGCATTGATGCTTGGGGATAGTGTATCACACTGCGGGTCTCCAGCTTGCATGGGAACAGAGACATGGCGACGCAGTTCCTCCCGTACAATCTGACGAATGGTGGAGGAAAGGTCGGCAGGTAGAGAATTTTGGCAGACATCGACGGTGGCAACAGTCGTGACGTTGGCCAGACGTCCGAACTTCGATGTGATGCGACGAGTTTTAAGAGCCTCGAAGGTTCGACAGTGGTTAATCACGTCGGCCACGCATTCCAGGCTCTGCTTGCCAATGAGGAATTGGTAGACGTCATCGGCGATGCCCTTGAGTATATGGCCCACTTTGTCTTCTTCCGTCATGTGGGCATCCACCGACTTGCACAACTTCAAAATCTCCTCAATGTAGGTTCTGCATGTCTCATCGGTGACTTGAGCGCTCTGCGACAACGTCTGCTCAGCACGTTTCTTCTTCGTTGCTGGGTCTCCAAAGCATTTCTTAATTTCCTCCACAAACGGGTCCCAGGTTGTCAATGTTTCTTCATGGTTCTCAAACCATACCAGCGCCGTGGAACCGAGGAAGAGCCCCACGTGAGACAGCTGGCTGGCTGCATTCCAACCGTTCGATTGGCTCACCCGCTGATAGTGGCTTAGCCATTCGTCCACGTCATCGCCGAGTTTCCCTGTGAAGGTTCGCGGCTCCCTGTAGTGGTAGGGCGACGTCCTTGTGGCTGGTTGCTGGTTGTCTCCGTCCGAGCTCATTTCTTGAGGTAATGGTGCGAAGCCCGCTAGTCGACGGCTGCGGCGAAGCTCGTGTAGCGGTTCCGTCGTTAGGGGATGGTGCCTCTCCAGTATCACTTGGTAGTAGCTAGCTTACCCAGCACCTTCCACCACAATTGTGACGATGGAACGCGTTTATTTACAAGATGGGTAATGCAGAGGTGTAGCTCAGCGAAGGAACCACAGCGTCGCCCGCGAGCCAGTCGAGTCTCTTCCTCCTCTTCGTCGAATCTTCGCTAGCGTGTTTTAATATATTGGGGTAGGCCAATTGGAACGGTGGCACTGGCAGGCAGAGTACCTGAAACATGGCAGCCAGTGGCTCGTCGAAGGGCGCGTTCTCCTGGGCAGCACTGTAGCGAGCGAGAGTGGAGACATGAGACGACGTCGAAAGCGGCCGATGGAGTTGTGTCGATCTCGGCACATTATTTCAGGCGTGAAGCAGAGCCGCGGTGTCTTCCAGCATCTGAAACACCAGGCGTGTTTTCTCGTACTGTTCTCGTGGAGCTCAAACTAGAATGGGCTGTGCTAGAGGCACGGTGCGGTGGTCAGGAAATAATTATGATGATGATGATGATGATGATGATGATGAAGTTAGAAGAAGAAGATGACGATAGCACCACACTTTGTTATAGCAGTACAAAGTAATATTTATTGATTTCCTGCGTTACAGCCCGCCTTTGATATATAACCACGTGCAAAGCAAACCTGCACAGTTCAAAACACTCAAGCCCAGGCCCTTAGAATATGCCTTGGTCAACCCCGCTGAGCACGAATGGCTGAAATCATTGCCATTGCACAGCACTACTCAATCTTGACGTACATCACCACTGATGCAATGCGGACCATTTTCGGGCATTACGCTAAGAAACCTTCTCACCGCTTGGCAGGCCTCGCTACTGAGAGGCCCAGCACGAAATTTAGTGCAACATTCTGTGCGCATCAGGCATCGTTTACGCCAAGTTTTACGCCCCAGAAAAAATTGATATTGCCTCCGCGGTCCCCCACTTTTCCGCAAGCACGTCTTACAAATCCAGGAATGAAGAAAAAATCAGTTTCGCCTACGTCAGCCTTAACAGAGTTGCGCCTGCACCTCTTGCACGAAATTTACAATAACCACGTGCGCGTAAGCGCCTATGGTTCAAGCGCAGCGTCTAGTTCTGGCGGCGCGGCGGTGATACCAGCTAAAGGAATCACCCTGCGAATCAAGCTGTCACACATCACTATGTCTACGGCATCAGAACTTTCGGCACTGCGTGGTACCCTAGCGTACATAATATTAAAGACCAAGTCAACGGGCGGTGTTTTCCGACTGAAAACGGGCCTTACAGAGCATAAGTTTGTCCTTCGATGAGGTTGTCAAGTGTCTTCACCGTTTCACAAAAAGAGGCCATGAGGACAATTTGCAGTGGCAACACGGTCATTGTGAAATCAGTGAAAATGTTTCCGCCGACCACGCGGCTCGCACATCTCACCAAGAAGAGCACACCCTTCCAATTTCATTTTCAAGTAAAGACACTGCAAGGCAGCTTCCTCACCTGGTACGTGGTCTGTGTCCGCTGAAGTGGAACACTCCAAGCGTAAGACATAGTGAGTCAAGTTAAGTCACGTTTATTACATATTTCACATTTGGTTGCATGGTTGGAATAGTACAGGAGGAGGTCCCAAAGTTTCAGAGAAATTGATGGGGAGGGGAAACCTCTAATGGTGACATGAATGGGGCAGTTACAAAAAAAATACAGCAATAGGTGTGAATTTGTGAGCAGTGACCAATGAGCTTCATTAACAGTACAATACACTTAATACGTAACATTACAGTAATACTACTGATAAAATTAAACACGAAAATTACATACAAGACTTCACCAAATAAGTACTCCGCGGCAACCTCAATTTCCATCCGAACTTTGTCGATGTGAAGCTTCGCTTCTTTGTCGGCTTTGGTTAGGGGTTTCCTTCGCAAAAGCACGTACAACCTCATTGGATTGACCGACACTCGGGAATGCGACATCCGCGGCACCAAAGAAGACATCGACCATCTGCTACGCCGTTGCCCTTCATTTGCCTCTCAGAGACAAAAACTTTCTGACGTGTTGAGACGATAGGACGATCAGCCACTCTCCGTGCAGATGCTGATGAAGCAGTCCTCGTCCTTCGTCGGCTCAAGAGGCAATAAAACCCTTCTTGCACTTTTTGAGGGCTACGGGCCATGTGGATGCTTTTAACATTTGTGTAGTACCACTGCTGCATACGCGTCAGCCCATTGACTGACAACTTTTGTCTCTATTTTCTTTTCTCTCTGTCTTGTATCTTTATACTTCCATTTCCCATTACACTCTAAAAACCAATGGCGAATTCCATTGAGAGAGCAGGAACACTCAAAAGCACGCTGAAAGTGCTCTCTTCAGAGCCGGCGTGTTTCAGTGGTCGAACAGGTGCAAGAGCACTGTCATCCATTGGTAGAGCGAGAGTGCTTTTGCTGTGCCGAGAGCAGCCAGGAACGATTTGTAGTGCTCTCGCCTGAACTTGAAGCGGAGTAGGCGGAGTACCACCATTCACGTTGCCCTTGAACATCACAGTTTCCGAATTTCCTTTAACCAGTGAGCGTGGCGGCAATGGTTTCTACCATGTGTAGTTTGGCATTGCTGTTTTGTACGGACGGCGACCATTACAGCTGGACGTCTGCCGAATGGGTCATTGCACAATCATACTAGGCATTGGGATAATGAAGAACACGAGGCTGACCGATTTCACGCGCATTTCGCTGCTGCCACAGAATAAATATGCCGGGGCTTCGAATGTTTCAGTGGCATGGTCTCCCTAGTCGTCAACTTCTTACCTATCATCCGGAAGCGCAGCGCATTCCAGTGGCAGGTTGAGTAGCCCTTCTCTTGGTGCTCTGCCCCCCCCCCCCTCCTAACTGCCCTGCCCCTCTACTGCCGTTCTCTCAATGCCATAAGAGAGTGCTCGGCACTCTCTTTGGGAGAGTACTTTCTTGTCCCATATTTTACTCTTTTTACCAGTGCAAATCACCTCTTGTTGAGGCAGAGTTCAGTGATTCCCCCATAACAAGTCAAAGCACTTCCCCTCAACAGACTAACATAACGCTGCCCGAAGAAGAGTAGCATGACCCCACCAAAAGAGTAGCAGTACACCTCACGAAAAAAAATAGAACTTTGGCCGAAATCGGAATTTTTAACTGTTCTTGACTGATTTCCTCATGCAAAGATCGTAAGGATGGTTAAATACGAGTAACACAACAAAAAGAAAAGACAGTAAATTGTGAAAAAAGCATAATTGAGTGAGACTTGAAGTTTCCACGTCTACTAACACTGCAGCTTGCGAGCCCGACATGCTAATCAGTATGCTACACTGAGAGATGATGAATGGTAGTTTATTTTTTTATGTCACAGGTATATTCTTGTTTATATGCCTTTCTTTGTTTAGACGCTTAGATTTGAGTGTCTCCGCGCTTCTCAAAAGCAGCCAGACTGTAGCTAACGTCTTTATTGTGCTTGTGTTGTGCTTCGTGAGATGAAAACGTGTACATTAAAGATTAGCACAACCGATTATAAGAACGTCATTTGCACTGAATCGCTAAACGGTTAGTCATTTCTGCCTAGAAAACATCGTGAATCTGAAGTATACACTAAACAGTTTAGATTTTATTTGGCCCCTTCGACATATATTTAGTCATTTTTGATCACATTATACGTCTAAAGCTACAATGCTTCACTCTAGCCGTACGCTGCGTAAGGCTTACGGCACCATCACCCGTGTACGATGGCCGTAGCGAAAAAAACAAGCATATAATAAAAGGAGAATGTCATAGCCATTTGCATTGAGGTTTGATCGTTACTGATTGAATGAGATAGTATTTGCTTATTTCAATACACAGATCCAAGGCTCTAAACGTGCATATTAAAAGTTCTGAGTGCATTCCACTGCGCTGAAATCCGCTGGCACGCGCTGGAAACGCTCTTCTTTTCGTTAAGCATCTCTAACGTCTCAAAAACAAATTCAGTACGTTTTACTGCATATATGTGTAGTTATGTGGTAGTGCTAATGCCTCACGGTGTTCCAACGCAACTAAAAGTAATCAAGAGCAAGAGTGTGACTGCGTTTTTCTCTCTCATGCCGGAAGACTATATGGGCAGTTCACTCTCTCAAAACAAGGAAGAGTAGAAAGCTGTTGCACTCTCTTGTTTCATACAGAGTGAAAATGAATTTCACTCTGCCTGATGCTTTGAAAGAGTAGAAGAACACTCTGAAAGGTAACTTAGCCTTTTTACTCCTGCGATACCCTCCGCAGTATTTACAGAGTACCACACGTATAGTAGCAAACCAGGCATATGCCTGGTTAACCTCCCTGCCTTCTTCTTGTTATCATGGTCCTTCCTAGCACAGTGATTTTCCTCGACCTTAGTAAGCGGTCCAGTGCTTTTGAGAAAGTGTAGAATAGCCCTCATGGTGGTATCACCACAAAACACCTATATACTACAATTTCGAGAAGAAAAACTGTACCTTCGACAATGCAATAAAAATAAGGGTAGCGGTGGCGTTGTGAACTAACTTATCCGACCTAGAGATGGCGCTGTGAAGACTATCATCATATTTGGGCTAGGGTATTGTGACGGCTGCTATGGGGGCGGGTGCAGGCGGTCACGGTGCGTGCTCGCAATGTTATGGGCGTTTATTCGCTGCTATTGCGGGCTCGTATTCGCGCGCCCGACAGCCTTACGTTACTATAAATATTTGCACCACGTCGCCAGGTGACCGAAAGGTCTCAAATCGCAAAACACCGCCAAGCAAGTAAGCTTACATTATTTATTGACAATCGTGAATGTAGCAATATACATTTAAACAAGGAACACTGTCGCTAACAGAGCTATACAATGCGTGCAAAAAAACAGTAATAGCTGTCAGTTTAATAAAATTACCCGCTGAAATTTTGCAACTTCGTCTCTTGTCTAGTTCAGCCTGACAACGATAAGTACACTGGACACCCATTGCACAGTACTTGGTACCGTGCTGCCCGTTGTCTTTCTCACCACACATGCACCTCAAAAAGTGCAGAGTCAGTAGAATTTGCCTGAGCCGCAATATGATATTTGAAAACACATTGGCGAGAGGCACATCACGTTGAATAAAAAGAAACAACCCCACGCTATTGTGCTAGGTATCCCTGTATATAACATTGTTCTCGATATTGTCACGGGGTCGTGACGTGCCTGAAGGCAGGACACTTAATCGTCAGATGAAACTGTTTATTTGGACGAACATGTGCCTGGTAAACGAAAATTCGGGTTTTAGTAGCAGACTTGCTCTAATAGCGGTGAACAGAGCGTTGGCCGTCGATTAACGGACAAACGGCGAAGCGCGTCGGCATTTATACACTTGCCATTAAAAGTTCTAGCGTTATCGCTAGCGGTGACGTAGTTACAGAATAATCTGTAGAGTTTGCGGAATGGGCGTGATCTTATAGAAATGATCTACTATGGTCCTGAAGCTTCTCAAAGACTGCAGGCGTGGTTCGCGCTGAGAATTGCGTAGTGTTTTGGGACGACAACACAGCTTGAGAAAAAGAAGGTGACAGTATTGTGTTTATTATCGCTGTGTTCAGGCCTGCGTGGCCGACCTTTTTACGGCTAACTAGATCAGCATCCAGTCGTGGTAAGCGCGTTCATCCCGCGAAAACACCATTTACCTGACCATGTTGAATGGGAAACTTAGTTTACGTTTCAAAAGAGTAAAAAGGTTGCATTGACAGACACTTTAATTGAGTAACAGTTGGCGAATACTGAAAGCCTCAGTCAAACATTTCAGCAAGTCAACCTTCTTGTGAAAGAGTTCACGGATGACAAGTTCAGAGAGCGAGCTACCATAGCCTTTGCTCGCCCACTGTTGATAAACTGACACACAAGATAGAAGAGCGTGTCGGTGTTCCCAAAAGCACTCATTAAAAAAAATATGGACCAGTGGAGAGCACTCGAAATACACTGCACATGACATATACGCACAAAATAGGAAAATATGCAGAAGTATAGTAACACTAGACAGCTTAGAAGTGCTGGAAGTCTCGGTAGCAATGTTGGAAAATAAGACAGTGAATGATCATTGCAGTCAAATCTGTATAATAAAATTTCTGCAATGGTGATTCATAAAGTAAGGGAAAATTCCTGATCTTTCAATATTCACACGTCAGACTGAAGCACAGCAAGCACAATCTGCTACTTTTCAGCGAAAGTACCGAAGTCATTGTTCTGGCTCAATAGTGATCTGCTTGTCGGGGAACGCAGACAACAATGTTGGCGAATATTGTTGCTTCCGCCTGTTGTGACGTGCACACTGTAATTTTACATTTTGTCGTGCATAAGAATGACTAGTTCCTCTATTTTACAGGGAGTTGTGCTAGGTTCAGAAACCAACTGTGAGGATTGAAACAAGTGTCAGAACAAGGTGGTGAGAGTTTCGAAATGGCTGCACAAATGTGTACGACAAAAAGTGGAACACCACGCCAAGCATACAGACCAACCAAACTGTTTAGGTTGACTGTATAGTGCAGTAGATTGACGACTAACAGATAACAGTGAAACAAAATTGTTCTTGTTGGCTTCACTACAATTTGCACAATTGTAGGTGATATGCCGAGATATAACAAAGCTTGTACAAGCTGAGATCTAAAAATGCCCACTGACACCCTCAAACACCAAAGGACGTCCGGTGGACGAACGTTTTTGAACTGCTACCAATAAGACAGAGATGATTTGTTTTTGCACACTGTTGCACAGGTTACGACACTTCATAGTGTATTGAAATGCAGCAACGACACCGTGGTGCCACCACTCCTGTTCACAAAAAAAATTGTAGCACTTAACTTCTCCAGTTAGAAAATGATGGGTACCATTTTTTAAGTAACAAAGGGCAATTTTATTCCTTAATTTCATAAAATATGGACCACAGTTGCAGCTGACGTATACTGTGGAACACTATCCACAGCAAAAACTACGATAAGCGTTGATGACATCCCTAACTCTCATCCGGAATCGTCCTCCTACATGACAATGCGCAACCTTGCACCACAGACAAAACAAATGGGAAGATCAAATATTTTGGTTGGGAACAGTAATTGCACGCCCCATTCTTCGGAGCCAGCACCATGTTGTTATTTTCTCTTCTTTCAGTTGAAATAACGGCTCGGGGTATGATTTTAAGACAGTTAGATACTGAAGATCACCATTCGCCATAGGTTCAAATACCAGGTGGCGATCTTTTATGCAGATTGACTAAAGAAACTGCTGCGACGGTATAAAAAGTGCTAAGAACTAAGCAGTGACTCTGTAAAAAAATGAAATTGGTTTTCTCTAAACTGAGTTCACTAATAAAAACTTTTGCTAATGGAAGTTTATTTTTTGGGAACCAAATAGCCCTTACTTTTTGAAAGACTCTAAAAGTTTTCATGGTTTTCATTGAGTTTTTTTGTGCCAATTGTGCATAGTCACCACACTGCTCAAACGATAGACGACGGCAGATGCTGAATTCACATTTACATTCTTTACTGCTTCCTAACTGTCTGCCTCACTCTCAACCATCACATGAGTATCGTACAAACCTTGTCTTTTCGGCTACACAGTTCACAAAATTATAAGGAAAACAGCTGTTAAAACACATTAAAATAATAAACATGTGCAAACACTGGCCATATTTGATTATACCTAATGAATGCTCTCAGCCATTGTTCTGTTAAAAATTCACATACATTTTAAATTGCTTCGATATGGTTTTATAAAAATGCTTTTATAAAAGGTATTTTATATAAACCAAATAATATTACACTAAATGATCGTTATTTGAACTCGGTTAAGTAAAAGCGCGCAGCCCTGCGTATTTCCATTGGGAGAAATCTCTCGATAATTTCAACACACTGGTATTCACAACGGTTAATTCAAACTGAAAGCCCCTTGTTTTCGAAGCTGCTCGCAAAAGTCAGTCCAGACTGATCATAATATTTTGCAAAATCAAGCCCAAATAAATTTACTAGCGGTGAAAAACAAGCAAACAGCAGCATTTTCAGCAGGTCAGATTTCGGATGATGAACTGGAGCCCTTGGACAAGCTACTAATTATGGTCATGGAGTCACAGTGGAAGCAATGCAAACAAACGCAAATTCCTGAATACTTTTCATTTGGATTGCGTTAACCCTGTCATGTAAACAAACATGTTTTCAAGCCGAAATATTGACATACGTTTCAATATTAACACTCACTGCTTGCGTGCATGTCGGTGGTTGTATTTGGCGTATCATCATCATCATCAGCCTGATTACATCTACTGCAGGGCCAAAGCCTCTTCCATGATCCGCCAATCAAACTGGTCTAGTGATTCCTGCTGCCACGTTATACCCACAAACATTTTAATCTCATCGGCGCACCTAACTTTATGTATCACTTTCGGGCCTATGCTTCACTGGGAATCTAGCCAGTTACCCTTAATGACCAGCGGATATCCTGCCTATGTGCTACTTGTGCAACCCATGTCCATTTCTCTTTTTTAATCTGAGCTATGATATCTTTAACCCCAGTTTGTTCTCTGTCCTACTCTGCTCTCTAATGGTCTCTTAAGGTTACAGCTACCAATTTCCTTTTTATTGCTCTCTGCTTCGTCCTCAATTTAAACTGAACCCTTTTTGTAAGCCTCTAGGTTTCTGCTCCATGCCATTTACCGGCAAAATGCAGCTGCTATGTACCTTTCTCTTGAGGATTAGCGACAGAATATCATTCATAATATGAGAATGTTTGCCGAGTGCGATCCACCCTATTCCTATTCTTCTAGTTATTTCACTTTCATATGGTTCGGCTCTGCAGTTGCTACCTCTGCAAGACAAGTTTCGCTTATCGAAGGGACGAGTTCTTGCACAGTTTCATCTTTTAGAACATCGACAGGGTCACTCCAAACGTGCACGTGGTATCACCAACTTTGTTTCAGCACTACTGGAGCTGTACCTACCACAGCCTTGCAAAACCCTTAAACATCACAGAAATCTATACTCAATGAGGAAAAGAAGTCCTGCTAAATATGCACTACCTCGGGTCCATATGTTACCTATTTATATGTGATACTCCATGCAAAGTTTGACATGTATTCTGAAGTAAAGTGTGTGCACCCCATCATATACTATCCGAGAAGTTTGAAGCCTGCACATTTACTGTAAAATGAGAAATTCATAAAACAAGAAACAACAATCTGGGCACTCAGTTTCGTACAGCTTGAACATACCGTACACTATCACTTCTTTTGAGTATACGGCTTCAATTTGTCGGCCTGGTATATTTCTAGCACATTGGGTTGTCACCACGGCAACTGTTGAACTTCTCACGACTTGACGTGGGTAGCTTGGAAATCATTGGTCTCTTTTTTTGTTCAGTTATCTGAGAAGTAAAAAAACAACAAATTACTGAGTCATGAAGAGGGTAACATATAGGTTGATAAACAAAAATAGGTTCAATAAATACAGCGTTTTTAACCATACCTTGAGAAGATTTTGGCCCATGAGTGATAACTCATTCAGTGATAACACATTCTTCGCTGATTTCAGGTAGGTTCAGTGATGAAGCATCCAAGCGAACATTATTATGAGCAGTTCCTTGGAGGCTGCGGTTGGGTTAGAAGAGAACGAGAAATCCTGGTGTCTCTGGTAGAAGCACGGACGAATTTTCGATGCATAGCTTAGAAAAACGTATATTGGAACACTGCATTTTAGAAAAGTAGCATGAACATGACATTACTATTTTGTGAATTTGTCTTGTGGATGGAATTCTGAAGAATTTGTTTTAGTGACATTCTTCCGAGGATAAAGCTAGATAATTGCCAAACTGGATGTTCTATGTGGTTTATGCAAATATAATATGCTTGATTGTAAACTTAGGAAAAATGTACAAACGTACATATATGCTGAAGGTTCACTTGGATCTACCATGCGTTTAATTTATGAGCATATATTGCAGCAGACTCATATTGAGCAGAAACAGGTAAAATTTAAGCTGTGAAGATGTGATCTTTGTGACAAAAACTAGCAGAAAAATATTTTCACTGAATGTGCCAAAGCAATAAATGGTCGCAAACATTCACAAGGTGTGCACCTCATTAGCTGTACAAGTCGAAAAGCCCTATGAATTGACAAAAACTGTAGCGCCTGCAAAAGAAAGAGACATTTTTTGATGCAAAGCAATGAATTTTCACTCACCGGTGGGCACACCCACATTGTGCATGATTATTTCCTTTTCGTTGGCAGTCACCGAGCGATTTTCTGGCGTTTACTTTTCACGCTGGAAGCTGCGGAGGCGGACTTTGGTGAAGCACAGAAGCTGACATGATTCACAGGCTTTAGACACGTTCACGTCGTACGTCGTCATAGCGGCACGTAAAGTCTGACGCAGAAGCTCACACTGGTATATGAAAGCTGAATCAAAACCATTGATTTGATATGTGGGGTTTAACATCCCTTAAGCACCATATGATTTTGAGAGACGCCGTAGTGGAGGGCTCCGGAAATTTTGTCTACCTGGTATTCTTTAAGGTGAACCCAACTCTGAGCACACGGGCCTACAGCATTTTCGCCTCAATAAAAAATGCAACATACGAAGCTGGGATCGGATTCCGCGACCTGCGGCTCAGCAGGCGCACTTTGCGCCTGCTGAGCCGCATACCTTCGCGTTTAGACCTTCGCGGCAGGGTGGAATTAAAATGGACCTTCGTAATGCTGATCGATAAAAAGTACCACGGCTAACCATGATACAATCTGAAAAAAATTACCGACAGAAACGTAATCGATGCCAATGAGCTGCTGGTTTTCGAGCATCAAGATAATCTCAATACTTGAACCTAGTGACCACTCTTGTATTATTGTTTCAAGTAATAAAAAATATTTTTATCAATTTTCATAAAAAATGACGTGGTAACTACTTTCTAATAGTATTTTGGTGCACCCTGAAATAAAAATTTTAGCCGCAGTGAGCGCCCTTAACAGGGAAAATGCACAATGACTTATCCGACTCCTGAAAAGAAGTGCTATAGTTTCGTTATACGTGTAAACGATAAAACTCGCCGCGGTCAATTTTTTTCACCCACCACGTTCATTGCTGGAACTTGAAAGTTTCTGGGGCCTGGTATCACTACTCGACTCACGGTAGATCACCACAATTAAGGCGCTGTGGACTGCTTTGAATCAAGGCAGCGGTGCCAAAGCCTTTACATCGGCCCAATGCATACCAGTTAGCGCCACCGCATAGTCGAACTGGTGACAGCAAGCTAGCACCCGTCCGATGTACTAAACACAAGATAGGGTCGATGGCGAAAAAAAAATGAATTAGTGTGAGTTGTGTACGTCAATAGAATGTCGCAGGCGACATTCCGCAATGCTGGACCAAGATCAATCGTTTGTCAATATATACTGCCTGGCATTGAGGTTTTCAGTATGAAAAAGACGCAAGCATTTGCAGATATTTAAATTGGTCAGTGCTTGCGCAGGAATGCAGTGCTGCTGCTGCAGCAAGTACTTCGGCAGAAGAACCCAAGCCCCTTTCAAATGGCATATTCCTCCATTGTCTAAACGGTGGTTATGTGCTGAGATTTTTGAATACACATATAGTAGTAGAGCCATTTTATTTAACAATGATACTTCTACAAATGCTTAATGCCTATCCAAAGGAACAATGTGGTCAAAACAATAGCATAGATGCTCTTCCCATTGATACCTAATGAACAGAATAGTAGCGTGGCCATTATGCCCTGAACGCTCCGTCGGTCGGAATAAGCTTCGTGCGTTACGTGCAGTTAACAGAAGCAGAATGCGAAGAGAGGTTGTCATTGCCATATTGACCCTTTCTGCCATCGATTTTATGTTTGCGATGCTTACGAACTCCGTAGCGCATCTGGTACCTTTGAGTGTCAAACAGGTGAGCAATAATTTGTGTTGTTTGTCTCGCCTAAATTCGTTTAACCCTTAAACACTCTCTAATGCAATCAGAAATTGACATTAGGATTTTTTAATTTATTAGTCTCAGCTGTACGTGGTCCAATTTGGTTCCTAATTAATGCAAAGATTTATATTCTGGCTCTACCAGAATTCTGAAAACCCCAGGATTCAAAACAATTTATTTCAAAGCAATGCGGAAGCCTCGAGGATGCTTAAGCATTATTTTCAAGAAATGAGCCGTGCAGCGTAGATGCGCCTAACACTGATCACCTTCGCATTCAAGTGCCATGCTTCGCATCTCAGTCAAAAGAATATCCACGAGACGATGAAGGAAGCGTCCGTACCGGTACAATTGGACAATTGAATCATTTCATTGCGCGAGAAAACGACCTTTTTTAACTTTTCTCTAAAAAAAGTTTTTCCCAAAGCAATAGGTGCTCCGCGCACAGAAGGAAACCAAGCTAAACATAATGAAACGTTCTTTTAGCTATATAGGTTGTAGAGCCATAACTATACAGTCGATCGCACAAAAGTTGGAAAGTGTGCAATATTTTGTCGCCACCACATGAGCAGAACACTGAAAAAAACAATGTAGGTAAAACATTGAAAACGAAGAAAGTTAAGGGTATACGTTTTGGAGACAACTAACCTAAAAATAGTACAAGAACAATAAGTGCTCTCCATATTGATGCTTTTTACAAAGACAAAAACTCAGAACAGTGCTGCGTTTAATTCCTGAAGCCATGTTGTAAAGAAGTTTGTAATTTTTCGTGTAATCCCCGTGCGCTCGTGCACATTTTACACAAATTTATGCTTTTTACAAGATTATCCTGCTGGTGTTCCAACGTAGAGGAATATCAGCAGCGTGAACCTTGCTATAAGAATCAGATGTCCTATGCACTTTTCAAATTTGTCTGGCGCCACCTATTTTCATGAACCACCTCCCTCTGCCAAGGCTGGTGATCCAAAATACGTATACAATGGTATATACTGTTATTATTTAGATGTTAGTGAAAGGAAAAAAAGAAATTGCACGCTATCCGAAAACGTCTATCTCCGCTTCGTAATATTGTATCGAGGTGAGCTCCGAGAAGCCTTCTCGTTGAAAAGAGAAGCTTTGCTGCCAGTGTTAGCCCATTGTACCCTAGCGACGTGCTTACCAGAGTAGATACATGATTGCGAACAGAGGCCAGAAGGTTCACACGTGTGGTGGAAAAGACCACTTGATGACGGGAAGGACGCCATCCTCTAAATGGTCTCGGATGTCTGAGGCCTACAGGAAGTATTCTTGTTCTCAGAGCTTCGGTATCAAAATAGGAAAGGTTCTCATTTTGCGACAAAAACGTTGGGGGTCCGTCAGGCTAAAAGCAGCATCATACAACTTGAATGTGCCTGAAGGCCATCACACGGCAGCAGTAACATAAAACTAGCTTACATAATTGTTTTCAGTAAACATCCCGAAAAAGGAAAAAAATCACCAATTTAATTTGAAAAAAAAAGGAACATATTGAATAACACTTTCAAACATAATATTTATAATAATACAAATGTAATGCATTTAAAATCAGGAATTGTAATGCATTGTTATACATAAAAAACAATCGGCATTAACACACAAAAAATGACTAGTATAAACATAGTTGCGACGCTCAATGAGATAATAAAATGCTTATGGAAACACTGAGAAAGAAAGACATTAAAAACATAAAAGATGCGAAACTATAAAAACAGTTTTTATCCCTTCAATCGTACTTGCAAAAGTATTCTTGAATTCGTTTGCGCGTCAAAAGATTCAGAAAAGTTCTTTTCTTTCCAATTTATCTAGTAGCGATGGTAGGCTATGCCTCAGACATTGCACTAGGTGCTTTGTGCGCCTGCATAGTACGGACCACATGCCGTGGCTAAGAATGCGAGAGTCACTATTTTTATATTCAAGCCGTGACGTATATTGTAAGAAGCATTTGATATTGTCGGTGCCGAAACAAAATTATTATAGAAGTCGTTATTTGTAGAGAATTTTCACACCGAATATCTTATGTTTTTCAAAAATTTGCACAGTGGAATAAAAGATAGGTACATTTGCTGTTTGTCGAAGCTCGCGTTTTGTAAGTTGAAGTGTGAGAATTTCGCCTTCTGTGGTTGCGGCGCACACAAGCGCACAACAGTTAAGATACAGTTAAAGTAGGGAGTAATATATCTGCAATTTTACCCTCTCCGAAAAACAATGTCAATAGTGAGATAGCACACCAGCGACCGGTGACAGTGATATTGCAATTACTTCAACGTGATCGGTCTAATTCATATCTTCTGAAAACGTAACACCTAGTCATTTGTATTTCATCGAAATTTCAATTGGAGCATCATACAAAAATAATTCTTCACGGAAACATGGATGTGTCTCTCTGGCCCTAAATAATATGGAATTTCATTTTGAGCTGTTGATTTTTACCACACTATTACGAGACAATGGCAACAGTTTAGAAAGAACATTGCGAGATTTGTGTAGCACATCATCATGTTGATGGCCAGAGGCAAACAAACTTGTATCGTCAGCATATAGCACAACAGGTGTATCTCTAACAATTTGAACGATATCAATTACATAAACATTAATTAGTTTTGGTCCCGATACGCTACTTTGGCGTACACTCATTTTATTTCACGATGTGAGAAGCAGAACTTTGCAACAGCAACGCACTGAGTCTGCCCAGAAAGGGACGACCAAAACATTAAGTTTAAAAAGCCACGGATACCATGGTGGTCTAGCTTTCTGAAAAATTTCATGATTTATTCGATCGATTGCCTTGCTGTAGTCAACATATATTTCTAACATTAGTTTACGCGCGTCTATGGTAATAGTTATTGTTGCCTTCTGAACTAACGCCACTGCTGTCTACCTCCCTGTGCGGAACCCGTACTGACAGTTAAAAAGAATGTCATTCTTAAAAAAAACTGGTGATTAGGGCAGAAACCACCTTTTATAAACCTTTAGAAAAAAGCAGACGGAATATAAATTGGCCTTTAGTTCCCTAAAACAATTCGATTGCTACGTTTAAAAATCACTGAGTCCCTGGATTTCTTTATCACACTTGGAAAATGGCCAGTTTCTAGAACAAGAATAAAGACAATTGCAGGTGAATTGCGATAACGTCAAATACAAAATATGTTATTTTGATTTGAACACCAACTGCATCAATAGACTTGCCGTTTTTTTGGCTTAAAAAGTACGAAAAAACTCGGTGTCATCAGACCCTTTGAGAAAACTACTATGCGTACTTCTAATACACCAGTGCCACTGGCAACACTATCTGATGACGTCATTTTGATCACGAAATAATCATTGCAGCATTCTGTCCAAGCGGCACCAGTCACTTTTTCATTATTTATGGTGACTTCACAAATAAGTTGTTTTACATTTTTTGGGACTAAGGCGTCATTCATATTTTTCAAAATTTAAAAGACGATAGTCTTTTTTGGGGGCCTTCAACGTAAAAACTTTGGTCTGTCTGTCTGGCTGTCTGTCTGTCTGTCTGTCTGTCTGTGTGTCTGTGTGTCTGTCTGTTCATTCCTAACGGCACCGGGTACTTAAAATGGCCGACCCCATTCGCAGCACCCACACTTGTTGGTCAAGCTTCAGTGTTCATACTTGTGCGATTGTCAAATGAAAAACAATAAATGCGCACGTTTGGGGCACCTTAACAACACGTATATATTTTGCGTGTGCGTCTTTTACTAGAAAAGGCATACATAAACAATTTCAAGGACCACATCGCTTATCACGCTGTGCTGACCATGCAACGCTTGCACAAAAACGCGAGTGTTTCTAACGCTTTGCTTAGACGAGAGGGTGGTGGCCCCTACCCGTCGCCTTGTGTTCTACACCTTATCACCTCTGAGACGGGCGCGCACACCCATCTTAGAGCCACGCGCTTCATTTTCCAAGAAAACTGCCAGATGGCGCTCATGTCCCACGTGTCACGTGACTTGATGCACTCGTTCGCCTCCACTGCATGCTCGAGGCACTGTAACGCAGTGCCTCCCAAATACCATTCACCGTTTTTCTTGCGCAGAACACCAAATAAATGTTTTGTTCACTCTCTCCACATGCAACACTATCATTTTTCGACAACATTTGAAGATTAACATGTAGATACGAGGCCAATATTTTTTCTGAATTTGTCCTCTGCACCGATCAAAAATAGTTTCGTGATAGTGTGCTTCAGCTTTTCGCAGTTCCTTGTTTATTGCATTTCGCAACTTCTTGAATGCAGTGTGATTACTCACATCAAGCGTTTGTAAAAGGCTATTATACAACCTGTTTTCTTTATTTTCCATGTTAACAGGTCTAGGCTGTGCCCAAGGCTTTTTAATACGTTTGTTCACCTTGCCTGTTTTGAGGGAAAACAGAAAATTGTAGAGACAAGTTAAATTGACAGGAACTAGCCATATTCTTCACTAGCATCTTTTTTGTCATATAATAAGGACCGGTCTGTGCGCAATAGAAGGGCGTGAAAGTGTTCGATATTTTTTGATAGACATCTATAACTTAAAGTGGTATCGGGTAAGCATTTTTTATGAACATGAAGTGAGCATGTTACTTACATTGGGAAATAGTCACAATATCAAAGCTCGTATCACATCTTGACGCTAAGGTGTTGTCATCGAGGTTGTCTCTTATTCTCTCAACACACGTGTGGTTGCAATGTTGTTTCGAGCGGTGCCCGCATCCCGCGGAGCAGGTGCACACCCATGAGCACGTGACGATGCAGTCGTGGAAGCTGCAATAAATGTGGCCGTAAGTTTGATATAATCAGAGAAGTGAAAGTAAAGCTAATGAAAATTCGCTGAAAAGCTCGACTTCACACGTCATGGGGCGGACATTCTGAAAAATTAAAAGTTAAAAGAAGTTTTCCCCGATTTTGAAGAGCTCTGCAAAAAATAGTTGGAATGGATGTCTAGCAAATATAAACCCTCATCACAGGAGATTGCAAAGGTGACACAAAAATTTGATGTTTGAGTTCGAAGGATGTGTGAGTATGAGTGGCAAGGTCCATGAGTAAATCTGGGTGTGCACGTAAGTACTCATTAGTGTGAGTTTACGACATGGCGTTTTATTTCTGTTTTTGACCAGCATGTCCAAGCCATCATACGCAACATTACCTCCTGCTATGAGATCTCACTTTTGACGCCCTTCTTGCCATGCCATAGATGATACTCAAGTCGTTAGATTCACGACATGTGATTCCATTTATTTTTAAGGAACGATGCAGCGCTGCATGTTTGCCGTGCGCATATACATATATGTGCATTTTCCTAGAAATAAACACTCAACTGGTTTGCGCAGACGTCTTTGGAAATTGTCCTGTTGCCAAAGCAAGCTAAAAAAAACTGATTGCACAACTTCAGTGCTTAAACTAACGACTCGAGGTATTAGGTGCACGGGAAAAAACTTAACTTGCATAAATTGGCGAAAAAAAGCATTGATCACCAGTGCTGTAATTGATATAAGCAGGTAACGAAAGAGTACACAATCGTAGAGTACCTGCTTCAAGTGACACTACGGTCGCTGATTGGTATTGCTGATAAAGTATCAGTGACAAAACGAGTAGTAGAGACATAAGCCAGCCTGAAATATGCCTTTAATGCTACAAATCGCTACATTCCCAACTGAATTGACTTGAAATGCGGTATAATGATGTTGTAGAACTTATTCGAAACGGCACAATATATTCCCCGGTGGCACAGTACGCGTAAAAGCACTTAACCGTAAATAGGCAGTGCAGAAGAAAACATTTTTACGCATCAGGTACACATCACAAAAGCGCTTGTGACCAGTACCTAATAGAGCAACGTCTCAAGATTTCCGCAGATCCCAGCTTTTTTTGTAAACAATAATATATGAGGCAATGGGCAAGACACTTGTCATGGCATATTACTTTGGCAAGCGCTAGCTACAATCATTTGACTATACATAGCTAATAAATAATCAGTGTAATACGCAGTACTAGATACTCTTGGCGGCTACTGAGTGACGGATGACAAGAAGCTGTGCACAGCCCATCACTAGTAGCCTACAGTAGCTGCCTTTCCGCCTACCATACTCTTTGAGTCTTAATAGTAAGCGAACACTCTATACGTATCGTCAAATCACACTGGCCAGCAGTTCAACAATGCATCCTACCAGTGTAAGGGTATCTAGAGCACATAGTATTGAATTTTCTACATGGTGTTTTATATCTGTTTTTGACCAGCATGTCCTAGCCATCAAACGCAACATTACCGCCTGCTATGAGATCTCACTTTTGATGCCCTTCTTGCCATGCCATGAACGGTACTCAAGTCATTTGATTTATGACATGTGATGCCATCTATTTTCTAACGAACGATGCAGCGCTGCATGTTTGCCGTGTGCATATACATACTTGCGGTTGCTTATTACATACTACTTGACATACTTGACATTTGGCCAACTAACCCCAGTCGTTAGCCAGAATGGGATGTACCGTTCCATCTTTTTTTTTAGGGTAATCATGGCGTGGCGTTGTAGCAATCCGGCAGCGCTAGTACGCCAGGCGTGGCTTCGCATCGAAGCGTATCGCGTTGCATGTGAAGGACCTAGCGATAGATAATTGCCGTCCCCTGCTACGGCACTGGAGCACGTTACTATCTCATAGCCACAATCACCATAAAAACTCTTCAATTTGATGCGTGGAGGCACCGGATGCAATAGGCTTCTTCAGAGTCGTCAAGTTGAGACACTTTATTCTTTGGCTAGACCAAACTGTACATTTCTTGGCATACAACTTATGCTAGGTATTTCATGAGGTATATACCACGACATATACACCACCACATCTACCGTTTGTACAGGTAGGAACCGACCCTTTGGACCTCTTTCCACGAACATCTAATGACAATCTAAGGGTGGCAGCGTGTGTCCACAACGTGAACCACTACGCTCAAATGGCGGTCATGCCATGTTCATGTACTGCGTGAGCTGCAAGGTTTTTGCTCTGATTTATTGTTCTTCTGCATGGTTATCTGCAGGTTGTCACTAGTGACCACGGTCGTCTGTTTGCTTTGGACAATCTAGAAGAACTGGTTGATCTATGCATTTCGCAGTTCCACCACTCCAACACCTTAACGCCGTGACACAATTGGGTTCTTAGAACGCACGAACTGAACTCCAATATGCTGGTAACAGTTGCATCTTCTGACCGCAAAGACTGGTACAGTTCTCCCATCATCAATTATGCTCACAATACTGGAAAGCAGGAGACGAATGACAACAGTCCGTTTTCTCTCGTGTACGCTTGTCCACCACTAAGCTAAAGCGACACGATACTACTGTTAAACTTTCATAGTGAGCATTTCGTCGCAAAGATGCTCTGTATTGCCGAAGAAGCCCGGCAAAAGGATCAGCTTTGTACTGTGGCGTCCAGCATCGATCAAAGGAACGTTGACGACCAGCATCAGTCTGTGTCTACAGCAAATAAACCATTGTGTGACTTTGGACTCCACAACGCTTGCGTAACTTATTCAAAACGTTGTTACACCTATACATGGGCCCATCCGTCATTTTTGATTACTTGAGCGATTTGGCGTACGTAGCCACAGCTTGAAGTTAGCTGGTGGTCGTGCATGCCGGAACGACTTGGTAAATGTTGCCTGTGTCAAGCGGTTTCACCTGATGGACTCACAGTGATTTGAGCTGGCCCAGCGGGCTCCGTCTTGAAACCTGGAATGCAATGGGTAAGAGCCGACCAAGGAAAAGTTGATTCGGGCTGGCGCAGTCTACCGACGTCACCATTACCCAACAACACACCCTCGCGCTGGTAATAAACATCCGGCAGCCGTTGCCGTAGCATTATGTTTCTTCGAACAACATTTCTACGTCTTTGGCCGCATGTCGTAACGTTTGGCTATATAAATATAAACCATAGTCCCTCTGACTTCTTACCATACCATAAATTTTCACGAAATCTGCCAAATTCGTTTCTTATGTGAAGCATCTTATGGTCGAGCCAAGGAAGTTAGATATATATTTAACCTCCTTAAGCCTAGCTCTCTTCGGTGTGCAGCTTGACCACTTTTCCTGCACATGCGTTTCCCCTTCCCATCTTCCTCCTCCCCTACTTTAACACACTCTCTCTTCTCAACGCAGACTGAGGCAGGGCCTGCTAGAGAGAGAGAGAGAAAAAAATAACTCCATTGGGTTGAAAAAAAGAAGGGGTTTAAGAGCAAGATGGGGGCCCCATGTCCAAGGCTCCACTGGCTTGCGTTGCCTGCTGAACGTGGTCCAGGAGTGCTAGTTGCACCTCCGGGTCCGAGCTAGCGAGGAATGCCTCCCATTGCTCCAAAGAGTTTTCCATTCTATACATACGCTGTAAGCGATCGAGTTCATTTGGACATTAAGCACAACTCCACGAGTTATAGTAAAGAATCGGTGGCAAGTCGCGACACCACGGACAATCGCACCCATACAAAGTTGGATGAATTTTGTGCTGTCGTAATAAATTTATATAAACTCCCGTTTGAATTTATGGAGGTCTATGGCGTCTTCCCATTTAAGAGATTTGTGGGAGGCGCCATATTTCTGCCACGTGCAACGCTGGTGAGCAAGAAGCGTTCGCGGAGCCATCCAAGCCGGGTCATTTTCCTCCTCCTCGCGAAAGCCCGTTGTTGCTGGATGGTGGTAACAGCGAGAAAGGCTGCTGCTCCACTCGGTTTGTGAGCGCTCGAGCTATAGCGTCCGCCCTCTCATTATCCTCTAGGCCTACATGTCCCGGGCACCAGACCAGCCATTAGTGTTGCTCAATGCGCCGCCTAAAAATTTGCAAATGTTCAATGAGAGGCGACCTTTTGTGAATTGCCGGCACGCCTATTGTGAATATGAGAGTATGGTGATGTAAGTCTGGCCATCGTTGCGCTCTCGACTTTTAATCGCCAGTGCGATGGCGAAACACTCGGCCTTGGTGATCGATGTAGGGTACAGTGATGCGCTGGACGCCATGCTTCTCGTGTCACTACTTACCATTGTGACAACGCAGCGCTTCCATTTATACCTGGAAGCGTGAACGTAAAGCACGTTCTCAGTGCCTCTGACTAATTTTCTGATCCATTTTACACGCTTCTCTCGCCTTTCGTAATGCCGCTCCTTGGTCATTTTCCTGGGGATAGGGGCGATCGAAATATGCCGTCGGACTGGGTCTGGTATGTCTACGAGCTCTTCGTCCAAGTTCTGGGGTTGCGGTGGTATACCCACTCTCATCAGTATCTCTCTTCGCGACTTCGTCTGGCTGAGGTGGTTGCGCTGAGAGATCAATGTTGCTGCTTTCAGTTAAGCGTACGTATTATGCAGGCCGATCTCTAGAGGTCCGTGTGTTGGCGTGCTTATCGGTAAGCCTAATGCTGCCTTGTAAGCCCCTCTGATGATAGAATCCACTTGCTCTTCCTCTCTCTTGTTCAGCGTGTGTAAAGGCAAGCTGTATGTCAATTTGCTCATTACGAACCCCTGCACTAAACGGACAGTATCACTTTCTTTTATATCCTTTTTGTGGAAGGTGATTTTCTGAATAACCCTAGCCACTTGTTTAGTTGCCGATTCAAGAAGACCGATAGTGTGATTTGCCCTACCATTTCTTTGAACCCAGACCTCTTTTTGTATCAGGAGGAAAGTGTCCTGTGTTGAGAGACCACTGCGGAAGCCCAGCATGGTGGCCGGAAACAGCCCCCTGTCATCTGCAAAATCCTGAATTCTGGTGCGAATGACCCGTTCAAAAAGCTTCTACATACATGACGTAACTGTTATAGGTCTGAGCGCCTGCAGGGAGGGCTTTTTTCGTGTTTCGGAGTGGTTATAATTTTGGCGTCTTTCCATTCTTCAGGGACCTTCCCTTTGAGCCAATAGTGTTCATTGAACTGTTTTGTCAGGCCTTCGATGGCATTGTCACTAAGGTTTCTTATCATCGCATTCGTAATTTGGTCTTCACCGGGGGTCGTGTTCTTCTTGGCGGCCTGGGCTGCTGCAAAGACCGCCTCCTTTGTTATCGGCTCGTCTAGTTTCTCATTTCTAGCTCTGCTGTAACTCATGTGATTAGCTGAATTGCTTGGTGAATTATCGCGAATACATATCTCTTTGAAGGCTTTCACGAGGTCGTCGTCCATGCCCGGAAATGTTTCTGTGATTTTCTGCAGTGTTCTGCTTGTTGTGGATTTTGACTTGACTGGATCAAGAATATTTCTTAGGATGGACCAAGTTTTCGCGGTGCTCAGTGTGTTCTGAACTGAACTGCAAAACTTGACCCATACCTCGGTAGCCAATATGGTTGCATAGTCGTTTGCTTCCTGCAACAGCAGCGATCCAGCGAAGTAAAGTCCTATTCAGGTGTTGACGTTTCCATCGCTTTAGTAGGCAGCGCCTGCTCTCCCATAGGTGTAGCAGACGGCTGTCTACTGCTGGAGTCTCTACGGTTCTGGCTATTTTCTTCGTAGTGATTGCGTGTACCGACTTTATGTACTCCGACCATGCCCCTACTGAGTCCGGTACAGAGTCGGGTGAAGGATCTCGTTTCCTGAACTCAGTCCAATCTGTGATCGCCACTCCACCTATCAATCTGGGCACTTTTGGAGTCGATATGTAGAGGCGTATAATGTGATGGTCGCTTCCTAGACTTTCCTCCAGGTTTGTCCAGAATGCGTCTTTGAGGTTGAAGGTGAAAGTGAGGTCCGGGAATGTGTTTCTACATACGCTGTTGCCCACTCTCGTGGGCGTGATCGAGAGAGGTATTAAAGTCAGGCCCACCCTAGACGCAGCACGTTCGAGACGCCTTCCCTTCGGAGAGTCTTTTGGGTAACTTCATGTGGTGCTGGGTGTGTTAAAATCACTCAAAACAAATGGGCGGTCCTTGTTGCCTGTGATTTAAGCGTCTCAGCAAGAACCTCATTTAAGTCTTCGCCTTTGTCTTTTGAAGGACTGTATAGGTTCACTTTTATAGTCTTTGCTTTGCCTCTCTTTTGGAGGAATAAACTGTTAATTTGGCGATTGATCTGTAGCGTTCCTATGTATTCTCCTGTTGCCGCAACAATGTTGCTCACCAGCCTGGCTACGCGGGGATAATTTGGGTTGTGAAAAACATAATAACCCTGAAGCCTCACTATTCTGGCAATAATTTTGTTGCAAGCATATAACGTCGGGTTTAATTGGGGCCACATTGATATAACTCTGGAGTGCTGTGGCGCGTTTGTGAAAAATGCGGCAATTCCACTGCCAGATCTCTTAATTGTTCCACACTTTTCTGGTTATTTCTGGCCATGATGTATGGGTGCTTCCACGTTGTCGCGATTCCCCTTAGATTATTTGCTATTTGTAGTGGAGGTCTAGCGAGCGCGCTTGTTTATTGCCCTTTGCAAGCTGCTCACAGCGTTATTCACGTACTGCCTTTGAGTTTTCAATTCCTCGCCGACGGAAGATTTCATCTCAATCATGAAGTTGACTAGCAGCTTATTAACGTTAGCTATACTTTCCTTGTTTTTGTGTCACTGCGCCTGTATTTGCTGCGTTATTTGGTTATGGGTATTTACTGTCGTGCTTGAGGTAGGGGTGGTTGTAGCTGCGTACACCATCCCTTTCTCAACTTCAGCCGACGCCGCGCTGCTCCCCAAAGGGGTGGGTTTTATCGACTGTTGATATGTAGTTTTCTGACTACATCCTCCAGCTATTCCTGTCGGGTTTTGTGGTCGTAGTTTAGCCTCTAGCCATCTCTCTAATGAAGATATTGCTGCCTGTAAGGTATTTCGCTCTTCGGCCATTTGTTTGTTTAGCTGTATGACCTCTGCAGTCAATCTCTTGTTTTCTTCAAACATTTTTTTATATTGTGGATTCTCTGTTATAGGAGCATTGGAAGACACTGCCCCCGCGAAGCTCACCTGATTTATGTTTTCCGGCCGGTGGCTAGGGCATCTTATGATTCCTGGCAGGAACCCATCTCGGCCAGAGGTCTTCGATGCTTTCGTCGGTTCCTTAAGCTGAATCTCCCAGGGGCTGGAGGTGCCGTGTCAGTGTGATTTTGTCTGTCACTCCTTGAACAAGCTCTCGATCGCGACCTTGACTGGGATCTCGATCGGGATCGTGAACTTGACCTTGACTGTCGCTGTTCCTGGCTGTCCAAGCTAAACCATCAAGGCATGCCCAACCTTAGTGAAGGGAATTCTTTGGAATACTTGGCATCGCCGGTACATTCAGCTTTGCCAACCAAGACATTTAGCTGATCTGTCCTCAATTTCTTGGGAGGAGCGACGTTCTTAAGTTTTTTTGCACAGACTAACTCCTGTGGGGTGTTCACTGTCACAGATGACACAGTTGGGGATGCAGTCGTATTCTTGCATTGGTTCTCTTGCCCCACACTTAAGGCATACATTGACATATGGAGTTGGACAGACGTGTGTACGGTGTCCGGTTAGGAGGCATGTCTTGCACACCTGTACTGTTGGCTTGTATGGGTAGCATACTATCTCGACACTCATAATGTATACGCTTCTCGGTAGCACATTGCCAGTGAATGTGATAATCGCCGTTTTAGACGAGCCCAACATTCTTGCTCTCCCAATATTCACCCCTTGAGTCCGAACACGTAGGTTCTCCATTAGTTCATTTTGCGAAGTCCCGGCCGGTATTTCATGTACCATTTCCCGCAAGACGCCTTCGGGGTCGGCCACGTATGCATTGAAAGCGTGAATTTGTCCCCTGATCTTTATTTTACAGATACCTCGCAGCCTACTCGCTACCTTCATGCTTGGCGTAGATAGTATTACAATGTTCGACCCTGGGTGAACCCGCAACAGAAGTCATTGCCATAGAAACTTCGTTGTCAGGCATCTATCACAGCTCTGGAGAGTTCCAGTCCTAATTTGTTTTTAACCCAGAGACCTTTATGCGGCCTCAGAATAATCTTGATGTTCTCTTTTGGTAGATCAGGTGGGCCGCGTCGCTTTCTCCATCGGAATCCCTGTGTGGCTTCATGTTTTTGTTTTTTGGTGGGCGGATCGCTTTTCCATTTCTCGTTCATGTTCACTGCCTTCTCCATCTGGGATTGCTGTTTTTAGATGCGGAGCATCTTATACTCGCGCCTTGTAGTGCGCCGTCCGCGCCGTCCGCGCCGTCCGCACCGCTTCTCGAACATTCGACAGCTGACGCGCGCGCATGCGCCGTCACGCCGTCGCCCACTCTTCCACCATCTGTGCATCCCTTCCTCCTCTACACACCGCGCGCGCTTCACTCCTCCACCATCTGTGCACCCTTCCTCCTCTACACAATGCGTTCGACATCTACAATTCTCCTGACTCTCCAGTGGACGCGCATGTGCCGTCGCGCTTCGAGAACATTCAACAGCTGACAGTGCATGCGCCGTCGTGCTGTATATATACTCAAGGTCGGCGCTCGCTCGCTCAGTTGCCGCTCGTCGGTTGGTTTGTACGGCGCGTCGACGTCCAAGGTCGCGGCGAAATGAATTCCAACGAATCCACAAACACAATGATAGACGTCCCTTCGACCAGCGCCGCCCTTTCGCATACGTGTGTACGTGTTCACTCATTTAACACCCCCTCCTACAACCACGTTAACCAATTTAGCCATCGACCCAAGTAAGTCGCAATTTAACACCCCATTTCACAACCACGTTAACCAATTTAGCCATCGACCCAAGTAAGTCGCACTTTAACACCCCGTTAACCAATTATATGGTCCGCATCCTCCTCAGTGTTGCCTCGAGGGAAGCTGCGGGCAATTTTTTTAATTGCTTTTCCTTTTGCTTGCGCGATAAAACTGTATGCCAGGCATCCTCAGTCCATCCATGGCGTTCCGAACAAGTCGCGTCGCCAGTCTCGTTTCCGAAAGTCGCGTCAAGAGACGCTGGTTCATCATCCTTTGCCTGCCGAGACGAGACGCCACTCGCGTTCGTGTCAGCGGGGAGTGATTCCGGTGCCCAAGAAGGACCGGGATAAGCTTCGTCAACTTCTATATGGCGAGAAAAGGCGGTCAGCGCCGGCCAGGAATGCTTGGCAGAATAAAGGAAAAGTGACCGCCACTCCTGCCAAGTTAGTCGGAGTGCTTAGGCTGGCACAGCTTTTCCGCAGGCATTTTGTCGTGTCACAAAACAGGTCAAGAAAGGAAGAAAAACATCGCTCACCTTCAATCCTTGTCCCGTGGCAGCAAAGCAAGTGTTCAAAGTTCACTGTCTGCTAGTCCGTGCTCCCACAAACACAAAACATCGTCGTGTTCCGCACGTCGGAGTGCCTTCTGGGACGCGCGACGCCGGCCGTGGTCATTAAGGTGAGTGTCACCACAAGGTAATCCAATCTGCCTGCGATAGTTTCTTCTCGTAAAGTTGATCCTGGCCGAAGCTTTGGGTACCCTCGGAGTCAAAAGAACTTCACGAAGCAGACTGTAAGATTGTTAGATTAGTTTGCGCGAAGTTTCTCTTAGAAAAGCTACGAGAAAGCGAAGTGCGGTGTGAGCATGTCTTCACAGCTTGGCGCCTCCTGGTGGTCCCCCCCCCCCCTGCCAAAGAGTTTTTTATATAAATAAAACCGGCTGCTCGCACTGCACAATCGTTCTCTGGCCACTCCATATATATAGACGCTGGGTCTTGATCTCCCAGGCTGGGCCAGTGGGAGACTTTTCTTGTGCGTTGTTTAACAATAAAAATTTTAGTGGTGGCCTAACTAGAAAAGCACTGCGGGTTTCAAGTGTTCAGTAGGAGTCTTCTGCATCTCATTGCTCATCAGCAGCGATTGGCATGTTCCAGTAGTAAACACCGGTTAATCACTGCATACTTTCCGCCTATCCAGGTATCTGTCCTGCGGAAACCGCGATGAGCAGCATTGTCTACGCCGCTGCCACTGCAAGCTTTGGCGCCTGCTGCTTCGCATCTACACATGAATTTTTTATCAAGAGATATTGTTATTTTTTGGCATTCATGCCAAGACAACGATGATTTTCGCGTCAAGAACATTACTAAAACCAGTCAGTTACGTTAGCTATGCGCGTGCGTTACATCACTCGAATGATTGTGTACAGCAAGGTAAAGAAACGTTCGCAATGATGACAGGACATTTCCGTAATGATAACATTATAAAAAATTCTTTGTGCAATTTCAAAACCTACAGGAACTAAATGTTGATATCACCTTAACACCATGGTGGAGCAAGCAGATAGATAGATAGATAAATAGATAGATAGATAGATAGATAATCAGATAGATGGATACATAGATAGATAGATAAATAGATAGATAGATAGATAAATAGATGGATAGATAGATAGATAGATACGTCTTTGCTTCGCCAACAAATGCTACGTAACAAAAAATTCGGCAGATCCTACATACCTTACGAATCGATGTTATGCCAAGCATGCGGATGCAAGGAGAACGTATTTAATTTTTTCTTGAGTGAGACGTAATGAAGTTGCGCTCAATACATGCACAAACTCACGCACACGCATGCGTTAAACAGAGACATATGTATTATATTAGCAGTTGTTTCCAGTTCAGTAACAATGCCAACAGCAAGATTGATATATTACGAACACGAAAGCGGTAAGCTGGTGCGAAGCGCTGGTGTTTACGATGTAGCTCATGAGATTGGTTGCCCTCAACACTGCTTTACGAATGAACCTCAGCTGATGGCGCCTATCTGCAATGAACGTGAACCGAACATGGCGCCTGTAGCATAGGAGTATATTATGTAATGTTGACAAAATTTGATAGCCAAAACTGAAACAAAAAGTGACGTATCACAAACATAAGGGTCCATTTGCAAAGTATTTCCGAAACTTGGCGTGTATTCGTGGTTGACAACTCGATTGCCACGCAGAATGCAACGGCTTGATTCCCGCTGCAACACTGACACTTATTCATTGTGTTCTTCCGGCCAACGCGGCCAAAACCAGCTTTTTCTTATCGCTGAAGCGCTGAAATTATTCGTGTCTGTTCTCGCTATTCCTAGAAAAATGTAAAATGCTTTTCATGTGTGGCACATATGCGCACACCAGTGGCTCATACCCGCCTTCTGGCATATGCCACTGTTTTTCGAAAAGTGTTTCACGACGTACGCGATGATACTGTGACGTTATTGATGTCATGACCAGCGTGTCCTATTCGTGAAACCAACTTACCCTCCTGTACTAATTTTGATGTATTCCAAGGTAAGTGGGGTGATCATGAGAGCACCATTACGTAGGAGGCTAGACAGAGAGATAAATATATAAATACGCAGAAAGACGCCAAAAGTGCTTCCAGTACGTGAAGCAATGCTTGTCAGTTAAATATTAGTATCTAACACAATGTTCTTTATTCCAGTTGTGGAAGCCTCCTTAGCAATACGTATTGCAGCTATACATAACTTGCGGAGGTTCATAAACTTTAAACACCTCGCTCACAACGTAGCGGCAATGTTAGGGTCCGCAAAACACACTAGGTTGTTCAGACTTGCAGCTGATTACTCAAGATTCTACCAAAAGGCGTCCAAAGGTGCTCAATGTGGACGTTTTAGCTCAAGCCGGTAAACTAACAAGTTTTCTCACAACGCTGTTCTGCTAACAGAGGCCGTATAGAGCTGCTTCCTTAGCAGGTTGGGTCTTATGCTAGAAATTCTGATTTTAGGACGCTACGCTCACCCAGGCTTTCATTTACAGCGAAAGCTGTAGATGACTACGACAACCCAAAAAGCGTTCGCCGTAGGTGTCACGAGCTGCCTCCAATAGCTGTGCAATCAGTTACGTCATTCTCAGCGTATCAGTTATGTCATTCTCAGCACGTGTGCTCCTGAAACCTTGTACATGGGTAGGCCGCGGGCAACTATAGAAGAACACTGACAGTAGAAAAGTGAAATAGCTTGACTTCGCAGGGCTGACGATGCATCCAGGGCACACATATCAGCCGAGAGTTGGCAGCAACTGCGTACTGATGTTCACCGAGCCTTCCAAACCGTGCTAAATCACGAACGGGAACGTAAGCCCCGGTGGCGGGCAGACCCTGCAAACCACGCAGCAGGTTAGCTCGCGATGTTAAACGCTTGAAATGACGCCGCTTGACAAGGCGCCTTGTGGCGTCAACGTGGTTAATTCCAGGAGTGCGTTCGTTGGGTTAAACGCCCACTTTCAGCAAGAGTGTCTCCAGTGGCGCATTAACTTATGCTAGTACACCTGTGAATGCCCGTTGTTCGAGGACAACAGTTGGGATTAACGCACTGCGAAACACATTTAGCTGTTCATTACACTCCTCCCTGACCAAGGTGATGCAAGGCACAATGTGCCGCAGGTGAAATGAACACTGTGGCAAACCGAAGCTAAATGTGTGTCTAAGCCCATTAAGAAGCACGAACATGTAGCCAATAATTGTGCAAGGCCTCAGTGCCACGTCAGGTTGAACCCTCTCCTAAAAACTGGGGCACACGATTCAGCTTTCGCTGGTTAACCACTTGTAATACGACATCCTTTCGCAGTGATTTTTGTATGTTTCGTCTAGGTATCACTCTTGTTCAACATAGGTTCCTGATAAAGCAGTTGGTAACCGGAACCGACGGAGCTGTTATGTGGATCAGAGTGGTTTGACGAGCATTACATGGAACAGCAGCTGTTTTAGGGCTGAAGCTCCTTAAAGCGGCACCAGTTCGTCCCTCGTATTACGTAACATGTCTTACGCTTTGACCTACAAGGGGGTGCCGGTGGGAGATTTCTCCTGTGCGTTGTTGAACAATAAAAAAATCACAGCGTTTGCGTTAACTAAAAGCCAAATTCTTCTGTCTCTCATTCCCCATTAGCAGCCATTGGCATGTTCCAGTAGGAAACGTTAGTAGAAGTAGAAGTGTAAGTGTTAGCTAAAAGCCGACTTCTGCTGTCTCCCATTCCCAGTAGCAGCCATTGTTTACCTCCGTGATTAAGGTTCAAAACGCCGTTGATTGATGAAAAAAACCAACGAAAGACGCCAGATGTTTTCTAAAAGCAAAACGAAAAGACGCCAGATGTTTCTAAAGCAAAACGAAAAGACGCCAGCTGCTTAACGAAAGACGCCAGGTGTTTTCTAAAGCAATGGTTTTATAATCAAAACCATATCGCGATACAGGTTTGCAGTTGACGATGCTCGTTGCCTTTGGTGTGTGCTCGTATGGATAAAGATGCCGAAAGTAGAATAAACTTTTTGTAAACACATATACCATGAACTCGAGGTGGTTAAAGGTGGGAAATAGACCCGAAGCGCAAGCCGTAAGAAAGTATGCATGTGCCGCCTCTCGTTTAGTCCTTAAAATCTCCGCTGGATGGCGGTGCTTCTATATGGGGAATATATGATGAAAAGATCTTGGAGCGTTCAATAGATGGATGAACGGACAAACAGACAGATGCATGGATGGACGCATGAACGGACGCAGGGGTGGATGCATGGAAGAACCCAGAGCAGACGCACGAACAGACGCACGCACGGACGGGCGGATGGACGCATGGACGGTCACACAGATGGACGCATGGACGGACGGAAGCAAGAACGAATGGACGGACGAATGCTTCACCCCACTCTCCATCATTCACTCCGTGGATATGCTGCCAAATTTTTTCCTTTTGTTTTTATTTACTTAAGTGGATCCCGATTTATGCTATCGGGCACAGCGATTTGTTCCAGTTATAAAGTGGCGTGCTTTTATGATTGTTCCACTTACGGCGGCAAAGGAACGCCGTATCTGCATTGCATGTTCCAGATAGCATGGAACCAGTTTATACAGCTTAAGTGCGTCAGGGAGATGGTGCGTCCCATGAATCTCTTCTTTGATTTCGAAATGTGCGACGGAAAAAAGCATGCTCAACGCGGGGCCAGCGCTCGTGAAATAACGACTGCAGACACTCCACGTCTCTCGGCAGTGGATCTTCATGCCAGCAGAAGAAAGCACGTCCATGCACCGGCACCAACACTTACTTCACTGTCGAGCGTTGCGGTGGTTACGGAGTTGACAAGTGCTGCGTAGGCTTACAAGAGGCTCACAAGAGACTTACAAGTGCGCCATTTTCATCGCTCGTGAACGTGCGTGCTTTTCCGAAGCTTTGTTTGTGTTTCCAGGTGGTCCTGGAGGCTCTGGGACCATCGTTAACACGTTTGATTTTGAAGCCTTGGACTATTGATTTTGCGGCCGCTTCCCAGAGGTGGGTGACGAGAATTTATACTGCTGATAAAGTGTACGGCGGAGGTAGTCCTTGCGCCATTTTTATCGTTTGCTCTGAGTTCTGATTTTGTTGTGTAGCTTGAATATTTATGCGACCACAACTTAATGAAGAGAGATTTGGCGAGCATGAACTAGCAAGATGAATACCTAAGCGTCTGTCAGCAGCACAGTTAGTATGTATGGTATGTGAATTCTGCCAACAAATCGTAGACGTGATGAAATTCTCGCAACAAAATGGCACAGTACCAGTTATATGTATTTACCTATATGCTTGGTTCACTGAGGTTTGTTGTGTAAAACACTAACTTTATGGGAATAGAGAGTTTTAGTACTGCGTACGCTGCGTACGTGGCAGCGTTGCGTACGAAAGGACGCCACGTTCTGCGTAGCGCGCATGCGCAGACCGCAACGCGCACGTATCACGTTACGTACGCAGCCGTCACGTACGCACGCATGAGATGCGTGCGTGCGTACGTATGAGCTGATCGCGCCGCTCTCGAACAAGTTCGCTACAGCGCGAGACTTTGTTTTGCAAAATGGTGGCGTCGAAGGTAAGCACCGACCTGCCCTGTGGCTTAAAATATGGCCATAATGTTGCTATATCACTTGGATTGGCTCACATTGGCTGTCAACAACACATGCTTTTATTTTGATCTACCAGATGACGCAACACGCTTCACGCTCGTTACTGTACGCGGGTACTACGGCTTTCTGAAAGCCAATTAGTGGCAAACGACGCCACGTAACGCAAGGCGCTTGCGTGATGCGTACGTAGCCCCATTCCGCAGTACTAAAACTCTCGAATATTAACGCTCGCTTGCTCGCATGGCCCGCGTGAGTGTGTTAGGACAATTCACGATGACCTTTCAAACGCGTTGTTTGGACGACTGGCTCACCTCGACAGCCTTTTCAGTTTACGACGAACTAGTTTACTGTTTGCGCCACGCGAAGTCGCCTTACGTTTCTGTATTTTAACGTCTGTGACAACAGGATGGTGTTCTAAGGGGTGTTTGGTGCGTTGTGGGGTATCTTTGTTGTGCGCAGCGCCATGTCGTGTAACGTATATTCTTCAGAAAACATTGGCACTAATTTATCTTATAAATACCTTTTCTATTGCGCCTCTTTTGATCACATTAAAAATTCTATGTCAAGTACTGAGAATTCTTACACGAACATGTGCTGCTTACATACTGTTAACGTAATAACGAACAAGCAGTGATGGTACCAACTAGAATTCTCCAATTTCCTTTCCAGACTGGCTTCGAGGTTGGCGACCCGCTTGTTATTGGATACCTCGATAATGGCCCACAGCGTGATCTTACAATAGAAAAAGGCTCTTAACTATCCGTTTTTCCACGCACGTCCAAAAAGTCCCAAATTGACTTTTCTTAGACAAGGGCAATAGCGTGGTTTCCATTTAGCTTTCTATTTCGAAAATATTGTATAGCGTTACATCGATTTGAGTGTGTGTGTGTGTGTGTGTGTTTGTGGGGGTATGGAATGCTTTAATTTGCATGTGTATTCAAACCTATCATATGGGTTCTGTTACGTCCCAGCTAATTGTAGCTGCAAAGACACCAGACTTCCACAAATGTAATTCAATTGTTTTAAACACTCTCTTAGAAGCTTGAATGAGTATGCGCATTTTAGAATCAAATTACATTATATGAGGTTAAGGTCACTCTCGCTTTGCTGTTTGAACACCTAATATTTGAAACGTTTTTTTTTTCATTGTCCATGGTATAGAATGCTGTCCAGATTTGCCAGATCTTTATGTCACCCATGCAAACAAGTCTTCTGGTGTGAAAAGACTGTGGCGAAGGCTCCTTAAACGGCTAAGTGAACCCCATAGCAACAGAGTTCTCGACTTAAGCTCCGGCAACATAACCAACTACTACTACAGTGAGCTCTACTGATCAGTTAGCTACGTAAGCAGTGACGTCTCACGATACTAATTCCGTAGTTTTGCTAAATATTTCAAAGGATAGAATCCAGGTGGCATCACTAATATTGCCACTGTACTATTGGTATCATCTTGATGAACAGCTTACGTCAAGCGACAATTTCTTTTTCTTGCACATGTTTTTCTGAGTTAACAATTGACACTTCGCACGTGTACCAGATTAATAACAGATCAAATATAATAATGCGTGTGAATACCGGTTGTATTAGTTACTTATTCTGGATCTTCAGTTTATTTCAAATGTATTGATATTGTTGGTCACAAGTTTTATTCTATTTCTAAGCACTATGGCTTGTTCTTTGTAGGTTATTTGGGATGGCCTTGTATTATATATATATAGTATACTCCTTTTTTCACGTAGCCATGTGCGAGAAAGAGTTCTGAGAAAGAAATTATTGAAAATATTTTTCTTCTTTTACCGCCCGCCGCCCGCCGAAATGGAAGGTGGCTTTTTGAGCATTATTGTTTTTCCGTGAGTAGAATTTTGCATTTAGATCATGCACACACAAAGCAATAAGAACAGAGGTAGCAGTTGTATCTTCACCCTTTCATTGTAGATTTTTGAGGTTTTATATAATCTATAGGAAAATGATGGTATGCCCCTAAATCAAATTACAAGCACGAACAGGCAAATGCAACTGCTGTAGCTTTACTATGGCCCTTTTCGCAATTTCGCAGGTATTGATTGGTGCTGTTTGGCCCAGTCAGACAGAACGGATGTTTCAAGATTCACCTAAATAGGCTAAATTACTATTTAAATTTCAATGAATAAATGAATGGGTAACTTTTTGGTTATCTCGACGCATGCTTGTATACCTACTATGCTTACCGTAACCGATATCTGGCATAACTAAGCCGACATGACATTCAAGTAGAACTCAACAATAAATTTCTCATATATTTTGTGGTATATCTGAACTAACAACTCAGTTGTTATTGTTCGATATGTTAAATATGTTAAAGTACAATATGTTACAATACAGTACAATATGTTACAGTACAATATGTTACAATATGTTAAATACAGTACAATATGTTAAAAGCAAGGGCAGGCATGTTTTGATGCAGCATAAATGCCGGCGTGTTCCACAATGACATACCTGCGCAGCAATTCTATAAAACATTTTTTTCAAAGTTATATTATGCTGACACATGACCCTCGATTCGTCTGTTCAGGTATGCACCAAATATATGAGAAAATTGAATGCTTACTTGCCTGATTTAAGTATCATATCTGTTTATTCATGCCAGAAATACGGGTGATGCTAATCATGCTGTGCATACATTTTCTAGGGTGCACCGATTCCCTAGGTACCAAATAAGTAGAACGCTGAAACGTACATAACCCAGTGACCAATGAGCGGAACACTGTTCTTCATACTCGAAGCGTTGTCTTGGACGCATCTCCACTTAGCTAAATGGAACTTTTTTGCAAAATTGTTCCGCTTACTAGCTGCAACCTATGTGAAACCAGAATTAGAGTGTACAAATGAAAAGCCAAGAAAAGTTCAGAAGGTTTCGTGAAAGAGCAGCGAAGTACTTCAAGATGAAGAGAAGCATGTTCCTACTGCGAAACCTGCGTCCACTGTCATGCCTTGTTATGGGCCCAGTATAGCACTAGGTACTGGGACGCTGGAGCAGCATGTTATGAGTGGCGCTTGGTACACAGCGCTAAACGACTTTACCTATACAACTGAAGCACCACCCAAGACAATACTAATGCGATTCGCTGACAGTATGCCCCTATGTTAGTTCGTCAAGGCGTACTAAATTACCGACCAAAAGTTGCATGTTCTTACGTACAAGTTAGAGAAGTACCGGCTAGTGCGCCCGGCAGCTTTCCGTGGGAGCCTGCGCTGCTGCAAGCTGACTCATCGATCGTCGTCGCTCCTTGTGCGGGCACTGCACACGAAAAAAAAAACAATCGATTAAGGTTCACGGATGTTGCAACTACATGTTACACTCGTTTTTATTGTTTACAATTATCAGTACACATAGCAAGAATCGCCGGTAACATGTACACCAATGTGGCCACCACGATAGGCCTAAGGCTCGCTGACGGGAACTGGGTGAAGCTGCTCTCGAAGCAGCTGGCTCAATTGCGATGCTTGAAATTTCAACATTTCTGCTTCGGAGTATTTTTAACTGTTACCTAAAGTAAGTACAAGAACAAGCATTAGCAGTCATTATTTCCGGTGTGGCAATATCTAACGACAGTTGCTTTTCTCGTCTCCACTAGGGACAGCTTGTAAAAAGCCGAGAGAGCTCCTTTACGTCTCATCAACTTTGCAGTGCAAACAATTTGCTATTTCTGGTTGGAGTGGAAAGTAGCTCTTCGTTTTTAAATACTGCAACAAGGAATGGTTAAAAATAAATCACTAATGCGAAATGGGTATAAGCAAAACGTGTGATCATGCAAAAAACGTGTAATTATTGATGCAACGCACGTGCACCACAAGAATAACGCTGGTATTGAAACTGCGTTAATTGTAAAGATAAAGCGTGCTAGTAAACAAAATCTTCAGCGCTAGCTGCTGTAAGTTATTAACGCATTTTTTTTCTCCTTACAAATAAAAACACTAAAGATGACAGTAATGCCGCATATGACAGGTCATGGCCATGATGTGTGATATGCGAAACAGCGAGGCAAGCTCAAGATTTGTTAGGGTAGCATCTATCCGTGCCTTCGAATCAAGCGTTTTATATTCAACAACACCAGGACATACCACGGCACAGGCTCCATAAACGTGAACGTGGCGCTGGTAGAAACAGTGCGTGCTCCAGTACGCACGAGCGCACTCCAGCGATAGTTGCAGCACTTCCAGCGCTTCAAGCACTTGCCAGCGTGCGCCAGCATCATAGCAGTTAAGCCAGTGCTTCTACCAGTTTGACCCAGCTTCTTCCCAGTGTGCCCAGTTAAGTACCAGTAAATACCAGTGTGTACGATTGTTTCCAGCGTGCACCAGTGCAAAAAACAAAAACGTACCGGCTTCATGCTGGGCTTCATGCTGTAGGGGTGGCTGCACCACCGAGGTATTCCTTACTTTTTGTTAACGTGACAAAGTGGTCCTGCCGCGGTGGTCTAGCGACTGAAGTATTCGGCTGCTGACCCGCAGGTCACTGGATTGAATTCAGGCTGCGGCGGCATTTTACATGGAGGCGAAAATGCTGTTGGTCGGTGTGCTCAGATTTGTGTGCGCCTTAAGAACCCCAAGTGGTTGGAATTTTCGTAACCCTCCACTATGGTGTCTCTCATAATCATATGGTTGATGTGGGACGTTAAAACCTACAAATCAATCATTGGTGTGATAAAGTGCGAAGGTGGACAAGAAAGCAGAAACAAAAATTACAAGATGTTACATGAATACTGTACACAAAGTTTTATTTTTTGTGCTTTAGAGGCATTATCTAAGGAAGGCTTAAGAGTGAACACAGAACAAAGCAACAGTGCAGTGTCGCCCACCAATCAGGTGATATTTTCCGGTGTTCTTTACATATATGCCGCGTTTCGCAACAGGTATCGCTCTTCTTGATTGTGGCGTAAATGCTTAATATTAACGCTTTAAGTGAGACCCCCGCGCACGCTGACAGTGGTTAGACCTAGCGATGCACAGTGAGACTAAACTGTTTACTACGTGATCTAATGAATGACGTTTACGAACAAGATGACTTCTATACTATCCTGTTTTGCTGCCAAATATTCACCGATATGTGACGTAATTTTAAAATCATGCCACAAAGGCAATGGGGTTATTACGTTATCACGTGGAATAATCCATTCATCAAACATGCGCTCATCCTAACACTTTAATGCGGCATCATTACGCGTGCACTGACACTCCGTGGAATGCAGTGACAGTGAGCCGAGTTCACCCTAAGAGCAGACGGCACTGAACCTTGATTTACGGCGCCACTTTGTATGGTATCAAGCCGTAAATGCCAGCATGCTCTAAGACATAGTAAAAGTTTGAGTGAAAATGCAGGAAGCACACTCTTGGAGAACAAAAGGTAAAAAAAGTTTTGCACCTGATGCCTGAAGCAAAGGCAGCCTTGAATGCAAGCTAATACGATTTAACACTTTCACTGCTTATGTTTAAAGGCTGACATTGTGGTCATTTCAGTTCGTCAACACGTCTGATCGAATATGGTCGTACAAAACAACTAACAGAGGATTTGTCAAATGCGAGGTCACTGAGCTTAAGGAAATATATGAGTTGTCAATTATTTTCGAAAAATCGTTGTACATTAGCCAAAGAAGGTAAGTCCTTGTTTTTTTGGAATTGAGCGTCGTGTGACCTAAGCAACTGCTTTTTTTGTTTTCATTCACAGGCGTGATGTTAAATTGCATGGAATATTTGATAAACGTCACATGCGACGTATGACTGTCATGGAAAAAGGTATGATTAGGTATGCAATCATTGACAGCAAACGTATTTCTGCCACACTGAGTTCACTAACCCTGCGACGTTATTCGCTAAGTAGCCCATCTGCTCATCACCTGATGGACCCATGTCGCCGTGGCTGCCGCATAATCCGAGCGATCCCTAACAATAAGACTCCACGCTACAAATTTGCCAGGCATGCCTGTGGGGCATGGCATTTCGCAAGTAAACCTTGCTGAACTATTAGCCTCCTGCTTCACGCTTGCAGCTCCCGCTACCCAAGGTTCAAGTATTTCACGTGCCATGAGCTACACTGCAACCCCCTCCCTTCTTCGATCGAATGTCGCTTGCCCTGCAACATTCGCTTGCTCTGCGAGAAGATTTCGACTCTCTGCGAGCTCGAACGTATTCTCCTGCCAAAGTGAAAAAGCCGCTCACTTGGGCTGAATGGAATAACCCATCAGCTCTTGCGAAATATGGACATATCTAAGCTCCCCATCCTCCTGGAGGCTTATAACCAGGTGTTCGTTAGCGGATCCTTTCCTGACTACTGGAGCGCAAGAACTGTAATCCCCGTCCTCAAGCGAGGCACGTTACCACGTGTGATCAAACCATATCAACTCATTTCCCCCACCTTCTTTGAGGGCAAACTAATAAAGCGAATGGTTCCTAATCAAGTGCACTGAGTTGCGGTTGCGCGCAGTCTTTTTCTTTGAGTAGTGTGGTTTCTGATGAGGTGGTGCTAAGGCTGATCGCATTACAGCTGTCATGCGCACAATTTAACAGGCTCTTCGTGACAACGACATTGTAATCTTCTGGCTTTCCAGTCTGCGTCTGAGTCACTTTCCGACGCCTCCATCTCCAGTGCAGTGCGTCGAGGGCACACTTCTCGACTATACTCGAGCCGTACTTGCCAATCCGACGTTCGCCGTGTTCACTGGAGGCGCAACCAGTTCAACACGTCCCGTCCACACTGTCGGGCCACAGGGGAGTAGTCTCAGCCTATTTATTTTCAACTTAAAGCTTGCGCCACTTGCGAAGTGCCTCACTGAAACAAAGATTGACCCAATCGTGTGTTTTACTCGGACGACATTGCCCTTCACGTGACCGGCCCTTCGCGGTGGTGCTTTGAAGTTCACGGGTGCATGCACAAGGCTTCGTTGTGCGTGGCGAACCTAATTATTGATATAGGCCTCAGAGTTTCTACAACTAAAATGGAGGCCCTTGTAGTTCACCCTCGTGCTGCCGCCCGCAGCCAACCCCAGAACTTCAGCTTGATGGTACGGACGTCTCTTGGCAAACAAATGCGTGGCACCTTAAGCTAACCATAGACAATCGTCATGAATTGTTTGCCGTGATGTGGTGCATTAGATAGAATGCTTGCCGTGTTGAGCTTTGTGTCCATGGACTCTTTGCGCAGCAATTGAGGCCCTTTCGCCTTCTGGGGCACCATATAGAAGACAATGGCCCCTTCATTGGTGTATTACGCACGACCCCTCTGCCCACTTCAGGCCCCACAGTGGCCAGCAATCGACCGGGACCATTGCCAAGTGATCTTAATATGCCAAGACATACTTCGTCATATTCGTGAGGTCGAAACTTTCGAAGAAACTGGCGCACTGCCTGCGTTGCTTGAAACTGATCTGCGCGCACTGCGTCATATGCAATCATGGCCCTGGCTCCCGTCCTCTACTCGCCTGACTTCGTGCTGTCGCAAACACGCAAGGCGGTCGAATTGTCTATATTTATGTCAGCCTTGTCGACGACCTTTCCCTGTGAACGCACTGTCTCTTCCAATACCGGCCAGCGCCCCTCTTCCAGCAATTGATTCTACAGCATACGGATCAGATAAGCGCCGGAAATATGTGGATTCTTGAATATAGTTGTAACAAGCATTATATACGCACAAACAAGACATCACATTTAGTCGTGGGACCAGAGGCTTACGTTATACACGCTTTATAATTTAGTTTTCATACATAGTTTTCCTGCACGCAGTAGTTGTCTAGCCGGGCGAGGCAAGAACGTGTCCCAGAGTGATGTTGATTATAAATGAATGCTATGAGGGAGGCCAAAGCTTGAGCCCAGATCACTACCATGTGGTGTGTCAAAGCGTTGACATAATTTCCTTTTGCTTATTGAAGATGTACAAAATTCAACAGGAAGTTGGCAACGACACGTTTCAAAAGCTAGTCCCGGAGACTAAAGTGTGGTTGCATTACTTAACTTTACTGCTTCCAAATTCCGACAATGTGTTGTCGGCTTGCACAACTATGAGAAAAAAAGTGTAAGACATAAAAGGAGCGTTAGTAAAGCGTCTGTGGTGGGAGCTACATTTTAGTGCGTTAGAAGCATGCATTTGCGTCCGCAGGTAACAAAAAAACATTCTTCTTGAAGCTACATGCTGCTGTCTTGCTAGTTAGACATGATTGTCTCACATCGCATAACTTTTTCCGTAGGGCGATCACTACTTTTTCTGTCGGAGAATAGAAAAGAATACAGCAGGTGTTTCTTCACTGCAGAGACGAGGTGTTTCGGGTTCTCTTGCAAAAGACATAAAAAAGTTCCTGCAGAACGCGCAGGCCATATAGTTTCTGGTAATTGAAATTGAGGATGTATTTTCGTATGAAATTACCAATATATTTATTCTGTACAGTGTTCAGAGTTAGTGCATCACTGTACGGCATGCTGACGTCTATGCTCGACGAGCTGTATAGCACTTTCGAGAGTGCGTTCTTTTTGTTATACAAATGAGAAAATGCAAAAGGATATGTCGGTTAGGTACCTCTCATGAAATGTTTCCTGTGCATGCAATTTCTGTAGAAAATGTTTACATGCCCAACACCGTACGAAGAAATTTACTAACGAATCCAGAGAACCGTCATGTCCTGGGGGCTACAGCGCAGGCAGCTAGCGCGTGGGGACAGTTAAGTCTAATTTAATCGCCGCATCGCAGGCTCTCTACACAGCCGAAACTTGATGCTCATATTTGGAGCTCTTGGGGGCCGAGCTCCATTTCTGCTCTGTCCGCTCCTTATCTCCGCGTAACGAAGGGCATCGCCAAAGCGTGCCCTCTGAATCCCACGTTACCCCGCAGCCAGGGCACTGCAAGCTGTAGTCACCTAGGAAGAGACAGTGCATCAGAAGCGAGATTCTGGTAAAAATTAGTTCGTAGCACCCTAAGAGTCATCGCCTGTGGTCTTGCGAGCTCTTTGTGCGGTGCTAGAAGTAGCCTTCTTTCCAGATACAAGGGCTCTGTGAATTCGATAGATACTCGCCGAATACTGTTGAAGAACAGAACTGCTATAAAAGTAAAAAAAAAAAGATTGTTGTGCCGTGAGTAGTGAGCTGGGCAAATGTTGTCGGAGACCGAGTGGTATTGGGTTTGGCTTCCATGGACGGAACTGATTTTCCTTTTCTGAAAATTTGCATTGATTCAAAATTAGTTCACTGACAAAAATACGTTACCGACGTCTTGGTGGACCCCAGCATGAAGGATTTCCTACATAATATAGAACCGACAGGGAAAGTACACAACTTTAGCCGAAGTTCACCATTTCTAAAGAAAGAATCATTCGTCACAAGTGTGCATTGGCGTATTACAACAAATGTAGTTAGCGCGAATTTTAGAGTACATCATCTGCTTTTCTCGGATACGTTCTTAGTAAGATAATCAAAAATAGCAGTGGCATATGTGCTATATCAACTTTGTTATGGAAGCATTGTGGGAAATAAGGTGCCCGTGCCACATTATTTCTTCAGAGGCAAGCACTGCGAAGCTCAGATAGGTGGTTATGTAAAATGTGTATTGGGCGCACGACGCACACTTACAACGCATGTAGAACACTGAGAATCCCAGAGTGTGTAGTACGACGAAATATCGACGTTGAGGTTTGAATGCTGCAACTCGTGTTACTCAAATTTCCGGCCACTATGTTCTGTCGTTTGGGCATTTGCAAAGTTCATCGGTGGGCTTTCCGGTGTAGCCTACAAAAGCTAGAGAACACAAGTGGTGGAGTCATGTCTGAGAATTTCAATGTTCAGAACAAATAAATAAATAGCTTAATAAAGAGCAATAAAGAGCTTGGTTTCTCGAAATTCTGGGATCAATCTCACAATCTTTTGTTGTGATTGGACAATGAGTGTTTTCCGAGAGCAAAAATAGTAGATAGGTGCATATGAGTAACAAAAAAGACTTCAGTCCTAGTTACAACCAAGCTTGTGTCTATCACATTACCACTTCTACATGAAACTGCATTGTAAAAATTCGCTACAACATTTTCATGCATTCGGGGTCTCTCTTCAACGCATGTAATACTAGGTAGCAAAATTGTTGAACCAAACCACATGTCAACACGTGTGAACTGCCTAAGAAGTACTTCGAAGCTGCCAACCTGCCAAGATGAAGTGTATAGTTGTGCAGGTGGACGTGGGTCCTTGCGGACATGTATTGCGAAGTTTACGATTTGGTGAACCGAAACGTCATAGCTAGCCGAACACCTCGCAACTGCCCAACTGCAAGTGATGTAGATACCTGAAGATACTTTGAAACAACCAACGTCAAAGGTACAAACAATTATTTCCTTGTTGCGTGGTTGATACATGCAATGAGAACCGTCGTGAGATTCACATTAAGAAGGCGATCCACACGGGGCCCTGTTGTGTTATGTTTATACTCGTGGACTTGAATCTCAGGAGTCCTCGAACTATTTGAGAGACTTTCGGTGTCACCAAAATTGGTGTGCACTTTACTGTGTTGAATCTGAATATTCAACAAACAGCGCTAGAGTGAAAGCATACGCAAAAAATTGGCAAATTCTATGTACAGTGGGAAGCGCGAATGAAGAACGTTGATATTGTCACAATGCCAAAACAGCGACAGTTGAATACAGGACAACTCACTTTAATTGTACCAGAACACTGGATCGGATGAGAACCCGATCTTTCTCTCTCACTGCGCGTGTTCTTCGTCGTTCTCTTGGTGCTGCATATTCAATGCGGCATTTGCCCCTTTCCAGAGAGCAGCATCCCGATGTTCTTCGACAAAAGCAGTTGATGAGTCCGAACAGTGGGGCTTCATTCGCACAACGTGCACGATTTCTGGTTTTTGCTGGCGGGTTGTCGAGGGGCTGTCAGGAACGAACACATAATTAACGTCACTCAGGCGTTGTAAAACTGTGTAAAAGCCAAAATACCTCTTCAACAATTTTTCAGACAATTCCCGGCGGCGAACAGGACTCCATACACAGACTTTCTCGCCGGGCTGATAGACGACATGTCGGTGGTGCAGATCATAACGTCGTGCGCCGTAATTTTTTTTGACCGTTCGAATGCGTGCAAGCTGCCTCGCTTCTACTGCTCGTTGTGTTAAAGATACAGCGTCCAAATTGACGTTATTGCAGTCGAAGAGTAGCATGGGGTCAAGCATCGTCGTCACACTTCACGGCCAAGAAGGAGACTGAACGGAGTTCTTCGTGTAGTTTCTTGTTGCCCTGTATTATAGGCGAACGTTATGTACGGTAGAATGTCGTCCCAGTTCTTGTGATCCACGTCATTGTACATACTCAACATGTCGGCAATAGTCATGTTGAGGCATTCTGTCAAGCCATTCGTTTGCGGATTATAGGAAGTGGTTTTCCGATGGGCTGTTCTACTGAGCTCAAGCATTTTTTTCAGGAGCACGGCCGTGAAAGTGATACCTCGATCTGTTATTATGATTGTCGGAGCACCGTGCCTCAGGACGATATTTTCTATGAAGAATCGTGCGGTTTCAACAGGGGTGCCACTTGACAAAGCCTTTGTTTCTACGTACCGCGTATGATAATCAGTGGGGACTATTTCCCACTTGTTGCCAGCATGGGAACTTGGATATGGTCTGAAAAGATTCATTTCAATTTGGGCAAAAAGATACCAAGGGCATTTGAATTGGTTTTAATAGTCCAGCTGGTTTTGATCGTGGCGATTTTCGTCGCTGTCAATCGAGACACGTGCACACAAAATTTTTATAGTAGCTGGAAATCTTGGCCAGTAGTATTTCTGTTGGATTCTGGCCAATGTGCGTAAGTATCCGAGATGACTAGAAGTTGGCTCATCGTGGCTAGCACTGAATATCTCCTCACGGATTGACGTTCGAACGACAAGTAGGTGGGTGCTTCCTCAGGGAGAAAAGTTTTCCTTATAGAGAACACCACTACAAAAGCAGAATGATGGCAGGCTTCTTGCAAATCTGGTAAAGACGGTTGTTATCCGGCCGTTCCGAAATTCAATAAGGAAAAGCAAGTCGCTGTCTTCCTACTGCTAGCACAAAATCATAGTGGTGTCGACGACTCCTACAAACGCCACGTTGTCCTCTTCTGTGTCATCGTCACGCTTTATCGGTGACCATGATAAGCAATCAGTCTCAGCGTGCTACTGTCCGGACTTATACGCGATCGTCATATCCAACTCTTGAAGGCGTAAGCTCCACCGTGCGAGCCGACCAGACGGGTCTTTCAAGTTGGTCAGCCAGCAGAGGGAATGATAGTCGCTGACTACGTGGAAGGAACGACTGTAGAGGTACGGACGAAACTTCATAACCGCCCATACGACAGTAAGACACTCTTTTTCCGTTGTGGAGTAGTTGGACTCGGCGCGGGATAGCATCTATTAGCATATGCGATCACATGCTCGGCTGAGTCTTGCCAGTGGACGAGTACAGCACCTAACCCCACGTTGCTGGCTTATGTGCGGACCATAGTAGGGGCATCCTCATCAAAGTGAGCGAGTACAAGCATTGTCGGAGATCGTCAAATGCCGCTTGTTGATCGTCGGCCCATGTGAACGAAACGTGTTCTCTTAAGAGTCGTGTTAACGGCGAGGCTAAGGGTGATAAATTGTCATTAAACTTTCGGTAGTATGCGCATGCGCCAAAGAAACGCCTGACTGCTTTCTAATCTGTTGGCACCGGAAATTTTTTGACAGCCGCAATCTTATGGGCATGAGATCGAACACCTTCATGGCTCACCACATGACCTGAAAATTGGAGCTCATTGAAACCGAAATGACACTTCTCCGGTGTCAGTGTCAGGCTGGCAGACCTTAATGCCTTGAATACCGATAGCCGCCTGCTCCGGTATTCCTTGAATGTTTTTTTGAAAAAAACAATGACATCGTCCAGATAGACCAGACATGTCGGCCACTTAAGGCCTGACAGAACGGTATCTATTAGTTTCTGAAATGTTGCGGGGGCTGAGCACAATCTGAAGGGCAAGAAGTTAAATTCATAAAGCCCGTCAGGCGTTACGAAAACCGCTTTTTTCTCTATCTCGCTCGTCGACCTCAATTTGCCAATACCCACATTTTAAGTCCATGGACGAGAAGTAGCGTGCGTACCTCAGCCTTTCGAGTGAATCATCGACTCGCGGTAATGGGTATACGTCTTTCTTTGTCATATGGTTCAGCTTGCGGTAGTCGACGCAAAATCGCAAGCTTACGTCTTTCTTTTTTAACCAGCACTACCGGCAATGTCCAAGGGCTTCTTGACGTCTGGATGACGTCATCATAGAGCATTTTATTTACTTGGTTCTGGAATGCTTCACGCTCTTTTGGCGCTACGCAGTATGGGTTCTGTCGTATTGGCCTTGCTGTCTCCTTTATTATTGTTCGGTGCTTCGTCAGTAGCGTTTCACTGACCCTCGAGGTCAATGAAAAACAGTCTTTGAACTGGCGAAGAAAATCTACTAGGCGCTGCCTCTGCGCTGGTGATAAATCACTGCTTACGTCAAAAGGTGGTGGGGCGGACACCATCTTCCGCCGAATCATTGAAAGTTTGGGTCTCTTCGCTAGGCAGTATTGGGGGAATTTCGGCACTTCGGCGATTCGCAACCTTCCCCCCTGAGGTCGCCGCTTTTAGTTTCCCCGGCCTGGACTGGGATTTCTCCCTCTTGGCATGCCAGTGGTGCTCCGTCTAGAAGATGGAGAATAACACTCAAGAGAAGGTGAGCGCGACCGAAACGCTGGAGGAACATTCCGCGGGGTCATGACACTCGTGTCGACGTCAGGCGTTCGTTGAAATGGCACCGAGAAATGGTGGAAGGAAACCCTTGGTACCCTGTGGCGCGATACGGGCAATACCGAACAATGTGGCCTGCTTCTTCGCAATGAAAGCACAGGGGCCTATGGTCAGGGGTATGCCAGATGTCAGTTTTGCGAAGTGGTGGCCGCTTCGGTGTCGAAGTTTCTCTGTAGTACCAAGGGACTGTCGGTGGTTAATGCTGGTGGCACTGATGTGGTGTCGGCACATTCGCTGACTGTCGGTGGACTATGTCTGCATAGCTTGCCCTGGGGGTGCTTGTGTTTGGCTCAGGAAGCGAGAGCGTTTGCCTGATCTGCTGGCACACAACTTCTGTTACTGGGGCGATTGCGCAGTCATTCGGTTTGGCGACGAGTTTCTTGACCTCTTCTTGTACGACTTCTCGTATGAGTTGGCGCAAAGAACCTACGTCGGGTGTCGTCGCTGTGGTCATGGCTGCAGCGCTCATCGGTGCATTGTGCGAATTCTCCAAAGAAGCGTCCTCCATCGAACGCACCCTGCATTGCAGGGCGCGTTCGATGGAGGACGCTTCTTTGGAGACTTCATCAACACTTAGGCGGGTTTCGTACGACACCAGTGAACAGCTGCTCCTTAAGGCCCCGCATGAGGTGGCTAACCTTTTTGGCTTCGGTCCTGTTGGGATCTGCGCGACGAAACAGCCGCGCCATGTCCTCAACAAACATGGTAAGGGATTCAATTGGTTTCTAAATCCGTCACTCAAGGAGGCACTGTGTGATTTCTCGTCTTTCGGTGCTTGCGAAAGTATCGAGCAACTTCTGCCGGAACTCCTCCCAAGAAGACCACATGCGATTCATAAACCATGTTCTGGCTCCGTCTTGAAGCAAAAAATACACGTAGTCCGATTTCTGTGTGGTGTTGTACCCATTATCATTCTCTGTGAGCTCGAATTCCTCGATCCAGTCATGTGTGTCCTCATAAGCGTTTCCATGGGAGTCAACCGGAAGTCGAGAGTTCAAAACAGTCACCTGTGTCGTGCTTGGGTTGGACAAGCTGGGGCTAGTGCTTCCAGGTGCCGTCATGCTTTCTGGCATGGTCACGCTTTCCGGCAATGAACCGAACTCCACGCAGAGCTCTAACATGCGGTGGCTGCTGTGGTGAACGAGGGTGTCGATGCCCGGAAGTCTTTCTGGACTAGGTAGGAGGCTGTTGTCAGGCGTCCCGAACATGCACTCCGCACCCCCACCAGTGTTACAATGCCGGAACAGCAGCAGTTGAATACTGGAAACTCACTTTAATTGTACCAGAGCACTGGCAATCTGATCGGATAAGAACCTCGTCTTTCTGTCTTGCTGCGCGTGCTCTTCGTTGTTCTCTTGGTGCTGCATATTCAATACGGCAATATGTCACTTTAAATTGAATGCAACATTAAAAGGTGGACGTAAATTATGCGGTACATGTCTTTCATGTCATGACTATTAATTTGTGCCTTGTATTTTGTTAATTTTCCTATTACATCACGTAATAGCAAATTTATACATGTAAAGCTAACAAAAAACCGCTAGTGAGGTAAGAGTGTAGCATGTAGTCATCTTTCACATGACCCGCATCTCATGATTATCATGTTTGGACGTGTCGTTTACTTCCGTCGTTCGTTTGAGTCCTGTAATACCAAATTCGTCTCGCAGGCCTCGCAGGCCTACCGCCTCGCAGGCCTACTGGACGGCCCAGAGTCAGTCACCAAGGCTGGGGCTGCACAGGGCAGCGGTAAACTGCGGTGGAAGGGTTCGGGATTTAGCACCTTGCGGATTTATGGCGCTGTTCCAGAGCATGTGATTTAATGTGGAAACCTCAACGTGGCATATCTTGCATATATTCGTCGTAGATATATTGGGGTATAGTCTCTTAAACAGCGATGGGTTGGGATACGTGTGCGTCTGCAGCTGTCGTAGAGACACCACCTCCATCCTGTTCAACTTCTGGCTGGGTGAAGGAAATGTTCGGCGGGCCAGGTAGAAAGCCTTGGTAATTTCGTCCTAGGTCGCCAAACGGTTTGTGGTGTTTCCCCATAGAGTGTTTCCCCAGCCGGCACGGTTCTCAAGCTCGCGCTCCTTGGCGTGTGCCGTCTCGTTTAGGTTGCGGGGCGTCTTCGATACCTCCCCCCGTAAACCAGGAACCAGAGGAGTCTGGTTTGAAGCTCTGCCTCTTGATGAAATTTTCTATTGCGCAGGACTTTGGCCGCTCGTTGCGAGATACATCTTTTGGCGAAGACTCCTACCGCTTCTGTCGAGTCACAGAGAACAGTAGTGCATGACGGATCCGTGAGCGCGAACGCCACCGCTACTTCCTCCGCTTCGTGTGCGTGGTTGCATGGAATATTTGCCGACATTCTCGTTTCGCCTTTCCAATCGACCACCATGACTGCGAATCCCGAGCGGTCTGCGTATTGAGTGGCGTCACTGAACCGCGTTCTCATTTCGTCGGTGTAATTGCACAGGAGAGCTCTTGTCCTGACTTTGTTCTGCCCAGGTTGTGTTCCGGATGAGCATTGCGTGGAATTGACTCAACCCTTATCGCTTATCAGATCGCGTCTGGCAGAGCGATTTTCTGGCTTTGTTCGGTGTATTAACTAATGCCGAGACTTTCCATGATCTGGCAACCCGCTGTCTTGCCCGAAAGTCGTTCCAGTGGTGAAGTGTGCTGCGCCTCGGCTATTTTGCGTAACGTGTTGTGAAGTCCAAGTTGAAGCAGCAGGTGAGCACTGGTGGATTCGGGTAGACCCAGTGCCACCTTGTACACTCTGTAGATAAGGACGTTGATCTTGGCTTCTTCTGCCTTGTATCAGTTGTGAAATGCCGCAACGTACGCAATATGACACATGACGAAAGAGTGTATAAGTCGTATGGGACTATCCTCTCTCATTCCGCTTCTTCTGCTAGTGACCCTCTTGAGAACTCTCATTGCGTTAGTAGACTTGTGCTTTAGTTTGGTGATCATTTCGCCGTTAGCTCCACTTGCCTCGATTATCATGCCGAGGACCCTTATTCTTTTTACTATCTGGATCGTTGCTCCGTTACTTATGCGTAGCCTGATTTATACGTATTCTCGTTTGGTCCTCGCCGCCATTTCTCTATGCTCGAATGGCCTACCCCTGTACGTGGGGTGGTGAAGCAGGAGTTTGGACTTTTTTGGTGAGCATAGTAGTCTTGTTTCCTCGAGATATTCCTCTACTCTGTCGATTGCTAGTTGTAACGCCGTTTCAATGTGGCCATCGCTGCCTCAGTGCACCCAGATAGTAATGTCATCGGCGTAGAATGAGTGCCGGACGTCTTCAATTGCTTGCAGCTTTTCAGCGAGCCCAATCATGGCTAGGTGAAGAGTGTAGACGAGATTACAAATCCTTGCGGGGTGCCAGTGCTTCCCAACATTTGCTCATCTAGTTGAAGGTTTCCTGCCGCCAGAACGGCTCGCCTGTCTATCAAGAAATCTTTTACGTAGTACTTACGCACGTAAACCAAAGTTTTGTCGAGATATTTCGTGCAGTATCGCCGAGTGCTCGATTTTATCAAACGCGCTCTTGAAGTGGAGGCTAGGAATTGCTCTGGTTCCTTTCGAGTTGCCATCGAGTACGTGGTGTTTCAACTGCAGCATGGCATCTTGTGTGGATACCTCTGAGTGGAATCGGATGATCGATGATAGATATGCCCCTTTTCGCTCTGGATAGGCTTGCCAGTGGTTAAGTAGAGCGTGTTGTATAGCCTTGCCTACACACGACGTCAGCGAGATAAGGCGAAGAGTGTCGAGGCTCGGCGCTTAACTTGGTTTTGAGATAAGGAAAATTATCGCAGTTTTCCACTGTTCCGCAAGCAACGACGCTGCCAGCCGTCGTTTATGTATTCCGTCAACCGCTGCACGGATCGGTCGTCGACATTTTTCAGAGCACGATTTGACACCCTATCTAGACCTGGCGCCGATCTGCTGTCGAGACTGTGCAGCGCCATCCTGATCTCTTATACGCTGAATTCCTTATCCAGTTCTTCGTTCGCGTCCCCCTCGTACGGGCGGTGCAGCACAGATGAAGTGTGTGGTAGGTACTTCGCCCGTAATCTGGCAGCCACTAAATGTTTACCATGTTTTTTGATCTCCTTGTGTAACAGACGGGCAAGGCAGTTACTCTGGTGTGACTTGGTCTTCGTTTTGTCCAGGAGGTACTTGAGCAGGTGCCACCCTTTGTCATTGTGTAGTTGCCCGTCCACTGAATTACACAACTCGTTTTATTGCTGGTGGTTCAGAATGCGGCAGTGTTCCTCGATGTTGTATTTCATCTCCGCTATTTTCTTTCTGAGTCTTCAATTAAGCCTCTGTCCCTTCCATCTTGCTGAGATAGAGTTTTCCGCCTAAATGAGATGCACCAGGTGGCTGTCCATCTAGGCCGCTTCAATCGACGTTTCAATAGTCTTGGTTGAAGCTTGGTGTCCACTACCAGTGAGCGGGCCCACGCTTCAATCACCTTGATTTTATCTTCTGTAGATGCTTCTTGCCCTCGTTTCTTTATGAAATTTTCCCAATCAGTTCCTTCAAATCTGCGTTTACTGTCCTGCGCTTTGTCCGACGTCGAAAGGTAAATTTTGATAACCGCGTGGTCACTACCTAGGTCAGCAGATGTGTTTTGCCATGTGGTGGCTGCCGCCTCGGCATTTCTTACGAAGGTGAAGTGCAAAGTCGTGTTCCTAGAGGTGCAGTTGCCTATTCTCGTCGGGTGTGCCGGATCTGTTATTAAAGTGCAGTCGAGTTCTTGCGCGTCTTGACCTAGTTGTCTTCTCTTGACCGTGCTGTATCCGTATCCCCACGCCGTGTCTGCCGCATTGCAATCACCCCCTACAATAAGCGTCTCAGACCCAGCAATCTTGAGCGTCCTCTGAAGCAACGTCATGAATCATTGACGCTGCTTCGACGGGCTACTATAAACGTTCAATAGAAATATGCTTTCTTTTTTTTGTTTAGTGGAGACTTGTCCGATGAAAGCGTGTTCCATCTGGACGCCGCTTAGATTGTTTAACGAACGTGAGACGCGTTCTTAGGAGCGTGAATAAACCCCTTCCATTAATTTTGCTGCTGTGCGCTTCGTAGTCTGTTAAGGTAGCCGCGTTTTTAAGCGCTTGAAGTAATATTACAACTGCTTTTCATGTTGAGTGCCTGATGTGTTGCAGTAGAACTGCCTTTTTTTCCTGCGAAGCCACGGCAATTCCACTGCCATATAACTATCCTTTGATTAGAGTTTGTCATCTATAAAATAGTGTACAAAACTACGCAGTTGTCTACTAAAATGAACCTCATTAGCCGTCAGTAAAATGACATTAGCAACTACTTCACGACCCTAAAAGTAGACCACCTATATTAAAAAAAGGTTGAGCCGCCGTGTCCAATGCAAAGCCAACCTATCCACCTCTTCTATATTTCGAACACTTCTCTCATCCTAATGATGATAGTGCCGCTCTTTGTCGTTCACACAATATTTAACATCCTACACGCCCCCACATTGGCGCCTCTGGACAAAGAAAACTCAACGCTCACATGAGTTCCGGGTACAAAGTGTACGTCAGTACTAGTAAGGGTTCCGCGTCGGTCCTAGTAGATTGTAATCCGAGTCTCCTTCTGCGCTTGATCTTCCAGCGGTGTTTCCGGCGCTTGTGCCACATACGTGCTATTGAGTGCGTTGACTGCAATGCACCTGTGCTCTCGCTGAGCAGGTTTTCTTGACATGAAAGCTCACAGATAAGAATCTTCCAGCAGGATCTTGTGAAACTATCTTTGAGAAACCTTTTTCCCGGCTTTCTCCTGCTTGCGGCATTTGCCTTGTAAGCCTCGGCCTTCTGGCTCCGCCTTCGGCGGGTTTGTCTCATTCGCCACTGTGACACTGGGCGGGCATTTCACCAATTCACTGAAATAATATGTGCCATGCACATTCCTTTGAATATTTTCTTCTGCAGCTTTCTCGAAGAGCCGAAGCCTTCAGCAATGCAAGAGGCTTATTTTTGTGTCGTCATGGCCTTTCCTTTTTTTTCTTCTGTTTCTTGTCGCCTTGTGAGCTGGCCTTCCTTTTTCTCCGTCGGGCACGTGAACGCAGGCTGATGAGGGCTTTTTAACGTCTGAGTCTGCCAGCTTTTGCTTGGACGCTATATCAATATCTCGTGAATGGCCTTTTAGACCTGCAAAGCCTTCTTCGTTCTCAATTATGGGAATGCTTTCCGCCTCAAACATCGAAGTTGCAGATCTCTTCACAACAGGTTCATGGGTATTGAACGCTAACGACAGTTCTGCAGGCGTGGGCCAGGTCCTTTTAAGTAGTGGTTGTTTTGCGCAGGCTCGTTCGATGTTCGTTACTTCAGTCAAGGTCCTGATTTACTCGCATTTACATGCTGAAGAATATGTCCTGAGGCTGACTTAACTGGCATCTGTGCTACGAGATTTCTGTCCAAAAGGCCTTGGCTAGATGGTAGTGACGCAGACGCAGAGAGTGCTTTTCTTTCTGCTTCCATTTTAATGTGTAGTCTTGCTGTCTCGAAACGAGCCTGCCATGACTTTAATGCGTTGGCGATTTTAAATTCGGTTCTGACTTTTGCTAAAAATATCTGGCGCTCATAAACTTCTGCCTCCTCCATCTCCGCTTGCAAATTAGTGATGTCGACTGCATCTTCTATTTTCTGGTCGATTCTTCTGAGTTCTTCATACTGGTCAATCAAAACGAGGTGAATACGTAGTAATTCATGAATTGGTGGGCGATCCGATTGCCGAAGACGTTTGACGTCTGCGATGACCTGCGTGACAGCCTTGCGTGTTTGACTCCGCCTTTCGTAGAGCGCCTACAAGATCCGGTCCAGTGTCGAAAACGTGAGAAGTCACTAGCCAGCCGTATCGCGAGGCGAAGTCGAAGTCAATACGGCCTCTATCGCAGAAGGTTCACACAACGAATATCCGTCACTTGTCGGGCTGTCATTCTTCATGATCTTGTGCATATCGGGACAACATTGTGAAGAGCGAGTCAGCACTGAGCTGGAGAAGACGTGAGCCTCCCGACGGGGCAGCACTGCACGGGACTCATGGGGCTGCACTGCTTCGTTTACCTATGGGCTGCCTTGCCTTGTGAATATCGGGCCATCGTGGTGAAAGGTGAGTCAAGTTGGAGCCGAAGTAGACGTGAGGGCACCCGTCTCACAAACCTCCAGACGATTCCCGTACTCACGTCAGTCCATGGGTGCTGCTAGTGATCGCAGTTGCAACCGGAGTCGCGCTCTCAGGTCTCAGCTGTGGTTAGGCCTCGCACAATAGCTTTCCTCATAGCGGCTTCACAAAAGTCCTCGAGGCTAGGACGGTGGTCGAAATTCGTGAAGTCAGCTCCATCTCACCTTTGAAGGTCGTTCCTTCCGGTCTTCACGACACCAAAATGTTGAGGAAAGGACGAGCCGCCATACCCATGACAAGGCCCGCCTATCCTCCTCTTATGTGAAAGGAAGTGCATGAAAGTAAAGACACACACCGACACTGGGGGATTGGCCAAGAACCGGGTAGTTCTGACTAAATACGGTTAATTTTTAGCTCACGGTTTGTAAGCTATAGAAAAAGGCAAATATTAAATGATGCCGAACACTTCTGTCATCATAGTGATGACAGTGCTGCTCTTTGTTGTTCACATAATATTTAACAACCACAAGCCTAAAGTATGAGAGTGCGTGCAAGTTCACCTGTAGTAGGTAACAGAAGGCAACGCTTCAGGAAGTATCAGGCCCTGCCGAGGAGTCAGCTTACGTTAGCGATAAGTTATCAGCCAGACGCCCATGATTTGCAAATACCATTGATCTCCCAACCGATGCCTGACGGGAACTAACCATTAGAAGCCATTGTAAGTTAGAGCTAGTCAAGACTGGATGAGGATTAAGTAAAATTGCTCAGCGCAAGCCATCGCCTTCGCATTCAAGCGTGCACATCCTCGTAGGCTAAAAAAAGACTTCGATAACTTTGCATCATGTTCTTGTTACTTTTGGTTTTATTTATAGCCATTATACCGATGATGTCACTGCTTAGAAATAATTTGTGGCCATGTCCCTGGTTCTGAGCACATGCGCACTTTTTTCTCTCAAAGGTCAGGGACGCATGAGCGAATGCCTATATGGTGCACTGCAAGCATTTATAAATCTAAGGCGTACCCAAAGAACTAACTTTGCAGCAGGTCAAATCACTTAGTAATTGAAGCGCTAACAGCTCAGATCGTATGCTCAGCCTTCCTACTCTTCACTGTAACCTGTAGTTTACAGGAGCTGAATATAGTAGTTGTGATTTTGTACTAGCGTAGTTTATGCTTGCACTCGAAATAATCTAAAACCTACCCGTGTTCTCCTTATTCACAGCTTGGAAATCAATGCAAGGAAAATGCACAGTATTAGCTCACTCCTGCACTATATGGATATGTACCCTACTTCTGTTACAAATGTTTATTATTGGCTTTGTATGTTTACTTCTTTTTCAGACAAGTTCCTTAACGTTGAAAATATACTTTACATGCATCCGGACGAATCATGTGCGGTGTTTAGGATCGAGTCACTAATACATTGTACGTACTTGCATTTGGTTCATACGGTACAAAATAGGCCTAATAAAAATACAAGCAGTTTTTTGCCCACATGCAACATATCAAGCGTAGTCACACGAGAAAACGTGCTGTCATAGAAGGTGTAGTAATTTGAGGATAGAAGAGAAAAGGGAGCCTTCAAACTGTCTGCTGCTAAATGTGACACTTCAAAAGTAGCTCAAGTGGGCAAGTGACAAGGTGGGATTTAAAGGGTTAGAGTATTTGTATTGTTAGGATTACTTCTCTCTTACCTTCTCTGCAGCCAGCAAAACGTGATAGTAAACAAGCATTCTTCTAATTTAAGCCCCTAACTTTAAAATGCCAAAAAGAAGCATCCTAGGACCACTCTTGTATTGCTTATAAATAATGACCCTGCTAACATTCAAGATTTTGTTGACTTTGTTGTTTACGCTGATTGAAGCACCATAATATTTACACTAAAAAAACAAAACAGATAAACTTCTAAAGAGAAACGAAGTGCCAAACAAATTATCAGTCTGGTCTACTGCTAATTGTTTTGTAAATAAAGGCTACTAAAACAAAAGCCATTATCTTTAGATCCAAGGGTACTAAAATTGATACAGAAGTAGTGCAGAAGTTCTAGGACTCACATATTTGCTTATTACTTCATGGCAAATGCCGAGGTGATCTTCTTGAAGAGCGCATTTCATAGAATCTTCGCATATATGGTACGGCAACGCAATTAGCTCGAGTCACTGGTATGTGGTCTATGGTTCGTTATTCGCTTCCCAGAACGTTAAACATTCTCATTTACAACTCCTTATTTCTCTCAGTTTTAAGTTACTATTACCTTATCTGGGGAACTGAAACTACGTATAACATAAGGATATACATGATATACAAAAAAAGCCATTCAAGCCATTGCGAATACTTCCTACGAAAGTCATTCAGAACCACTTTTGCGCAATTTGCATTTGGTCTAACTTCCAAACCTATATAAGCGTATCCGAAATAAACGCCATGCCAAAATTCAGAAAAAAAAATACCGGTCTCCTAAAAGCATCGGCTAGTTGCCTCTTAACGTACATTCACGAGACACCAGAGTTCGGAAAACGTGGGAGGTGCCACGTTGTAGAACTACTCATGGTGAACAAAGTTTGTGCATACAGTTACCACGTCTCCTAAATAAATGTTTTGAAGCGTGTGGGTCTTATCGAGTTTCACTTTTCGCGCTTCAAATCATTCCTGTCACTAGCCTCTTTCTTTTTTTAGAGATTGTTTTTATGGCAGAATTTTTCTCGTGAAGCTTAGCTCGTATTATATATTTAGGTTGTGGACTTCATTCAACACTTCCTGTATGATTATTACATTTTCACTTTCGCAAAAATACTGTATTATGTAAATATAAAATATTCAATTGATTTTGTACCAAGTACTGCTGTCTGTCAAATGTCAGTTGGCGCTTTCAAGCCCATTTTAGAGGCTTTTTTCCACTGCCAACATTACTGTACTCTGTGCCTTGATGTTGAAAATTAACTCAGGCTGAAACCCAAAGTAAAATTATAAAGCAGATGATTGCAACACCGTGTAAAAAGTCCAAGGACGAGGAAGAACTTGACGAGAGCTTCATGGCGTCAGGAGATTGTCGACGATGGGCCGATTAGTGAGAGCCACGCTGACGTCGGAGTTCGTGGAGGCACAATCGTTCGGCACGGAATCCAGGGAGCGAGTCTGTCATGCACAACCTGCTTTAGTATGCCGTGTACAACGTATATACTGCTGTAGGTTTGTCACGCCTACTTCAATGTGTGCCTAAATTTGACACTATAGGTTGTAGGCGCAGCCAGTAGTTTCGCATTTTTGAAATGAAAGCATGCAATCATCGTGGCGCGGGTTGAGTGTTTATAAAGAATTCAAATAAAGCTAAAACTTTGCACTATTCTTCTCATCGCGGTGCTAGCATCGAAGCTACGGAAAGCCTATAAGACGCTTAGCTATGGAGTGGTGAGCTTCCGCTAGTCTTTCCTGCTCTTGTGCTCTCTCTCTCATGCTAAAGACGTGAGATGCCGGCTTTTCTCTGAAAACATTTTAGTAAGTGGCTATCGCAATACATGCATCGGATTTCAGCGAAAGCGATTTTTCAGTTGTCGCAGCTTGTGGACTCTGTAGTTTATTTATTCATTGTTCATTATGATCATAATGATTTCGGAAGGGTGTACCGTGTACTTAGAATAAGAATGATAACTTTATATTTTGCTTCGAAAATATATATGATATTGTTGCAAGTAAAATTTATGGTTGGATTGAATTGAGGAAAGAAAAGAAGGTAAGTTAGTCTTCATATAGTAAATTATAGCAGTATCTTGGTTGCAGTGCACAATAATGAAAAATTCAAGACATTTCAATACTTTCTGGTGGAATATATCGTATGACGCAAAAAAACGTTTTCAAAATTTAGTTAGGAATGGTTGTATTAACTGACCTCAGCACAGGTCCTATGGCAGTAAAGAAATAAGAGTATGAGCGTTTTTTTTTAATAATGCTTAAGACTGCTGAGTCACTGTCCCGGTGCCTTCGTTAAGTTTGTCAGCTGTGACTGGGTTTATGCGCCTTTGGAAGATGAGTGAAGTTGCAGGGAAGGGTCTTAATTTTAAGCAATATTTGAGTTCACATTATACATTTATGCACAGCTGTGAACACACTGACGTACATATATACAATGTAGTTGAACTTCCCCCCCCCCCCCCGAGAAAAAAGAAAAAAAATTACAGCATATGCACGAAGCGAGTGATGTTGTGTGGGTCGAAGCATCCATCCGTTCCTGCTTCTGTGCCTCCACGCGCCCGGCAGTCCGTCTGTGCTTTCGTCCGTCCATCCGTCTTTCTATGTGTCCGTGCCTCTGTCCGCCTGTGCATCTGTCTGTGCGTCCAGATGGATGGACGGACAGACAGCATCACGCACGGTGGGACGGACAGATGAATGGACTCACTGGTTGAAGTACGCCAGGACAGACGCGTGAAAGAACGGAAGCACGGAAGGACAGATGAAATAACGACGGATGGATGGACAGAACTACGGACCGACAAAAGAACGGACTCACGGATGGACGGTCGAAAGCACTGACACACGCACAGATGGATGGACGGACGAAAGAACGGACAGAAGAACGCCCGGACAGACGTATGAGCAGACGTAAGCATTCACGGACAGACAAAAAGACAGACGCATGGACAGACTGACAGAAGCATGGACTGAATGGGCGAACGGACAGACTCAAGGACAGTTGCACACACAGGAATAGACAGGCGGACGCTTCGCCCAACTCATCATTCACTCCGTGGACATGCTGTGAAAAGCACTAATGCCATCTGGTTATATTATTCCCAAGGACATATAAACACAAGACCATCTTTGAGCAACCTATAGATTAGAGGTCGCTACATACTGCTTACGGAGGAGGGAACAACCCATGGTCTAAAGAACTTGGCCCCAAAATTTAAAACATGCAGCTACGCCATTGATGCAACTTCAAGACAAGACCACCACAGTGGAAGCAATAACTATCGCAGGCATGTTTGAATTGTTAGGTCCTTGTGTGTCGAAAGGAATGTGCTAGACCACGTTGTTTTGGCTTGTGGGAGAGCTCCCATAGTGCACTCCTGATTAAAAAACACATTTTCGAAGAAATGCCACAATGGGATATCTCTGAAGTGACAGTAAATTACTAGACCTTCAAAATGAACATTTATTAGCTTTGCCGTTTTCTATTTTTCTGCGTTTCCAAACTATATTCTCTAATGATAACAGCAAGTGCGTCCGGCTCTATGTTAACTGTTTTAATTGATCCGCTGGGTTCGGAAAGGCAATATTCATCAACTGCAAAACAGCAACAGTTAGAGACGCAAGGAAAGCACGATTTCATAATGCTGCTCCTATACACTGCGTGTGGGCTGATTCAGAAAAAGCAGAAAATTTTTCATCGTATGAGGCTCACCACCACGAACGCTGTTTCAGCACCGTACAGCGTTTTCCTACCTTTGAAGAGCATTTGATAGTGAAGAAGGCATCGGTAAAATCCAGCTTACAACTCGTCTACATTGGTCTATTGAAAGTGCACTTGATGAATTGCTGCTACCAAGCGGTACTTGTGTTATCAGCCCAAAGCTGTAGACGCCCTAATAAACTTTCAAGTCATCTAATTGTATTCCCTCGGCCTGAAAATAATCAATATATGCTCCCATAAGATGAGAAAGTGCAAGATATTTGTGAAAACAGTGCATAACGTGACTTTTCACTCATGTCACTGTTTTGTTCAAGTGCAGAAGAGTTGCCAAAGGGTTTCAGATAAAGAAACAAACAAAGTACGTGCATAAATAGTCTGTGTAGCCCTCCTAATAGCCAACAGTTCTTGTGGACTTCTGTACAGCGGTGAAACGAATTGCCTCAAACTCAACCTTGCGATGGGACTGGACACAAAATAGAAGTGACAAAAACATGCGAAGACTAACAACTGGGTATAATTAACAATGAAATGAGCGTTTCGATGGTCCCAAATAGCGTGACAATAAATATTGGTATTTCCACTTCACAAGCCACACAAGGATTTGATATGCACGGTTTTATAGCGTGAGAACTGTCTTTAATTCACATGAAGTCCTTCATCAGTTTTTTGTTTAGCATTGATGCAGTTGATGTTCACTTTGATTGGTAGCTCAAAAACTGAAGTAATCACCAATGTAACGTAGTGCACACCCCTTTGATCTCGATTTTTCTAGTCATCGTTTTCTTCATCGTCTGCTTTTCTCCCAGATGTTGTGCTGTAATGTTTTCAGAGGGGGACACAAGTTGATGAGTAAGATAAGGAATGCAGAATAGGAGAAAAAAACGAGATAAAAATCGCAAGAGAGAAAGATAAAAAAGATTCCTGGTGAAACAATTTTCGTCGTGATAGTTTTGAACTTGTCTTCCCAGGATTTGTAGGCAAGCATCTTGACCATCCAGGTATCCAGAAAGTTTTTTTTCTTTTTTACATCTGTGGGAATAATTTCTCAAATCTTGTCAATATTTGACACAATTGATCTCTTTAGAATTAGGCACACACGTCCACATGCACGAGACACACAGAATTTTAAATTACCCAAGGCTTCTTCTAAAGCGCAGATATAATGTCAACAAGGACATGTAACTCATTGAATAGGTATGTGACGGTCTAATGGAGAGAAATGAGAAAAGAGAGGAAAATACAGTGCAGAAAGAGTAGGAAAGAGGAGAATACAATGAAATATACTAAGTCAGAAAAGCTAGAGAGGAAATAAAAAGAATGCAACTAAAGAGGAAGAGAGCAAGAAATCAAGTTAATGAAAGAAAGGAAAGACCGAGAAAGAAGAAGAGAAAGAACTAAAAAGCCAGAGAGAACGTTGTGGTGGCAAACGAAGAAGATGCTTAGAAAAAGAATTGAGGTTGAGAAACAGAAAATACGACATATAAACAGTAAAACGCCGCAAAACGTTGCGTAAACAGAATGAGTTAAAGAGAAATACAGATTAACAAATGAAGAAAGAAATAGCAAGCGAGATATAAAAATGAGAGCAGGAGCAGGATTACGAAAAAAAAAGAAAGAGCGAAACAGGGAAAACAATAAATATGCAGAGGGAAAGACACTAATACATATGAAGTGGGAAAAAAAGTGGAGTAAGATACGGACTGGAATCGGGATAGAGCAAACTGAATAGTAAAAAGCAGAACTGCCCCACTACGGCTTTTGGGCATGACACAATTATTGGGAAGCGGCCTTAATTTGTTGCTGGCCTGTTGCTTTTTTTTCATGGCTTTCAAGCGTTATGTTTCAACCCCATTGGGGGTCACTGTATTTATACTAAGAGAGTTCAGAAGACCGCTTACATGTTGTGTTAGTATCATTGATACTTTGTACTTTTTGTCTCACTTCCTGCCTTGTGTACCAGTACACCGCGCAGTATGACCAAAATAAGTGTCTCGAACGTGCCAAACTTCTTACGCACTTCCAGAACTCCCTCACTGTGCGGACGGCGTTCTGTGAGTCATGGCAGTTACCTGTGCTCTTTTACGATCATCGCAGCGCCGAAAGGTTATTCGCTGACCGGCAGCGATGACGAGGTAAACATCAGCAAGCAATGATATCTAAAGGCTGGGCTCAGTAAGGCTGAAAGTTGAAAACGTCAGCTCAAAACAGCGGGAGATGAACATGACCATTTTTTCTGTCCTGGTGTGTTTTAATTCGACACCTTGTGACAGCTTGGAATCGTCCTACCTCAAACGAATAGCGTGCCCTAATAAAAAATTTTGCCTAACATCAATGCATCAGGAAAAGACATAACAGACTCTGCATATTTCATGTACACAAGGATTTCGTAACTGTTAATCCTGGTACAGTTTACTGAATTCACATCTACTTTTCTCCCTGTAGGGGACGTCATCCGCCACGATCTGCGAGTCAAGAATTCTTCCATACATCGAAAGCCTCGCAAAAGCTGTAGTAGGTATTATTATAGCGTCATAAAACTTGAACCATCCTACAAAATTTACGTTCCTGGATGTCAGAAGGCGCTCAAAGAAGGCAGATAGGTACACATCCCGGTTATCCCACTTGGACAAGTTTTTCTAGTTTTAGATGCAACTGTCGCAGTAATGTTCCTGATTTCTCGAGTAAATACGAGTAAAGCAGTACTTAGTTCAGTTGCATTCTTCCTTTTCAAGAAAGTGCAATACTCACCCTCATGCTGCTGTCCTACAGAGCATCGCAAATCAAAAACCTTGTTTATTGGTGCGTGCCGTGCTTTGCACCATGCACGTTCTCTCACTTCCACTGATATTCAGGTGATCTTAAAAGCGTGACACAGGATTTGTTTAGCCTTGGGATCTACTTAGCTGTATGATCGAAAACCCCGCTGAATGTTCGTCTGTTGCTGTAAAATCGAAGAGATTGAAAACATCGGTGCCAACTGCATAAGCCGTAGTGGCCCTGGCCAGAGCTACTGCGAGCGGAAATTGCACCGGAAGGCTGCCGCCATATGATTCGATAAATGTAACGGTAAAAGTGATCCCAGCATTGCATAAAAATAGGAATAATTATTGGAATTAATTCTCCATTAGCATATATTTTCACTTAAAGTGACAGAGAATAAAGATCTTGACATTTTCTAGCTTGAAAACTGCAAAGCTGGTCAAAGAATGCGCCATACGCCATGTGTTGGAGAAAACGTATCGGCGTTGCTCCGGGTGCCGTTATTGAAAGAAAATAAAAGAAAAAAAAACGTATGAGCGTTGATATATATACGTCCTTGTAAAAATTAGGATCACTAAAGCTAGAAAACATTTTAGAAGCATTCGCAAGCTGTCTCGTTTCTCACGTGTCGTTCCATCTTCAAGTACCGCATTGTTTGTTACCATCGCAACAACGTCCTTAGTACGCTGGACGTAACAGGCAATATGTCATGCGAGCTTTTTTTAAGGTAGTGCTTTCAGTTCATTTCGTCGGGCAGCCTTTCAACGTCAGAGGGTGATTAAAAACGGTAAGGTGAGCCCAAAAATTGGAGTTAAGGGTAAGCATCCATTTATTGTATGTTGATAGCCCTAAGATGAATAGTTTTGCACTGCATGGCTCTATTGCTGCTGTTTTTGCGGCACTCATCTCTTAAGCCGCAAGTGTACACAACCAGCTAGAGAAAAATGTAAAAATATGAAGTCGTGAAAAGTGTTGGAGGGCCCCTTTAAGGAAGAAACTTTGTTATTCTTTTAGTGACGAAGCACCTCAAGACTGCACAACGTCCCTCCGTAATGAAACAACCGCCATGCGTATAAATCAGATGTTGAAACGGAAAGAGTTGTGAACCGCAAAAAGTTATCAAAACAAAGATAATAACAGGCCCCAACACCAGAAATGCACTGACGTTTAACCACCCATCAATCATCACATATGAGAAAAAAAAATGTTTAGATAAAAAGGCTGTTAGCCACAACAAAATGGAAGGCCACAATTCGTAATCCGATGCACACTGCTTCACTCCTATTCATCATCATTCACTTCGTAGATGTGCATAGATTTTTAAATATTTAATCTCTACTAACACTGATAAGAATATTCGATATGTATCTCATAGCCCTTCATGTTAATATTTGTCAACCGATTTTCTCATCACCATTCGAACACAAATGTGTCACCTGAGTGCTGCCCTGTCGTAAGAAGACGTACGACACACAATATTTGCGTTATTCGGAGAATGAGGAGCAAGATATAGGCGTGAGCGACAACAATTAGAACACATCAATTGGATTTTGCAGAACGTAGCAGCAGGAAGGCGGAGTTGGTGAGCGCTAGATTGGGATGCCACTAAAGGCTCATAGAAAAATGTATGCCTGGCAGTTCAATACATACATTCACATCAGCAACTTGCGAGTGATCTACGAGAAAATCTGTCCGTGACATTGCATTTCATATTGCTTATGGTATCGCATTTCATACTGGAGATATATTTCTAGAAGCCTGGCTGCATAACTATGTGAATATTGTCCCACCGCCATATATTAGGAGATGCAGTGCTTCTATAAAATTATTATTTTAAAGAGGGCTGAACAAGTCTGGTTCGGACGATCGATATCGGCTACGTCCAGGTTAGCATTTCTGCTGGCACCAGCTGGTGCGGACAGTGATGGTCTGATGAACGCCCTACCCAGTCAATGCGTATAGCTTGATTCTTACATACGAAGCATAGTATTGGGATTGCGCATTTGGAAATCGACGTGAAAAGGGCACCGTGCGTTGCGCTTGTGATAAATGAGCAACAAAGAATGAGACATTTTTGTGTTATAACATAAACTCTGCGAGAATGTTGTTGAGGTGCATTAATTCGGAATTTTTTTTCTTCATACGACTTGGGGCCACCGATATTCACGTTACTGTAATTACTGTAACGCCTGGTGTCGATATCTAGTTTTCTGTGGCTCAAGTGCTTTCCAAAAATTTTACCATATTACCCCTCAAGATAATCAAACATAGCAGACGCGTAGCCAGAAAGTTTTTTTCAGAAAGGGCATCATCTTGATTTCGACAGGGCCACCCCCTTAAAATGGCCATTTTTCGCTCTCTATGCCGTGGCGAGAAAAAAATTTTGAGGGGGGGAGGGGCACGTGCCAAGTGTGGCACCCCCTGACTACACTCTTGCAACATAGCGTTTAAAAGTGAGAAAAAGCACATGCATGGTTGAAACACCGAACTTTTCAAGTCTTACATTTAATAGAAACCCGGTCTTTTCAAGTGGGCGGACATGTATTGAAAACTTTCTTTTCATTTCAGAAGTATTCAGAAAACCATATTTCCTTCCGGTTTTAGAGGAAAGTGCACAACACACATTTTGAGCTTTCACCAATCAAAAGTGCCCAATTGGTGGGCCTTCGCGTAGATGGTAGTCGATGCTACATAATTACCAGTATCGCACATGCTACACTCTGTTATCTGAATGCATTTCCATGATCTGCTTTTCCTGAATGTCTTGATCAGTAGCATTTGCCCTGTGGACACGTAGAAGTAAGTAGCATTGAAATAGTTCTGAGTTTTTGAATAGTGGTATGTCTAGTGACAGTCCTGGAAAGGCGCAAGTTGTTCATCGCCAAACTGTGCTAATTACTGATGTACCACTGAGTGACTATTACACCCAAGTTCAAAGAAACGACCAGTGGGATTTGAACAAATATAAATATATAAATCTTGGGAATAAATGCGCAGTCTCATCAAATTGCCTTGTTCGTCCACATGAACGCATGCTATGCGCGCATTTTACCATGCATGTGTCATTAACTGTCATAGTTACTTACTTTAGCCCCGAGAAAAGCTATTGCGTGCAATGCTTTCATCTCCCGGAATGATCACCATTCTGGATTTTCTGTGGCATATAAGTGTGCTGTATTTCTTCTAAATGGACTTCAACAAGTTTTTACGGTCGAGGGAACGACAACTACAAATATTTGGTGAAATGTATTGTTTAGGCCCACAAAGAATCTAATGAGTGATTTTTAGAGCAGACTTTTTACGGTCGAGGGAAAGACAACTACAACTATTTGGTGAATTTATTGTTTAGGCACACAAAGAATCTGATGAGTAATTTTCAGAGCAGACTTCCAAATGGTGTGATGTATAATTATAAAAAAAGTTGTAATGCTCAATAAATCCTCCTCAGTAAAAAATAACTTGTACAAGAGAGGACAGCTATAGAGTCAGAAAATGCACTTTGCTGGTGAATTAAACCTGATATATTTAAGAAATAGTTACCGCACAATTTCTTTTATTTCACTACTGCCTTATGTCGTGGAATAATAGAAGAGACAAAAAAACAGATAATACCCAAATTCCGAACTTGATACTATTCAGCGTTTGAGTAGACACAGTGAACCAGGAAATGGTGGGACAAGCGCGCACTTCCGAGACTGATTTTCTGCTGCACAAAATTACACCACCTATACAAGACAAAAACTGTGCGTTTAAGCAAAGCAGCGGAAAAGCAAGTAACAACCGAGCCGTAAAAAAGAATGACTAACGACAGCGGCACACCATGTGCTAGTGAATACCAATAAAACAGTTCTTCACGGAGACTAATACTGAAGCTTTACTGACACAAATTTCTTCCTATTCTGTTCAAAGCTCGCTAATTATCTTGGTGCCGTCATGACGTTGACCCACAAGATCTCGAAATAGTCTTGAGTCTCTCTTCTTTTGCTCTATCTACCTCCGCGCTCGCTATTCGAAAGCATTGAATACGAACTGTCGTAATTCTCCTTATTACCTGAACTGCATTTGGTTTCATCAGTGGGAAAATCAAGCATCTCGCAAAGCTGAACCCAAAAGCGGCACTTCGCTGTTTCAGCCACTGAAGATGCCAGGACTGACTCAAAGATTCGACATAGTCTTGTTTATGCTCTATACTCTGTGATCTCTGTTATTTAATCCCTTCAGTATCATTTTGAGATGTAAAAAGGTGTACATGCAGTGTTATCTTAAAGAATTTTAGCAAAATATAGACAGAGATAGAGACGTACACTTTATAATTTTCGGCAGATTGCTGAGATAGGCTCCCACCTAGGGGCTAACGAAGAGATAATATCTCTCGGCGGCTTCGTTGGCCTGCTGGATCGCCTAAAGTGGCTTGTTCTGGCCCGAACTGAGCAGCTCAGTCGGCCTACGCGCCCGAAGATCTTCATTGGACGCCGCGACCCCAGAATTCCTGACTAAGGCTGGACATTTCCATAGGATATGGACAAGAGTGGCTCTGGTGGTACAGTATTGGCATAGGTTAGAACTATAGACGTCGGCATATATGTGGTGCATGATGACGGGGTTCATGTATGTGCGTGTTTGTAGCAGCTGCCACTGAACGGACTGGGCCCAATTTAGCTTAAGGTGAGGCGGAGGGTACTCCCGCCTTTGCAGTTGATAGTGTTGAGTTATGTCATTAAATTTAGTGAGCCTATCGTCCCTATCCCACACCGGCGCACAAAAGTCCGTTTGGGAGGCCGCTTCGTCTGACGTGACTCGGAACGTAAGGCCTCGAGCCACGTTGTGCGCCACTTTATTCAGACTGTCCGCGTTACCTAGTGGTGTGCGGGCAGGGAACCACAAGATATGCACGTATTCGTCCGCCTCGTGAATTTCACCTGTACTAAGAATCCGCATTGCCTCAGAGGAGATTCTGCCACTGGTGTAGTTTCGAGCGGCTGTCTGCGAGTCTCTGATTACACATGAGGCGTTAGTGTGGGCTATGGCCATGGCGATAGCCACTTTTTCTGCCGTTTCTACGTTTCATGTGATGATGAACGCGCTGCTTTTGCATTGTTGTGTGTGGTCCAGGACAGCAGCCACGAAGCAATGACGTTCCTGGTAGCGTGGTGCGTCGACAAAGAGTGCCTCATGGTTGTGTCCAAACATCTTTGACACGGCTCTGGCTCTCCTGACACGTCTACCTTGGTTCAGGGTACATGTTTCTTGGTATGGGTGGTACTATGAGCTTAACGCGGATAGTGCATGGTATGTCATGTTTGTCTCCGTGTTGAATGTGCTAAGAAATACAGACATTACGTAGAATCTGGCGGCCTGGCTTAGTCTTGGCTAATCGCTCAAATTGGAAGATTCGTTGCGCCTCAATAAGTATCTCAAAAGATTGTGTAAACCATGTTGAAAGATAAGTTCGGTGCTGGTGTTTTGAGGCAAACCTAGCGTTTTGTTGTAAGGCTATTCAGTTTTTACTTTTCTGCAGTGTACCATCGGTGGCACGCCACCGTATTGCTGATGTGACTCAGAACGGATGATTGGATGAAACGGATGATGCTAGCTTCCTTTATGCCTTTGTGTTTATTGGTAATGCGCCTAATGAGGCACATCATGTTAGACACTCTGGCTTCAATGTTGCAAACTTTCTCTCCGTTGGTACCCTTACTTTCTATGATCAGACCTAGCCTTCTGATGTTATCCACGGTAGGCATGATGTGACTATCGCTTGTCGTGAGTTTTATATCAACATGTGCCTGCGCTTGGCGATATTGCTTGGGTGGCCGACCTCTAAATGTAGGATAATATAGCAGTAGCTCAGATTTCTCCGGCGAGCAGGATAGTCCAGTTCCTTGTAAATACCGTTTCATTGTGTCAATTCCCTCCTGTAATCTCTGTTCAATGTAACCGTCACTGCGGTCGTACACCCAGAGGGTGATGTCTTTATTCTTTATTCTTTATTCAAAAAGAACCTTACAGGCCCCAGAACAGGGCATTGGGTAAGGGGGGGGAGAAATCGGAATGGTACAGACAGGTAACGAACAGTTTACAGGCAAGATCAGTGCAAGAACAACGAAAAACTATATATATATATAAATGAGGTCACATTTTAAGCTATACAGGGCGAGGTAAATTTGAGGGAATACAGCACTTGTTGATATGAACATGGCGACAGAGGGATACATTTTAAAATAAAAGACAAGGGGAATATAAATCACCATTACGCAATGCACTCAGAATACAAAAACAGGGTCACATGGTGAACAGAGTGAGTAGCTGACGGCGAAATGTATCGGGATTAGATATGGAGGCTAAGCAATCAGGGAGGTCATTCCAAAGACGAACGGCCCGAGGCAGTGGTGATGAATTGAATGCATTAGTTGACCCGTATATGCGCATGAAGCTGAACTGATTATGCAATATGCGTGAAAAAGAGTGAGGTGTTTGAAGCTGAAGCCGCGTTCGTTTATTAGAGGTAATATATTTCTGGAACAGACAGAGAAGAGCAATATTGCGACGGCTATCCAATGACGGCAGCTGAAGGTCTGATTTAATTTGCGTTATGTTTGAGGTGATGTCGTAGTTTCGTGATATGAAGCGGGCACCTCTATTTTGAATCCTTTCTACCATAATAATCAAGTAGTTTTGATGAGGAGACCAAATTGCTGAAGCGAATTCTAATATTGGCAGAATAAAGGTAAGAAAGGCTAGTTTTCGAATATTAGTAGGGGAGTTTTGAAGTTGCGGCGTAGGTAGCCCAGTGAACGTGATGCTTTGGCACAGGTAGACTCAATATGTGAGGCCCATGAAATATTCTCTGTGAGAAGAACACCTAGGTATTTGTAGGAAGAAGTGTGGGAAAGCATGGTATTGTTCAAGTAATAGGAGAATTCAGAGTTTACGTGTTTACGGGTGAAAGACATTACCTCGCATTTTGTTAAGTTAAGTTTCATAAGCCACTTGTCGCACCAGTTACAAATATGGTTGAGATCTGCTTGAATGGCTAAGTGGTCATTACTGGAGTTTATAGAACGGTATATTATACAGTCATCGGCAAATAGACGCATGCAAGAAGTAATCTCGGAGGGTAAGTCATTAATGTAGATTAAAAATAGTAAGGGCCCAAGGACGCTGCCTTGCGGTACGCCCGAACAAACAGAAGAAAGAGGGGACGCAAGATTGTTAACAACAGTGAACTGCTGTCGAAAAGAAATGAAGTTTCGAATCCAGGTTAATGTTAAAGAATCAAGTCGTAGAGCAGATAGCTTAGAGATTAGTCGGCAATGGGGCACACGATCAAAGGCTTTAGAAAAGTCAAGAAAGATACAGTCCGTTTGAAGGTTGCTGTTCATGTTTGAGTGTAAATCGGTGGTGAATTCAAACAGTTGTGTGTCACACGAAAATCCCTTTCTAAAAACATGCTGATTAGGAAAGAAAAAATTGTTCGTCTCGAGGTGATTGTACACGTGTGAGCTGATTATGTGCTCAAGCGTTTCGCAGCATATGCAAGTTAAAGATATGGGTCGATAGTTGTCAGGCGAGTGAACATCTCCAGTTTTGCGAATTGGTTTTATCTTTTGCTGTCGTCATCGTAAATGGTGTGATAAAGTCCTTGATGATTGATATGTGGCGTTTAACGTCCCAAAACCACAATATGATTATGAAGACGTCGTAGTGGAGGGCTCCGGAAATTTCGACCACCTGGGGTTCTTTACCGTGCAACCAAGTCTGAGCACACGGGCCTACAACATTTCCGCCTCCATTGGAAATGCAGCTACCGCAGCCGGGATTCAAACCCACGAATTGCGGGTCAGCAGCCAAGTACCTTCGCCACTGGACCACCGTGGCGGGGCGTGATAAAGTCCTTGGATGGTTTGAAGTTTTGAAGGGAGACCAATGAGGGAGAGGTTCAACAACAAGGGAGAAATCACGGAACCCTGCAGGGAGCCCACGCTTCTCATGGTTATTTCGGACGACCTGAGTGCTCCCACAATGATCGTGGCCGTCCTGCCCGTAAGAAATGATCTTATATAGTTGTTCGTGCGAAGCCAGAAATTTCGGGTACTCACCTGATTTAGAATGGTGCTATGCGTGACAGAGTCAAAAGCCTTCTTGAGATCTAGACCAAGTATGCCCTTAGTGGAGCATCCTGTACTGTCTATGATGTGATGGTTAAGCTGCAACATGGCATCCTGCGTTGAAAGATGCCTTCGGGAGCCAATCATGGTGTGTGGGAAAAAATCAATGTCCTCGAGAGAACTTGTCAGTTTAGCCAGGAAAGCGTGTTTCATCAATTTGCCTGTGCAAGATGTCAAGGAGATGGTCCTTAAATTGTCAGTATTCAGTGGTTTGCCTGGTTTTGGATTCAGAATCAACTTGTGCTTTTTCTACTTCGGGGGAAAGATTCTGATGTTCCAGCAGTTAATATTGTAGTCTGTGATATGCGTGATCGACTCATCGTCCAAATTACGTATTATCTTGTTCGTGATGTTGTCTTGGTGTTAAGTTTTTGTAGTGTGGCACGGGAATCTGCTTCGGTGAATTCTACGTCTAGAGTGGTGTTGACCTGGCCATATAACCTGGATGCTGCTGTGTAAGAGCCTGAGAGATATATTTGAGCTCCACCTGCATTAGAAACTCCTAGTCCATGCCCTTGTAAGCATTGATTAGTTTGTCGATGGTTTGTCGTTGGGCGGTTTTGCTGTCTTCTGGATTGAGCAGGAACCGTAGAAAATTCCATGTTTTACTTAGATTTAGCTGTCTGTCCATCGCATAGCAGGTTTCGTCCCAGTGTTGGCGGCTTAGCTTTGTAGCATACATCTCTATCTCTGTGTTGAGTGCTAAGTGTTTCTTTGGGGTTCTGTTGTGTTTCTTTGTCTTCCACCTCTTATGGAGCGATTGCTTTACCTCCCACATGTGGAGGAGCTGGCATTCGATCTCTTCGAGGTGTGCCTCGGGAGGTACAATGCGGGTGGCATTATTAATATTCTGTTTAAGAGTTTGTATGCAGTCCTGTATGTCGCTCATGGATTGGACCTGGTTCTCACGTGATTTGCGGAACTGGGTCCAGTCTACCAACTTTATCGGTTTTCCCATGGGTTTACGTGGGCCACCTTGAACATGTACCTCGATGCTGTAGTGGTCGCTGCCCAGGTCCTTTAGGGTATTTTTCATGTGGTTTCAGATGTGTTTCTCGTGAACGTCAGATCAGACGTTGTGTCTTTACTGGAGCTAGTGCCCGCAACGTGTGGGTGTGCTAGGGTTGGCGATGAGAGTTAATCCCTCCTGCGACGAGTCAAACCAGAGGGCCCTACCTTTAGGAAACACATCAGAGTATCCCCAGGCAGTGTGTGGTGCGTTGAAGTCCCCCGCCATTAGGATGGGATTTCGGCCAGCAATGTTGAGGGCGCGTTTAAAGAGTGTGAGGAATCTGTGCTTCTTCTGTTTAGCATTGCTGTATATGTTTAGTATATAAAGACTTTCGTGTGTCTTGCGTTGCGGAACGAGTTCAATAAATATATTGTTGATATTGGTAATTTCCGTGTCGTGTTGAATTTAAGGTTTGGTCTTACTAGGGTGGTAAGGACAGTCGTCTCTTCGTTTGCATGTCCCCTCGAGTGATAGCCTTCCAATTTAGGGAGAAAATGTGTCTGCTACAAAAAAAGCAATATCGGGCCTAACTTTCTTCTTAAAGTATTGGTGAAGATTTGCTTGCTTATTTGCGTAGCGTCTACAAATTCATTGCCAAAGTGTAGGCGTGATTTGTAGCTATGATGAGAGGCAAAGGGTCGGAATGTCGCCGGCTCTATGACACTGAATGCGGGTGAGGAAGGTCGCTTTACAGCCGCCATGGGGTCCAGTTCGGTAGGTGGCAGAGGAACACGTGTGGCTGTTCGTTTTATTGCTGGGTAATTTTAGCTATATTGTCTACGCGGTCAGTAGGGGGCAAGAGCAGTCGGGATGAGTTGTTCTTCCACTCATTTTTTCTTTGGCTGATTGCTGAATTATTTTCAGGACTATTCCCAGTTGTCACGCGTGTGGGTTCGTCTTCATTGGCCTGAGTTTTGGCTCTGCGTTTGGGAAGTTGTGGTGTTGTACCTTCCTCCATTTTTTTTCAGTTGGTGTAACAGCTGAGAGTGGTGGTACTACTGGTGGAGCATGTTCTGTTATTTTATAATGGTGTAACGCCTGTTTGAGGGTCCTGTTTTCCTCTCCTAAAGCTGTCATTTTCTGGTTGCATTGTGCTAACATCTGTTTTAGCTGTGCTATTTCAGCCTCTAGTCTATCAAGTTTGCCTTGACAAGCGGCCTCCTCAGACCCCGAGCGTGCCCCCTTGACTAAATTTGCCCAGCCTACATTGACGTTTGCGCCAGGTGCAGGGGTACGGCTTCGAGATGTTGACTGCGACCGTGAGCGCAGCCGGGAGCGAGACCGCGACCGAGACCACTACCGAAATCTCGGCCAGGCTTTGTTTTCGGGCTTCCGGTTAGGAGCAGTGTCCCGCTGCTTAAGGCTGTTGTCGAAAGGCGTTTCCGTCGGGTAGTCTTCATATTGTTGTTGTTGCTGTCACTCCCATCGCCGGCGTTTCACCTGGTACGGCGTCTTGTAACGTGCCCTGCACGCCTTCTCGGCCATTTGGTGGTCGCTGCCGCATAGTTGACAAGTGGGCTTGCGTAGGTGATCATGCGGGGGTTCGGCCGTACCACAGCCAGGGCACACGTGGTCTTTCGCGTTTGGGCATACATCTGCGCAGTGCCCTAGGCGGCCGCATTGATAACACGTGCCTATTTGCTTGCGGTAAATAGAGCACCTCAACATTGCTCCACCGTATCAAACGTATGTTGGGACGCGAAAAGCAGCGAACAGTACGATCACCGTCGTTGTGTTGCTGAGGCGTTTTGCAGCGATGGCTGTGGAGTTCTTTGTCGTAATCGCATTACCCGTACTATCTCGGGCGGTACCTTGCAACAGGATAGCACGTATCACACCTTTTGACGTACCGTCTGGTGCTGCTTCTTATGCGCTAGTATCGTACGTCTTTTTGCCGACCACAATGCGAGAGATTTTCTCGTATCTATCAGCATGCACCTCGATGGGTATGCTCACAACGATAATATTTTGCTTAAATTTGGGCATATTGTGTCCTTATCTTGGGGTTCTTTAGAAAATTCAGCGGCGTGTTAATGCTAGTCACCAGTCGGCCGGCTCTATAATCGGCGAGTCGAATGACTGGCGGATCATGACATTCATGAGACACATGATATACATATCATGATTTTCATGTTGTGACTAGCTAAATATGTTCTTCATACATTTATGTTATGCCATACCAAGTTTGGTATGGATACCATTATCGAAACGGCCAGAAGAGCTACAAGAATAGGCGGATAGATAGATAGATAGATAGATAGATAGATAGATAGATAGATAGATAGATAGATAGATAGATAGATAGATAGATAGATAGATAGATAGATAGGTGCGCTCAAGGTCGCTGAAGTTTGCTAAGAATTGCTTCGCATTTAAAAGTCACAACTTTGCCGCAATGGCAATGCAGTGAACGTGATAGCAACAAATTAGAAGGTCATGCGCAGAGTGGCAAGCAAACCGAAACGCTCCCCGCGTTTCTCACGCACAAGTGACGCACGAACGTACTCACCGGTACAGATTAACGCGAATGAGCGTCTCAGTTGTTACTTCACTCTGTCTGAAAAGCACGCCCTTTTCGCAGACAGAGAATGTGCAGCGATTGCAGTGACCCTTGTGCACCCGGTAACTACAACACAATACATATGCACGATCCTCCTCACTGCAAGATAAGGGAGTGCGATCGACTGTACACGCCATTATTCTCTACTTGGTCTAAAGTACGCGTGAGAGATGAGAGCCGCCGTTCGCTCAATGCGCCATCTTGCTGATAAAGCTGGAAACGCGATAGCCTCCCCCCCCCCCCCAGCCACCTTGAGATGTCCGCCAACAGCGGTAAGCGGTATATATAAATAGCTTCTCGTTTTAACGTCTATGGAGGTACCCCACGGTGGCTCTGTGGTTAGCGCGTCGCATTGATGACGCGGAGTTCCCACGTTCGATTTCGCGCACGGAACTCTTATTTATGAATTTTTCTTTTTGCGTTTTCATATATATAGATACGTGTACATACACGGTGCGTAACATCAACGCCGACGTCTACGTTGACGCCGGCACCGAAATGCAGCCGAGAGTGTCCATATAATCGCAATGAAAGGCGCAGAAGGCGAATACCCATTATCAGAAGGAGCACATTTGACAGCACCTCAATTTCTTTTCTGTGGGTTTGCGTGCTAGTTCTTTCTACCAGTGTTATTTGAATACTGAGGTGGACTAGCTATCTAAATACGAGGTTAATGGGAATCGACACAATAATAAAAAAAAACGTGCAGGAAACAGGCCCTGCAGACCTCCTGCGTAAAACAAGAAGCATGGTCCTGATGTCTGGAAGACACGACTGCAATAATTCCTGGACGTCCTCTTCTTGTGTACACGTTTTAAAGACCCTTTTAACGTGTTTTTGAAATGCCCGTACACTGTAGCTCCGCCAAGACCAATTTAAGAGCGTTCTCTCGAAGAGGGTCACTAGTCAACACCATGACAGCCTTTCGAGGTCACTCCCTTCTGCGGCTGTGCTACGCTGAGAGTTACTGCGTTAGCACAGAACGAACACTGCAACTGTATATGTTTTTTTCGCATCAGTGAACAAACAGGGCACTTTATAAGACAAAAAAAACTGATTCATTCTGGCGATTTTAGACGCTTTCACGAAAATATATGGCAAGTCGCCCTATTAATAATAGCCCCCAGTGATGCCATCGTCTGACATTTAAGCTCAAGCTCACCTAGTTTATTTGGATAGATCATTTGTCAGCGCTTTTGCACTGCGTGAATTCAATAACTCTGTAGGCAGAATGCCGCGCGGGCTCTCACGCCATGTAGGTTGACATATGTTGCACTGCTTGTTTTTGTGCACTTGTTGATAGGTTGCATCACACTGCAAGAAATTTGCTTGTTCACCGGTTGAAGAGTGAAATGTGCGCTTGTTGATAGGTTGAAGTACGTTGCAAGCAATTTGCTTGTTCACCGCGTAGAGAGTGAAGTGTGCGCATGTTCATAGTTTGTAGCGCACCGCACGCATTTTGTTCACCAGCTTGAGAGTGAAATGTGTCCTTGTTGATAAGTTGTAGCACACTGCAAGCGACCTGCTTGTTTATCGGTTTGAAAGTGAAATGTGCGCCTGTTGATAGTTTGCAGCTCATTTCAAGCGATTTGCTTGTACACTGGTTTGAGAGTGAAATGTGCGCTTGTTGATAGGCAGCAGCACACCGCAAACGATTTTCTGGTTCAGCAGTTTGAGAGTGAAATGTGCGCTTGTTGATAGGTTAAAGCACACCACGTACAATTTGCTTGTTCACCGGTTTGGACGTGAAACGTGTGCTTGTTGAGAGGTTTCAGCACGCTGCAAGAGATTCGGTTGTTCACCAGTGTGAGAGCAAATTGTGCGCTTGTTGACAGGTTGCAGCACACTACAAGCGATTTGCTTGTTCGTCGGTTTGAGAGCGAAATAATCGCTTGTTAATAGGTTGCAGCACACGGCAAGAGATTTGTTTGATTAGCGGTTTGAGAGTGAAGTGTGCGCATGTTGATAGGTTGCAGTACAACACGTGCAATTTGCTTGTTCACCGGTTTAAAAGTGATTTGTGTGCTTGTTGGTAGGTTTCAGCATGCTGCAAGCAATTTGCTTGTTCACCGGTTTGGGAGCAAAATGTACGCTTGTTGATTACTTGCAGTGCACCGCAAGCGATCTGCTTGTTCACCCGTTTTAGAGCGAACTGCGTGCTTGTAGATAGGTTGCGGCACACTGCAAGCTATTTGCTTCTTCACCAGTTTTAGAGCGAAATGTGCGCTTGTTGATAGGTTGCAGTACACTGCAAGTGATTCAGTTGTTGACGAGTTTCAGAGCTAAATGTGAGATTGTAGATAGTTTGCAGCACACTGCAAGTGATTTGCTTGTTCATCAGCTTTAGAGCGAAATGTGCGCTTGTTGATATGTTGCAGCACATAAATAGTGTATAGGTTGCAGCATGATAGGTTGACTCGGAGTGGTCGACGTCGTTCCGCCGAGGCAAATCTTAAGAATGCTTTCAAGAGTGATGTTGAAAGAGACCATCTTGGTGGCAAAAGTTTTGACTGAATGTAAGAGGCCGTGACTGCACCGCGAGTGATATCGACGGCGAACGATGAGTTGTAAATGAACTGACGAGGATAAAGTTGCACTTAACGTCTTTTTGTGCATTATTATTGGTTCTCACCCGTAAATGACGTCGATTGTATTTAGTATATGATATACTTCAGCGAGATCAAAAACAAAATGCGTACTTTTTCTTCTGCATAAATTGCAACAGAAATATTGTTGACAATATGAACCAAGGCTTGCGGCGAGGAGGCTCGAGTTTGAACAGCGATGTGAAATGGTTAGAGTGATGAAACTGGAAGTGACTCCCACAGTCGAAGTTCCTCGGATAACTTCCTACGTTCTTCACTAGTACATTCTGAACAGCGTTGTTATCAACGCATTTTCTAAAACGTCGAAAATTTTGATCTTGTGAAAAGCGTATATGTGCATTCTTGTTGATTTCCATGTTTATATCATGCTGATTGAACCTGCAACATTCGTTTGCAGACAATGATAGGCAGGTGGAACCCAAGCGCTGCTGCTGAATAGGGTAAATACTTCAGTTTTTTTGAATAATGAACTCTCTATTTGTGAGTGCGCAACTAATAACGACGGTGTGACATATTTGCAAACGTATCACCATGTTAAACATTTAGCTCCCTGCAGCAGCGATGGCGCTTCTCAAAAGCGGTTTACTGTGGCGGCAGAACCGCCAGGAAGACTTGCTACATAATACCTCTGGTTTCATCCACTTCACACGTCAATTTTATTTCGGGCAGGTTTCCGTAACGAACACAGAATTTCGCAAAGCATCGTTCATGAATGGTAGTGAAGGTGAAATATAACCTTTCACACCAGCGGATATGATTAGGTGGCAACCTTTCATATTTTAAGAATGTATTTTGCTCTCATTAATTTCAGTGCAGCTCATGACTTCATCCGGTGAAAGCGAAATGGGCTGTGCGTCCGCACGTCCTGTTATTTCTTATGCTAACGAGCAGGGTGACCTTGCTCCGAGCGCCATATTGAATCGTCAACCCCGTCAGCTATATTTCGTCGGCATTATGAATTGACAGGTGCACTTGTTGTGTTCAATTTCAAGACGACCCCGTTTTCTCCTGTCTTGAGATGTGTTCGTCGAGTGCCGCACGCGAAGCTTTAACTTGCGTGTCCTTTTGCGACTGGCGCGACTGATCATAAGTACTGCATGCCGGAATCATATGCACAAGTTCCTTCCAAGTATGTGTCTTGCAATGCTACCTATAAATATACAAACATTTATTACTAGCCAAGGCTTCAAAGTCGAAGAATATTTGTCTTGGTCGGTGATCGGAAGTCTGAAGCAGTGCGTTCATGAGTGGTCGCTCTACCTCTCTTTCACATTGTTAAGACACTTGTCTAAGCTTCTTGCTGTCATTATATTGGAGAATTATATTTGTCCATTGTCTATTTCACAAGGTATGAATAAAAACTCGATGCCAACCTTTGTTGCAGATAAGCCGGTGTACTGAGAGCGTTCTGTTCTAGGCAAACCATACGTATACAATATGACACAGAAGCAGCGCCATTCCTCCCCGTTACCTGCAAAAATAAAAGATCCGACCATTTCTATACGGCAATGTTCTATTGTTTCGTAACAGAGAAAAAAGTAGCGGGGAAGCATTTTCTACTGAACGCAATACACTGAGCTTCGTATTCATAGAGTGGCAATACAGTGAATTAGCATGAAAAGAGAAATTGTCGTAATCATTTTCACCATTTTTTCTACCAATGTTCATATTGCATCACCTAATAGAACGAGGCCTTCTATGTCTCTGGATATCAAGCAGGTCAGTTACTGTTATCCTGTACTTGCGGTAACATACAAAGCATTCAAAGACATGACGGCATTTTTCAGGTGGCAGACACGTTCTGCATTATAATTGTTTGTTTTCGTTTGACGAGTCATAGTTGCCCTTGATAGGCTGATTTCAAGGTTCACTCTCTACAGAACGTTTTCTGAGCTACGCATACCATTAGTGAAGACTTAATTATACATTTAAACAAAAAAAACCTACGTTTATAACTTTTAGTGATTGTTGGAACTGGACAGTGCCGCGTAAATTTTGTGGAAAGAATGCTAAAACTTGTCGAACCTTCCACTCCACGTTGGTGCGAGCTTCTCATTTGTTCATATTGTCCATACATTTAAAATTGATGAACTGGTATACCTATATCACCTTCTCTGCTTTGTGAAAGCCTTTTAAATGTAAAGCAATTCTTTGTGAATTTAGGATATTTTCTTTGTTGATGTCTATCTATCTATCTATCTATCTATCTATCTATCTATCTATCTGTGTGTCTATCTATCTATCTCTCTCTCTGTCTGTCTATCTATCTATCTATCTATCTATCTATTTATCTATCTAACTATCTATCTGTCTGTAAGTATGTCTATCTGTCTATCTGTCTGTCTGTCTGTAAGTCTGTCTATCTGTCTACCTGTCTATCTGTCTGTAAGTCTGTCTGTAAGTCTGTCTTTCTATCTATCTGTCTGTAAGTCTGTCTATCTGTCTGTAAGTCTGTCTATCTGTCTATCTGTCTGTAAGTCTGTCTATCTGTCTGTAAGTCTGTCTATCTGTGTGTCTGTAAGTCTGTCAATCTGTCTGTAAGTCTGTCTGTCTATCTGTATATCTGTCTGTCTGTAAGTCTGTCTATCTGTCTGTAAGTCTATCTATCTGTCTATCTGTCTGTAAGTCTGTCTCTCTGTCTGTATGTCTGTCTGCTTTCTTGAATGTTTTTCTTTTCTTTCACTTTCTCCTCCTTTGAAGTTATTGCATCGCTGTTTTCTACCACGAGACAAAATATAATTCAGGCAGTCTGTATGGCAGCCATACATTCTATCTCAAAGCCACGCAAGTGCCTGAGCCTGTTTAAGGTGGTAGGCCACTCGAAAACAAAAAAACTTTATTAAGGACAGGCCGCGTTGAAATACCTTTTTCCTCAAAACCAGCATGTCTAATTTATTTTACCCAGTTACTTAGTGCAAGATATTGAATGTTTATTTCAAAAGGATCAAAATGTGGGCCAGTTGGTAATTCATTTTCTTCGTTCAGCGAACTGGGAGCGCAGAGAAAAACACAAAGGACGAAGCGAGGAACCACACAGCGCTCGTGTTGTGTGGTTCCTCGCTTCGTCCTTTGTGTTTTTCTCTGCGCTCCCAGTTCGCTGAACGAAGAGAATGTTTATTTATTGGGAGGTAATCTTTGTCAAAAATTGCATTAAAAAGGCTGGCCATGCCAGCTGTCATAAGTGACTAGTAGGTGGCTTTGTTCAGCAAAGCCTTGACATTTGTGTAACTAGTAGCTGGAGCTATGCAGTGAAGTAGAATAAATATTGTGCAGTGAATATCAAGAAAGTAATGCTAAAAAAAGCAAAAACGGGGAAAAAGAGTCAATTTAGAGCCAACCTGTTGGAGAATTCAGCTGTGAACTGGAAAATAATCGATGGATTTTTTTATTATAGTTCATCGCACAGATATATATATATATACGTTTTGAATCATTGTGCAAAATGTCAGTTCAAAGTATACGCTGAGAAGCACGTTATGAAAGTTCGCGTCGCAATATTTGGAGCAAATTGTTATTTTCGGAAAAATGTAAACAAAATTTCCTAGCTTGTAAAAAGGGTCACAATCTTCGCATGCAGGCCTAAAATGCACCAGATTCATAGCTGGGCCCTTCTGCGGAAGCATTATTGCTTCATTTTGTTCGGGTGGCTGCTCGTCTTTTTTTCTGGCCTGTTTTGTCCCATCCGCTGACTTGCGTTTAGCATTCTGCATGCACAGGTGATCCCCGGTGATGCAAGCTTTCATCGTGTTGTACCCTGGTTCTATGCCAGCTTGCCTCAGGATATCTAGGGTGCTTACACTGCCATTAATAATGTGTGCCACAGCATCATGCAAGGCAAACATTACTGTAGGCAAGCTTACATGGACCTCTTTGGGTGCCCGCTGCCATATTAGACCACTGAAACACCCATTAGTATTTTGAGTGTTTCCATGAAGGCACTTCATTAGAAGTTCATCAAAGCACAGATCACTGTAGACAGTTTTAACTTTGTTGATCACATCATTTGGAAGTCCTCCTTTGTGTACATATTTTCCTTGGCCGAGTGCTTTGACCCTTTGGTATCCGCACCAGCTTTTCGGTCCAAGTGTATACAGGCCATTTCTCGGCTCTTCAGTTTTCTGAGGCGGCAGCCAACACACTTCTGGACATGCCTAATACGTTCCAGTTTCTGCACACCGTCCTTTCCATACATGTATTTGACAGTGGCATGGCTCTTGGAATCACCATCGCCGTAGTAGTGCAGGTACTTGAAATCTCTTTTGCCTTTCGACCATTCAAATATTCGGTATAGACCAATCATCTCCATACTACCAGCACTTCCTTCATGGTTGCCTAAGGATACAGCGCTAGTAGCGTTGACACGTGGAACAAATGCAGAACGAAGCCTTACGTAGCCTGACCGAGGCAAACAACAAAAATTTCGACGAGCATCGTGCGTCCCCCTTGTGGCTGTTGTTAGAGATTAACGAAGGCTTTTAAACACAAAGTTTTATTTAATGACATGATCTTATATAACAGTCACAATAATATGCATAAAGTATCTTGCATAGCATTAATATAGACGAAACAATACTTGACTTTGAAAGCTATTTTTCGAAACCGAAACCACAGTTGAAAACGTGTTTTCGGTTTTGCTACAGGAGCATAGGGTATAGAAAACTTGGTGTAACTCGCAAACTAATGACGCTAGGAGGATACTTTTTGTTGCAACATATATGTGAATGTTTGGGCGTGCAAGAAAAACAAAACCCTAAAAATTTATTTTGCGAAACAAAAAGGACTTTGAAGATGGCCTACCATCTTAAAAAAAAAGAACGCGTGCAACAATTGTCTCACCGTTATGTCAATAGGTGTGGAAGTGTCGTTAAGCACTTCCATAATGTGGCGAACATTACATGTGCATGAATCCTCATGGTAATGTTAAGCGTAGAGGGAGTACTGATAATAACGACGTCTATGACCAATGTGTCTGATGCGCAAATAACCGCCACGTAGTGTGCGCTGCGGGGCGATATAACTGGCGCCACTGTTAGAGCATGAGTGGTTGCTTTAAGTCGGAACATGAACCACTATGTACAGTTGTCAGCAAGGTTTACACGAGCACTCTGACGCGCTACCTCGACTACACGTATGTCATCCTCGGCTGAGGTGCACTGGCACCGTCATGGTGGAAGGGAAGTTACGTCAAACCCTACTCGAGTTTCACGCCCTGCTACAGGCTAGACGAACATGGCAACCCCAAGACTTGAATTCACGACAGCAACCCCATTGTTGAGAGACGCCAAGCGCAAAGAACAAAAACCAAAAAATAAGAGACACTTGCGAGACTCTACGTGTCCAGTGGGTGCGTGTCTGTATTTCCGGTGGTAGAGCTGCTTCAGTTCTGTACCAATCCTACGAGGGTTTGAAAAGTTTTACCACTGCCTTAGGTGCCCAGTAAAATCACTGCAGCAAAAATATACTGGTGCAAGTATGGTCGGACGAAGTGAACTTACGCACATTTTCTTTCCCGTGCTTCCGTTTTCCGCAGCAGCACCAGCTCTAAAGTACGCCTGCAATGATGGAACGTCACCGCGTCGTCTTCTATCGGGCGCGGGCTGATGGGAATGTCCCAATCCCATTCTCGACCTCCACGGCGTGCACTCGTGTCGCCACCGGCCCAGCCGACCGTGCGGCACCACACGCGTGGTGCACAGACAAACGTATGACACCCCATGAGTGCTCAGAAAATGCCACTTGTGCCGCCAGCCAAAGATGCTATTACTGATGTCAGCCACCAAGCACTGTGCAATGTTGGCAATGCAACACCTCAGTATGCTGGGATAGCATGTCCGTATGCTAGGAAAACATCTTGGCTGCAGGGTCCAAAGCCACGGGGCACTACCTTAAAAAACGCCAGGCCTGCGCGCAAGGCACAGCACAGTCCCAGTGAAAGCTAGAAAAGTGGCCTCTCAAAGCCTTTTCTATGCACTCATTGGGTAACTACAGCAAGCACGCTTGCTTGATACCCACTGCGGCATTATTAATAATTGTTTTGGTAGTAGGCCAGCATTCACTATGCTATCTTTCGGCAATCTTCTGAGAAGTGTAATATCCGCTAAACACTGGCAAGGAATTTTGGGCCAATTGTTCATGCAGTGGCCGACGACGACGAGGAACTTTGCCTGAAGTGGGTATGCGCCCGATTTACTAGGTGAAGGAGGAGGAGAAATAAAGTTTTGTTATAAGAATAAAGTTTTGTTATAAGGAAGCTTGCTCGTATCTGGTGCGGGTCTATGCACCGTGAGTGGAACGCCACGTCGCATTTCGACTATGAGGCTCGACTGTGAAGAAGCTGCCAGGGCTCAGGATCGGGCGGCAGTATCCTTATTGTTCTTTGAGAGTTCTTTATTTTCCGGTAACTGTATTGGTCTTTCTCAGCTGAAGCGAGTCATTCAATTTTGATGTCATTTTCTTCCCCCGGCCAAGGGCACTCCCCTTGGTTAGCGTCCACTCCCGCCAAGGATTGGCCGATAGACTATTTGTTACGCAGTGGAGCGAGAAGTGTCCCTGTGGCGCTGGTACCTACAGATGGGGGCAGTATTCCGATGAAGAACCCAAAGGCGATTCAAGTGGAGCTTGGAAAAGCCACTTCGCATCCCCAGGAGATCACTGAGGTCCGCCAGTTTGGTCGCGGAGGCATCCTGTGCTGTTCCGCAGATCAGGAATGCATTCGTGAGCTCCTGCAATGTTCCGAATTCGCAGCGCATTCGGTAAGCCCATTTATTCCGGCACACCTCACATGCTCGAAAGGATTAGTCCGCGGTGTAGACACAAGCCTGACATCTGCAGATGTGCTCGATTTGTTTTCGGTGGCGGGTGTAATTTCAGTGTACAGGTGCACCCGTACAATTGACAACATAAAATCACCAACGGAATCGGTGATAGTGACCTTCTTAGGAACAGTCTGACCTTCCGAAATTAAGGCGTGGCCACTTATCTATAAGGTAGAGCCACTTTCCCCCAAACCCCTGCAGTGTTTGAAATGTTGGCGATATGGACATAGCGTCAGAGGGTGCCGATCAGTTCTTAGATGCCGTCTGTGGGGTGAAAATCATGACAGCCGCGAGTGCAGTTCTGAGAAAGAGAGGTGCTGCTTATGTAATGGAGCGCACCCTGCAGACTCCGCAGACTGTGCAGCAAAAGAAAGGGAGCTTGCCATATTGGATATTGTGGAACGCAAGAGGTGCTCTCGGAGAGAAGCCGTAGCAGAAATGCAGGAGAGATTCAAAGGATATGCCAGTGTTGCAGCACGTAATACCACCGCCATGAATGCATCTCTCGCAACATCTATCGCAGAGGCCGTAGAGAAGGCTATGGAAAAGACAATGGAACGCCTCGCAAACAACCTTTTTGAAAGCTTGGCACAATTGGTTTCCAATCAACTATCTCAAATTCTAGGTGTAGCATCTACGAACGATTGGGCTCCTCAGACATCATTGGTATCGCAGCGTACGGAAATAGAAAGTGCGACAACACGTCAGCGAGCGGTTTCTCCTGAGGCAGGGACTTCCAAAACAACGGAAGACGGTGATCTTACGGATGATTCGGAAGCATGTGCAGATATGGATATGGACTCTCATAAGGCTCTGAAGCGAACCCGATCTCCCCAATCAAAAAACTCTTCGCATAATTCGAAATCTAAAAAGTATCTGTCCAAAAAAGAATTCTTTGAGAACATGTCTAAGAAAGACTTTTTGCGAAAGGACATTTTGGACCAAGCAGTTGCTGCGACGGTTCTGTCGTCAAAATAGGTTCACTAACCATATTACAGTGGAATTGCAGATCTATATTTTCCGCAGCCACAGACCTATCACACCTTTCTTCACAACTTTCCCCGGATATTATATCACTGTAAGAAACCTGGCTTTCAACCAGCCAGAAGGTTCACCTAAAAATTATCGGCTATTTCGATTGGACCGACCTAGCAGAGGTGGTGGGCTTGCTGTCTTGATAGCAACTAAGTTTAGTCACAAAGCTACGATCTCTCATCGTTGTGTGACTCCAGATTGTGAAATTTTGATAGTAGACATAATATTACCAGACGCTTCTCCCTTGTCGTTTGTAATTGTGTATTTCCCAGCCGGGGTGCAAGACACACGAAGTCTAGACGATATGTTCTCTGCCTGCAGAAAGGATATATTAATCACTGGAGACTTCAATTCACATCATGTGGCCTAGGGTTTTAAAACAGATTCAAGCGGAAAACGATTGTGGGAATGGGCTATTGACAAGAATTTATCTTGCTTAAATTCGCAATCTGCTACTTTTGTCCGAGGTCTCTGTAAATCTGCAATTGACTTGACATTTTCAAGCTCATCTCTAAATATATGTTCGTGGCAAACTTTAGACTGTGCTACTAACAGTGACCACTTGCCTATTAGTTTTGTACTGAACTTTCCAAGAATACATGTCGCCGAAAAGGCCCACTCATTCCTCAACTATAGAAAATTAGAAAAAGACTTGAGGGCTACTTTTGATCACCGCAAGGACATACAAGGTGACATTAGGGCTATGAGTCTGTGTGCAGTGTTAAAAAGATCAGTAAAAGACGCAACATTTAAATTAGACTCGGCCACAAGAGGTTCTTTTAGTGCATGGTGGACTGAAGAGTGCACTAAGAGCTATAGAAAACGGAAAGCTGCATGGAAACAACTGCTGGTCAACCAATGTCCAAAAAATTGGTGTGATTATAAATTCGCAGCAGCAGACTTCAAACGCACAGTAAGTACAGCAAAAAATTGTTATAATATGAAATTACATGAGTATCTTTCTAGGGCTTAAAACAAAAAAGCGCTCTTCAGATTTTTAAGATCTCAAGAAATGTTACCACCCGCTGAAAATATTGACTCCTCTGTTCTTTGCCCCCGTGAGCTCTCTGATTTAGTAGAAAATATTGCGAAAGGGCTCCAAGATAGATTTATGTCAACTCTACCACTGCACATTGTGAACCCAATGGCAGGCGAGGATTTCGAGGAGGTTACTTTAGATGAGCTGGCAGAGATAATAAGGCACTTATCTCGTTCGGCACCTGGACCAGACGGGGTAACAAATTCAATGATAAAAGTAATATTCGAGATTTGTCCAACTGAAGTACTTAATCTGGTGAATTTTTTTTTGACAAAAGCTTGGATACCTGCGGAATGGAGCCCCGCCGCGGTGGTCTAGTGGCTAAGGTACTCGGCTGCTGACCCGCAGGTCGCGGGTTCAAATCCCGGCTGCGGCGGCTGCATTTCCGATGGAGGCGGAAATGTCGAGGCCCGTGTGCTCAGATTTGGGTGCACGTTAAAGAACCCCAGGTGGTCGAAATTTCCGGAGCCCTCCACTACGGCGTCTCTCATAATCATATGGTGGTTTTGGGACGTTAAACCCCACAAATCAATCAATCAATCAATCAATCAACCTGCGGAATGGAAGCTGTCTAAAGTGATTCCACTTCTTAAAAAGCAGGAAAAAGGATTCGCCTTGGAAAATGTAAGGCCGATATCAATCACGTCAAATCTGGTTAAGCTAATTGAAAGAGTTTTGAATGCCCGGGTAATGAAATATATTAATAATAACGCAATATTAAACCCCAGTTATATTGGTTTTAGATCCGGTTGCTCAATATGGTGTGCGCATGTTGATTTAGAGAGCCGAATACAACTGGCTCGGCGTCGGCGCCAATACTGTGCTTTAGTTACTTTAGATTTGGCTAAAGCGTACGATAGGGTTGAGCATTCAATTTTATTAAAACAGATGGCATATCACCACTTTCCCAACTACATCACTGCGTGGGTGTCGGAGTTTTTAGGAGGGAGAGAATATTACTGCTTTAAAGATGGGTACTCATCAAATAGATATAAGCAGACACGTGGCGTACCACAGGGGACTGTCCTGTCGCCAGTTTTATTTAACATTTTCTTAAGCTCCGTACCATCAACTAAGGATATTCAGTTATATGTGTACGCGGACGATATTGCTTCCTTCGCAAGTATTACCGACCTTCAATCATTATACGAGAGTCTACAAAATTATCTCAATATGATAGAAAGATGGCTTAAAAATATTCATATGACCCTGAACATAAAGAAAAGTGTGCTCCTTGCATTCTCTGTTCTGCAGACTATCAACATCTCTTTAATGTACAGTAATGAGCTCATTCCGCAGGCGAATTCCCTTAAATATTTGGGCATCATATATAATGACACATTAAATTGGAGAAGTCACATTGATGATGTGTACTCCAAGGCAACACGGGCCACGGGGTGGCTACGGAAGCTTGCAAACCGTAAAGCGGGTTTAAGAAGAGATGTGCTAATATTGATATATAAACTTTATGTGCGGCTCATCATGAAACTCGGATGTGTACTATTTTCTGGCAGCGCAGCCTATAAAATGAGACCCCTAATACTGCTGGAAAGAGAAGCGTTGCGTTTGTGTCTGGGTCTACCAAAGTTTGTTGCAAATAACGTGTTGTATATGGAAGCTCGCCTACCTTTTCTGCTAAATAGGTTAAAATTCTTACTGTGCAAACATTCTTAAAGATATACAGTTCACACCAAAGACTCTCCTTTTACGCTTTCATTCAAAAACCAACTTTATTTTTCGAAACCCATTGGTCGCGACTACACACCCCGCAAATAGTATTTGTACAAGCGCTACTGAAGCAACTGAATGTAAATATTAGACATATTGGTCCAATACACAACCTAAAGTCAATGCTTAGCATACAATTCGATTATATATTTCCTCATAACGCGAAACAATTAGCATATAGGTATTTAAATGACCAGTTAGCAGATTATCTAGCCCACCTAGAGATAAGCAATATCATAGCGACTGATGCATCTGTGTCAAAAGAAAAAGCTGGGGTTGGCATCTTCTCTCCTTCTTTGGACTGGTCTTTTTCAATTCGACTCCCAGATTATACCCCGGTATTCATGGCAGAATTATTCGCCATTGTTCTTGCCCTACGCAAATTACCCTCAAGCGAATCATTAGCAGTTATCATTACAGATTCGTTATCAGTTTGTAATGCACTTTCTACGGCAGTAAATTCAGAGCTGATGAATACGTTTCGGCATTTAGTACTGAATAACGTAAAAAAACTGCATTTGCTATGGGTACCAGGCCACCACGGATTATATTTGAACGAAATGGCGGACTCTTTAGCAGCAGTATCCCTGGGTGGGCCCACCATCCCAGTTTTGCCAGATATGGCTTACGTAACCGCGCTAAGGTTCCGAAATGCTTGCCTGCAATGGGGAAAAGGTAATTTGGATAAATTTAAAGATTTAGAGCATTTGAGCTATTGCTGGAATAAACAGTGGTGTGTATCTCGCCAGTTAGAGGTCACTTTTACCAGATTGCGCTGTGCAGTTCCACAACTAAATTATTACCTTAATAAAGCTCAGATCAAGGCGTCACCGCTATGCATTTGGTGCAACGAAATTGAAACAATTGAACATTTCTTTTTATTCTGTCATCGTTATTCTTATCAGAGAAAAAGATTTTTAGTTGCCCCAATACAAAAGCTAGAAATACAAGTAAATTTACCAGTAATTTTATCACATGGCGGAACTTCATTTGGTTACTGCCACAGGGATGTATTCTCCGCTGTGTTTGATTACATCAACGCAACTAAAAGATTACCATGCTAGTGAACCACTACCTTTTCAGATCTTTAGTTTATAATTTGTAGTTATGTCCTTCAAAAACAAAAGATGGTTTGACCACTTGCTCAGCACACATTTTTGTTTTTTGGCAGTATTACTTTAAGCTACTTTTTCAGATTGGCTTCATTTTCAGTTTAGTTTCATTTAAGTATCCTGCCGCCCGGTTCTTGGCCCATCCCCCTTTGTGGGTAAGCGCCATCCATCAAAGGTCATCAGCATCAGCATCAGCATAAGACACGAGTAGGTTTAGGTTGCCGGGCCTAGGCCTCAGAGAACAAACTTTTGTAATGAATTGGAACATTCGATGACCCACTCGTTATAATATTCTCAGTGTGCGGCGACTGGTTGTTCTGTCACTGTTTAGAAACGCTTTAAAAGTTGTTTTGAAGCGATTGCTTTCCCAACATCAAGCTTGCTTAAGGCAACTTTACCACCAAGTCCCAAACACCAGTGTGGCTCAGAGGTAGAATACTGGGCTGGCACCCAGTGGACCCAGGTTCGAGCCCCACTGTGTCATTGGCGCTAGGTTCTTTAGGGACATAGCTTTTTATGGCGTGGGTGTGTATACCCTTTGAGGTATGTAGTTGTAGTAGGTAGTCATCCGTATACCAGTTGCACATAGCCGCGTTCGGACACATATCCGTATGTCCACATGTTACGAAAAAAAGTAGCACAGCGTCATTACCACGTTCTCGGTGTTCGCAAAGCGCTGACAGCAGAAATGCAGTACATACTCTCCTATAGTTTTTAGATTGTCTGCTGGATGGAAGTACTTGTATATGATAAATATATGATAAAAAAACGAAATGGTGGTACTCGACGTGTTCACCATATGGACAGACGCGCGAATGGGTGCACGTACGGACGGACGAATGCACGGAATGCAGAATGGATGTATTCACGGACGCTTCGTCCCACTCATCATCATTTATTGCGTGGATACGCTGTGATTTTTTTTTCTAATTTCGTGTGATGTGGTTACGGACACCAGCGGCGGTGGCGGCGGGCAACTACGGTTGCGCGTGACCCGAGTGGTGATCTTATAACAGCTTTTGTTGTAAAATCTGTTTCAGGACACGCTGCGAAGCATTCGTGTTAAAACTGCTAACGACTGTACATGCCAGTATACTCGGCTTGTCTGGTAAGCTCAATATGTGCCCACAACTACTGAATCTACACGGATAAGTGGACCCCCATCATAATCATTTGCTCAACACGGAATATCTGAAAGAAACTGCTTGTGGCTGATTGTCTTGAATGACGTTCATTTTGACAATAGGTTCTGTTATGTATTTACTTGAATATGGTTGGCCACCATGAGTGCCCGCAATGCCACCTCAAGAACAGACTTCACAGTACGGATGAGACGTCCCGCACCCTCCTCCCTTCTCTCTCTTGTGGTCATGGTAACACTTGTAGCGAGCAAGTTGGATAGAAATAAATGAGCTATGCCTAGAGAACACGCGTGATATGTCAAGCATTTTTATATTTGAGCACCTTATGATCGAGCTCAGTCCTTTGTGTGTGCACCCTTAATGCACATGCGCAACAGCTGGCCTAAGGCCTGCTAGGACGTGCTCCTGCACTAGCGCGTTTTGTATCTGTGTAAGAAACTGGGTTAGACGATGCGGCCTCAGCCTTACACTCTCTCAGCTATCATGTGATAGCATGATGATAGCAGGAAGTGTGATGAGCCCATCCGCTCGTTCATGCCGCTTTTGAGGCAACAGGATAGATGGCGCTGCGGCCCGTATTCACGTCACACACTTGAAGCAGAAGTGTGTGATTTAGGGTGTGAATTTGCCATTTTAAAAGCTAGATTGCCTTAACACTTAGCATGTTGTAGATCATTTATATAATATGCTTGTATGACGTGAAAAAATGCGAGAAATTTGCATGGATACAGAATGAGCTGGAAAAACCGTGATCAACAGGATGACGAAAACTTGGAAACTCAATAATATAGCTCGAGAGTTAGTTTTTTTTATAACTCTTCATGAAGAAAAAAAAACGCCACGCCTGCGCCAAAGGCACAGACACTCATAGCGAAAGCTAGAAGAGCGGCCATTCAGAGCCTTCAAAACACTAATTGGGTAATACGGCAACGCTTGCTTGATACCAACGAGGGCATTATAATTAGAGTTTTTTGTATAGTAGGCCCGCAGTCACAATGTTATTTTTCGTCAATCTTCTGAGCAGCGTGGTATCCGCTAAACTCTTTTAAGGAAATTGGTGCCGTTTGTTCATGCAGTGGCTGACGACGATGAGTAGTTATGGCTGAAGTGGGCATGCGCGAGAGTTAATAGGAGAACAAGAACATGCTTTTCTAAAGGGTTGGAGCATTGCACAACCTAATACTTACGCTATTCGCAATGTGCGACGACTGGTTGTTCTTTCGCTGGTGCGAAACGCTTTGTAACTCGTAATAATGCGATTGCTGTCCCGACATCAAGCCTGCCTAAGGCAAGTTTGCCAACAAGTCGCAAGCACCATTGTGGCTCAGTTATTGCGGCCACAACACAAGGTACGAACCATTATACGATCACGACTATCCCGGGAGGGTCTGTTCCTGAGTCGTTGTGAAGGGTGGAACCCCTGACAGCTCTCAAGAAATCTCAAAGCTAGCGTCCGTTCACTAGGACTGCCACCACTTGTATTCGGGACCTTTACGGCATCGTTCATGTACATAGTAAATAAAGAAGAGGAAATGAACATGGGCCGGGCATGTAGCGCGTAGAAAGGATCACCGCTGGTCATTAAGGGTAACTAACTGGATTCCCAGAGAAGGGAAGCGGGTTAGGGGGAGACAGAAGGTTAGGTGGGCAGATGAGATTAAGAAGTTTGCGGGTGTAAATTGGCAGCAGCAAGCACAGGACAGGGTTAACTGGCGGAACATGGGAGAGGCCTTTGTCCTGGAGTGGACGTAGTCAGGCTGATGATGATGATGATGATGATGATGATGATGATGATGATGTTGATGTACATAGTGTGTAGAGCACACAATAAAGCGAAAACAACTGGTGTGGCTCAGTGATATAATACTGGGTTGCCACTAAGCGCACCCGTGTTCGAGCCCCACTGTGTCATTGGTGCTTGGCCCCGCCACGGTGGTCTAGTGGGTAAGGTACTCGGCTGCTGACCCGCACGTCGAGGGATCAAATCCCGGCTGTGGCGGCTGCATTTCCGATGGAGGTGGAAATGTTGTAGGCCCGTGTACTCAGATTTGGGTGCACGTTAAAGAACCCCAGGTGGTCGAAATTTCCGGAGCCCTTCACTACGGCGTCTCTCATAATCATATAGTGGTTTTGGGACGTTAAACCCCACAAATCAATCAATCATTGGTGCTTGGTTTTGTTTCTAATTTTGCACGATGCGATTACGGATACCGGCGGCAGTGGCTGCGGTGGCGGCGAACAAGTGCGCGTGACCCGAGTGTTGATCTCATAACAGCTTTCGCTGTAAAAAGTGGGGACAACAACAAAACGCTTTTTAGGAGCGAAGCTCCTCGTAAAGATTAAGGTTGGGTTCTTTTTAACTACGCATGTGGCGATGAGCAAAAACACAAGGAATCTGTTCAGGCCGACGGCAGGAGCAGAAGTAAGCTTTCTTCTTTTCTAACCGCGGAGCATGCTGCACGATGAATAAAGCGCAGGAGCAGGCACATACACCTGAGCGCGCCATAATTCTTAGGCGGCCAATGGTGATGATAATGGCCGCTAGAGGTCTTCACCCCTTTGATCAGAAGGGATGTGATTCACTCATCTCCAAAAACAGTCTTAGCGGTCAGTCGATTCGTTCGAACCTGCGTTTCAGCAGTAGCAAAGATGTTCACAGCACATATTTCTGGCGCTGTCGCTAGGTAGGTGGGTTTAACTCTGTTGATTGCCACGACCTCTTTACGACCGTTGAGCTCGACGGGGACTGTTTTTTCTGTCCGACTGAACACCTTGAATGGGCCGTCGTAGAATGGCGTAAGAGCGGATCAAGATACCTTCACGCCGTACGAAAACGCGGCTTGCTGCGGCCAAGTCCTTGCTGACAAAGACGTTAGTCGACAAAACATCGCGACTAAGGCAAGAACGCAGGTGAGAGAAGACGAAACGGAGCTTGAAACGGAGAAACGAATCGGGCGTGGTGACAGTATCTGGCACGAGAAATTCCTCAGGCATACGCAGCGGCGTACTATAGACCAACTGCGCAGCTGTGCAGCCGAGGTATTCCTTAAAAGACGAGCGCACGCTAAGCAGTACACGAGGAAGATTATCAGCCCAAGATGAACCGGTGTGGCGAGCCGTCAAGGTGGCATTAAGTTGACGATGAAGGCGTTCAACTATTCTTTTTTCCGATGGGTGGTACGTGGTAGTATAACTATGGTGGACTCCGAGCAGGCGCGTTAGTTCACGAAAGAGATTGCATTCAAACTGTCAGCTGCGATTGGTGGTAACAACGCTGGGGCATCCGAAGGGTGAGATCCAGTCACTGACGAACGCTGAAGCCAAGTTAAATGCCGTTATGTTGGTGAGTGGAAAACCTTCAGGCCAGCGGGTATATCTGTCCACACAAGTGAGAATGTAGCGAGAACCTCGACATGGTAGAAGTGGGCCATCGATGTCGATGTGAACGTGATCAAACCGAGCATCGGATAGGAAAAACGACTGAATTGGCAATTTAATGTGTCGGATCGTGTTGGAGCGTGGACAGAGGAGAAATTCACGCGCCCAGCACCGTACGTCAGAGTTCACACTCGGCCGCACAAAGTGGGTCGTAATGAGACGCTGGGTAGCACGAAATCTGGAGTGATTGGCGCCATGGAGCTTGTTGAATATGTCACGGTGAAGTTAGAGTGGGATAAATCATCGAGTTCGACCCCGTGACTAGCATAAGTTACGGTGCCCGATCAAAATTGAAGGGGAACTTCCGTCAGTGCCAGTGATGTGGATGAGCGGATGCCCCGATGTTTGACATCTGTAAGTTGCGCCGCGGCAATTTCTTCATAGTCAAGTGTGGGTGCTGATATATTATTGATACGGGAGAGGGCATCTGCGACCATGTTGACTGGGCCTTCAATGTATCGAATGTCCGCGATGAGTTCGGAGATAAAGATGAGGTGTATTTCTCGTGTAGTATAAGTGTCATAATTACCATGAAAAGCAAATGTCAAAGGCTTGTGGTCCGTGAGGACGTGAAAGTTTGAGTCCTCCAGTAGATATCTGAAATGTTGATTGCCAAAGTATACCGCCAACAGTTCCCGGGCAAACATGCTGTAGCGCGTTTCTGCTGATTTTATTTTCTGCGAGAGAAACCCGAGTGGATACCCAGGAGTTGCATTGCAACTGCTCTGACCCCGCGCCGACAGCCACATTAGATGCATCGTTCATAAGACGCAATGGTGCAACATGCAGATAATGCACCAGCAGTGTGGCGTCTGCCAATGCGTTTTTGGCAGCTTGGAAGGACAATTCGGCGTCAGGCGTCCATGCCAAGAATGATAACAGAGCTTCGGTGATCTTGAGTACGTCAGTTTGCGGTTAGATTATGCGGGCGATGTTGCGGAGAAAAACTGGCAGTGGAAGTTGAACAGCCCAAGAAACTCTCGAAGCTTTTGGATAGACGTTGGGTGAGGAAAGTGGCTAGGGCTTTAAATTTCTTGTCCAACGGTCTGATGCCCTCACTAGTCACACGATGGCCGAGGCACTCGATGTCTTCGACACCAAAGAAACACTTTGCGGGGTTGGTGAGAAGGCCATGTTCCTGGAGCGGAAAAAACAGGAGGCGCAAATCGTTGTAATGCTGTTCGGGAGAAACGCTAGCTACAAGAAGGTCGTCAAGATACGCAAATACGAAGGGTAATCTATGGGTTACTTCATTGATAAACTTCTGGAATGGCTGAGCAGCGTTTATAAACGCGAACGGCATGCGCACGTACTCGGAAAGCCCAAATGTTGTCACACTTGCAGTCATGGAAATATCCACTGGCTCAACTGGAATCTGATGGTATGGCTTTACCAAGTATATTTTGCTGAATATCACTGCTCCCGCGAGGTTGGCAGAGAAGTCGTGAATGTGAGGGAGACGATAGTAATCAGGGATAGTGCGCGCGTTGAGATCACGGTAGCCGCATCACGGGAGCTGATCCCTTGTGTCACGCTTTCTTACCATGTGCAGAGCTGACGGCCAACTGCTCGACGAAGCACGGATGATGCTTAGTGGCAGCGTGAGGTCTAATTCGGTTTTAGCGATATCAAGGTGGTCCCCAGCGAGGTGTCTGCGTCGGCAAAATACTGGAGGGCCAGTAGCGACAGCACAATACGTTAAATTGTGAAGGACTGGCAGCTCAGGTTTGGAAGGTTTATTGATAACTGGAAAGTCGAACAAAATTGAGGCTAACATAGACGATCCTATCTGTGGCGATGTCTCAGTGGTAAATGTTTGGGGTACCAGGATGCGCTGTATGGACATACTAGTCGTTCTGTCGACGAGTCGACGTGCGCAGAGGTCGAATTGGTCAGAACATTAGCACCCCATATGGCCATGGGTACGTCTGAAACAACGAGTACCCATCGGAAGCTGCGTCTGAGACCCAAATCACTGGTGAGAGAGCACTAACCATGTGTTTTGATGGGAGAGTTGTTGGCTGCTTGAAGGGGTGCAGTGTTTGGAGAGCGTTGCCGGTCTAGTCGCATCGCAGGAACAACACTGGCCTCTGCACCTGTGTACACAAAAATCGATGTTCGGCAATCATGTCAGAGTCGTAGAGCAGGTGGCTTGTCTGATGGCAGGAGTCACTAGCCGCCATCAGAGGATCTGTGGTATGTTCCCTTGCCAGCTCCGAAGAGGTCGGCATTGATGTGCGCTAGCATCAAAGGTGCTGCGACACCAACAGTATATAGGTAGAGGAGGACCTGAACAGGAGCGAGATATCAGAAAAGATCTAGGACGGCAATCGGAATCTCGTTGACGAGGGGGTGACGGTGGCCGTAGTGCAATAACCGTCTTATCAAGGTGATCAAATAATTGCTGGAGGCGAGAGTGCTGGTCTTCGAGTTGTGACAGTGGAACGGTAGATGTCGTTGCCATAGCACCTATTGATGAATAGTCAGTGAGGTGATCGGCCAGCTCCGCCACATTGTTGAGGATCAGGTCGTCTGATACGGTAGCGAAGGCTGTAAGCACGTTCTGTGGCCGGCGCTGACGGAACACCTCTCGCAGCAGCGGGCTGTTTACGTCCATCCGACTGTCATTGAGAAGCCACTGCCGGCGGCGCAGAAGTTGTGACGGTCGCCGGTTGCCGAGCTCCTCCTCGTTGAGAAGCTGCTGAAGACGCTTGCTGAGAGGCACAGATTTGCGATGAAATATCGTTGCCTTGAAGCGGTAATAAGTATCGCTTTTAGGGGGCGTGCCCACAAGATCATGGCACTCTGCAACCACGTCCGTTGAGAGTGCGGAAACAGCGTGCTGGTACTTCGCTTACTGTGAAGTAATGCGTCGAAAGGCGAATATGGCTTCGATGTGGGGTAACCAGGCTGCAGAAATGTGTGGCCAAAACAGTGGCAGGTGAATATGCACCATGGCGATGTCTTCCGTGCTGATCGTCAGTCTGTCAGTCGTGGTCTCGTCCATGGCGCAGTGATCGCCTTGCGACACTCACGTCCAGGTCACCACGCAATAAGGACCGAGGTTGGGTCCTCTATAACCATGCCTGTGGCGGTGAGCGAATACACAAGGAACTTGTTCAGGCCGACAGCAGGAGTAGAACTGAACTTTATTCTTTTCTAACCGCGGAGCACGCCGCACGAGGAACAAACCGCAAAGGCGTGCACATGCACCTAAGCACGCCTTAATTACTACGTGGCTGATGATGATGAATATGGCCACTGTACTCCTTAAGTAGTAAGTAGCTACCGATTGCATATACCCGCTCTAGAGCGGGTATGTGCCATAGAGGATGCGAGATGGTGGTACTTGGAGTGTTCTCTAGATGGACGCGCGGACGGACGCATGAACGTACAGACAAAGTAGCAGACGGACGGAGGAATGGATGGATGAACGTGCTGACGCATGTACGCACGAATAGAAGGACATACGGATAGACGGAATCGCAGACGGATGCATGGACAGACGGACGGAAGCATGGATGGACGCATGTATAGTTGCGCGGACGGACCTAAGCAAGAATAAATGGGTGGACGGAAACACTGACGGCCTGACCGACACAGCGCCCCACTCATTATCATTTAGTTCTGGATATGCTGTGATTTTTCGTGTACTCGTCCAAACGCTACAGCCTAAATGTTGATATAAGACGGGTAAGCTTGAGATGTTATTTTTTCTCACGGGTAAATGCAGGCTTCTTGTTCAGCGAAATGGTGTAAAAGTGGAGGCGCATCATGAAAAAAGGAACATTTACTATTTGGTTTGTCAAGCCTTCACCGTGCTGTGCATATTCAAGCACGGCAGAATTCATCTGCATTCACGAGGTTAACTGGGCCAAGCTCTCATGGTGTAGCTAAATATAGCTGAACCACATCGTTTAGACTGAATAACAGGTGAACCAGGAGAGTTTGACTTATAGCCTGTCGTACACCCCGGCCCCATAAATCAACTGTGCATCTGTCAAATTAACCGTACGCCTATGTCAATCAACGAAAGAAATCACGCGCTTTTCGAAGCGGTAGAGCTTCAGCGACATGAATGTGGGAGTGAGCGCCCCCGCGCGGTTCTCTCTGCTCATGCATCTGCGCCTCCCATAGGAGCCGGAAGCTGGTCGTCGCATTTCTCCATTCTAGCCACTGTACATTGGGGAACAAGATCCTGTAGACGCACGTTGAACGCACGCCCGCGTGCCGTGCTCCAACAAGATTTTGGAACACGTAACAGGAACAGAAACCACGGTGAATGCATTGTTTTTTCAAGTTGTAAGCAAGCGCTTAAATCAGACAAGCTACCCATGATGAACCGAACTTTGGGTCAACCCTTGTGCTACTCAGCATGCTACTCATGTTTTTTTTAGTGGAAGTAGGTGTAATTTTTGTGTTCACTTTTGTGCTGTAGGAGTGGAATAGAAGTGCCTGGTTACTCTTCTTCAAAGTGTTAACAGTGACAACAGCGCTGGATAACGTTGGTTATGTGCATTAATTATATTGTTCTTGTGAATCCTTGGGATGCGCTACCTGATTATCGGCCCCTATTTAGGGTACAATTGCATGGTGCGATGCTTTTTGTTCGCTTTCTAATAAATTTATTATTGCGTATAGTGCCACGTTCCATTTCCCAAGCTTTTGTTATCGCCCCAAAACACCACACGATTCTCAGCGCAAACCGCGCCTGCAGTTTTCGAGAGGGTTCCGGACTGTAGTAGATCATTTCGATAAGATCACGCCCACTGTGCGAATGGTACAGATTGTTCTGCAACGTACGCCACCGCCAGCGGTTGCGCTAGAACATTCTACGGCGGGAGTATAAATGCCGACGCGCTTCGCCGCTTGTCACTTGTTGATCGAAGGCCGACACTCCGTTCGCCGCTATCAGTCCGAGACTGCTATCTGTGCGAGACTGCTGCTGTAATTGGACTTTTCGTTTACTGGGCACAGGTTCGCCCAAATAAACAGGTAAATCCCAACACGAAGTCTCCTGTCTTTGGCCACGTCACGACCCCGTGACATCTGGTGGAGGTGCTGCTTCGTCTAGTACCGCACGCCCCCGTCAAGCCGTGAACCCAGCCCACGTCGCGGAGAAGACACCGACGCCAACCAGGAGCAGCGAACAAGCTACCGACGGCAAGGGCTACCACCGGAGTACGGGATTCTAGAAGACAAGGCGCGGAAGACCAAGGCCATGACCGCGACTGCAGCGACAATGACAACCGCCGCATCCCTGCCCACGATGGTCATGCATCAACCCAGGGAACCACCAATTTTCCATGGGTCATCGTTCGAAGACCCGGAGTCCTGGTTAGAAACATACGACCGTGTGGCCGCCCTCAACCACTGGGACAACGAAGAAAAGCTCCGGCGTGTGTACTTCTACCTGGAAGACACCGCAAGGACCTGGCTAGAGAATCGTGAGTCCACGCTCCGAACGTGGGATGTCTTCTGCGGCGTATTTCTGCAAACGTTCGCGAGCGTCGCTCGCAAAGAAAGGGCCGCTGCTCAACTAGAGACCCGGGTTCAGCTACCGAATGAGAAGGTTGGAATTTTCACAGAGAAGATGACCCGCCTATTTCGTCACGCTGACCCAGACATGCCTGAGGAGAAGAAAGTTCGTTTTCTCATGCGAGGGGTCAAACAGGAGCTCTTCGCGGGACTAATGAGGAATCCACCGAACACCGTCCAAGAATTTGTATCCGAGGCGACCACCATCAAAAAAACCCTTGACATGCGCACCAGACAGTATAATCGTCGCCAGACTCCAGAATGCGCTGCTGCTCAAACCAGTGACTTCGAAAACCTGCGTGAAACAATCCGAGCGATCGTGCGGGAAGAGCTGCGCAAACTGTTGCCTTCGGCGCAACCTCAAGTGGATTCGATCGCCGACATTGTACGAGAAGAAGTTCGGCAATCACTTCGAATTCCCCATACACCGCTGCCCGAGCCAGAAACTATGAGCTACGCCGCTACAGTGCGCCACAACGCTCCTCCCCGTCCACACCAAAACGCCGCCCCGTCGCACTTCCGTCGCCAGACACCACCGCCGCCACCACCCCCACCGACGACCTACCGTTCACCAGCGGGCCAGCGCAGTGCGCCGAGGAAAACCGACGTTTGGCGCACCCCTGACCACCGCCCACTGTGCTACCACTGCGGCGAGGCCGGGCACACTTACCGCCGTTGCCAGTACCGACAGATGGGGCTGCGTGGCTTCGCCGTCGATGCACCACGTCCGCAGCCAGGAGAACGACCACGTAACATCGCCGACTACCTGACAGGAACTCGGTGGACACCACGAAGCCCTTCGCGTTCGCCGTCGCCCAGCCGCCGCACGTCACCGCACCACCGACAGTACTCTGGCCCAACGCGGGGCCGGTCTCCTAGCCCGTATCCGGGAAACTAAGGGCAGCAACCGGTGGAGGTGCGGTTGCTGTGCGACGAACTACCGAAGATCCTCCGACGACGACGACGCCGCGACGGAGCTTTCCGAACACAACGCCAACCAGGCAAAGCCCTGACGGCGAAAGCTCACTTACTGAAGGTGGCCTGACGACGCAACATGAAAGCAGCGGAACAAGCCGACGCAGCCGTGACCCGACGCCACGCCCTAACTGTAATGCGAGACGGCGAACTAGCGCCCTCGACGTTCTTATCGACGGCCACAGTGTGACCGCTCTCGTCGATACTGGAGCCGACTATTCTGTCATCAGTGGGTCGTTCGCCGCGAAGTTAAAGAAAGTTAGGACAGCTTGGAAAGGCCCTGAAATCCGCACAGCCGGAGGTCATCTCGTAACGCCTGCAGGAATCTGCACAGCGAGAGTCACCATTAACGGCCGTATTTATCCTACAGACTTCATGGTCCTACAGCGTTGCTCGAGAGATGTCATCCTTGGCATGGACTTCTTATGCCTCCATGGTGCTGTCATCAACCTAAAAACAAAGTCGATAACGTTATCCACAGAAGAAGCACTACCGCCGCGCACGCCGTCTGGACACCATGCCTTGAATGTGCTGGAAGAACAAGTCACCATTCCGCCTTGCTCAAGCGTCATTATTTCAGTCGGCGCTCCCGAATCACCTGACTTCAAAGGCGTCGTTGAAGGCAGTCAGCATCTGTTGGTCACCCGAAATATTTGCGTCGCAAGAGGAATTGCAGAGCTGCGGGGAGGCAAAGCAACGGTCATGCTCACGAATTTCAGCAATGAGTACAAACATGTGAACAAAGGATCAACGGTCGCATACATCGAAGAAATTGTCGAAGCCACCAGTGCTTTCGCCCTCGCCGATTCTGCGGAACCTGCTCAGAGGAACCAAGCCCCTCTCATAGCTTTCGACGTCAATCCCACACTTCCGAACGATAAGCAAGAACTGCTCAAGGCCCTGCTCCTGCAATACGAAGATTGCTTTTCGTCGTCATCGAAAATTCAGCAGACCCCAATCACGAAACATGGCATCATAACCGAGGAAAATGCCAGACCACTCCGTCAGAGTCCGTACAGGGTTTCGACGCGAGAACGTGAGGCCATGAAGAGACAAGTTGATGAAATGCTGCGGGATGACATTATCCAGCCGTCCAAGAGCCCATGGGCATCCCCCGTGGTGTTAGTGATGAAAAAGGATGGGACCCTACGTTTCTGCGTCGATTATCGCCGCCTGAACAAAATCACAAGAAAGGACGTGTATCTTCTCCCACTAATAGACGACGCACTTGATCGGCTCCATAACGCCAAGTACTTTTCGTCAATGGACCTCAAGACTGGCTATTGGCAAATCGAAGTCGACGAAAGAGACCGAGAGAAGACTGCGTTTATAACACCGGACGGCCTCTTCGAGTTTAAGGTGATGCCCTTCGGCCTTTGCTCAGCACCTGCAACTTTTCAACGCGTTATGGACACAGTACTGGCAGGATTGAAGTGGCAGACTTGCCTCGTGTACTTGGACGACGTCGTCGTGTTTTCCTCGAGTTTCGACGAGCATCTTCGGCGCCTTGAAGCTGTACTTCAAGCCATCAAGACTTCCGGACTCACACTGAAGCCAGAAAAGTGCAGATTTGCGTATGAAGAGCTCTTGTTTCTGGGGCACGTTAACAGCAAGTCTGGAGTTCGTCCTGATCCACGGAAAACAGCCGCCATCACCGACTTCCCGCCACCCACTGACAAGAAAGCCGTGCGCCGATTTCTGGGCCTGTGCGCCTATTATAGGCGGTTCG